>NC_060123.1:703235095-703860095 GCF_021461395.2 Schistocerca americana
AGGCTGATAAGCGTATATTCAGTATTACAAATTAAATTTGGTTTCTTTCGTAGACGAAATGAAATAAAACCTCACGGAAAACTTTTTAATGGTGATTGATAACGACGATATGGATTTATGATTCTCATGTAATTCATTTTTGAGCTATACAAAACTACATAAAACACAGAATTTACAACCTACATTAATAAGCAACTTCTCAGAAGTTTATATTTATTGATTAGCAGTCAGAGAGGACAATGGATGGTAGATCTCAACATTAAATATCACAGAAAAACATTATCTGGGAAAACAGCTAATTTTACATAATAAATATCGTTTACTGAAATTAATACTTGTTTCAAATAATGTCAATTATATTTATTCTGGGTCTGAGTGTGGGACGAATGTAACTTAAGAATCAATGTACTGGGAGCATTCAGTACGTAATGCAGCACATTTTTAGGTGAAACGAGGTTGGATTTATTTAAGATTCAAATACATCATATTCCCCACTCTCTTGGCTGCAGAACCCTGTTATTCAGCCTGTTTTTCAGCACAATCACCTTTCTGTGCGACGGCCTTACACCACATTACTGGGAGAACCCGTATGCCCCGCATGGTGCCACTCTACTCGTGGGCGTGGCAGCCCAGAGCCTCGCTGCTCCAGTAACCTCCCCATCATCCACGTACTGCGTCCCGTGGAGTGCATCTTTCATTGGCCCAAACTGATGGAAGTCGGAAGGTGCGAGATCCAGTCTGTAGGATGGGTGAGGAAGAACAGTGTAACGAAGGCTCGTGAGCTCCTCTCGGGCGCATGTAGGACCTCGCGTTATCAGGGAAAGAAGTTCGTTTGCAACTTTGTGGCGGAGAAGAGGCTGCATTCCATTGTTAATTTTTCAAGTGGTAGCACACTACACTTCAGAGGTGATCGTTGTTCCATGAGGGAGAACATCAAACAGAATACCCCCTTGAGAGTCCCAGAAGAGTATCGCCATGGCTTCACTGGATGAGGGGGCGGCTTTGAACTTTTTCTTCGGGGGAGAGATGGTGTGCCGCCGGAAATCGAAATGATTAAGTCTTGTTTCATCCATTGTGACGATGTTCGACAAAAAGTTATCACAATGTGCCTTGTAAGGTGCAAGTAATTCCACACAGATGGTATTCTTCTGACGACTGCGTCAGCACTACCGACAGAGACTTACAGTTGCGCAGCGAGGTGTTCTGAGTGTGGTCCTTGGATCAGCCCGAGTGACAGTGTCCTCACGTTACAACAGTCCAGGCGTCAGAGCTGTGTGCGGCAGGCCGGCACGCCGGAGATCGGTCAGGCATGCGCGACCGTGTTGCGATGGTGACAGACGCCTCGCCCAACGAGTCTCAGTGCTTTTTGTTCATTACTAGTTCTTTGTAGATATTCTGCAACCGCCTATGGGTATCTGCAACTCTCTGATTTTCTACGAAAGAAAACTGACTGACAGCTCTCTGCTTCGAATGTATCTCCGTCACAGGTGACATTTTGAATTGGGAATTCTTCGCAATTCTGAGTAACGAAGTGTATGTGAGTGTGTAAACCCGAGTATGCTTGAGTGAGTGGGGAGGAACTGCGAGTTGTAAAGAGGCAAGTATGCTGATGATAACTTTGTGTAACTTTCTTAGTCGAGAACACACAATCCACCAAGCATTTGTCTGAAGAAGTCATCAAAAGTGAGTGAACTTTGTATTGGACGATAAATAAACAGGACCACCCCAACAAGGCGCACAACACAGCTCCGAGTAGCAGGAAAGAGCAAATCGTCTGTACCGTCTTAGAAAGTGAAACCTGATAAAAACGGAATCCCTACGTCCAAAGCATCACTTAGCACACGTAGCGCAATTTTACCAAGCTAAGACTATAATACGTCCAGAAATCGATAACCTGTGCCACAGAAATCCTTTGCAACAGCTTTGCTACTGTAAATTCGAATAGCTTGAAAGCTACGTTTCTGATAAACGATTTTCAAAATGAGGATTTTGGGAAAATAATTCAACCCACCTGGATATTATTACCATAGTAACTGACAAGATAAGATTACACTGATTATAGTGCGCACAGAGGCGTTTCAGGAATGAATCTTTCTGTTGTATCCTGCCCACTTGTCGAATAGGAAACCTGCTTTCTCGGATCGCTAGATAATAATTTAAGCAAATCGTATTAACGAAGGTTATTACAGAAGGAAAAGATTACAATACTTAACTTTCTGAGATACAGACGTGTCGCGAACAAAGAGCGACAGACAAACAAGAAATCCCTTCAGTATACACAAATTGTAATACAAGAGAAGTAATACAATTCCTAAGTCGCTGCTATAAAAGTGCCTATTCTATCGGTCTCTCTCTATCGGTAGGACGAGAGGAGGCGGAGGTGGCGAATGCTCCATCTCCGTGGGGTCGTCCCGAGGTGTCGTGATGACCACCTCCGGCGGATGCTGTGGCCGCGCTGTCCTCGGGATCCGTGAATCAGGCGGAAGAGCCACAGAAGGATCACCGTGCACATGACAGTGGCGAATTCGATTGTGATGTCGACGCTTCAAGCCATCGGGACCTGAAGTAAGGTACATGCATGCTCCAAGTCGACGAACGATCTCACCTCACGCACACCGTCTGTTGCCGCTAAAAACCCTTTAAAACACAATATCAAGCGGCGCGAAACGATAGTTGCGGCCTTCCTTCGGCGCCGGATGCTGAAGAGGGTACAACAGCTGGAGCATTGTCCGGAGACAGTGGTCGTGAAGGGATTTCGCCGGCGAAGGTCCATGTCGTGGGCGCGAACGATAGGGGACGAGAAACAGTTGTAATGCTTGATCCCTGGTGTGTGCGGTGCGAAGTTTGGCCATCTGCTGCTTGAAGGTTTGGGCAAAACGTTCTGTTTCGCCGTTTGACTATGGGTGGAACACTGCACCAGTTAGATGCTGTATGCCATTGCGCTCACAGAATGTTTCACATTCATTTGACGTGAAATGAGAGCTGTTGTCCTACACTATGACCTCAGGCAAACCTTCGAGGCCAAAAGTAAGGATCAACGCCTGAACTGTGCTACGTGACGTTGTCGATTTCATTGGCTCGGCAAAATCAATCTTGCTATAAGAGTCTACCACAATCAACCAACGAATGTCCCAAAAAGGTCCCGCAACGTGTGTGTGTACTCGTTGCCATGGTGATTGTGACTTAGGGCAAACAGGCAATTTTTGTGGTTGAGTGGACTGAGCCAGCAGGGAAGGCCGAGTGGTTCGAATCCTGCCTCGGGCATGGATGTGTGTGATGGCCTTAGAATAGTTAGGTTTAAGTAGTTCTAAGTTCTAGGGAACTGATGACCTCCGAAGTTAAGTCCCATACTGCTCAGAGCCATTTGACCCATTTGAGCGGACTGATTTTCCGCACATGTGTGGCACTGTGACGTTGTCTGTTCTTTAGGGATCAACACACGTGGCTGTCCAATGTCAGTTTAAAAAAGAATGACACCTTTCTGCATAGCGAGGCTACGCAGACGGGCAAAGTATTGGCGGACAACAGGGTTCTTTATGTTTTGTAAAGAGCGAGGCCAAGATGTGAGAAAGTATTTTAGCAAAATGTTCAAATCTGAATCATCTTCCGTGCTCTGTGCAATTTTCCTATAGTTCAGAGGAAAGAATTGAAGCAATTCAGAATCCTGATCATCGATGTGACAACAAGATGCACCAGAAGCGTGAAAGTCTGGACCAGGCCCATTCGGAAGACGTGAAAGTCCGTCCGCATCATCGTCTTGAGCTGTCGGACGATATGCAATCTCGTACCGGTATTGACAACAAAACCCATCTGTGCAATTGTTGGTCGGTTCGTACAGGAACCGGCTTCATTGGTTGAAACAAGGACTGCAAAGACTTGTGATGCGTTACAAAGTAGAATTTTATGCCATACAAATAGTGTTGGAATTTGGTGACTCCATACAAAATAGCCAAATCCTCTTTCTCCATTCGTGAATAGTTACACCGAGCATTGGACTACAATTTTTATGCGAAAGCAATAGGCCTGTCTTTATCACCAATTCTGTGCGAAAGCTCTGCACCGACTCCGTAAGAGGAAGCATCAACTTGCAATACAACTGGCCTGTCAGGATCAAATTGAACTAAGCAGTGATCACCGAGCAATCCATCTTTAAGGTTTTGAAAACCTACTTGGCACTCATCTGGCCAAACAAAGGGAACATTCTTGCGACGCAAGCGATGCAATGGAGCAGTGATTTGTCGGTAAGAACTGAATATAATAGTTTATTTTCCCTGAGACCGACTGCAATTCTGTGATATTCCGAGGAACTGGCAAGTCACATATGATCAACAAATGCGACTGAAGAGGATGTACACCTTTGGCTGGTTATGACATGACCAAGATACTGTAACTCATGTTTAGAAAAATATCACACTTGTGCAGTTTACTCTTTAGTCCCGCATCACATAACGCACGAAACTAAACATGCAAATTTACAGTGTGTTCTTCAGGTGTACGACCTGCTACGACAATATCTTCCAAATAGTTTGAACAGTTTGGTATTTGAGCAGTCAGCTGTTCCATATATCACTGGAAACTGGCGAATGCGGAAGACTACCTAAAGAAAACACAAATATTTAAAAAAGTCCAACTGAGCGTTGACAACACACACTTTTCGATATTCTTCATCTAGAGGTATTTGAAGATATGTGTCACGCAAATCAGTTTTTCAAAAGTAGCGACCTGCGTCTAATCTGTCCATGACATTCTCTGGGCGTGACAATAGATAAGTGTCACTCACAGTATGTGAGTTGACGGTAGACCTAAAGTCAACATAGAGGCCAATGCGATCTGAAGGTTTAGGCAGCAAAACCAGTATGGGGGCAGTAGCTCCGTTATCTTGCAATTCTTTAAAGTCATCATTGACTTTGTCCCGTAATGGAATAGAAACAGTTCTCGCCCGGCAAAATTTCAGCTCAGCATTGCCTTTCATTGTAATATGTGTAACAAAATGGTTAGCCTTGATTAAAATTTCAGAAAAGAGTTCAGGGAATTCTTTCAGCAAGTTAGCTATACTGTCTTTTGCGCTGAATGTAGACACTGGTAGCACATTGTCCTGAATTTTAAAGCCAAACGAATCAAACGAATCAAGGCCGCTAACGTGTGATTGTAGCACAGCGAAAGTCACAGTTTACATATGCGAGCGATACATGACAGGCAAAGTACATTTTCTGAGAACGAAAATGTCTTTAGGTGCATACTAGTTTGAGATAGGCGTGGGGAGCCGAACGGTTCAAACGTGTTATGATTCACCAATGTAACAGAGGCACAAGGTCCAACTGAAATTTCGCATGTTTTCCGCTAATATGCAAATGAGCAAAAGGCGTGTTGGACTGTCGCACCACTGAAGAAACTGTTTGCTTGATGGATTTGCTATTGCTTGCTACAGACTTTGAATACACGGCATTCATTACATTGGCTTTGTGTCTTCATTTTCGTGAGAGGGCAGAATTCTTATGTTTGTTCTGCTGCAAACATACGGATTGTACGTGACCTTCCTTGCCACAAACATAACACTGTGCTTGTCAGGATGGGCAGTCTTAGCGTTTGTGCCGTGAATGGCACCAATGGCATGTCTTAATTCCGTTCGCCTGTGTAGATAGCTGTTGTGCAGAACTGTTGATGCGGCATGGAGCACGCTAGCTGCCACTGCATAATGGGCCGGTCGCGAGCAAGGGGCGACTCAACTTGACAAATTACTGGCTGCTCAAACATCAGTCTACACGGCCCCTGAGTTGTACTAATCTAGTATCTGCACTATGTGCTGAAATGATCTCTCAGACTGTTTCAAAATTTGTTCTGTTAGTCTGAAATCTGTTGCATTGCACGCGATCGCATCACGCAACATAACATCTGAATATAAAGCACCACAAGCACATTTGAATTTGCATTTCCTCATCATTCCTTGCAAATCTGTTACCCGCTCGCGGTGTGTTTGTTCCGAGCGTTTCTTGTAATGAAAGAATTGGTACCTGGTTGCTATCACATTCACTTGTTGGTCATAATAGTTGGTTAGCGAGTTTACAACCTGTACATACGAGAGTGCACTCGGAGTGGCGTTAGGGAAGAGTTTCTGAAGGAGGCGGACCACATGAGCCATACCTCCACTTGTTCATGAAACTGGCGAAAAGGCGGTATAGCACTTGGAGCTGCTGTAGATGTAGTTTTCTGTTCCACTGGGTACGCAGCACTCACCAGTAGGTGCTGCACCGTGTTTAGCAGGGCTGATATTTGTTGGTTCTGAAACTGAAACATCTGCATACGCAGGGCTGCATCTAACGCTTGCAACTAAGGCGCTTGTGCAGGGAGTAGATTAGTTGAGTTGCTCATATCAGGAGAGAGAAATGCAATAAACAGACAAGGCAAAAGTACAAAAGCAAACAATATGTCCGCAATGCCAACCAGAAGACACTAATAAGCAAAAACACTATAAGGCATACTGACGATGCAAGTAACCACACCCCTACGAACGAGAAAGACAAAGGAGAATTAAGGCGCCAGCAAAACACACAAGGAATTCTCTTGCAGCTAGGTCCTGGGTTGTCGCTATGGAATCCGTTGATTACCTCATCACCAATGTTGTGGACTGTGCAGCTGGTACCAGCGGAGGTTCGGGGCCTCCCTCGGGCATGGGTGTGTGTGTGTTTGTTCTTAGGATAATCTAGGTTAAGTAGTGTGTAAGCTTAGGGACTTTGAGCTTAGCAGTCCCATAAGATTTCACACACATTTGAACAACCAATGTTGTATCCTGCCTACTCGTCGCATATGGGGTGCTTAGGAAACATGTTTTCTCGGATCGCTAGATAACAATTCAAGCAAGTCATATTAATGACGTATGGCCGGCCAGGGTGGCCGAGCATTTGTAGGGGCTACAGTCTGGAACCACGTGATCACTGGGGTCGCAGGTTCGAATCCTGCCACGGGCATGGATGTGTGTGATGTCAGGTTAGTTAGGTTTCAGTAGTCCTAAGTTCTATGGCACTGATGACGTCCGGTGCTAAGTCCCATAGTGCTCAGAGCAATTTGAAACATCTGACATAGCAACAATCAACAAGCAATTGTAAACTGTCAAAGCTACGTTGGGGAAGAACTGTCAAAGGTGAGCTGGGGAAGAACAAGAGTTCCACGAACTAATAGAAAGTAATAAAGGTCAAATAGTACGTAGCCTGCCGAAAGTTGGGCCTAACTCTGTTTAGAAATCGTAGATTAAATTCAGTCATAGGCGACGCCTTTTATGCTTTTAGCAGTACTTTATCCCGTAGAAAAGCTGAAGTAGATAATGCCTATGAGTTAGTATGGGTAGAGGTTACACGTAACAGCAGGAATAAATTAATAATGGGTTCCTTTTATCACTCTCGACTAATATGAGACACTTACTGATAAGTTCAAAGATTACTTCAGTCTCATCACAAATAGGCACCCTGTCCAAACGACTTATGTTGATGGTGACTTGGATGTGCCTGCGATTTGTTAGCGAAAATGCGTCTTCACTGCCTGTGGTAGGTATTAAACATCGTCAGAAAGTTATTTTGCGCAGTTGGTTCAGGAGAGCAGTAGAAGTGGAAATGAAATTGCAATGAAATCCAGTCTATACGCTGCTTACAGGGGTTGATAAATGTCAACGGGGACAGTTGAGAATGTGTGCCCCGACGGGGACTCGAGCCCGGGATGTCCTGCTTACATGGCAGACGCTCTATCCGACTGAGCCAAAACATACTTGACCTCTTAACAACAAATAATCGTCAGCAAATAGGGAGCACCATGAGGTACACTGGGATCTGTGATCACAAGGTAGTTCTAACGAGACGGATAACATCCAAATACAATAAAAGTAAACGAAAACTTTATTTGTTAAAAAAATCAGGCTTCAAGCCTTCCTGCGAGAAAGCCTCCATTCCTTACCAACCAACAATGTAAACTTAGATGATATGCGGCTTAAATTCAAAGAAATAGTATCTGAGGCAACTGAGAGACTTACACAGAATAAATTAATAAAAGATCTTCGATTTTTACTTAAGCTCCAAACTGCATCGGCAATGAGATTGTCTCGAAATCAGAAAATCCAAAGAAATTCTGATCGTATTTAAAGTACACGAGCAGCAACACGCAATAAATACCTTTTTTCAGATTCAATATTTTGTTAGCAGAAACCAGAAAGTTCATGGATTCCTTAAAACGTTTATTAGTGATTGTGTCTGCAGTTGAAGTATTTATATTAGGCGACTAGTTCGAAACCTGAGTTTGGTGGGCAGTTTTAGGTCTTTCTTCAAAGACATTAAAGTCATCTTATAGTAATCTGGTTGCTTCGAGCATCAGTGTCGAGACCTGTATTTTAACGCCAGAGAACAGTTTCGTTCACCTCTGATCACAGGTGCGACACACCGTTCTGTCGTAGGATCTGTTTGCAATTAAAATGTTGACAGTCATTCGGTACTTCATGATTACAATTAATCATTATTGTGATATTTCCTCCCTACCAATTTTGTCACCAGGTATGCTAAGGTCTTGTTATTAATGTTGCCACAGGTTGCAATTTGTTTTGTTTATAAGTGTGTGGGAATAATAACTTTGCAACATGATGTCATTTGTCAACCAATTATTTTATTGGAATAAATCGTGTAACTGTAATTAGCGCTTGATTTAACGGCCGTAAGTTTCCTTGCCATTTCATTTTGGAGGGTACCCTTGCACTTCTTTGCGACGCCTCCGCGGATTCCAGTTCACTAACCTGGAGTGTCAACATGCAGATACTAGAACGTCACCAGGCATATTGTGCCCACACCTCCGTAGGATTCATTGAATTGCGACGTTATGAGGCAGCAGTTAGGATGCACAACAAAAGGATACGTGTCACCATCTGAAAAACAATTAAATTCACAAAATGTATAGTAGCTTTGGGTACTGGTACGTAACCATTTATGTACTTTTTCAATGAGATTGTTCGGTTTGTAGTGTCTGTGTTGTCGAGAGGGAGAATTGTCGTTGAAATTTAGGAGTGGCTATTATTGGTTTTGCGTACATGTATGCTGCATGTTAGTAGAGTAACAAAATTTTGAGTGTACGTGATGATTGACAAATGTAGTGTAAAAGTGATTACGTAGCTTTAAAAGTCAGGTACGTTTAGAATTTAATATCTTTCTTAGGGTACGCCACGGTTTGCGAAAGCGAGGTTGATAAGTTTAGCACTTCAGGGAATAGTTAACAATGAACTGTACGAAGTAGTGTCTCAGGATGAAACCAACACGATAAATAAAGATCAGGGACAAGACAGCGATGAAATATCTGAGGGAGAAATTAGAGGAACAGTGGATCACCAAACTTCACCCGAGGCAGAAAACGTGGGAATTGCTGGCCGTGAAAGGGGCAGCACAGACTGACGCTGACTGCGAGCCCACATCACCACCACCACCACCACTGTGGTCAGCTTCTCAGCTCTGTGTGGTCGCCCTTCTGATTTTAATTTACGTAGTAGCGCCTTTCGCGCAGTGCTTCTCCGTGTACTTCGGCGTGTCGAAGCATGGAAAGGCACGACGCATGTAAGGGTTGTGCCCTGGTGTGTGACAATGAATTCCTCTCAGCCTCGCCATGCTGTGACCAATAATCGGCTGATAATACGACACCAAGTAGCTATTTCAATACTTGTCAGCACTGACAGTAGTATGGACCAGTGATTCGAGATTATGTTGAATCATAACATCTAAACTCGTAATAAAATTTCAGTCACCTGAAGAAGAAGGGTTAGATATTTCATAAAATTACCTCTCGTCCCCCAAAGCTCAACTAGAGAATTGTAAGAGCCAGAAACCTCTTGTTAAATGCGCGCGGGGCAGCCGTGCGGTCCAGGGCGTCTGTTCACAGTCTGAGCCCCTCCCCTTTTCGGAGGTTTTCCTTGTTAACTTAGTACATAATGCCAAATCGACTATCAATCCCCTTTTCCCTTTTTGATAAGCCAGTAGGAATACGGGCGAGGGCCTTAAAAAATACTAGCGGTTATCGCTCCGTTACTGGGTTCGTTGGTTGTGTGTATGTGTCTTGTTATCCGTTGCGCCCACAAGTGTTTTATCAATAACTTTAAAATTAGGGTCCTACTCACACGAAATATTATCACGCACATTCAACCAGAGCATGTAGTAGGCGAGATAAGAAAACTGTGCATACTAGTGTGCGAGCACCAAACGACTAAGCAGGCAGGCAGCAGAAGCCAGCAACGCAAACGAGAAAGACGGTCACCGGGCACTTGATGCGAATGTGCAGGAAACCACAAACAGCCAGAGCAAGGAGACATTGGAGCACTACCGATAGAAATAGAGAAGATTGGGTTTTTGACAAAAGACAAGCGACGAGATAACGTAGCGATTCAGAGCGAAGAATAACGCAACCGGGAAGATATCTAACCGAAAGGTTATGCCAAGTCATAAAAGAGCCACGACGCTCTGAGCCATCAATAATTTCCACTGCGACTGCCGATACGGTATCTTGTGGCATGGACGAAGAGGAGCTGAGGAAGCAGTTTGTGTTAGTTCAGAAATTTTCACCGTTTCCGGATATCGCGAACCGTCAACACCCGTAGTTGTGGAACAAACAATTCCGCGAGATGTTATCAAAATCTTGGCCACCTGTTTTGAAAATTAGATTTGTCTGTGATCGCTTCACAGAGAAAGCGGCCACGAAAATTCGCAAGATTGCAGGACAAGGTAGGACATATGAATAATTTACCCCCATAATTTTAGAAAAACATTGGTGCAAGGGAAAACAAGAACAACTGAAATTAGAAATCATGAAGGCAAAGCTATGTACAATCGAGAAGGCAAGATCCAGTGCCATTTTCCAAAGATGTGGTATGAAGCGACATATTAACCATCCGAAATCATAGAAGGCAGTCATGGCACTCAGGTTAGTGGAAGCCCACAAGGACGAAACTCAGGCTGTTTATGAACAGGTAGGGGTGGAGTATGAGATATTGAATCCGAGGATACATGAACTGGACTAGACATGAGCATTAGGGACCGTCTTATATAAACTGAGGGTGAAGAAACTTCGCAAGTTATTTGCAAAGCCCCACCAACTGCGAGTAAAATAAAAGCAAAATATCCACAACAATGTGAAGAAAATGTAGGAAGAAGGGATAATAAAACAAACTGTTAGCTGGTACACAAGCCACTATGGTGTATGAAGAGAAAAGACGGATCTATGAGGGTTTTGCTTAATTGCCGGTAAGCAAATATCGTAACAGAGCCAGCAAAGGACAGACCAGAGACAATAAAAGAAGTCTTGATGCACTTCCATGGAGTATGTGTTTTGACATCAGTTGATCTCTAGATTAGCTGTTGGCAAACACAACTTTATCATCTACACAGCTTTCTTGTGCTGCGGACGTTGTCTCCAGGCTAAGGAACCTTCATTTTACCTGAACATCTGATCATCAGCATACATCACAGTACTATGAGCTGCCGCGCGGGATTAGCCGAGCGGTCTAGGGCGCTGCAGTCATGGACTGTGCGGCTGGTCCCGGCGGAGGTTCGAGTCCTCCCTCGGGCATGGGTGTGTGTGTTTGTCCTCAGAATAATTTCGGTTAAGTAGTGTGTAGGCTTAGGGACTGATGACCTTAGCAGTTAAGTCCCATAAGATTTCACACATATTTCAACATTTTTTTTTTTATTTTTTTTTTATTTTTAATTTTATTTTTTTTTTTTTTTACTGTGAGCTGAAATCTCAGAGACGCTGAAACGCAAGATTACTATGCATGTTGATATACTGATTCCAGGAAAAATGTAGGTAGAGCATGATGAAATTTCATAGAAATTACCGTAAGCTTTTGGCAATTACGGACTTACCGCTAAATTTATAAAAGTCAAAATTTGGACATAAGTTGGCGGGCTACCTGGGATACGTAATACCCACAGACAGAATCCGGTCTTATCTGAAGAACCTAGAGGCCACAGAAAAATATTTAGTACCTGAGACGAAACAAATAAAAGCTTTCCTTGGACTCAAAGTTTTCTGAAAAAAAAATACTAGACACTAATCACGCCACATCTTTGATGTTTGATAGGAAAAAGTAATGCGTTGACGTGGACTGAAGTAGAACTAGGGAATTTGTACGTTCAAAGGCAGCACTAATGATATCACCGATATTGTCGAATCCTAAAATGAGAGATTTGTATGTCAACATATGCATCAAGAGCAGGTCTCACCATACATCTGTTTGAAGAAGCAGAATGGGATGGACGGTTGGAACCATCTCATTTGGAAATATGTCCTGGGTAAAGCAAAGCAGAACTGCTCGTGACTAAGCTGGAAGTTCTCGCCATTGTGTGGGTTTTTAGCATCAACTGAATAATGCAACGACGACACTGGAAATCTTTTCCGGACCAGAACTCGAAACCGTATTTCCCGCTTATAGCGAGCGGTCGCCTTACCACCTGGATATGGGTCACGGCCAGACCCGAACCAAAATATGTCGTCAACCGGGAGCATTGCGTCGTAATTCGGAATATCACACGCCCTGCAATATCGTAATTTCAACGGCCTCTACATGAACGTAATGTCCAAAAACCTTCTGGGGAACGTGCTTGTAAGTATTGGAAGGAACAGGACAAAGATCCAGCCCCATGCGCACTGAAAGAGAAGTGGGAAGGTCGACTTGCTGCAGATATCAAGAATTTTTACTTAATCATATGGACGGTATTTTGTTTAGATGCACGAACCCGGCGGATAGTAACTGAGTACTATGTATTTCAGCAGAGACTATAAATAAAATGATTTGGTATCAGTATTTAAGACAGGCGCATTTGGGACCCCGCAAATGTTACGCAAAAATGAGAGAATCCGTCTACTTGAAGAACATGGACAGTAGAGTGGCGAACGTAGAGAACACATGCATTAGGGCTCAATGTTTCCAACAGTACCAGAGGGATTAAAACAAATTGCCGTTACGGACATTTTCCGACCTATTCTGGCCACGACCAGGCGCTATCGGTATAAACTCGTGACGGTACAGCTGACCTCAACATTTGTGACATCTGCTATGCTAAGGAATGTTACGTGAATGACAGTGGCGAGAGTATTCAATATTCACTCCCTTTGCATATTAGGAAAGGTGAGGTGAATTTTGTTGGACATCGGGACACAGTTCAGACTGAAAATTTAGAAAAACTTTATGAAGCGAAAGAAGACCAGGACCATGTACACATCACACTGTCACCATGACTCGAATCATTCGGCGAGGATGATGCATGAGATCTCCAAAACGTGCTGACCATTGTGCCACAACCAGCCTTAAACGTAGGATATGCACGTAATAGACTTCCAGAAAGTGTTAAACGACTTGCAACACAAAGTGACAGTATTGGAAACCAGATTACTTTAATGGACCGACAGCGCCATTACAGAGTAAGACAAATCGTGGCCTTCCCACCATCTCGACGCAATAGGCGTCAAGGAATGGTAAGAGTATCATTGGACAGGATCAATGAATAAGCAGAGCACCTACGGATTCGTTGCCGTTTCACGGACAGGAAGTCTTCTAAAGTACTTTTGAACAAGTTTTCCGAAAGTATGTCGAGCGTCTAGTTCGAGAGTCCATACGTAATGGGAGTGTTTCAAATCTTGTCGCTATTAACAAACTTGACCTTATCGACTGTGTCTGTCTAGAGACAATGGCAGTCCGTCTAAACGATACAGCGGTCGGCCACTTAACGGTTGTAGTGAATCAGTCGTTGTCGAAATAAACTTGGTGGCCTACACGATTAACTCATTCGAATGATATTAAATTAAATGACATTTGATTTAATGATATTACTTAAGGGGCTCCGGAAAGGCTCAAAATCATGAAAAGTTCAATTTTTACTTTTTTGCGTTTTCTGAGTCTGCAGACTATTACCTTTTAATAGATATATAATTTATTCAATTCCAAAGACTACAACTATTTTTAATTTTTTTTTTGAAATGTGTTCTACATGGGCGTGACCCACTGTGGCGCTGTTAAACTGCTGTCAAATGGTGTTATTACTAACGTCCGTGTTCATCAGGTACATTTTAGTGATGTGAGATGAAGTATGTGTTCTGGCTAACCTGTGATGGTTCAATATATATCGCTGGTGTGATTGTCGATTGTTTCATGTTTATTTACTCTGTCGTTATCTCGAAAATATTGGTAATTAATTCCGTTTCTTGAGTCTCTGTTTTGTTGAAGTATAATAATGAGTAAAGGTAAAGTTATTAGAAATCCTCTGAAGGCTTTTAAGAAAAGGAGAAATGTTAGAAAGCCAAAGGTATGTGTTATTACTGTAAACAATAAAGACGATAACCAAGTGAGTGAACGATGTTTTATTGAAATTTCTGAATTTCAGGAATTGAGTTCGAGAGTAATATTGAATAAAAATGTAGAATGATAGATGCGACCTAACATTTATGTATTCATGTATCATATTCGTGTCCCTGTTAACATATCCTAGGGCTGAACAATTACCACATTAGCAGTTTAGACCTCTCTTTCTGCACTCGCAGTTACGGACGCATGCGTCTCTGCAAGCACACGCTACGAGGGACAGTAATATATATATATATATATATATATATATATATATATATATATATATATATCTTGAAAATATTCCGATATCACATCAGAAACACGTGAAAAACTTGGTGTGCCGTTGGAAGCTCATCTCAACTGGGTAGAAAATACTATCACAATGTGGCAGAACACCTTCAGTTGAGTCCATGATTACAAATAGTTTCGAAACGTTTTCCACAGGATGTGAACGTAAACTTAAGCAAGCACTCGTTCTGCCGAACCTCTAGTATTGAGATGTAATTCAACGACCCACCAGTGGTAAAAACACATGACTGTCAGACATAACCATGAATGCCTATGTGCGTTACATCTGCAGCATCCATCAGTACAGCCTGTCGGCGCTTCATCAGCTCAGTTAGGATCTTTGTGGCCAAACAAGTTACGGGTCTACCGCACGCAGTGTCTACTTTACAGGTTCCACAGTGTGCCGGCTACCCACTGCCTTCCATTAGAGAATAAACACGACGTCGCAATCGAAACACAAGGTCCATTTATCTAGTATCCTAGCTCTACCATCTCGCAATATCCTTTGCTTTTGCCACTGTCCGCTTCTGGAAGGCGCTTCGCTGCATAATGCGAAAAATTCAAAGTCTTCCTGATTTCAAGGGGAAGTTTGCGCACTCCCTTTTTACATCCCCAGTATTAAAGTATAATGCCAATCTCCCGTCTTTCAAAAAGCATTGTCAATGCCCCTGTCTTCTGCCAGTCATGACCCTATATCATTGCTTTTCTCTATGAGTCACGCCAACCTCTTCCTTCATATTATTTAAACATGTGTTATTACTTACTCCCTTCCCTCCCTTCTGCATTCCTTTCTCTCATGCCTACTGCTGCTAGCACTGACAATTAAAAACCCACATCCCATAATTTCTTTTATGCTATTTATCATGTGCGAATATTAACTTTGTAAATGTGTCTTTTTTACGTGCACTATTATAATTTTCAATTTCCAAATGCAGTATTACGTGATAATTCAGATATATGTTGTGTAAAGTTAGTGAATCACCTGGTTAGATTTGAGAGAGAGCCTAATGTCCCCATACGTATGAGAGGTTAAATAAATGAGTGAATAAATAAGTTAATATTTTTTAAAATAATTCATTAACTTCAAAGCATATAACCCTTCTGGTTAGACAACCGTAACATACAGTTTTAACTTGTCTCCAATATTGTCTGACATTTCTTATAGAACCTTTCCGTCATTTCATAAGGTATATGAGATTTGCAGGTCTTAAGATTAATCGCTTCTTGCTCCAAGATTTTCTGCTCAGTTATTCCGACCAGTTATTTAAATTTCTATACGACATTATTCTCCCCTTTATTTAAAATCATCTATCACCGATATTTGTAATGCATTTTGTCTTCTCAAAGGAAACCTGTAATCTAACTTTCTCAGCTATCTCTGTTAGTTGATGAATCTTCGTGATTGGTGAGTTAATGTTGCTGAAAAAAAAAAAAAGGCTGAGTTTGTGTCCTAGTCTGAATAATTATTCATTCCCATCCTTTTAGCTCCATTCTCGAATGACCTTTTCCAACATACAGATAAAAAGGAGTGGAGAAACTTCATCGAGTTTTTTGATACTAGTTTCAGTTTTGGAAGCTATCCGAGTTATTGTCAACGAAATTCACTTTTGCCCTTGTATCGATCAGTGTTGAATCATCCACTCCAATCCTTCCATAACTTTCAACGGTGACTCACTGTCAACTGAGCCGTGCACGTTTTTTTATCAGTGCATACGCCCCCACAGTAGTACCTAACAGACATTTATTGCCTGATAATGTTTGTGAAGTTGAAAATCTATTCTAGCCAAGAACGTCCTTTCCTGATGTTAGCCTGTTACTCTTTAGTCTGTTTATTATGATAATCTTCAATTCAGTTCTGTAGTGTTTACGAGAGCATCTCCCATAGAACAGATACTAATGTAATATGCCTTCAACGGCTGATCACCTTTCGAGCCACCATTTTATGGAGTTCGCGGAATAGGGCCGCAGCCAAACAGAGGATACCCGACCAGATCTCTGTATCTCCTGAAAGAGCTCAGCTGGTATCTTCAGAAAATATTCATTCGCCATCTTCAGGAACTCTGAAACAATTGATTCTTGTCTACCTGCTGTATTATTCCTTAGGCCATCCATGCTCTGTTGAATATATGTCTTAGCTGCGTGGACGCGCGTTTGTCGCTATTCGAGTGGCTCATCGTATGGGTAATCTCCATTTTGGTTCATTCCAATTTCGCAGTTTTCTTAAACACGCTGCCAAGATATTAGAGTATTAGCCTATTAGATTTTTTGTTCATGCCCAGCATTCCATTTCTTTCTCTGAAAAACTTGACTGGAAATTGATACACTTTCAGCTTAGAAATGAAAATTTCAGTGAAAGCCCTGAAATTGTTCTTTATAATATCCTGATCAATATTTTCCATCTGTTATTTCTATAATAATTACGTTACATGTCGAAGCACAGGCGCTGCGAGCTTCCGACTTTTACAAAAGGAGTTAAAATCTTCATGTTCCTTCGGGGAGTTTAATTTTTCCAACGAATGTGTTCTACGTACGTAATTTTTGTGCCAGGTCTAGTTGAACCATCTACGTTTCCGTTTGCGACCTTTCAAGATTGAAACATTAGCTGCTTGTTGTACTCTCTACTGTATTGTACTCTCTGTCCAGTTCTTAGACTGAAATGTTAGATGCTGGTGGCACTCTTCCAGTAGTTGTTAATTGATTTTTAATTTTGTCACATCATTTCTGCATTTGTTCTTTCCAGTTGTTGGAATTTTTATCCTTGAGAGTTAATTATCAAAATAATACTTGGTACCTCTCTGTACTTTAATATTCTTAATTTCCTTCATCGCATTCCTTGAATGGGGCGTGTGGACGATTTTTTATCGTTCGAGATTCCGAGTGGACGCCGTATCTCCTCCTTACTTAGTTTGCGTTTGTTATTAAACTAAACGTTCGATAAAGTTCGAGAAAACCCAATTCAAAATGTGTTGCTCTTTCCGTGCGTAGAATGTTTCCCTGTACCGGTTCATAATTTGCTTCTATTCCACGTCAGTTTACAGTCGTCGACGAAAATCTTAATATTCTTCGTAGTTATTTTCGCCATCTCCTTCTCGAGGAGGTCCCAAAATTGTTCTTTTTTCTCTGGACTATAGCTGTTGTTGTCACAGATGAGGTGGACGCATATAAATTGGACAGGGTGTAGCCGCCTCCTGCTGCAAAGAGTGAGTATTGACAGTTATTTGATCCTCTAGAAAAATTCACTACTGAGTAGATAAACGTCTTATTTACAGAGAAATCTTTTCCAAACATTGATATATTTTTGCTTATATTCATGGCTTCCTTTTTTTCATAGATCGGATACCCTACATTGACAATAACATTTTCGTCCTGATAATGTGTACCTTGAAAACCAGGATTGTGATGTTTTGGTAGTTCAACAAATTGTAAATCCCTCGTGTTTACCAAATTTTTCCGAAATATTTCATTTTTATCGTACCGATGTAATAATTTTGTTTCATTTTCAACATAGTGTTTCTCGATGCGGAGCATCCAAGTCCCTCTGATTTCTCTAATAATGTAGCTGCAGGCCTAAAGGATCCAAAGATATGCTTGCACTCCTAACAGTGATGGGTTTCTGCCTACAGTTGCCACCGGGGTTAGTGGTATTTTTTTGCCGACTTTTGATGATGTCCGATTGATAGAGATATGTGGGTCGGATTTGTTCCTTCCCGGTAATAGATTCAAAGTATTATGCCATGAAGCTTGGAGTTCGTTTGCTTTGTACACCTTTGATACGATTGGTCCTCTTCTGCTTTAAAAGCCGTTGACTTTTTACATCTGTAATTCTGGAAAAGTATGCTTTCAAGTTGTTACCAGACGGAGCAGCTGAACTAATTTCTTTCTTCTTTTTCTTTTTTTTTTGTGACAGGCAGAGCCTGTTTCCCTAGTGTTGGGCCAGATTGTGGGATTGATTGTTTGTATTATTAGATGGTAATATGTATGTTATTAGTAAGATGTACAATTCATTCTGATTTAGCTAACTTATCTCGACATGTTTACAGTTGTTCTTCAATGATACTTAAGGCGTTGAAAGTTGTAAGTATTTTATTTCCCTTATTATCTGGCTATTTCAATCAATGATATGTTTGACTTTAATGCTACCAGAGGCATCTTTCTTTATCTTCATTTAACATTATCATCATGTTGTACATTGAACATTCCTGAGAATTTAACTGAGCTTTTCATTAAAGTGTGCCATCATAATATTTTATCACTTTGTTCATTGTTAACTCATTACTTGCCATTATGTTAGTCTTCCCACTAACGTGTTATGTGACTATTTCAGCCCAATGTTTTTTTACTCTGCTGAATAATATTAACTGTCGCCAAGTGAGGAGGACTCTACAATGTGTGTCTGGATGCATACTATGAAAGCAGGTTCTAGTTTATGGTGTCTGGGGAGGGTGAATTTGTGCATGCTGGGGCTGATGGGCTGTTCTTCCCATAATCCTTCTAAAGGGGTTGTAGTCGGGGCTACCGTACTAAATTAATGGCTGATGGCTTTCCTGTAACAGCAGATATTTTAGAAGACATTCTCAGGATTCCTGGCAGGAGTATCATTTTGCTAAAGACTGCTGTTTGTTAAGGGCCGGACACAGTCACGAATGTGCTTACACTCTTTTCCTGTGGTTAACTGGCTGAGAGCTTAAAAGTTCTTGTGAAACTCCTAGGATCTCGCTAAGTTGAGGAATTGTCAAAAGCCTTCCATAGTACTGGAAGTCCTGATATGGAAGGGTAGTCTGCGAGTTTCGTGTACATCACATTTATTGATTACCGATCCGTCGTGATCAATGGAGTTACTTTTATGAGACAGAATACCTGTGACAATTATTTTTTATAACAAATGGATGACGTTACTATCATTATACATTTTTTGGTGTAGTAGGACAGTATAGTCGCAATAGATCTGTAGAGAAGGGGAAGAAAACAGAAATTGATATCACACAGCAGCGAGTCTTGACGCCCCTTACAAATACGTAACATGCTGACTTATACTACTCTATTATCGTGTAGTACGAAAATGAGGCAACCAGTCAGAAAGTACTCGTAGTTTCAATGAATAAGGGAAGTATATTGAAAACGTAATCCTTGTATGTTTCATCTCTTTTACAAAGTAGGCACCTAATTTTCTGGAGAAGGTTCGTTTCGTTTTCAAAACAAAAGCTCGTGCATTCACACACACACACGCACACACACACACGCACACACACACACGCGCGCGCACTCATGCTCACGCACAATCAAATTTATCCAAAAATTACATAAAGATCGTAACTTGCTGCGTTTTGTAGTATTTTAAAGGGAGTTCAAAAATATGAAACACCCAGCAGCATATTTATCAAAAATATAACGTAAATCAGCGTTTCTGTACGTGCAGAGTCCGAAAGAATCCTCAACTTAATTGCTTCTCACATCTAATTGCTGTCAGGCGTCACAGAGTGGACAGAAAACCATCAGAAAACTAAGATTGATGACTCTGCATTTTACAAGCCTCAGGTGGTGTGAGGTGACGACACGTGTATTTTTGTCCAGTCGACAAAATATAAAATGCTTGGAGATTGCGAAAATATTGACTCGCTGCCTAACAAGGTATCCCAGATGTAAATAAATGGTCTTGATGATATATGGTGGGTATGTAAATTGGCCCATATATTGTAAAACATGTTTTTCGGTTTTTGCCGATTTTCACTTAGGAGTAAAAACACAACCGAAATGTAATTTGGTGCATGGTGAAGAAAAAAAATGCGTGGCCACATAGAACTGTATTAACTTTGATTTGGTACAAACTGAATATTTCTACAAAATATCCCACCACTATGAATAAATTTGGAGAAATTAAAATTTCCGGATACATCGTCTATCAGAGACATTCTCTTTCCTTATACATCCATATGTAATAGAGTTGCATCCTGGAACGCCATTTTATGAAATACGTTACACAAAAGTGCTGTAGGAGTAATTTCAACATATCTAATTGAAATACGTTCATGTTCATTATGCTTCTAATTCTTTGCTTTATGTAGTTTCTCTTTAAGTTTCAAAATGATATTTTACTTTAAAAATTCATGACCTTTAGTCTTTGTCTACCATTTCACACATGTGTAAGATTTCAATTGAAAATAATTGGTAACTCTTTCTGATAATGCCAAATCATTACAGTAATGATAACGTGCAAGGAAAAGCTTGACACAAGTTTTCTTTTGTCAGATATCTTTTGATGTGATCAGACGTTGGTTTATCAAATTTCGATGGTGTAACGAAAACATTTGGGGCTTCATGCAAGAGGTTCTCGAATCTTCGCTGCAAACTCTCCATTAGGTTCTTTTAAAGGAATGGACAGAGGATAATCCGTCATCAGACCGCACAGGCTCTAAGATGAATCGTAAAACTTTGAGTAACTGATGACAATGATTGCAAAATGGATGTTTTTTTAACCCTTTGTAACACAGTATATACCTAAAATTATAAAATGAAATTTTCCAGATAATTTTTGTCGCTTACATAGTTTCTAGTTATAAGCTCTGTTATTCTCTGTTTAAAATTGAATAGTGATTTCGGGCTTGCCTTGAAATATATTAACTTTACTTTTCTGGTCAATTGCAACGCCCGCGTTTGAAGATCAATGTCATGACTATCAGTTGATAATCGATAACCTAATATTTTTTGTAAAAGTGCTTCATCTTTCCTCAGAGCCATTGAATACCACACTTTTCCCAGCGAGAAAGCTGTGCCACTCCACTAACTTGAGGTAATTACGCTTCAAGGATGAAGGGAACTCTGTGTCTTTGACAACTTTCGGTTTTCTTACTGAAACACTTTCGCCTATTGAACAGTTAAATCACATACGATACGATATCAACGGTTACCGTTAAAAACGGTAAGAGTAACAAACTAACGCCAAAGGGCTTAAGTCCTAAACGAACGTGAGTAATATCTAATTTTACATGTATACAAAATAAATTCTCCGATCCTTGCTACGAATGTCACTTGCTACGTATAACTTCTCTCTCCTTACGTTTATAGCGTGGTCGAATATCATAGTTCTCGTGACATGGCATGTTTTTGTTTTTATTTTTTTACTTTCTGGCAGGTTACCCTTCCTGAGGTTGCAGCCATAAGTTAAACGTAGCAGTTGAAAACTGTGTTTGTCGCCTGTCCGCGAAAGTTGCAAACGCTGATCTGTATACCTTTATTTTGCAGCTGTTTGTGAATGGTGTCTTTTATAAGCTGTAATTGGTGATCAGCCGAGCATTCGCACAAACGAGCGTGAAAAACGGCATAAAAGCAACACTCAGCCTTACTGGTGAACCAGACAAGTAGTCGTGAGTCCAATATTTGCACTACATTCGTGTCTGGTCAACCTCCCTGCCTCGCCAGCTAGCTCACAGCACGTTAGTCTATACGAGCATGTCTGTAACCCTGCTAATGCTGATTTCTCATTACACTCACGTATGAGTAGTGCCAGGCCACTATTTCTTTCCGATATTCTTATTCAGATTCTGTTTTTACAGTATGCTATGATTTCTTAGATCAGTGATATAAAATAATTATTTAGTGTCTGCCTCTATTCCTCTTAAGACGCAAACAAAGCCAAAATACTATTTAAATTTGCTTTAGGGTATCAGTTAATTTGACACTTGAGTCGTCACCAATCCTGTGTTAAAAAGACACTCCGCATTTACAAATTTGGCAGAGATTCAAGGAAAAATCAAACAAAAGAAAATCCACGATAGAATAATACTGAAAAGCCTCAAAGAATCTAGATCCTTAATATATTCATCCTCTGCTGATGCAGATTCACAAGAAAGTAATGGTTCTACCGATTTGTTTTTACATTTCACATCAAAATATGTTCACTAATTCATTTACTTCTCTTTCTTGCGTTCCAGTACCTATAACTCAACTGCGATAATTACATTCCAAGATTTTTCTTGCTTCCTACTACGTATGATATTAAAACATTATCTCTGAAGTTGTACGCTTTATGAGAGGAAATATCTTGCATACTAATATGTTATTTGTTTACGTTATTTTGTACTACGCATTATTTATTAAACGCAACACTACAATTACATCTGTGGAATTCAAAGTCAGGCTGGCAAGCAACGGATAATCCAGGTTTTAACTCAAAAGTTTTCACTACAATTATGGTGACTAATGTTTTATCCTTCAAGCCAGATACCTATACTACATTTTCCTATCTCACTGTACTTCTGAAGGAATCCGTGTTTAATGGAATACACAGACAGTTCATATGTAACACTCAGAAGGCGACATTTTGCTACTGCATTCCGTTGAAAAAATTTGAGTTTGTCAACGTTTGCGACGACAGGCAGAGCTGACCCACCAAACGTACGACACCTGACACAGATTCCTCTCCTGAAACCACAGTATGGGTCATTTGACACTGTTCCCTAAACAGGTGCAAACTTTTCGTGAAGAATTGACTAAAATCCACAGCATTTAACGAGGCACTTAAAAATCCGATTTTGCTAGTAATAAATAAAAATTTACTTTAAATGGGCTTTTCTCACAGAACAAATCTGTTAATGAAAGTTTGGAATAATATTCAAAGGAAGTCGTTTGGCAGTCACGGACAATAACTTGGATTCAATTTGTATTTTTGATGCAAGGACCTGAATCATCAACAACTGTTGCGGTTCTGCTATTACAGGTGCACATCTGTAACTCAAAATACTCTATTCTCTTGTATGAAAAATACTTTTCCGATTACATTTAATGGTAATTTATGACTTTCTACAGTCTTCATTTTTGAAACGCTTTGGCTCCACAACAGTTTCACTGATAACAATATCCAGTCTTCAGAACCCTTGTTACATTGTTTAAATGTGAGGCCTGTTAGGACAGTTATATGTATTTTGGGGCGTTAGTGGGGGAGGGTTAATAAGTGCTGTTTCTGTTTTGGTTGTTTCGTATTACAGGGACATGGCTGACATTTAAAAACTAAAATGAGTAAGCATATCTACACAACAGATGGAACAGAATTTGTAGACACACTTATTTAGAATCGTTTAGTTGTTGATCAAATATTCTGATTTTGTAAATTAAGGGTGTAAACACACACATCAAAATTTCAATTGCACATCAGATTGAGACACAACAATTTAGTCTTTGATATGTAACAACATTACTGCGCCTAGTATATATGAATTTTCATTTATATCATTGTTCTACTCACCACTGGTTGCATAGCTAAAGCTCCTGCAGTAGGTTACCTCTGCCACTGGTGTGTTGACGGCTCTTCCGTGCAGCCCCTCCGTCCACCTGCAGCGGTCCTGGGCGCTCCCGAAGTGCTTCAGCACCCACGCCGACACCATCTCATGCTTCTCCTTCGAGTACGTCACCTGCAACAGGAAAACACGGTTAGATTAATTCAGGATTACTTTCCGCGTCAATGAAACATATACCTATTAAAACAAAGAATAGTCAATATTTATATTCCAAACGAAAACCGATTTTCCGATCTTCTGTTATTCATCTCGTCTACAATTCCGTCCTGCAACAGATGAAGACACTGCAGTCAGTATAGGGTTAACGAAATGCTAGGTTCGTTTAAATAGAAACTTCTCTCTATATAGAGTGTTGAGTGTTAGATCTTTGTTGTAAATGGTGGCGTGAACGAAGAACGGACAGAGAGTGCGAGCTACACGGGGTTGATCCGTGATGATCTTACAGACTCTCAAGGGTGATGGAGAGCGATAAATATATCAATCCAACGCAAGAAACCCTCGTCCAGAAGCGACAGAGTCTAAATCTGCAAGCGAAAATAGTTTTGATACCTCTGACAGTATATCACTTCTACTGCAAATTCTTTGCTTGTTGTCTTTTTTGATTAGGTAGTGTGAACCAAAACAACAAAAATATCCAGCAAACAACGGCTCTAAAACGCATACCTAATGAGCTATCAGTTGTTGTTCACTAGAAGAAATGTATTTCACAGTAGCAAAAGTTAACAACTGCTCATAGCTCTACAGGTATGCACGTTAGAGTCCATATTTAATGAACCAATTTTGCTTTTTTCGATCAATTCTAGCTCTTCCCCAACGATGGGCCTGCAGTAGGAGGGCGACTGCCAGACACACCAGAACAATTTGCGCTTATAACTTTCTATTAAGCCGTCTCCTGACCATGGCCGCTTTCGTTACGTTGACACATTTACCTTTTTCTATCAATCCTGAGACTTTGTGGTACCACCATGGATTCACACTGTAGACTGTTATCATCTTCCAGTTAAAACACTACCAATAAGTACAGTTTGTATACTGCTTGGCAACAAAATTATGGACTTTGTTTGTGTTTCAACAATTCATACACTAGGATCTGAACTTCCAAATGCTAATATATGAAGATTTCAATGAGAAACAATGCACGTTTATTTTAACGCATCTTCTTGTACCTGTAACTAATCGAAATGGTCAGTATTCACACACACTTTCATTAATGTATCTACAACGTGTGTATCAAGACGTCAGGTAAAGAGAGAAGTGCGTGACAATTGCGAAATTTTATGTTCATTACGACTCGTTCATTATCGTTTGACGACTGTTCTGTATGTATTAACGTGCGACATAGACGTATAGAGACAGGAGTGTTTCAGATTGTACCCTAGTATGTAACATCCCAGTCCGTCGTCATCTGCAGGAAATCCCAACGTATAACGCAACTTCTTGTGTTCTGAAAATGTAGCATTTATGGTTGACATATTTATGAGAACACATCAATTTGGATGTTACCAGCCAACAGCTGACGAAGTTACAATTTGACCTGTGTGTTACCCATAGTGTTTAATGTAGACAACTGGTTTCTTGGTTTCGAAAAACGTAGTGGTGATTGCAGTAGTTTACAACCAAGGCAAATCTCCAAAAACAGAGGAAAGAACCGGGAAACTGAAACCATTTTATTTCTGATTAGTGACGAACATGCCCCAGCAGGAAATATCAGGTCATATTCTTAAGCATGTGTAACAGGACAGATTCGATGATATTCCTGACGAGTGTTACAGGTAAACTGCGAATGGTGAGATGGTGAAATATACTGAGTTACAAAAACAAGGCTATAAAACTTTTGTCTAAGAAAATGTCATATTCGGTAAAAATAAATTAAAATTTACTCCTATTCCCCAGTTGCAAACAAGTATTTACACAAGCTGACCTTAGTTTCAGACATATTCCAATCTGGAAAACGTCCCTAAATATTTCCAGATGGGCAACCATCTGATTACTATCAAGTCAGCTGCCATTTGACTGGCAAGATCTGGGCTGTGGATCCTACATCAAACTATCCACATTGCTCTTTGTAGAAAAGAATGAAATGTATAAAAGGATAATAATATTAAATTTACACTTTGTACCATTCCCTTAATTGCGTAGTATCATTTCTTTTATGGGTAGAGACAAGGTTACATTGTGTCTCATTGATCATACTGCATACACAGACTGAGTTACTATTTACTGCTAGTCTTATTTAAATTAAGCTTCGCTAGGTTTGTGTTGTGATAAGTACAATAAACTGAATATCACAATTTTTCTTCAGGTGAAAGGATACCAGGTATCATAACTCAGTTAACTACTAATCAAATTAATAAAACGGCTATTAGACAAGTAGTAGCATTTTACATGTCTTTACAAATGTTTAGTAAGTTTTGTACATGTTTCTTTCAATACATACCAGGATTTTGTTGGCAGGGCTCTGTTCCTTAGCCTGACTGCTAGGTGTCGGCGCTCCTTCAGGATGAACTCTGAAACTAATGAAATCTTTTTTGTTCTATATATATTCATATATTTAACATCCTTTTTAGACAAATTATTCATACCAGAAATTACGCATGTTGCTGCCATGCAAAACTGTTGTAGAGTTATGTTTATTTTAATTTGATTAAAACATATACATGATTATCATACTTAAATAACCCTAACTCATTGATACTTGAGTAACTTGAACTTGATTAAGCTATTTCTCTACAATCAGAATTCTGAAGAATGAGAAGTAGTACTAAAGTCGCTGCACACAGCTTAAGTACATCAATTTGGATAAGCCCAAACACCCCTTCCCCACTCCCTCCAATCATAGAGGTCATTGTGTGGGGCAGTAATTACAGCATATTCACGAATTCAGCTGCGCTACACAGCAAGTTCCACGCTGAAGAATTCTGTACACACGGCACGTCAGGCCGGACTCACCTGCTGGTCGTCCTGGACCTGCGGCCTCGTGGCAGCCTAATGCAGAGGCAGCAGGCCAGCAGCCGCCGCAGCAGGCCACAGCTGGTCTCAGCCTCCCTCACCTCCCCCTGCTCTTCACCTCCCTCTGCCACAACCACATCCTGGTACTGCTGCGGCGGCTGCTGTCGGGCTGCTTCGCCTCCACCTTGCCTCTCTTGCACCTTACCTGCTGCCACGTTTGGTACTACATATGTGAGCGCTGGTCTCGGGGACGGCTCAGACTGCACGTCCTGGCGGTAGCAGTGGCCTGTAAAATAAATGTCTAAACAACATCTACCTGCAAAAGCTCACAGTCATCGACGACTACAGACTAGTAATGTGTCACCATTGCAAAATGTACATAGACATCTATAATTCTTAATATTATTGCCCTTGCATGCCTGAAAAGGTGAATACATCTTTTTGTACTTACTGCCATCCAGCGTTGTTCACACATTTGGTGGCCAAATGATAATGAAGTTGTTACCATCTGTAAACAGAAATTTATTTGACATGATCAAAATAATTATGGAGTAATCCAGTGACCATCTCAGAGGACTGTGTACTGCCCATTAGCAGTACAGTATTTAGTGTAAATGTGACAGACACTACTGTGGTTCTAAAACGGAGAGTTATAAAGATCTCCTCAGCGTTTTCTCTCACTCTGTTATTACCACATGGATCTAATTGAAAGTTCCATCACGAAGGAGTGCACTCACTGACAGACGCAGTTCGTGGCCTATGTCCTAGGTACTCAGCTATGAGGCTAAAGAAGAGAACATGACGTGTAAAAAGATCATACCCTAAAACGTCACAGAATCCACAGATCACGTTATGTAGAAAGCAGACTACAACAAAGTAACAAAGACGTTGCAATGCTACATTCATTTCATGTTTATAATAGCAGATGCAGCTGGGATATGGTAACAAATTGCTGATATCAAACGTAAGCTCTGTAACGAAGCCACCTCCTCAAAACCATTACACTGCTTGAATCCTACTACTCGTATCCACAGAACACAAAAAGGTACTCACGGTATTTGAACAAGACCTCCACGTCTTGCTCCCGTACAGGCCGTAGAGGTGGGACGGCCCTACACTCTGCATCAGCGCTCATCACCTGTAACAGAGATACTGAATGCAATGAGTAATGGGTATTACGCTAAATTGCAAGACACGGAATTTTATGAATAGAAGTAAATGTTTGCAAGACCCTCAGCATATATTCTGTTCGATATTCAATTCAGTGATTGCTCCAATTAAGTGATATTAAGACAAAACGACATGCAATGTTGTTAATGTAAAAAAAGTAAGAACGCCAGCTTGCGTAAATGTACTAAGTAATTATTTTTGCTACAGTTCGTAAATCATAACGATAGCATCCGTGTAGGGCATGGCGGTGGAATGGACCTACATTCGGCAGTAGTACGTAGGACATGGAACAGAGATGCAGAATGCAATGAGTGTGGGGTATTACGCTACATCAAAAGCGACGGTATTTTCTCAATAGTAGTCAACGTATTGTAAGACTTACATCAATATTTTTGTCAACGTTCGGTTCAATAATTTTTATAAAAATGTATTTCATCTCGCTCCATCATTAATAAGAACAAGATAAAGCGTGCTTGCACCGATGTGCTAAGAAAAACTTCTAACATTATTCTGAAATTTACGTATAAAGCATTTCGAATGAATGATTATTAGTCATATATCTAGTTATGTACCTACCTCCTATCAGTTTACTAAATAATAACACGGAAATGATTTTCTGAAGTGACGCTTTATATTTTTATTTCATTGCCAGCAGAGCTGCAAATTATGTATATGTGTCCAAGGTACATAAAGAAGCGCAGCAGGACGACAAAACTATGTGAAGAGTCACGTGTAAATTGCGGTGGAGTATTTAAATGAGGTTTGCAAAGCCAAAAGTGTAGTATGAGGCTTCTCTTTACTCGAACTATTGTACGGACAAGAAATTAAAAAAAAAAATCAATTGTATTAATTAAATTCTTCCGCTTTTCTAAACGTGTTGTTTCGTAACATTACCGTACAACGCAATTAAAGACAGAGAACTTTTTTACTGAATGTGATCTGCAGATGAAGAGGCCGATACACAGGGAACAGCTCAGTCGCCGTGCTGGTCTTTCGCTGTGTTACAAGTTAAATGGCTAGAACAGCAATAATGAAGTAACGTGTCATACGCTGTTATTTGCAATAATCGACATTTCTTGTCCTCTTCGTTGAACTTTCTTGCGCTTAAAGCTCCAAAAGTATTTCAAAATTCAAACGAAGTCAACGTTTCCAATCGAGATGTATTTACCAGCAACATTTTGTAAGGTGCGTGACAAGGTTTGTGAGTTTCTTTCCCATGCTACCTCAAAAGAAATTGTGTTTTCAATAAACCTAATTGCAATGGACAGTGTGTTGATATGAAGATCTATGATGAAGATCAACAAAAGCAAAACGAAGGTAATGGAATGTAGTCAAATTACATCAGGTGATGGTGACGGAATTAGATTAGGAAATGAGACACTTAAAGTAGATGAGTTGTGCTATTTGGGGAGTAAAATAAAAGATTATATTCGAAGTAGAGAGGATATAAAATGTAGACTGGCAATGACAAGGAATGTGTTTCTGAAGATGAGAAATTCGTTAACAAGGAGTACAAGTTTAAGTGACAGGAAGTCTGTTATAAAAGTATTTGAATGGAGTGTAGCCATGGATGGAAGTGAAACATGCATGATATACCGTTTAGACAGGAAGAGAATAGAAGCTTTTGAAATATGATGCTACAGAAGAATGCTGAAGATTAGAAGGGTGAATCACCTAACTATTGAGGAGGTACTGAAATAGTTGGGAGAAGAGAAATTTGTCACACAACCTGACCAGAAGAAGGGATCGTTTGGTAGGACAAATTCTGAGGCACCAAGGAAGCACCAATTTCATACTGGAGAGAAGCATGAGGAGTAAAAATAGTAGAGGAAGACCAAAACATGAGTACAATAAGCACATTCAGAATAATGTTATTTGCAGTAGTTACTTGGAGATGAAGAGACTTGCACAGGATAGGGTAGCATGGATAGCTGAATCAAAACAGTCTTTGGACGGAAGACCACATCAACTACAATAAACAAACATTTTCACTACTTAGCTTACCATTCCGTCAAACAATTTAATATTTACCATACATCACACAGAGAACTACTATCTGCTTCCAACAATTCGTTGTTCGCTGTCTAGCTTCATATAGAAGTTGCATGCTGATGGAAATGTAATCACCTTTTACAAAAATATGTGGAAACTTTGTATCAAACTATGGCTGTTGTCAATATCAAGTCAACGTAAAGAATCGTATTATGTTGAAATTTATAGTGAGAAAACGAGACACTTAAGTTGAATGTCACTGCGCACATAAATATGAATCATTAAACGTGTCACGATAATACACCCAAACCCATCATTTGCTGGCAAGAAAAGAAGACACAGATCCCGGTAAGGCGGCGGAACTTGAGTGCGATATCGTCGAGGCAAAATAAATTATTAATGTTGGCTCGGAAGACCTTTAGAGTTACTGTCTTTTTAGTTCGGTTAACTCAATAGTAAATACGAAATTGTTGAATGACGGTCAGGGAGAAGACGAACTCGCACTACCTCCCATACACACTTTCAATCCAGACACACAACATTGATTTTGAACACAAGGAGAGAGGCTTTGTGTAGCAAGCGCACTTTAGCAACATTGTATTGGTTTTTTAATAAATAATATTGCAGCCTACAACGGCGAATGTCGTTAAGTCTATAGCAACCCGAATTGAATTTTATTGTGTGCGAAACGACGCGAACCTTTATAGTTCCGTTACTTCTAACACATGTAATTACTGCAGCTTCGCACTTGATGTAATACTGCATGGGTCGTGTTCTTTACCTTTCCATCCCGACGCAAGTGCAGATATTACTCCTGCTACTTCACGGCTGGAACAGCAGCTGGAAAACTGTTGGTTCGCTGAGCCCGTGTGAACCAATGGATGAGAGGTGTTTCTGCAGCTACATACTTAGCGATCGTCACACGTAATCAACTGATTTATGTTCGTGTTCGCAACTGCGAATAAATCCCGTATAATAATATTTCTGTTATCAAATGAAAGTCATGTTCTATTATAGCGATGTTAGGAAAGGCTAGGCGTCTTTATAAGAACGCAAGCATTATGGCTTCATGATGGCTCTTTCACAACTATTGGATAGCAGTTACGAGAGGTGTATTACTCTGATATACTTCACACTCGACTGCTACCTAAATTCATGATTCTTCGTGGTAGGTGAATTAGAACTGGAGCGATAAAACTTCGGAGGTTTGACAGGGACATTTTTCATCATTTTGGTATGAGTGACTCACGGGCTCTGGTTGCTTTTTACCGAGCAATTACATTTCGTTTGGTTTCCTACTTCCGTTTCTGTTAGTATCTGTATTGTACGGAAATTATATGCGCAACATTGCAAGTGTCCACTGTATGTGCTGTGTGTCTCGTTTGCTAACAAGTTTGTACCATTTATCCATCGTACTTTCTGTTGATAATAACAAGCCCGCCAGACTCTTCGTCCTCAATGTTGTATTCAATAGGGTTCATTAAGTTTCTACCTGGGTTTAGATTCGCGACCGTGTCACAGTGACAGACAGCAGTGCGGATAAGTTTACTGGCGAAGAACAGGCCGACTTTCCTCTCGTGTCTGGGCTGACTGCGTGCGGTGGAAGACTGCCACGACTTCGTGCTGACTGTTCCCGCAGCCACAGAAAAACACATCACTCTACTCTAGCACTGTCCGAGGGTTTTCGCGCTACGCAGTTTTGTTTCGATACGTTTGTTGATTGCGTATCACAGGGTGTTTTACTGTTGTGAACATACTTTCAAAGAAATATACGTAAATGTGGTAAAAAGTTGAATAAATCATCATTGCATTATTATTCTATAACGAGGGGTTGGTGGCCACGAAATCCTTATAATGAAATACTTATAAACTGCCCACAAGAACTTCAAGACTTCCGATTCACCCTGTATTTTGTGCCTCATGTTCTGACTGCTTTACCTTGTACAGAGATAATTCAAATCACTGCTGATAAGAATGTAAAATATATTCACAATGTCTCGTTAGACAGCATCACCTGTACGAAGATTTCTTTGTAATTTTGTGAGTTACCTTAGTTCATGTCGTTGAGTGCAAGTTATCGCTCCACAGGTTGACTGAAACCTTGTCATTATTACACACGCGACGAAAGATACTAAAATTGATACTGTGTGATACGAAACTGTTAGCCGGTAATGCGACAAACTAGTTTCCGAGGTAACTCGAATCATTCCATATTACTACTTTGTTAAATCGTTGAGCTTTCCTTAGCAACATCAACATTTCTTGAAGGTACACACACAACGTTAGGGGCATGGGACAAAGGTGTCTGCTAGAATGATTAGTGTTTCAGCGCTACATATATTTACGATCGAAACCGCTAAATAAATACATAAATTTAGCGTCGCAGACGGTGTTTTCCATCATGATACAGCGGTTACGGTTATCCTACGACATTAGGCTATGATTTGTATAATGCAAAATAATTGTCACGAAATCATGGAACTACAAGTAACATTAGACACCCGAAATGCACGGAAAAAATTCCAAATTTTTTTTGCATGCGTGAAATTCGCTAATGACGATGAAGTTACAGTGAGGAAGACTGCTTCCTAGCCCAATCTGCAACAAATCTGCAACATATTTGCAAAGATGTAAGGGTGATAACAATGACGGGAAATCTTCTAGGCAAGAACAGAAAGCAGGAGAAGACGTACATACGCAGATACTGGCCTTGCGAATTTTAGATGAAAATATTAGCTCTGTCTGAGGTAAAAGAGGATAGGGTTAAGATGGTAATGAGTTTCAACTGAACATATACTATCATGCCTATTATATCTAAATACGCGGTATTGCAGATAATTACTCATTAATTTTCACGTATATGAAACAAAAAAGACAAAAATTCCCATTAACATCACAAGTAATATACAACTGTTACAAACACAGAATGAAATGCATCTTTTGTGATAATTTGTTCCTTGTACATAAAACAACTGTTTTATAAAGAATTTTGACTTATTTTCATAGTCTACATCATAGGCGCTGTAACTGTTAAGAAAGTTAATTCACGCAAAGTATACAACGCCCAGTTCATGTAGAACAGATGCTGACAGGAAAAACGAAAATTCGAAAACAAAAGAGATTAAACATTATTTTCTGTTATTTCTAAAAGGTGAATAGGACTATGTTCCGCCACCTGACTTAAGATTATACAGGGTGATTCAAAAAGAATACCACAACTTTAAAGATATGTATTTAATGAAAGAAACATAATATAACCTTCTGTTATTCATGATTACAAAGAGTATTTAAAAAGGTTTTTTTTTCACTCTCAATTAAGTTCATAGATGTCCAATATAGCCCCCTCCAGACACACGAGCAATATCAACCCGATACTCCAACTCGTTCCACACTCTCTGTAGCATATCAGGCATAACAATTTGGAAAGCTGCTGTTATTTCTCGATAGCTGCTGTTATTTCTCGTTTCAAATCATAAATGGTGGCTGTGAGAGGTGGCCGAAACACCATATCCTTAACATACCCCCATAAGAAAAAATCGCAGGGGGTAAGATCAGGGCTTCCTGGAGGCCAGTGATGAAGTGCTGTGTCACGGGCTGCCTGGCGGCCGATCCATCGCCTCGGGTAGTTGACGTTCAGGTAGTTACGGACAGATAAGTGCCAATGTGGTGGCGCTCCATCCTGATGAGATATGAATTGTTGTGCTTCTTGTTCGAGCTGAGGGAACAGCCAATTCTCTAACATCTCCAGATACTGTAGTCCAGTTACAGTAGCACTTTCGAAGAAAAAGGGACCAAAAACTTTGTTGACTGAAATGGCGAACAAATGTACAACTAAATGAAACTTTATAGCTCCCTTAATTCGCCGACAGCTCTGCCTTTTGTCGTTGCAGAGTTTTAAACTCCTAAAGTTGTGGTATTCTTTTTGAATCACCCTGTATAACGAAAATAATGGCATTTCGAACAAAATATCCAGCAAGAAAAAAATCTTTTGTAGATAATTCATTTTTAGAAGAAGTGTTTCAAATGTGTAACTTAGATAACGACGTTGAAACGATATTAAAAATAAAATGTATACTCGAACTGTCTTTCGAACCTGTAACAGAAAACTGACTCCTTAAAGTGCAAAAAGAAACGAATACAAAATTTTATAAACTGATGGTGGTTACTTCGTTAGACCTGCCAGGTTAGGCGAGGGCGTTAATGCGCTGCTCCTGGACTCGGGTAGGCGGGCCGGCCCTGGATCGAATCCCCCCCGGCAGATTACTGAAGAGGGCAGGTGTGCGGTCCAGACTGGATATGGTTTTTAGGCGGTTTTCCACACCCCACTAGGTGGATAACGGGCTCGTCCCCACGTTACGCCTCAGATACACGACTCGTAGACATTTGAAAACATTCGCACTATTTCCTGGTTTACACTAGACACATACAGGTGGGGTACACTAATTCTATCCTGGGGGGTATGAGGTGTGAGAGGAATGGCATCTGGCCACCCTCTGACACTAACATCGTCAAATATTTTGTAACAAACCTGACACCGCGCTGAAATGGGACAAAGGCCCAAAGGAAATTAATGATGATGGTTGATTGTGATTACTTTGTTACACTATGTAAATGAAACTTTGGAGACCACAAAAATAAAGAACAGAGACGTGATTGGAAATGAAAGCACATGAATATAAAATGAATCGAGAAAAATCGACTCAAAACCTCATGCGAATTCGAGATTCCACAGATAACCATGAAATACAATTCGAATGGGAAAAGAGTTAATGGAGGAATTCAGAAAAGACTGAAATGATTCTTTTTGTTAAGTCTGGAACGGCCAAGAGCCTAATTCTTCAAAGGAAGATGATGATATTGTGTGTATCCATTGGCGTAGCGCATTTTTGTTTAATCGTTATTGGGTAGAGGGGATGGTGAGATCGCATTCCTGACTATGGTTAAAAGTTAATGTTAAGTTTGTGCTCGTGTGTACCCAACCCATTACGTTCAGACTTGATCGGATGGCCCATTTTTGGATGTACCATCTTCTTGACTGTCTATCAAACTGAGGTTAAAAAATAGTTTTCGTGTTTCATTTACTCCTTACTCATACTTGTTGCGAAAATTGTAACATTACTGATGTTAGGCAAATGATATTACAACCGGTGTTTGCTGATACAAACATAAACAACGATTAAAAGTCAGCTACATATGTATCGCTAGTTTGACATGTGACATGCACAAGAAAAGGTAAAGGTGCACTTACCATGTCTACGGGCTTCGTTGGAAGTGAACACGGCGAATAATTAATCGGATGTGGATAAAGAACAACACTGCTTCTTCGTAGCTTCCTGTACTTAATAATCGAAGTTGATGGATATTTTCTTCTTCTCGGAGCAATTTTAAGCCACAGTTTAGGAAATGGACTTAATATCGGAAAAAACCGAAGAGATTGATTTTCAATTGCTATCGTGTACTCTCACCGGACTGGCTACGACGAACGGCAACGAATTACCAACAGGAACGTACTACGGATGAGTTGCACACGCTGTAAGTTCACGCCAGTTCAACAAATTACTACTGAAACGCAAAATAGATACAAAATGGAAGCTACAGTGATTCAATCCTTGCACTTCGGAATGTGTATCAACGATAAGGGAATTTTGATAGTTATACATAATATCTTTTACATTCCGTCTATTTACGAACAGCATAGCACACAAAACTACGCAAATCGACCCTCATTTCAAGCAAAGAAATAACGACTACACTGTATTTCAGTATCTTTGTCTCTCCTAATCAGTAATATGTAACCTCCAAAGCCTCCGTATTAAAGTCGTTTTATGAAAGTCGAGCGCTGCACACTGCATCCGAATTCTGTAGTCTCTAATCTGTGCACTTTCCACTGCTACGTATCGTACATGAAACCGTGTGCAACATATCACTTACCTTTCCGTACTCGTGCCACGGCACGTAGTACGGCTTCCTCTTCGCCTCGGGCACAGCGACAGGAACACTTCCGACGCGCTCCGACATCTAGAAGTCAATGAAGGGACGCGTTTCCGCGGAAATGACCTTAGCATTCGTCAACTGTCATTCATTGTTGCGTGTGTCGTATCTTTTGCAAAATCGATGTTATTCTTTTTGGGGGATTAAAGTCGAGCCCTCAAATGTACTGCATGCCCAAGAATAGCGCCTGTAATCAATTCAGAATGTAAACCGGAGTGGAGATTATAGTACGTAACATACGAAACCCGCATACTCCCACGCAGGTTGTATTTAGGGCCTATTTTACACTATTTGTCTCAGTTATTCGTGGGAATAACTAACCTCACTCGTTATCAAAATGTGAGCTTCGTCCTTAATTCCCATCTAACTATAATATGTGTGTCGAAAACTGAATTTAACTTTGCCGTAAATAGGGTCGATCTGAAATTGTTACCACCCTCTGAGAAATTATTAGTTGTCTTCTAGGCGACGCGTTAAACAGCAGGAAATATTTAATAGAATCGTATATTTAAATGGCTTTGTATTCGATCTTTACATTCACTGAATATAGTTTCTGGATAATTGAAGCTGTTCATTGGAAAAATCAATTTTTCTGTGTGATAACCACGTGTTTCATGTCACTTATTTGATGTTTTCGGGTTGAGAATGCTATATGTCTACATCACCACCTAGAAAGATAGGTCACGGCATAGGAATAGGTTGAGGTAAAGCCATGAGACTTCGTTTTTGAAATGATATGTGTGATGCAAGTGCTTACTAAAGTTGTTTTTGTTGCATTTTAAAAAACATACATGTCATAGAGGAAGCATGCTAAATAAAGGATGATTAAAAAAGAAGAGTTATGATAGACACAGATTATAGAGAATGCTGGGTTTAATTTACAATGATGAAGGAAAGGGAAAGTATAAATTATACATATACAGGTATGTATTTATAAAGAGTACAAGGTAACATTATGAGCATATCAGCTTGGCTTCACAGTTAGTATTTTTAAATGTGTAGAACACATTGGTGTATAATTTATGTTAGGATAACTTTTATGTGTTGTGCAATTTTTGTCAGCATGCAAACCTTACAGCACATGAAGCTATTGTGGGAAATAAATATGAAACGTGATGGTTAGATACATAAGGAGGATACCATCCAAGAAAATGAAGCCTCAGTTTGCATTCCAGACATTCAATTTTTTAACTGATCATTCGCTGTTTGATTGATCTATATGACCAACTAGAATTAATATGCTGTTCCCCAGAACTAAAATACCGATATTGGTTTTAATCGGTCGGTTTTTTCCATCCCTACTAAGGAGTAATTATGATGATGCAGTACCAAAACATACTTTAACTTCGACAATTCATGACAGAAAGAGTCTTCATTACCATAATTCAACGGACTTTTTCTCATGTTGGTGATTTTTATCTATTAGCCAGTCTGTACCACAACATATTAGTGTGCTGTTACCTGCTACAATATTTCTGTCCTCACATCGAGAAAGTCCTGATACTATCTGCCATTGCACTGTGTATCGATCAGCACAATCTTCCCAAGTAAACCATTTGACAGCGAGGAGCGACTGACCAAGCCTCCGCAACAGTGTATTGTTCAGCTCTAGCAAGCTGGTTAGCAACACACATTCATGTTAGAGTCGAGTTTCCAAATAAATGACCAGCATCAATCACAGCACCCATGCACCATGAACGTTAAAAGCACCACAGAGTGTATATTCCACCCACCTTTTGGCCATGTGACCGATACAATGGGGAAATGAAACCCACGTCATTGTTGAGCAAGGTGATGTTGCACCCAGTGTGCCTATCTCCCCAGTCTTTTTCATATTTGAGCAGACTGGAACGTGACCCTCAGCTGTCCATTGTACTGACGGAATCTACCCAAAGCATCAAACTCACGCTGTGAGTGACAACCAGGGGATCATGCAACAAGCTGATCATTGTCATGCATTTTGTCCTATTTCTTTGCTGTCACATGTCTTACCAGTTAATTGTTGATCTGGCAAGTTTACACATGCTTGTTCTTAAGAGTGGTATACTCACACACCGATTCATTTTAAATTTGATTGGCGTTGCCACATTACATATAGTACTCATACCATATTTTCACACGCAGAGTATTTAGGAAGTTTAAACATTATGCTGTTGAGAGCGAAATGTCATTTAGTTTCAAAGCAACTACCCACGCATTTGCAAACATGACTAAATTTAAACATAGTGTTGGATGGTTGATATTTTGTGTTTCTTCAATGCCTCACCGTGTATAAAAGTGCTCCATTTTTATAAACTGCTCTTGTGAATTTGTGTGTTCATGACATCTCTAACATGTTTCAGTATTTCCAGAACGTGATTAATATCTGTATATTTTACAGATGACATGTATTGTCCATATAATTTGAGTTACTATACATATATTTTTTAAGTATGTCATATGAGTTCACCTCCTATCACAAATCTTGAACCTGAATTAAATGAATGAACCACAGGTGATGAATGGCAGAGTCACAGATTTAATTTTATAAAGTAATTTTGACTGTGATCTTACTAAAGAGATTTTTGAGTTTTGATCAGCTGCATGCTCAGCTTCACTTTTTGGCGGTCCAGAGGCGCCCCCTATCAAGGGCGTCACAAACCGACCGTCGGCCGCAGACTACTCTCTCTACACCTTGCAGCGGCTGGCTGTCTGTTTGAAAGTGGCATTTCGCAGGGCTCTGCAAGCCACCTCAAACCAATGTGGGCTCGATTTAAGGAGGAGGAGGAGGAGAGTAGTGTTTAACGTCCCGTCGACAACGAGGTCATTAGAGACGGAGCGCAAGCTCGGGTGAGGGAAGGATGGGGAAGGAAATCGGCCGTGCCCTTTCAAAGGAACCATCCCGGCATTTGCCTGAAGCGATTTAGGGAAATCACGGAAAACCTAAATCAGGATGGCCGGAGACGGGATTGAACCGTCGTCCTCCCGAATGCGAGTCCAGTGTGATAACCACTGCGCCACCTCGCTCGGTCTTCGATTTAAGAGTCATAAAATGCTGTTCGTGCAGTCGGCGCAGTGAAATCGCTGCTTGGCTGATGGCCATTTGTCAGCAAACAACATTAAAGCCAACTTAAATTGTGTTCAACTAGAAACTGTAACCAGAAGTCAACTATTATCTATAGCTTGTTTTAGTATGCACCTAACCATGCAGCACAGTTAACACGGGCGTTTGCGGCATGTTGCTTGTGGGTGTGTCTCTGGCCTCTCTTGTGGAAGACACTTGGTCCAGCACCTACTAATCGATCTTCGCACTTCATCTTACGCCAGCACATTCCTTCCCCTAAAATGCTGCATTATTGCCCTGCAGAGAAGATGCAGACAACAGTGTGTTGGCCGGGGGGGGGGGGGGGGGGGGGGACAGGTGGCGGGACGCGGGGCATACAGATGGGCTGGGAGCCAAGGCTCTGTAGCACGGCGTATCCCCGACTGTACCCCGCTTTCTGGCTTGTGAGGCAACAGAAACATCCTCTGTATGGCTTCTGCCAGGCCGCATATCCAGGCCTGAGGGCGTGTCCTGGGGCGATGACGGAGACAGCACCAGCGGCCGGCGAGAGGGGACGGAAGGAGTGTCGTGGGGCAAATGACACGCACCAGTTTTGGTTCTGTTGTCACTGCTAAGAAACCATCGGCTCATCCAATGAAATACATAAGAGCTAATATGTTCCTGGATCACACCACATTCCCAGCGCACTCGGTTGCCATAATCCCTGAAAATAACAAGATCGAGTGGTGCAAAGCAATACGTGCGAACAGTTGGCGGCGCAAGACGCTGCAGTGGGTGTAGCAAGTACATGCAGAAGTTCCGACAGTGATGATCCGTCTCGTGGGTGGAGCGATAGGAGGCGAGAAAGAGTTGCAGCGTCTGGTCCCGTGTGTGGATGGTGCTAAGCTTGGCCTTCTGTTGTTTAAATGTGAGCATGAAGTTGCTTATAAATTGGACTATGGGTGAAATGGAGCACTTGTTAGATGACGAATGCCGTTTCGATCACAACACCGTTGAAAGTGGAGCGAACTGTGATCCGTTTTCAACACATGTGCTTCTGGGAAACCTTCTATGCAAAATATGTAGGACTACTCTTGAAAGGTGCTACGTGATGTGGTAGAAGCCACAGGCACAACAAATGGGAACTTTGTACAAGAATTTACCACTACCAGACAATGAGTGTTCCGAAATGATCCTGCAAAGCCTATGTTCACTCACTGCCATGGGGATTGAGTTGCACGCAAAACTGCGAATGTCCGTCGTGAGGTGGATTGGCTTTCCGCGCATGCCCGACACTGTGGCTTTATCCTTTCTAGGTGGCCGTCCATACCCTGCCAAGTACAGTGCCAGCGTCATAACTGTTTATTGCGACAATTCACCAATGTCCTTGGTATACCATTCAAAACACATACTTTTGCAACACTTTGGGAAAGAGAACACGCGACTGTCCACTATTGGATTGCACTAAGTTCATGCCTTGTTGTACTGAAAGGTTATGCCGACGTGCAAAACATCGGCGCACAACTGAGTTCTGGACACTGTACAATCAATGACGCCAAGACGAGCGTTCGCAATGCAACAAAATCTGGGTCTGCTTCCGTGGTGTGTCCTATTTTTCTGTAGTGTAACGAAAAATATTCCAGCAATTCAGAGTCCTGCACATAGATTTGGCAACAAGATGCGGCAGATGCATCAAAACCAGAATCTGGGTCAATTTGAAGGCGAGATGTGGGGTTCCACACTGCCATGCTTTGCCGTGGGTCTGTACGCAATTTCATACTGATGCTTCAAAAGCAACAAAGCCCAACATTGGAATTTTTGAGCAGTGCGTGTAGGAACCGGTTATGACGGATGAAACAAGGATTGCAAAGGCTTCTGATCTGTCACTAAAAAGAACTTGCGATGGAATTTGGTCACACCGTACGCAACAGCGAGAGCCCCTTTTTCCATTTGAGAATAATTGCACCAATTCTCTGCCAAAGCACAGCGCGATTCCGTATCAGGAAGCATCTACTTGAAAAACTGCCGACTTTGCAAAGTCAGAAAGTACTAAACATCTGTCACTGAGCAAAGCGTTTTTGGCTTTTTGAAATGTGTCGATACAGTCTTTAGTCAGCACAAAAGGTACATTTTCGCGGCGCAAGCGGTGAAATGGAGCCGTGATCTGAGCGGCGTTCGGTATGACCCGAGTGTAGTATGTCATCTTGTCTGGCACTGACTGGAAATCTGACACATTGCGGGGTACAGGGGGAGGTCACGCATTGCAAGCAAATGACATTGCAGGGGGTGCACACCCTGAATGTTTAGCACGTGTCCTCAGTACGAGGTGCATTCAAGTTCTAAGGCCTCCGATTTTTTTTCTCCGGACTGGAAAGAGATAGAAACATTCGCATTGTTTTAAAATGAGGCCGCGATCATTGTCATTACGTCCCAGAGATGGCAGCACCGTACGGCAGATGGAATTTTACCGCCAGCGGCGAGAATTAGAACTGTTTTCAATACTTAAATTGGCGACGTTTTCCTTACTTGAACAGCGTGAAATCATTCGTTTTCAGAATTTGCGTGGTGTGAAACCAATTGAAATTCATCGACAGTTGGAGGAGTCATGTGGTGATGGAGTTATTTATGTGTCGAAAGTGCGTTCGTGGGTGCGACAGTTTAATGAAGGCAGAACATCGTGTGACAACAAACCGAAACAACCTCGGGCTCGCGCAAGCCGGTCTGACGACATGACCGAGAAAGTGGAGAGAATTGTTTTGGGGGATCGCCGAATGACTGTTGAACAGATCGCCTCCAGAGTTGTCATTTCTGTGTGTTCTGTGCACACAATCCTGCATGACGACCTGAAAATGCGAAAAATGTCATCCAGGTGGGTGCCACGAATGCTGACGGACGACCACATGGCTGCCCGTGTGGCATGTTGCCAAGCAATGTTGACGTGCAACGACAGCATGAATGAGACTTTCTTTTCGTCGGTTGTGACAATGGATGAGACGTGGATGCCATTTTTCAATCCAGAAACAAAGCGCCAGTCAGCTCTATGGAAGCACACAGATTCACCGCCACCAAAAAAATTTCGGGTAACCGCCAGTGCTGAAAAAATGATGGTGTCCATGTTCTGGGACAGCGAGGGCGTAATCCTTACCCGTTGCGTTCCAAAGGGCACTACGGTAACAGGTACATCTTACGAAAATGTTCAGAAGGACAAATTCCTTCCTGCACTGCAACTGTTTCACCAAGACAACGCACCCGCACATCGAGCTAACGTTACACAACAGTTTCTTCGTGATAACAACTTTGAAGTGATTCCTCATGCTCCCTACTCACCTGACCTGACTCCTAGTGTCCTAGTGACTTTTGGCTTTTTCCAACAATGAAAGAGACTCTCCGTGGCCACTCATTCACCTGCCGTGCTGCTATTGCCTCAGCGATTTTCCAGAGGTCAAAACAGACTCCTAAAGAAGCCTTCGCCGCTGCCATGGAATCATGGAGTCAGCGTTGGGAAAAATGTGTACGTCTGCAGGGCGTTTACGTCGAGAAGTAACGCCAGTGATGATGATGATGATGATGATGATGATGTTTGGTTTGTAGGGCGCTCAACGGCGCGGTTATCAGCGCCCGTACAATTTCCCAACCTTTGCTCAGCCCAATTTCGCCACTTTCCTGGATGATGATGAAATGATGAGGACAACACAAACACCCAGTCATCTCGAGGCAGGTGAAAATTCCTGACCCCGCCGGGAATCGAAGTAACGCCAGTTTCATCGATTTCAGGTGAGTAGTTAATTAGAGAAAAAATTGGAGGCCTTAGAACTTGAATGCACCTCGTAGTTCGGTTTGAAAAAATTCACACTTGAGTCCAGCTTCTGAAAAAATCGAAAAAGAGTACGCAAATTGGCAATGTGTTCCTCTAGAGTACGACCTGAAACGACAATATCGACAAGTAGTTTGCACAAAATGACACATTTGACACATTTGTAGTCAGCTGTTCCAAGTAACGTGAAAAATGGCGGGTTCGTAATCACTGCTGAAGGGAAAGTGCAAATACTTGAACAGTCCTAAGTGTGTCTTAGAAAACTAACGTCCTGCACCAAGCCATAGTTCCTCAAGGCGAGCAACGAGTAAGTGTCAACTGTTGTCTGTGGGTTGACTGTAGACATAAATGCGAATGCTACCAGAAGGCATGGGCGACAAAACGAGAGGACTTGCGCATTGACTAGCTAGAAATGGAGCTATTACGCCATTATGTTGCAATTCTTTCAATTCACTGTATCCTTTGTCTCTTAAAGTAAATGGAACTAGGCTGGGAGCGAAAAACTTAGGCTGTACATTGTTTTTCAATGTAACCTGCACTGCAAAGCTATTAGCTTTTAGCATTCCTTCTGAAAATAGTTCAGGAAATTCCTTAAGCAAGGTAGCTATACTGTCTTTTGGTTCAGGATACTAAGTCCAAACAAATTAAAGGCATCTAATCCGAATATGTTGTCGCTGTCGCTTGATTTGAACACAGTAAAATTCACTCTTCTCGTGTGAGATTCATAGTGGCAGGCAAACTACAATGTCCAAGCATTGCTACTTCTGTAAGTTGTAAGCAGTGAGGAGCTTACTAGATTTAGAAAGGCGTGGTGAGCCTAACTCTTATTATGTGGTAAGATTTAGCAAATTTACCGAGGCACCTGTGTCAAAATCAAAGTTCACACGACGGTCAGCAGTTTGTAACGAGACGTATATTTTGAGAACATCGTTGTAAGGCGAGATTGAAGCACAGCATTAGGCTCTGACAAAAAAGAAATTGTTGTAGGTTTCGAATACATGGCATTTACTGCTTGCACACGAGCTTGTTTTCTCTGGGAGCCAAAAAATTGACCTTTTTGTGCAGTTGCACACGAACTGTTTGAAGGTGGCCTTTTTTCCACACTTGCAACACGTTGCATTACGTGATGGGAAATCGTATCTTTCATGGCGAGAGGAACATCAAGGGCAAGACTTCACTACATTCATGAGCCTGTCTACATGTCTACGTGGCTGTCCGCCAGGCTATGTGCTCGTTATTGTGCCTGCTCTGGGCGGTCACGACAAGGGGAGACTCGACTCGACAAATCGGGGCCTGGTCAAACTTACCGGCCGCTATAGCACCCGAATCATATTGCTCTAAGATTTACTATACTTGGGGAAGTGATGGATCAGAATACTTTAAGATCTTTTCCCGTATTCTACTGTCTGGGACACAATTGTATTGCATCACGTATCATTAAATGACTGTAAAAGTAGCCAAAGCTGCATTTAAATTTACACTTCCCAGTCATGCCCGTTCATGCCGTGTACCATTGGCGGTGCGTCTGTTTCCGCTTTTCCTGCAAGCGGAAAGACGGATATCCAGTTGCAGCTACTTGAACTTTCTGATCATAGTACTGAGTTAATGCTGCGATAACGTAGTCATACACGGCCGGCCTCTGTGGCCGAGCGGTTCTAGGCGCTTCAGTCTGGAACCGCGCTGCTGCTACGGTCGCAGGTTCGAATCCTGCCACAGGCATGGATTTGCGTGATGTCCTTAGGTTAGTTAGGTTTAAGTAGATCAAAGTCTAGGGGCTGATAACATCTGATGGCAAGTCCCATAGTGCTTAGAGTCCTTTCAACCATATTTAGTCACATACGAGTTCGTTGGGAGACGCGATTGTTAACGGCTTTTGTATTGGCCTTAACATTGGAGACCCTGCAGTCGAAAAGAAGTGTCATAACTTTACAGTCTCTTGAACACGGTGGACTTGACAATGTTCTTGGAACTGAGTCACGTATTCAATCAATTCCTCCTCTGCTTCCTTAAATTGCCGTAACGGTTTTATACTGGACTGCGGCACTTGTGAGGTCTGATTGGTCGGTCGGTTGTGGTTGTGCGGCCGACGCAGATCGTGCAGTAAGCAATTATTGTACCGTCGTGAGTACGGTAGCATTTTGCTGGTTCTGAAACTGAGAAACTTGTGTTAGATCCATCACATTGGATGTCTTCGGCGGAGGCGCTGGGGCATCAAAAAGCAATCAAAGCCTATGAAAAGAAAAATTTGATTAGTTCTGCGGTTCCCCTCTAGGAATACATGCAAGAACACAGAAACAAATTCGCAAATAGTTAGACTTGAATACGATAACCCCTGCAGGCTAAATCACCGATCGCCAGAGAATTATCTTCATTCGCCATTGCAGAGCCTTGTACCGCAAAGAAGGACGTTATTAAGGGTGGACAAAATGTTCAAATGTGTGTGAATTCTTATGGGATCAGACTGCTGAGGTCATCGGTCCCTAGTCTTAAACGCTACTTAAACTAACTTACGCTAAGAACAACACAGACACCCATGTCCGAGGGAGGACTCGAACCTCCGCCGGGAGGGGCCGCGCAGTTAAGGGTGGACAGTATCCTCTTTCTGCAACACGAATGCACACTTGGATTAATACTGTTCTTTATTTATATGAACTGGTATATCTACTTAACATGAGTAGACTTCATGTCTGTGGTACAAGCTCAAGAGTAAAAATCCCTCTATAGCCACTAATCTGGTCGCAATGTACTGTCGTAGCATGTGACGAACTAAACCCGCTCTGCGAGTAAACTGACAGATGGCAAACCGGGTGACTGATTGAGTGAGTGAGTGAATGTGACCCCCTAGTGAGCGGCGGTGGCCTAAATGCAGGCTGCCGAGAGGGCGTTGGTGGCCTGTTGCGTGTGGGTGTGTCTCTGGCCGCTCAGGTGATGGGCGTCCTTGATCCAGCGCCTGCTACTCGATCTATGCACTACATCTTTATCGACCAGTGTGGTGGAGACAGCTTATGTCAATACATTAAGCCCGTTCTGTTGCCGACCATATTTTATGAGATTAAGGGTGATTTGCAGTTAATTCAAAAAATGTTCTAATGGGATTTAACTGCTAAGGTCATCAGCCCCTAAGCTTACACACTAATTAACCTAAATTATCCTAAGGACAAACACACACACCCATGCCCGACGGAGGACTCTAATCTCCGCCGGGGCCGGCCGAACTATCCATGACTGCAGCGCCTGACCGCTCAGCTAATCCCGCTCGGCTGCAGTTGATTACAGAGCCAAGAATGGACGTATATTATTTTTTTTTTTGGAAAATACATTCACTGTGTCAATAGTATTCGCTATGCTGGTAATACTCTTTTGGGATGTACTTCCAGCGTCATGCAGCAATTGACTCCATGCTGCCTCCCTCCTCAGCCCCTTTAACAAGATGGAAAACCTCAATCGCAGCTTTAACGATTGGTCAAATGGTTAGAATACAGTGGTACAATGTGTGGCTATCTAGAGCTACAGACCAAACACCCAAACAGTTGTTTTTTAAGGGGTTGGCTGCTATCAGAAGTGAACAGAAGGGAGGATGACACTTGAATTGTTAGGATGCGTATACGACCTCACTAAACGACACAGAAGAGGCATACACAGATAAGGACTACTATACAACAGCCTGAGATCACAAATTTGTATTTTCGCTGCAAAACTAGAAATTTATGAATTTTTGACACAAGAAATCTATTAATAATTGTAACTAATATATAAACAAGCACAAAAATATCATTTCATAATGCTAGTAAACATTGACAACATTGTTTATTGGGTAACTTCCGAAGCATTGTAAATGTTTGCAGGATAATTTTCACTGTTTATTTCAGAGACTGCAGCTATGGAACACGTTGTGTTGCGTTGTGGTGTAACCTTCAGTCTGAAGACTGGTTTGATGCAGTTCACTGTGCTACTCTATTCTGTGCAGGCCTCTTCATCTCTGAACAACTACTGATACTCACATCCATTTGCACCTGCGGACTGTATTAATCCCTCGGTCTCAATCTGCACTTTTACTCTCCACACTTCCCTCCTACACTAAACTGACGATCTCTCGACGTGTCGGAATGTGTCCTACAAACTGATCAGCTGTGCGTATTGGCCACGTGGATTGAGACGCCATGTTACGGATTGCGCCGCCCATCCCGCCTAGGTTCGAGTCTCCTCTCGGGCATGGGTGTGTGTGTTGTTCTTAGCAGAAGTTTGTTTAAGTGTGTGTAAGTATAGGGACCGATGACCTCAGCAGTTTGGGTCCTTAGGAATTCACACACATTTTAGTATTTTTGAACATATGGCTAACAGTGATTTGTAGTAGGATTTTAGAATACATACTGTTTTCGAACTTTACGAGTTACCTCGAAGAAAACGATTTACTCACAAACAGCCAACACGAATTCAGAAAATATCGTTACTGTGAAACACGACTAGCCCTTTATTCTTATCAATAATGAGTGCTATAGACATGGGTTGTCAAATTGATCCCATATTTTTAGATTTCCAGAAAGCTTTTGACACTATACCTCACAGAAGAGTTCTAAACAAGTTGCACGCGTATGGATTATCGCATGAGTTGTGCGACTGGATTCGTGATTTCCTGTCAGAACAGTCAGAGTCTGTACTAACTGACGGAAACTCATCGAGTAAAACACAAGTGATTCCTGGCGTTTCCCAAGGAAGTGTTATAACCCTCTACTGTTGCTGTTTAGGAGACCTTCTGAGTGGTCGTCTTTGTCTGCACATTATGCTGTCATTTACTTTCATGTAATGTCATCAGGTGATCAAACGAACGGAAAAAAGGTTTAGACAAGTTATCTTTACGGTGCAAGTGAATCTAAGTCATGAAAAGTATGAATTCATCCGCGAGACTACTATAAGAAATCGGCTTAATTTCGGTTACACGATAAATCACAGAAATCTAAAGCTGTAAACTCAACTAAAAACTTAGTGTTTACAGTTACGTTAACTTAATTTGTAAAGATCACATAGATAATGTTGTGGGTAAAGCAAACCAAAGCCTACAATTTATTGGCAGAACACTGAGAATATTCAACAGGTCTACCAAAGATTCTGCCCCCCACTACACTGATGCGTCCTCTTTTGGGGCACTGCTACGTGGTGTGGGATCCGCATCAGATAGTATCAGCAGAGGACACCAAAAAAGTTCAGAAAAGAGCAGCTCGTTTTGTATTATTGCGTAATAGGGGGGAGTGTGCCACGGACGTGATATGAGAATTGGGGTGGCAATAATTAAAAAATAGGCGTTTTTCAGTTGCGGCAAGACCTTCTCAGGAGGTTTCAGTCACCACCTCTCTGCTCAACCTGTAAACATATTTTTTTTCGCCCGCCTCCATAGGAGGAACGACCATCGTAATAAAATAAAAGAAATCAGAGCTGGCACAGAGAGATTTAGATGTTCACTTTTCCCGTGTGCTGTTCGATAGTTAAACAGCACAGAAATTTTTATGAAGGGAAATCGCCACACGTCCGTACGTGTTGAGAAGTTTTTTATTTAGACAACTAGTTCCTGCATCATAGTAATACCATCTCGAGGGCCCATATGCCCTTCATGTGCAATCAGATTCATCAATACTAGCATACTATCGGTATCTGGATACACTAAATTCGTTATTCCAGTGTTTCCTTCGAAGACCTGACAACACATGAAGTGCGTATGGGGCCTGAAGATGGCGTTATTGAGATGTCGAAACCAGTTGTCAAACGAAATAACTACTCGAAACGTGTATATTTCCTAGGTAAATATTTGACCAGTCGCTGTCCCACATACACAATGCATCAAAAGAGGGGGTACGGAAATTGATTGAAGGTGGTTCGATGAAACCTCTGCCAGGTACTTAACTGTGAACTGCACAATAATTTTGAAGATGGTAGACTCACAGATAAAGCACACCAGTTGCATGCCTGGTTCCCCCAATGCTATGAGAGGTTCTGCCGTCTAGAATAGAACATAAGGGACTGATAGATATAAAGTCGATCTTAAGAGATTCCATGTTGCTTTTACTTGTCTATGGGGAGCGCTTTCGATTACATATCCATGTTCAGATCAGGATGTCCGTGTAGAACATTATTTTACACAGTTCAGGGGTACTTCAGATAAACAACTGCAGTCGAAACCAGTCACCAGTTGAAAATAAAATCAATCTGGGTGGAATTAAATAATATTTTTACCGATTGTTTTGATAGATTCTGCCATGTTATCGGGTATGTATGATATATAAAAGAAGTCAGCAAAAAGATTTACTCTTTCACACGATACTTCCCACTGACGTTAAGCCTTCCAGAGAACTACCAAGGATCCGGTTCCCGCAAGGAAACGGAACCCTCAAGGCAATATCAAATACAGGCATTGTGCACGGAGTCTAGGAGTAAGATCGGTGTTCTTATAGTTGTTTGCCCTTCCACTGATTTTGCGCAAAGGTTTTATCCGCTAGGTGCCGAGATCAACAGAAGAATTTTGAACGCGTTTTCTGGAAACTAGTTCAGGAGCCCACATGCAACGGAAATATCTCAGACCTTGTAGCTACAAACAGGCCGGACATAATTACTACCGCCAGTATGCAGACGGGTGTTTGTGTGTCGTTTCAGAGACTATGGTTTCAAAAGCCAATAAATTACTCAAGAAGGCTAGGAGAGTGGTTTGCTAGGAGGAGCAGAAAAGCAGGTGTTATCATCTCACTCAGCCGTGATCTTGATTAAGGACAGAAGTGACTTACAATGTTTTAATAACGAGATTCGTAAACTGCTGAGGAAGCAAATTCTGTTGCACTCTCGGTCCACAAGAGAACGCAAAAATAACGGCAAGTAAAGATGGCTAGAGATTCGTACGTCTGTGAAAAGATCTACACGCAAAGCATACAACTACTACCACCGCTACAGCTTAGCAAAAGGTCTGGCAGAGAACCAGAGAGAATCTTCCATCCAGTCACTTCTCGACCAGCCTGGTGAGGCCGGTGGAGATACGAAACGAGAGACGAAGTTTTAAATTTCACGTTCAAGCAACCGTTCACGCAGGAGAATCGTACATACATACCGTCGTTTGAGCATCGAACAGGCGCCCATATAGACGACGTAGTAATAAGCAACCGTGGCGTAGAGAAACAACTGGAATGGTTGAAAGCAAGTGAGGCACCAGGTCTGGATGAAATTGCAGTAGAATTTTTCAAAGAATACTCTGCGGCATTTTTCCCTTGCTTAGCTTGGAATTATCGCGAGTGTCTCTCCCAGCCAAAGCACCAAGCAACTGGACAAAAGCACAGGCGACTCCTGTTTGTAAGTAGCGCAAAAGAACGGGTCCGCAAAATGACACAGAAACATTAGCAACATCGGTTAGCTGCGGTATATTTCAACATATTTTCTTGAGACGGAGAATCTTATGTCCGCGAATCAGCACGTTTTTAGAAAGAATCACTTGTCCGAAATTTTGTTTCCCCTTTTCTCACATGATATACTGCGGACTGTGGATGAAGGGCAGCAGGCACATTTGATATTCCTAGATTTCCGGTAAGCGTTTACCAGGCGGTTAAAGAAGGTAGAAGCATATGAAATAGGTTCACAGATATGTGAGCGACTCGAAGACTTCTTAAATTATAGGACCCAGTATGTTGCCGTCGCCGTTGAGTGCTCATCAGAGATATGGGTGCAAGAAACCCCACTCGTACAAAACTCCGAGAAACATCTCAATTTAGCCGGTGACTCCGTATATGGTGGTATAAGGGCGTATGGTGTAACTGGCTACCTTTTCCAGCCGAGTTTTGCGACAATTAAGCCAGTCCGTCCTTCAACTGACATAGTGAGCCGCCGTGTAGGAATTGTTCGTCCCTGTTATATGGAGATGCTCCCGTAGTTTTACGACCCATTGAACAGCCGTAGCAGCGCGTTCGGATTCCGAAAGTGCAACACTACTGTCTATGTTTTACGTAATGAAATGGGAAGAAGTTATTTTTAGCAAATAATCTTCACACGGGATGCTATTATAGTGCGTCTGTTTAAGAAAGACCATGAAATTTCCTTGTTCACATTGATCATAAGCTTACTACTAACGGTACGAGAGGATGGTCTCCCCATGACCAAAAGGAAAGGCCTCGTATCGACGACTGCTGATTACGGCATGGAGGAAAGATGATGTTAATGTGATTTCTTTTGCCTTTTTAGAACATAATAGTTTACATTTTCGAGCATATTAATTTCTGAAGTGGCATTGGTCAAAGGAATGAGGACAGCTGGTTATGTGAATCGAGATATGAAAGTGATTTGCTACTGTGTTATCCAGAGTGCGTGCTTTTGTACCGGAAGGGTGAATTTTCGCCTGTGGGTGGCGAGCAGTGGGTGCCCAGCTCTCGTGGTGTGACAACAGGTAGCCTTTGCACGTTGGCATTTTCGTGCTCAGTAGATGCCCATCTGATTCTTATGATGAATTTTAGGGTATTGCAAATACCATTCTTTGAATAGATTCTTTTCGTGACTAAAGTCGTTTACCACCATGAAATGGTACAAATGGCACTGAGTACTATGGGACTTATCTTCTGAGGTCATCAGTCCCCTAGAACTTAGAACTAAATCTAACTAACATAAGGACATCACACACATACATGCCCGAGGCAGGATTCGAAACTGCGACCGTAGCGGTCGTACGGTTCCAGACTGTAGCGCCTCTAACCTCCGGGGGGTTGACTCGAGAACCGTGACAAGGCGCCCAAGACCACGCGGCTCTCGACAGTTTGAAATCTTCATATAACGCCACCACCTGACGGAACTTCATGAAAATGTAGGTGCCGAAGCGCGAATATTCTGCTATGTCCCACAACAAATTCCGCATTTTTATCAACCGAAATTACCCGGAAAAGAAATCTTGTGTTGCTTATTGAACGCTCTTCGCAATTCTGAGTAACGAAGTGCATGTAAGTGTGTAAACCTGAGTATGCTTGAGTGGGGAAGAACTGCGAAATGTAAAGAGGCAAGTATATGGTGCTTTGGAATCTTAAAGCGTGTTTTAGGATTTCAGACATTGAAGAATATGGCTAATTTGCTTTTATCAAATTGCCACACATTTTATATTTTAATTTGCGAACAGAACTGGCCCATAGCGGGAAAACACAGAGTTGCATGGATCAAAGTCAAAATCTGGGATTTGGCTTATCAGGAGAGAGGGGTTTCACGCAATTTAGTGCTGGGAGCGGGATTCCGTTGGGGGTTGAAGTGTTGACTAGCAAACTATTTTAGCTTGCATTAGAACCATTAAATTCGTGTGCAGTTTCAGTATGAGGTCTGGGTGAAAAACTTAAAATGGCTACTAAAAAAATGCTTGCGTTGTGTCAGTGAATTAATACAGACTGTGTTGGCTTAAGGGCTTCGTGTTGTAAACTACAAATTAGTACCGGCTTTGTGGTATACATTTGTATATAAAAGCGGCAATACAATGGAACTATCATTCATTGCATTTCGCTCATCTGTTAAATGCTCTAGCCTGAAACTTGCATTATCTTGAAACCTTGTGCGTTGTGAGCAGTTATGATCAGAGGAGACACGGGTTTCCATTTTTTTATTTAATTTTTCATTTTAGCTATCCTTCGTATGACACACGGACTGCCTCTTTCGTAACACAGTGGCTGGGCCTGGGCTACCATAGTACGGGATGTTTCGTGTAACTGGCTTCAACACATAAACTCTGTCGACACGTATGCTGATGATAACTTTGTGTAACTTTCTCAGTCGAGAACACACAATCCACCAAGCATTTGTCTGAAGAAGTCATCAAAAGTGAGTGAACTTTGTATTGGACGATAAATAAACAGGACCACCCCAACAAGGCGCACAACACAGCTCCGAGTAGCAGGAAAGAGCAAATCGTCTGTACCGTCTCAGAAACTGAAACCTGATAAAAACGGAATCCCTACGTCCAAAGCATCACTTAGCACATGTAGCGCAATTTTACCAACCAAAGACTGTAATACGTCCAGCAATCGATAACCTGTGCCACAGAAATCCTTTGCAACAACTTTGCTACTGTAAATACGAATAGCTTGAAAGCTGCGATTTTAAAAAAACGATTTTCAAAATGGGTATTATGGGAATATACTACAACCCCCCTGTGTATTATTACCACACTAACTGACAAGACAAGATAACACTGATTATAGTGCGCACAGAGGCGTTTCAGGAATGAATCTTTCTGTTGTATCCTGCCCACTCATCGAATAGGAAACCTGCTATCTCGGATCGCTAGCCGGCTGAAGTGGCCGTGCGGTTAAAGGCGCTGCAGTCTGGAACCGCAAGACCGCTACTGGTCGCAGGTTCGAATCCTGCCTCGGGCATGGATGTTTGTGATGTCCTTAGGTTAGTTAGGTTTAACTAGTTCTAAGTTCTTGGGGACTAATGACCTCAGCAGTTGAGTCCCATAGTGCTCAGAGCAATTTGAGCTATTCGGATCGCTAGACAATAATTTAAGCAAATCGTATTAACGAAGTTTATTACAAAAGGGATCCGTGAACCAGGGGGAAGAGCCACAAAAGGATCACCGTGCACATGACAGTGGCGAATTCGATTGTGATGTCGGCGCTTCAATCCATCGGGACCTGAAGTAAGGTACATGCATGCTCGAAGTCGACGAACGATCTCACCTCGCGCACACCGTCTGTTGCCGCTAAAAACCCTTTAAAACACAATATCAAGCGGCGCGAAACGATAGTTGCGGCCTTCCTTCGGCGCCGGATGCTGAAGAGGGTACAACAGCTGGAGCATTGTCCGGAGACAGAGGTCGTGAAGGGATTTCGCCGGCGAAGGTCCATGTCGTGGGTGCGAACGATAGGGGACGCGAAACAGTTGTAATGCTTGGCCATCTGCTGCTTGAAGGTTTGGACAAAACGTTCCGTTTCGCCGTTTGACTATGGGTGGAACACTGCACCAGTTAGATGCTGTATGCCATTGCGCTCACAGAATGTTTCACATTCATCTGACGTGAAATGAGAGCTGTTGTCCTACACTATGACCTCAGGAAAACCTTCGAGGCCAAAAGTGGGGAACAGCGCCTGAACTGTGCTACGTGGCGTTGTCGATTTCATTGGCACGGCAAAATCAATCTTGTTATAAGAGTCTACCACAATCAACCAACGAATGTCCGAAACGGTCCCGCAACGTGTGTGTACTCGTTGCCATGGTGATTGTGACTTAGGAGAAACAGGCAATTTTTGTGGTTGAGTGGACTGAGCCAGCAGGGATGGGCGAGTGGTTCGAATCCTGCCTCGGGCATGGATGTGTGTGATGGCCTTAGGATAGTTAGGTTTAAGTAGTTCTAAGTTCTAGGGAACTGATGACCTCCGAAGTTAAGTCCCATATGCTCAGAGCCATTTGACCCATTTGAGCGGACTGATTTTCCGCACATGTGTGGCACTGTGACGTTGTCTGTTCTTTAGGGATCAACACACGTGGCTGTCCATTGTCAGTTTAAACAAGAATCACACCTTTCTGCATAGCGAGGCTACGCAGACGGGCAAAGTATAGGCGGACAACAGGGTTCTTTACGTTTTGTAAAGAGCGAGGCCAATATGTGAGAAAGTATTTTAGCAAAATGTTCAAATCTGAATCATCTTCTGTGGTCTGTGCATCTTCGATGTTTGATAGGAAAGAGTAATGCGTTGACGTGGACTGAAGTAGAACGAGGGAATTTGTACGTTCAAAGGCAGCACTAATGATATCACCGATATTTCCGATCCTAAAATGAGAGATTTGTTTGTCAGCAGATGAATCAAGAGTAGGTCTCACCATACATCTGTATCAAGAAGCAGAATGGGATCGGCGGTCAGAACCATCTCATTTGGAAATCATGTCCTGGGTAACTCACAGCATAACTGCTCGTGACTAAGCTGGAAGTTCTCGCCATTGTGTGGGTTTTCACAAATTTAGTTAGGAAAAATTACAGTGGTCTATACGGACCACAAGCTTCAGAGTTCTTGATGACAGCATAACTGACACATCGACAACTCTTGTGCTGGAGGACATGTTTGCAAGGGGTTTAGATTTTATACAGAGCACATTCCCATGAAGGAAAACATGGTAGCAGACGCTCTGTCACTGGTATCCACAGGACTAACACAGGAGGATGTCAACGAGATTAAGGAAAGCCAGTTTCAACGGGACGCATCAAATACATTCGCAGTTGCAATTAGAGACAGCCATCAACTGAATAATGGAATGACGACAATGAAGGTTTCTTCCGGACCGAAACTCGAAACCGGATTTCCCGCTTATAGCGAGCGGTCGCCTTACCACCTGGATATGGGTCACGGCCAGACCCGAACCAAAATATGTCGTCAACCGGGAGCATTGCGTGTCAATTCGGAATATCACACGCCCTGCAATATCGTAATTTCAACGGCCTCTACATGAACGTAATGTTCAAAAACCTTCTGGGGAACGTGTTTGTAAGTACTGGAAGGAACAGGACAAAAAGAGTAACATCAGACAGATCGTTGTCCATAGGTGCCCTGATGAAGAAATGCATATTGAAGGTTAATTTTTCTAGGCACGCCATATGTAATGATGTGCTGAGCAAGAAGCCAGGGTGCTGAGTGAGTAAGGTTTTTGCAGACTCAAAGGGACGTTGCCTAGTTAGGTTTCATCAGATGCATAGAAACGCTGTAAAGTGAGTCTTAGCAGACATAGGGAGACGCTGCCATTTGAGAATGGTTTTGTATGGATGTATGTGAGTTCAGCACGCTGAAACGAGTTTTTTATGAGTTAATGAGAGTATGATGTACACAGATTTACTGTATCTGCAGGAATTGTTAATCTCAGAAAAAACTGAACAAAGAGGATGTCGTTGTAATATAGAGTTCAAACAGTGGAGGAAATAAACGAGGACGTCCCTGTTAGAAGAAGGTGTGTTCACAGATGTTGGGTTTGCCACTGAATATGGAGACAGACAAATAACAGTGCGATAGGGTACAAAAGGTAAAATGAATACATAAAGAGCTATAAGCAAAACGAATAGGTAATGTAAAGACGTAAAAATTAAAATGAACTGGTGTGGAATAAATTTTGTATGTGCTGAGAGCGAAATTACGCTTGTGATCTTGTTGCAGGCTGATCTCCAATCTGAAGGAAACCCACAATGAGTAAAGGAGGAACTGAAATGGTAGAAGGCTGAATGACGAATTTTAGAACCGAGATGATAAATGGCGACTAGAACTAACAAAGGTGGGGGTAAAATTATAAGCTATGCGTCTTCACAATAGTTTTGAGGTGAAGTAATGTATGGCAAGTAATGTATTTGAGTGATAACTTTAAAAGATTGGTAGATCTCTGCTGAATCATAATACAGGGCGTATCCAGAAAGTGAGTTTCCCGATGTTTCCTTTAAAGTAGTCGTTTTGGAACGGGAGAATTTCGCATGCGAAACAGATCTACGACGTGACAATCAAATGTCGGCCAGACAGGTTCCAGTACAACAGCAGCAGTGCGCCGGAATGGCGTCTCCTACTCATTCTGCAGCCGCCTGCGAGGTTCGGTCAGTGATAAGGCTCCTCAATGCACAAAGCACAGCGCTCGTCTAAATCCATCACCATGCTTTGTCAGGTCTACAGGCTTCTCTCCGAAGGTCGTCAAAGTGTCCAAGATTAAGAGTGAAGTGGACGACCATCCCTCATCAATGATCACCTGGTTGAGCTGGTGCAGCAGCGCATACATGAGAACAAATTGTCAGTAAGTACCAGCTGTTCGAGAAACTGTGTGTCAGGTGGCTGCCAAAAAACCTGACTCCCGAGCAGACAATTCGCTGCTCCAGAGCGGCACAAACATTTCTGCAGGGTTATCACGAGGACAGCGACGAGTTCCTCCAGAGGATCATCACGGGCGGTAAGACGTGGATTCCTCACTTGATCCCGGAAACCAGGCAGCAGTCAACGCACTGGCATCACGGGGGCCTCCGGTGAAAACGAAATTCAGACAGACTGTGTCGGTCACGAAAGTGATGTGCAGGGTGTTCTGAGACGGGAAGGGCATTCTACACATTGACTTCCTGCCCAGGGGTGGAAGAGTGTGTGCTGACAGTAATTTGTGTGTATTGTTTTCCAAACAATGGTTCAAATGGTTCTAAGCACTATGGGACTTAACATCTTTGGTCGGCAGTCCCCAGATTTAGAACTACTTAAACCTGACTAAAGTATGGACATCACACACATCCATGCCCAAGGCAGGATTCGAACCTGCAACCATAGCAGCTGTCCGGTTCCGGACTTAAGCGCCTACAACCGCTCGGCCACAGGGGCTAGCCGTATTGTTTTCCTTGGCGAGGGAATTTCGAAAGGTTTTTGTTTAGTAGCTCTGCTTTAGGAGCACTCTCATCGATAGTATATCCATTGCTATTTCCCTGAGAAAGCGTTGATTGTGTCTTGCCGCTGGCATACTTTACGTACGACCCGAATCTCTTTGGATTTTCTGCCACGTTTGGACACAAGGTTCCGGTTATGTGTACCATGGAAGGCATCAGCTTTGTCGTTTGTTTATGTAGTGTAAATGTATCAACTACTATAGATGCTATTTCTTTGAATTCAAGCCATATCTGGTTTACACTTACGTTGTTAATCTGGAAGGAGCAGAGATTGTCTCTGAGGAAGGTGTCAAGCGAACTTTTATCTGCTTTTTCAATAGATGTATGTTTCGCTAATTTATGGAGGATTTGGGAATTACAATATTTAGTCTCTCCAAGTAAATCCCACGCTCACTAGTACCTGTATCCTTTTGGATGTTCATTATTAGCTGATTTGTTACTAAGAGGTCAAATGTGTTTCCACAACCGTTTACTATTCGTGTGGGCTTATGAACTAATTTCTCGAAATAACTTTCAGAGAATGAGTTTAGCACAATTCCTGAAGCTTTTTTTATGGGTCACTCTGCATTTAAGCATATACACTCCTGGAAATGGAAAAAAGAACACATTGACACCGGTGTGTCAGACCAACCACACTTGCTACGGACACTGCGAGAGGGCTGTACAAGCAATGATCACACGCACGGCACAGCGGACACACCAGGAACCGCGGTGTTGGCCATCGAATGGCGCTAGCTGCGCAGCATTTGTGCACCGCCGCCGTCAGTGTCAGCCAGTTTGCCGTGGCATACGGAGCCCCATCGCAGTCTTTAACACTGGTAGCATGCCGCGACAGCGTGGACGTGAACCGTATGTGCAGTTGACGGAATTTGAGCGAGGGCGTATAGTGGGCATGCGGGAGGCCGGGTGGACGTACCGCCGAATTGCTCAACACGTGGGGCGTGAGGTCTCCACAGTACATCGATGTTGTCGCCAGTGGTCGGCGGAAGGTGCACGTGCCCGTCGACCTGGGACCGGACCGCAGCGACGCACGGATGCACGCCAAGACCGTAGGATCCTACGCAGTGCCGTACGGGACCGCACCGCCACTTCCCAGCAAATTAGGGACACTGTTGCTCCTGGGGTATCGGCGAGGACCATTCGCAACCGTCTCCATGAAGCTGGGCTACGGTCCCGCTCACCGTTAGGCCGTCTTCCGCTCACGCCCCAACATCGTGCAGCCCGCCTCCAGTGGTGTCGCGACAGGCGTGAATGGAGGGACGAATGGAGACGTGTCGTCTTCAGCGATGAGAGTCGCTTCTGCCTTGGTGCCAATGATGGTCGTATGCGTGTTTGGCGCCGTGCAGGTGAGCGCCACAATCAGGACTGCATACGACCGAGGCACACAGGGCCAACAACCGGCATCATGGTGTGGGGAGCGATCTCCTACACTGGCCGTACACCACTGGTGATCGTCGAGGGGACACTGAATAGTGCACGGTACATCCAAACCGTCATCGAACCCATCGTTCTACCATTCCTAGACCGGCAAGGGAACTTGCTGTTCCAACAGGACAATGCACGTCCGCATGTATCCCGTGCCACCCAACGTGCTCTAGAAGGTGTAAGTCAACTACCCTGGCCAGCAAGATCTCCGGATCTGTCCCCCATTGAGCATGTTTGGGACTGGATGAAGCGTCGTCTCATGCGGTCTGCACGTCCAGCATGAACGCTGGTCCAACTGAGGCGCCAGGTGGAAATGGCATGGCAAGCCGTTCCACAGGACTACATCCAGCATCTCTACGATCGTCTCCATGGGAGAATAGCAGCCTGCATTGCTGCGAAAGGTGGATATACACTGTACTAGTGCCGACATTGTGCATGCTCTGTTGCCTGTGCCTATGTGCCTGTGGTTCTGTCAATGTGATCATGTAATGTATCTGACCCCAGGAATGTGTCAATAAAGTTTCTCCTTCCTGGGACAATGAATTCACGGTGTTCTTATTTCAATTTCCAGGAGTGTATTTTCGCAACATATCGAAGGTAAATTCAAGTCATCATCAATTATGATTGTATGAGTCGAGTACGTATCTGAAATTAGACTCAAGTTCTCTTTGAATCTTACTGCAATTGCATAATCTGAGTTGGGAGATCTGTAAAAGGATCCAGTTATTAATTTATTCAGATTGGCCAGGATGACCTCTACCTTTTCGAACTCACGGGAATTATTTACTTCAATTTCCCTACAAGATAAACTACTTCCAACAGCAACAATCACGCCTCTGCCAGCTGAGTTTAGCCTATCCTTTCTGAACACTGTTACGTTCTTCACAAAAATTTTGGATGAGCTTACCTCCGTATTTAGCCAGCTGTCAGTGCCTACAACGATTTGAGCATCAGTGCTCTCTAACATTGCTTGGAGCTGTGGTACGTTCCGACCACAGCTACGTAACTGACAACAGTTATATCGATGGTACCTAGATCTACATTCCTCCTATGTTCAACCTGCACCCTTTGAGACTGAAGCCCATTTCTGTTTCTCCGAGACCCATAACCTAAAAAACGGAGCAGTTCACACAACACTGCCCCAACTACCTGTGTAGTTGCCTCCTGCATGTAATGGGGACCTGCCAAATTTGGCGGAACCCAGGCAACGGAGACTTACATTACGTTTGGAAATTTTATAAATAATATATTTATGTCTACAATGCCAGAAAACAACTTAAAGTAGGCAGTTGACTATTTCCTGCATGTTCCACACACCATGGGAGAATACATTTCATTTTGCAAGGAAAATAGTCCAATAATGTCACGCGAATGAACTGAAACTGTTACTGTGTAAGAAAAGACTTCTGACCACTTTCCTTGCATAAAATCTGTCTATAGCCCATAATATCAAGTCTTGTTGGACAGCAACCCTTCACTATTTAAAAGACACTACTTCATTCAACGTCAAAAGACACTACTCAAATCATTCAATACTTGCAACTAAAATTTTCAGTGCACTCAGTTGTGACCTGATCAAAGACTTGAATTTCTCTAGCCATATCTAGGTCACCTACGCATTGAGTAAAAGAGTTTTGATTAGCATGTGTGTATGTGCAACAGAGTAAGGGAAAAAACTACGCTGTGGATGATCATGTATCACAAACACGTTGCCTTATGTCGAACTGATCAGCATTTGCTACTTTAAAACGAACAGACTTCCATTGAAAAATGATTATCTACCCTAACTGTCAGCTTTTTTACACAGACAGTGATATTCCGCTTTTGATGTGTGAATGAACTGTAGTTATCGTGAATTACTACTTGATACAAATTATACGGTTTACAAATACCTTGTACGCCCACTTAATTTTGTGATGTGTTTAATGAAGATTTATTTTTGCAGTTTTATGCACTTTGTACTCCCAGTTTCATCTCGTGATGTGTATATTTTTCTTATATCTTATTGTGAAATATTAAAATTTGTCATGGTACTGGATGTTATAAGTTTTGTGAGAGTGGGAATGGTGGAAATATGAAATTGTCTGAAGATTAAATGGAAATTAATTATTCTTTAAAATGATGAATTAGTGCATGCTATAAACGATTAGTATGTATGAATAGGGAATATGATTTCATATAAGTAGGAATTAGTAGTAAAGGATATTTTCAAGACACATAAAAGAGTATAATCTGGGACAATACTGCAAAGTACGGATTTAGTACACCAGCAAAATTGATGGGTGCGTATCGTCAACAGTTTCAACCGTGCACGTAATTCCAGTGTCACACAGCACCAAAATGCCTTTGATGCACTGGTGTTTTAACAAGTTTCGAGCACAGCTGCACTGGCAAAAATTTAAAACCGGAAGGAGGAGGTGATGTGGAAGATAACATTGTGCTGAAAATCTAGAAAACTAGCAGTTTTTCCAGGAAATACTCAAAGCTACGAGTAAGCTTCTCGAGATGTGTTGGCCATCCGCTGTTCTGCGCCTCTGAGAACTTGCGACAGCACTGGACATTTTGTTTCAACAAATGGATCAAATGGCTCTGAGCGCTATGGGACCTAATTTCTGAGGTCACCAGTCCCCAAGAATTTAGAACTATTTAAACCTAACTAACCTAAGGACATCACACACATCCACGACCGAGGCAGGATTCGAACCTGCGACTGGAGCGGTCGCGCGGTTCCAGACTGAAGCGACTAGAACCACTCGGCCTATCTCAGCACTCAGTAAATGTTTATGCAATATAAAATGCATCATCAATGGCTAAAGTAAATAAACTGTGAGTTAGAGACACACGACGGTGAAACCGAAGAGTACCTCATTGGTCACAGAGACAGAGAGAGAGAAAGAGAGAGAAAGAGAGACATACAGACAGACAGAGAGAAAGGGACGTGACTTTTCTATAGAGAGTGGTATTACGTAGATGTGAGTTATTGGTTAATCACCTAGAGGAAGGAGACTAGTGACTTGTAGGGAGCACTTCTACCAGTCACCGCTCAGAAGATCCAGTGTAAGATTTAATTTTGATCAACATTCGATTCGAAATCACTGAATCATCGGGAGTCTCTGCCTTCCATGTTGATAACCGCTGTCAGCCTACCATGCCATTTTGACTGATGATTTTGGGAATCAGCATATTTTTGGGCTTATCCCTACCTGGCAATAATGAGAGTCACTTGTTCCATCAATGATTGCACCTGCAGCAATCTCATCAGGTCCTGGAGCAGTGTTTCTAGCAGCAGACAAACCTTATCCCAGTTCACACATGGAGAATGGAAGATTGTAGTCTTCCTCATTATGCGAGAAGAAACCCGAACTTCCTCATCTCTGCAGTCTGATGGAACACCTGAAAAGCAGGAGCTTTTGCAGATGAAGTAGTGGCAGTAAGGAAGTGTTCTGCTAAAACCTGAGCGGTGTCATCTGGCGTGGTCACCGAGAGCCCATTATTTGACAAGGCCGTAGGGGGATGTGTACTACTACTCTTGCCAGAAATCGACCTTATTGATTCCCAAACTTGCGCGGTGGAAGTGGGCCGATTAATGGAAGTCGTTAATTTCCTCCAGGAAGCTCTCTTCCCTTCTTTTATCACTTTCCTCGCAGATCTGAGGCACAAAGATTTTCTGTAGTTGGGCAATGTTTGAAATTCCGCAGAGCTGTTCGCCTGGCCCTGATTGCCAATCGACAGTCGTCATGCCGCCAAAGTACAGGCCATAATCGGAGGTGGTTACTAGATTTATGGAGGGATTCTGCTGCAGCCTGTCGCATCTCACAAGTGGTATTGGCCACCGTCTTCTGTGCACAATCCTTTTGTTCAAAATAGCCTGTCGATTGTACTGCAAGCAGTCTGCCCTTGGTATCACCCATCTGCATGTCCTAGTCGGCAGATGGAGCCACACTGGGAAGTGGTCACTAGAATGTGAATCTGTACCCACTTCCCACTGAAATGAGTCTGCAATAGCTGGAGAACAAATACGGAGGTCAATGGCTGAAAAAGACCCTGTAGCTACTGAAAAGTGTGTCATCTGACCTGCATTCAGAAGGCAGATAATCTCAGAGTGGACGAGTCGCTCGATCATCTGACACTTGTAGCAAGTGGTAGCCGAGCCCCACAGTGCATTGTGTTGATTGAGGTCCCCCACAAGGCACAATGACCGTGGGTGTGCCCGCAAGAGTTTTGCATTCAAATCTGCATTCAAATCTTCATTAGTGGCAAGGTGCAAAGAACACTCTGATATAGAAAGGTGTGAGAACTTTCACAACAACTTCTTGTATGGTTGTCGTATGAGGGACAGAAGAGAAGTGTCACCTGGTTTCAATGGAAAAAACCACTCCACCTTTAGCCCCGTCTCGAGCAGTATCGTCCTTCCTATAGGTATGGTAACCCGGTAATGCAGGTGTGTAGGTGACTTTAAGATGCATTTCCTGTAAGCAGATGGACAACGATTTCTTCTGGAACTGGAGCTGTAATTATTCCAAATGTGAGCGATATCCATTCATATTCCTTTGTGACATGCAAGTCCCTGGGAAGCCATTGTTTGGCGATGGTTGTTGTTTCCTTTCTCGCTCAGAGGCGGTTATTTACCGCAGAGGTCAGGGAGACCGTTAGCCGGTTCTCTGCTCTCTGGTTCTTCTCACTAGAAGTCCATATCCTCAAGAGCATAGTCACATTAGAGACGGAGAGCGCTCGACGAGCCGAAAGTTTAACTTCCCCTTTCTTGGACATGGAACTAATTTTTGAGAGACGTTTTTCTTTACTGATGGGAGGAGGTGGTTGCCTGGGTTCGGGGACAGCTTTGTTGGCTTGTGAGGTTGGGTAGTGGTATGTATGTTAATGGGTAAACCCATTGTTGATGGATTCCGAACGACTTCAGTTTCAAGTGGAGCTTTTCCCCCAGAGGTACACTGACAAGTGCATGTGTTCGTAGTTGAATCTGTGGTCTGAGTCTGCGTGCAGACATCACCCTTAAGGGCTGATGCAAAAGAAGTAGCAAAAACCGGGGGTTGTACAGCTTTCAATTTTCCTTTCCTCGTTGTAACCTCAGTCTTTCTGCAACACTTTGGGTGATGCCCAGAGCAGTTTACACATTACAAAGTGTAGAAGAATTCCTGATTCCTGAGCTGAGCCTCCACAATTGCCACATGTAGTCCTCCAATTACATCCCATAGTGGTATTTCCAAACCTTGACATCTGTAGCATCATATTAGGTTAGAGAGAAACAGGCGAAACCTAAGACGGATATGGCCTGCAAGGATTTGTTCAGTTAGTTCCGGAATACTAAACGTTAGATTGAATGTTGCCGATTTTTCCAGTTTGCCACAGTTCTGCAATTCCGTGATGCCCATATTTTTCGATTCTTCACGTAACTCTGCGGGGTTCACCTCCAGTAGATCGGAGCAAGTAACCACGCCTGTACTAAAGTTAAGAGTATTATGCAACTCAGACTCGATTGGGTAGTCACCTAAGGCTTTACATTCCAGGAGTTTAGATATTTTAGTTGAATTAGTACTTTCAACTCGCAGTGTTGCATTACAATGTTGTTTGACACTTTTTAGAGACCCAGCAATATCTCCCAGTACCTTGTGAACATCGAAACGGTTCCCCCAGTTTCCTTGATTACAATCGAAGTGTTGTGACACACTAACGCCCTTTTACTATGATTCTGAGACTTTTCGGGAGGACTGACCAACTGCGCTCTCTGTGATGAGTGGGTGTAGGTACTACCTGATGGTACATCCGGCCTGCTAGTAGCAGTAGCTTGATGAGGGCGTTCCATAGGGATTCCACGAGATGCTAGGGAAACAACCATCGACCCAGGCAGAACCTACGGATTCGTCGCCGTTTCACAGAGAGGAAGTGTTGTCAAGTACTTTGGAACAAGTTTTCTGAAAATATGTCAAGCACCAAGTTCGAGAGTCCATACGTAATGGGAGTGTTTCAAACCTTGTAGCTATGAACAAACATGACCTTATCAACTGTGTCTGTATAGAGACAATGGCAGTCCGTCTAAACGATACAACGTTCGGCCGCCTAACGGTTGTAGTGAATCAGTCGTGGTCGCAATAAACTTGGCACCAAGCATGGTTAACTCATTCGGATGATATTAAATTAAATGACACTTGATTTAAAAATATTACGTAATTCACTATTATTTACCCTTACATGGTATGAATGAATTAATCACTGGTAAATGCTCCAAGCCAAAGCAGGTGAGCTAGTTATTTACTTCTATCAGCGGGTCTTTTAAAGGAACTCACTGACATTTAAACATCGCTCTTTGAGCACCACGTAATCGTAACTTCGGTGTAGGCTACGTACAGGGCACTATCAGCAAAATGTGTAATTAATTTAGACGTAGCAGGAACGGCCAACAAGGCACCCAAATATTCATACTAACGGCCCACAATCGCATTGCCGGAACAGACTCCGTCCCGTTTTCGTGACCCACACCGATAGCAGCGCACCAAGCGGCCAGTAAGCAACACTCTGAATAGGACACCGGATGAGTGGGGATACTAACGTTTGTGCTTCTCTGCTGCACAGTTTTTACAATAGAGCTTCTAGTTAGTGCAGTGGTTTCTGGGACCAATACCCCCTGAGAGCAATCACATATCTGCTAGTACCCATCAGCATTAGCATCTAACCAAATTTTAGAATGAAAGAAAATTTTCTTTGAACAGTTTTGTTTTTCAAATGATAAAAAGCAATATTTAGAATTTGTAGGTGTTCCATTAAATCACCAAATATTGAGTCAATGAGATAACTGCTAGAACATTTTTAATAGAACGGTGGACCAGCTGCGAGAGCGTCACGAGTGCTACGTGAAGTCCTTCTCAGAGAAGAAAGCTAACTACTCGCATTGAGGGTAGTCACTTGTTACAGGACATGATTTGTCTGCAGCAGTCCTCTCCCTGGCAGCACATGGCTCCACCCACATACTGCAACCCCATTTCAAATCAACTATACATAGTTTGTAAATCACTTCATTGCTAGACTCTTTTACTTCGGAAATGAAAGCGATTTGCAGAGTTCCGGCTGACAGTGTTTAGTAATAATAATAATAGTAACAGTAGAGTCAAGGCCTCACAGCAACATAATGGTCATACCCGTAGCTACTGTTGCGTTTTCAATTAGTTCGTTTAGCTGCCGCCAAGTAAATAATGAAGACTTTTATAGTTTATTGCGAAACCAGCTACAACTCGGAGGTTTTTCATGCGATATTTAAGCATATTTTAAGTATATATCTCAATTTTACTCTCATAGATGAATGGTATAAAACACAAACATTTCCCGTAAGACTTATAAACACAAGATCAAGGAGGACTTGTATACACATATACGAGAGAGCGCCTCTTACGTGTCGCCCTATTTGCAAGTTAACCAGGAAAGCATATGGCAAATAGAGGTATACAAGGTACCCACCGCCACTCATGATATTGTGGCTTGCCAAGTATTTACTGCATGTAGATGTTCGTAGTGGTTCTAATAGTGGCCCAGAGCTGTGTGAGGAAATAGTACGGTGCAATTAGACCCAAAACCTCAACATCCAAAGTGAAAGTATCCGTCCAGCTCCAGAGTGTTTCATACAGTCCACATATTGTTTGCTAAAATGTTACATCATTTGAAGCGTCGGGTTTGGGGGGAGGGGCAGAGAAGTTGGTAAATTAGTAGTTTTTATCAGTTTTCTTAAATATTTCACAATTTAATCTACATTAAATTGTGAACAATAATAGCCCTATGCCCAATCTTGCTAAACAGAACGATTTCAGAGTTACATAAGGATTCAAAAGCAAAAATGTTTCATACTGTCAACATGTTTATATATATATATATATATATATATATATATATATATATATATATATATATATTCAAAAGTAAAAATGTTTCGTAACGAAACTAATTTTTGAATTAGTCTTGTGCTTTCTCAAAGCTAATTGTGATTTTAATCGCCTGTGGTATGTTCGTAATAAGCCCTTGAAGGAACGACAACCTCACCACCATCTCAAGGGGCGCTACTTTTTAAGGGAAAAGAGGCTTCCACAGGCCTAAGCCATAGAAACCTGCGGTACAGAGAAACCCATTCTGAACTTTCTCTGGACAAAGCCACAGTAAGTATGAGTATCTGTTCAGAATAAATGTGTTTAAATTATGAAAATATGAAGTGTGTAATAATTACGTTATATAATTATATCACATTTAATCATAACATTTTCAAAACTGAGGCTTTTCTGTAGAAAACATTTAGATTTGGTTGGATGTTGCAACCATATTTTATTCAAATTTTTGAAGTTCAAGAACTGAGTTCAGGAGTAATATTGGATGAAAATGTAGAATGTTAGATGTGACCTATAATTAATGTATTCATCAGTATTCAGTCCTCATCTATATCTTCATGTATGATATTCGTGTCCCTGTTAACGCATCCTATTGCTGAACAATTACCACATATGCAGTTTAGACCCCTCTTTCTGCACTTGCAGTTACGGACGCATACGTCTTTGCAAGCACACGCTACGAGGGACAGTAATTCCCAGGCAGCTGCAGGACGTACTGTTGTAATTGGTCTCAGGTGTTCGCCAAACTTCTTCCACCCGCACTCGAGCGTATTGTTCTTCTCATTCAGCCACTGCTGCACCTGGTATGGTGGTAGGTTCTAAACGAATGCTGCCTTAAAGCTGTTGAATGTGGAGGGGGAGGGTGGGAGGTGAAAGGGCAGCCAATTTCAACAACAGCCTACAAGTAACACTGGCAGTGAAAACAATCTAGATCAGAAGTTTCTTGCGAAGAGCATTGTTGGCTTGCACTTTTCTGTACAATGCAATTTTCCCCTTCGTGTAGACAGTTGATACAGTGTCACTTCCTGTGAGGGCGTATGTTGCTAAGGGTATACCTTTCATATCCCCAGTGCGTCGCTAAACGCCAGAAGCAGTGTACATTTTTGCAGGTGATTGCCTTTCTTTGGTACCACCATTTTCAATTTGTTCTGTGACGGTACGTGGACAGTCAACAGGTCTGTATCATCACCAATCACACAAGATTCAACATCTTTCATAGCTTCATCGATCGTTTTAGAACTATAAATAAGTCATCATCATCCGATGCTCGATGAACTTTGAACCATCTCTTTGCAAGTTTCCTGTAAGGAGAGAAATAAGGCCCATTTTGTTTTTAGCGTTAGCTAGAAATTATCTTTGATTAACATTTACATGGATGGATATTTTAGTTTCACATCAGCCTTAGTGGTTCATCGTGCTCGGCGAAGTGTTGTTCATCTTTTGTGTTTCCTTGCTTTTATCCATAAAATAAAACTGTTCCTGGCCCATAATGAATAATTCTGTAATCTGCGTACTGCCTGAAACCTGTCTATAGGTAGCTGGGTGTCGCCAGACATCACAATGAAGGAGGTGACCTCCATCAATGATGTAGGACATATACACTGAATGTGGTGTGATTGATGATTCATTTGAATCTGGAATCAAGCCAGCCCCCATTGAAGACTTGTTCCCTTCCTCATTAAGCCAGATTAGTCGTAGAAGGATGGAGGACAAGCACATGATTCGGATAGAAATATTCCTTCAAGTCTCTCATCATTCCTTGCTGCGCACACCATCTGATATAAGAGAGTGTTAGGGTTCACACATAGTGTTGTAGTTAATTGTCATAAACTTGGCTATAGAGGATAGAGATTTAACAGCTAACTCTCTTCTCAAGTGTATCTCATTGAATGTTTGGTTCTCAATCTCTTTCAAGGCCAGTGCTTCAACTTCAAACGCCTTATCAGAGTTCACGTTCCCAACTGGTACAACCACTGTCGGTAACGGAGAACTTGTGGAATATTGGAGATGTACAAAAAATATTCACAGGGATGAAATATAGCATAAAGGGATTTTTTGCTAAACATGAATTTATGGTCTCCCTTGTGTTACGGAGCCAGTGTTAACTGCATTAACATAGGTTCACGTCACGTTCGAAGGCTGCCTGGAGTCTGTTCGCTGTCGTTCGCGAGATTGGCAAGATTCTTACCAAACACGTAATCTTCGTCACCAAGTAGGCGTTAACTAGGTCGATTGTCGCAGTGCATCCTGTGATTGCATGGAGTGTAGGCTGATAATAGCGCCAATGGTGTTCAAGGCACGTTTGTATTTGGGAGTGGTGTACACTAAGACAACATGCTGCACGATCGCTCTCAAACGTTTCATTTCAGTGGCCACATTAATGAGTCCACCCGGTTCCGCTAGTAAATTGCAACGAATGTTAGAGTCCCGATTTTCGCCTGTTCATCTTAGCATCAGCCACTTTTCCACAACACTGAGTCATAGCTAGTGGCATGGCAATCTCTTTCGTCCCACATCAACTGTGTACCGCACGTTGACACAACATAGCGTTTTGTGGAGTTGCATCAACAGTGGCACAGTAAAATGTGCAGACAGGTGCGTGGAGAGGGAACACCCTTGTCTGACAAAGCACTGAATCCGTACTCGTCTTGTCAAAAGACCGTTCAGTAAGACCATTGACTGTGATCCGTGCCATATTACTCTTGTGGTATATTCATGGCTCCCATCGTTGCACGCAGACAGTAATGGCCGACAGCGTCTAAGACTTTCTCTAAGTCGACCGCAAGCATCGAGCCATGTATTCTGCAGGCGGTCACATACTGCCCTGTAAATAGCGCTGTTATCACCGACTCATGTCTAATCTTCTCCAGTCAATGATGTAAGGGCTCGCGAAAGTTTTATAATCGTTGTTGTGAAGTGTCAATGGCCGTAATTGGTGCGTCGAGACTCGTGACGACGTCTTCAGAATTCGGATCGGCAGACCTCGTTTAAAGGTGCGAGGTACGATTACTTGGAGGGCCAGTAAATACTGGAAAAACCGTCGCGGCATCAGAGTTCGCTTGTGTTGAAATTCCCTCTTTCTGTGGGCAGCCTATCCGGTCCAGGAGATTTATTCTTGATACCCTTCGCCAGAGCCCTTGTTACCTCCTCTTCCGTTGTATATGATAGTATCTCATCAGCAGTCTCGTGGTGCAGTTCGCGTGGCAGTGATATGAGCATTTTGTCGATTGCTGCCGCATCTGGCGTTCTCTACGTACTAATGCTCAAACAGCTTCATCTCTGCCTTACTTGACAAGTCACTCGTCCTCTGTCCGAAGAGGTGTGCCAAGTTTCCTCCTCGAGGAAGGGTGTTTCATGCGCAACTCCTTAGTGCTGTAGCCAAGTTGTGCTCGAACAACTGTATCATCCATCGTTTGGCGCACGATTTACAACAATTTGGCTCTGATGTGCTTAATTTTGCACAAGAAGAACCGGTTGCTGTTCTTGAATGTGAAACAGAAAACGATGGTACAGTGTCATAGTGGAATTTCACTTAGTGTTCTCTATGTTCTATTTCGGGTGTTGTGATTTCTTTTTCATCGGTGTACATCGCCTTCCACGGAAAAGGAAGCATGATCCTATCGATTTCTGATATGGAAGTATATTAGGTACTGTTTTCAAACCGCCAGAATATATTGGTCAAGACCAAATCACTGACCACTTGCGTATATTCGACCCATATGACCAAATAAGTCCGCCTTTCATAGGTACCACAGCACATACCCAGAACTAGTTATGGATATTAGATATGCTACTGACGACCGTATTGCAACGACTTTGACACAACCAGACGCTAGCAAAGGTTTTAGTACTTATTGTTGTAGCATTCTGCTGTGCAGTATGTTTTATATTTCGCAAGTGTTGTCTGTGTGTATGAATAGTCACCGTGGAAACATGTTCACTGAGGACTGCCAGAGGGGTTAGTCTCACTCCCACATTCGTTCCCCTTGTATGTCAGTGACATTTCTTCATTTCCATTGTTCTGTAAATATCGTTTCAATACTGACACGCAATTTTACCTAAGTGCCAGACGGGAAGACATAGACACGAATATTATGGTCGTTGAGGTGACTCATGATTTGTCTTCAGTGGTAATATGGATTAAAAACCTGACCCTTGAACTATATGACAAAGAAGTTACAAGTAATCAAACTATCTCGCCACAAATTAATAAATTCAGAATTTCGCAAACACTTTGCTCCTATCCAGCTTGAAAATATTCCGATATCACATCAGAAACAAGTGAAAAACTTGGTGTAACGTTGGAACATCGCCTCAACTGGGTAGAGAATACTGTCACAATGTGGCAGAAAACTCTCAGTTGAGTCCCTGATTACAAATAGTTTCGAAACGTTTTCCACAGGATGTGAACGTAAACTTAAGCAAGCACTCGTTCTGCCGAACCTCTAGTATTGAGATGTAGTTCAACGACCCACAAGTGGTAAAAATACATGACTGTCAGACATAACCATGAATGCCTATGTGCGTTACATCTGCAATATCCATCAGTACAGCCTGTCGGCGCTTCATTAGCTCAGTTAGGATCTTTGTGGCCAAACAAGTTACGGGTCTACCGCACGCAGTGTCTACTTTACAGGTTCCGCAGTGTGCCGGCTACTCAATGCCTTCCAGTAGAGAATAAACACGACGTCGCAATCGAAACACCAGGTCCATTTATCTAGTATCCTAGCTCTGCCATCTCGCAATATCCTTTGCTGTTGCCACTCTCCGCTTCTGGAAGGCCTACTGTCCAACCCTTCCTCCCCCCCCCCCCCAAACCCGTATCTTAGGTTAAATAAATGAGTGAATAAATAAATATTTTTAAAAATATTTCATTGTCTTCAAGGCATATAACCCTTCTGGTTAGGTAACCGTACCATACGGTTTTAACTTGGCTCCAGTATTATCTGACACTTCTTATAGACACTTTCCGTCATTTCATAAGATAGATGAAATATGCAGATCTTAAGATTAATAGCTTCTTGCTCCAAGCTTTGCTGCTCAATTATCATGGGCAAGTACTTAAATTTCTATACGACAATAATTTTCCCTCTATTTAAAATCATCTATCACTGATACTTGTAATTTATTTTGTCTTCTCAAAGGAAACCTGTAATCTTACTTTCTCAGCTGTCTCTGTTAGTTGATGAATCTTCGTGATTAGTGTGTTAATGTTGTTGGTTGAATAACAATGGCTGAGTTTGGGTCATAGCCTGAATAATTATTCATTCCCAGCCTTTTAGCTCCATTCTCGGATGACCTTTTCCAACATAAAGATAAAAATGAGTGGAGAAACTTCATCGAGTTGTTTGATACCAGTTTCAGTCCGAGATATTGTGAATGAAATTCATTTTTCATCCTATATCGATCACAATCATCCACTCCAAATCCTTCCATAACTTTCAACAGTGACTCACTGTCAACTGAACCGTGCACGTTTTTTTATCAATGCATACGAATCCACGGTAATACCTAACAGACATTATATGCCTGGTAATGTTAGTGAAGTTAAAAATCTGCTCTAGCCAAGAACGTCCTTTCCTGATATTGGTCTGTTACTCATTAGTCTGTTTATTCAGATAATCTTCAATTCAGTTCTTTAGTGTTTACGAGAGCATCTCCCATAGAACAGATACTAATGTAATATGCCTTCAGCGGCTGATCACCTTTCGAGCCACCATTCTATGGAGTTGGCGGACTAGGGCCGCAGCCAAACAGAGGATACCCGACCAGATCTCTGTATCTCCTGAAAGAGTTCAGCTGGTATCTTCAGAATATCTTCATTCGCCAGCTTCAGGAACTCTGAAACAATTGATTCCTGTCACCTGCTAAATTATTCCTTAGGCCATCCATGCTCTGTTGAATATCGGTCTTAGCTGCGTGGACGCGCGTTTGTCGCTATTCGAGTGTCTTGTCCTATGGGTAATCTCCCTTTTGGTTCATTCCAATTTCGCAGTTTTCTTAAACACGCTGCCAAGGTATTAGAGTATTAGCCTATTAGATTTTCTGTTCATGCCCAGCATTCCATTTCTTTCTCTGAAAAACTTGACTGGAAATTGATACACTTTCAGCTTAGAAATGAAAATTTCAGTGAAAGCCCTGAAATTGTTCTTTATAATATCCTGATCAATATTTTCCATCTGTTATTTCTAAAATAATTGCGTTACATGTCGAATCACAGGGGCTGCGTGCTTCCGACTTTTACAAAACGAGTTAAAATCTTCATGTTCCTTCGGGGAGTTTAATTTTTCCAACGAATGTGTTCTACGTACGTAATTTTGGTGCCAGGTCTAGTTGAACCATCTACGTTTCCGTTTGCGACCTTTCAAGATTGAAACATTAGCTTATTGTTGTACTCTCTACTGTATTGTACTCTCTGTCCAGTTCTTAGACTGAAATGTTAGTTGCTGGTGGCACTCTTCCAGTAGTTGTTAATTGATTTTTAATTTTGTCACATCATTTCAGCATTTGTTCTTTCCAGTAGTTGGAATTTTTGTCCTTGAGAATAAATTATCATAATGATACTCGGTACCTCTCTGTACTTTAATATTCTTAATTTCCTTCATCGCATTCCTTGAATGGGGCGTGTGGACGATATTTTATCGTTCGAGTTTCCAAGTGGACGCCGTATCTCCTCCTTACTTAGTTTGCGTTTGTTATTAAACTAAACGTTCGATAAAGTTCGAGAAAACCCAATTCAAAATGTGTTGCTCTTTCCGTGCGTAGAATGTTTCCCTGTACCAGTTCATAATTTGTTTCTATTCCACGTCAGTTTACAGTCGTCGACGAAAATCTTAATATTCTTCGTAGTTATTTTCGCCATCTCCTTCTCGAGGAGGTCCCAAAATTGTTCTTTTTTCTCTGGACTACAGCTGTTGTTGTCACAGATGAGGTGGACGCATATAAATTGGACAGGGTGTAGCCGCCTCCGGCAGCAAAGAGTGAGAATTGACTGTTATTTGATCCTGTAGAAAAATTCACTACTGAGTAGATAAAAGTTTTATTTACAGAGAAATCTTTTCCAAACATTGATATATTCTTGCTTATATTCATGGCTTTCTTTTTTTCATGGATCGTATACCCTACATTGACAGTAACGTTTTCGTCCTGATAATGTGTACCTTGAAAACCAGGATTGTGTCGTTTTGGTAGTCCAAGAAATTGTACATCCAACATGTTTATCAAGTTATCCCAAATATTTCATTTTTATTGTACCAATGTAATAATTTTGTTTCATTTTTAACTTAGTGTTTCTCGATGCGGAGCATCCAAGTCCCTCTGATTTCTCTAATAATGTAGCTGCAGGCCTAAAGGATCCAAAGATATGCTTGCACTCCTAACAGTGATGGGTTTCTGCCTACAGTTGCCACCGGGGTTAGTGGTATTTTTTTGCTGACTTTTGATGATGTCCGATTGATAGAGATATGTGGGTCGGATTTGTTCCTTCCCGGTAATAGATTCAAAGTATTATGCCATGAAGCTTGGAGTTCGTTTGCTTTGTACACCTTTGATACGATTGGTCCTCTTCTGCTTTAAAAGCCGTTGACTTTTTACATCTGTATTTCTGGAAAAGTATGCTTTCGAGTTGCTACCAGACGGAGCAGCTGAACTAATTTCTTTCTTCTTTTTCTTTTTTTTTGTGACAGGCAGAGCCTGGTTCCCTAGTGTTGGGCCAGATTGTGGGATTGATTGTTTGTATTATTAGATGGTAATATGTATGTTATTAGTAAGATGTACAATTCATTCTGTTTTAGCTAACTTATCTCGACATGTTTACAGTTGTTCTTTAATGATATTGAAGGCGTTGAAAGTTGTAAGTATTTTATTTCCCTGATTATCTGGCTATTTCAATAAATGATATGTTTGAGTTTAATGCTACCAGAGGCATTTTCTTTATCATAATTTTACATTATCATCATGTTGTACATTGAAAATTCCTGAAAATTTAACTGAGCTTTCCATTAAAGTGTGCCATCATAATATTTTATCACATTGTTCATTGTTAACTCATTACTTGCTTTTATGTTAGTCTTCCCACTATCGTGTTATGTGACTTTTTCAGCCCAATGTTTTCTTTACTCTGCTGAATAATTTTAACTGTCGCCAAGAGAGGAGGACTCTACAATGTGTGTCTGGGTGCATACTATGAAGGCAGGATCAAGTTTATGGTGTCTGGGGAGGGTGAATTTGTGCATACTGGGGATGATAGGCTGTTCTTCCCATAATCCTTCTAAATGGGTTGTAGTCGCAGCTACCGTACTAAAGTAATAGCTGATGGCTTTCCTGTAATAGCAGATCTTTTAAAAGACATTCTCAGAAGTCCTGGATGGGAGTATCATTTTGCTAAAGACTGCTGTTTGTTGAGGGCAGGACATATTCAAGCATATGCTTACACTCTTTTCCTGTGGTTAACTGGCTGAGAGCTTAAACATTTTCGTAAAACTTCTAGGAACTCGCCAAGTCAAGGAATTGTACCCGAAACTCGCAGACTTATCTCTCCACGTCAGGACTTCCAACCAATACTACAGAAGGCTTTTGGACATAACTTTGGTTGGTTACCGATCCGTCGTGATCAGTGGAATTACTTTTATGAGACAGAATACCTGTGAGAATTATTTTTATAAGCAATGTCCGGACTTGCTGCTGTATGATTATAATTTTTATTTTTTCCCTTTGGCTACACATTTGTTTCGACTTAACTGCCATTAACGAGTGACCTGTTCTACAATGTGGGTGACGTTACTCCCATTATACATTTATTTTGTTACAGTAGGACAGTTTAGTCGAAACATATCTGTAGAGAAGTGAAGAAAACAGAAATTAATATCACACAGCAGCGAGTCTTGACACCCCTTACAAATATGTCACATGCTGACTTATACTACTCACATTATTGTGTAGTAAGAAAAATAGGCAACCAGGTGAATAAGGAAACTATATTTAAAACGTACTCCTTGTACGTGGTATCTCTTTTACAAAGTGGGCACCTCATTTTGTGGACAAAGATCAATTCGTTCGCGCGCACATACACTCACACACACACACACACACACACACACACATGCACATGCACAATCAAATTTACCCCAAAATTGCATAAAGATTGTAAGTTGCTGCGTTTTGTTTTGAGTCACTCAGCAGAATATTTATCAAAAATATTACGTAAATCAGCGTTTCTGTCGGTGCAAGATCGAAAGAATCCACAAATTAAATGCTTCTCACATCTAATTTCTGTCAGGCGTCACAAGGTTGACAGAAAACCAGCGGAAAACTAAGACTGATGACTCTGCATTTTACAAGCCTCAGGTGGTGTGAGGTGACGACACGTGTATTTTTGTCCAGTCGACAAAATATAACATGCTTGGAGATTGCGAAAATATTGACTCGCTGCCTAACAAGGTAAATATCCCAGACGTAAATAAATGGTCTTGATGATATTTGGTGAGTATGTACACTGGCCCAAATAATGCAATACGCATTTTTCTGTTTTTGCCCATTTTCATTTAGAGGTTAGAACACAACCCATATGTAATTTGGTGTATGGTGAAGAAAAAAAGTGTGTGTCCACATAGAACTGTATATCTTTTCATATCCATCCATATGTAATAAACCTGCATCCTGGAACGCCCTTTTTTTGAAATATGTTACACAAAAGTGCTGTAGGAGTATTTTCATCATATATAATTGAAATACGTACTTGTTCTTTATGCTTCTAATTCTTTGCCTTATTTACCTTTGTTTACTTTTAAAATTCTTGTTTTTTGTCTTTGTCTACCATTTCACACATGTGTAGGATACCAACTGAAAATAATTGGGAACTCTTTCTGATAATGTCCAATCATTACAGTAATGATAACCTGCAAGGGAAAGCTTGACACATTTTTTTCTTTTGTCAGATATTTTTTGATGCGATCAGACGTTAGTTTACCAAATTTCGATGGTGTGACGAAAAAATTTGGGGCTTTATTCAAGAGGTTCTCGAATCTTCGCTGTAAACACTCCATTAGTTTCTTTTAAAGGAATGGAAATAGGATAATCCGATAGCTGGCCGCACAGGCTCTCAGCTGAATCGTAAAACTCTGAGTAACTGATGACAATGATTGCAAAATGGATGTTTTTTTTAACCCTTTGGAAGACAGAATATCGCTAAAATTGTAAAAAGCAATTTTCCAGATAATTTTTGTCGCTTATGTAGTTTCTAGTTATAAGCTCTGTTATTCTCCATGACGAAATTGCGTGTGTCTATTTAAAATTGAATAGTGATTTGGGGCTTGCCTTGGAATACATTGACTTTACTTTTCTGTTCAATTGCAACGCCCGCGTTTGAAGATCATTGTCATGACGATCAGTTGATAATCGATAACCTAATATATTTTGTAAACGTGCTTCATCTTACCTCAGAGCCATTGAATAACACACTTTTCCCAGCGAGAAAGCTGTGCCACTCCACTAACTTGAGGTATTTACGCTTCAAGGATGAAGGGAATTCTGTGTTTTTGACAACTTTCTGTTTTCTTACTGAAACACTTTCGCCTACTGAACAGTTAAATCACATGCGATACGATTTCAACGGTTACCGTTAAAACGCTAAGAGTAAGAGACTAACGCTAAAGGGCTTAAGTCGTAAGCCAACGTGTGTAATCTCTAATTTTCCAGGTATACAAAATAAATTCTCGGATTCTCATATCACTTGTTACGTATAACTTCTCTCTCCTAACGTTTATAGCGTGGTCGAATATCATAGTTCTCGTGACCTGATTTTTTTTTTTATTTTTTAATTTCTGGCTGGTTACCCTCTCTGTGGCTGCAGCCATAAGTTAAACGTAACTGTTGAAAGCTGTGTTCGTCACCTGTCTGCGAATGTTGCAAACGCTGATCTGTATGTCTTTGAATTGCAGCTTTTGTGAATGGTGTTTTTTATGAGCAGGAGATTGGAGATCAGCAAAGCATTCGCCTAAACGAGCGTGAAAAACGGCATAAAAGCCACACTCAGCCTGGCTGGTGAACCAGACCAGTAGTCATGAGCCCAATATTTGCACTACATTCGTGTCTGGTCAACCTCCCTGTCTCGCCAGCTAGCTCACAGCATGTTAGTCTATACGAGCATGTCTGTAACCCTGCTAATGCTGATTTCTCATTACACTTACGTATGAGTAGTGCCAGACCACTATTTCTTTCCGATATTCTTATTCAGTTTCAGTTGTTACAGTTTGATATGATATCTTTGATCAGTGATTTAAAAAATTTTATTCAATGTCTGCCTCTATTCTTCTTAAGATGCAAGCAACGCCAAAATTTTTCTTTAATTTGCTTTAGGGTGTCAATTAGTGTGACGGTTGAATCGTCACCAACCCTGGGTTAAAAAGACCCTCAGCATTTTTAAATTTGGCAGAGATTCAAGGGAATATCAAACAAAAGAAAATCCACTATAGAATAATACTGAAAAGCCTCAAAGATTCTAGATTATTAATATGTTCAGCCTCTGCTGATGCAAAATGTTAGAGATTTACAAGGAAGTAATGCTTCTACGAATTTGTTTTTACTTTTTGTATCAAAATACATTCACTAATTCACATCCTTCTCTTTCTTGTGTTCCAGTGCCAATAACGCAACTGCGATAACTACATTCCAAGATTTTTCTTTCTTCCTGCAACGTATGATATTAAAACATTATCTTTGAATTGGTACTCTTTATGAGACGAAATACCTCGCATATTAATATGTTATTTGTTTATGTTATTTTGTACTATGCATTATTAATTAAGCACAACACTACAATTACATCTGTGGAATTCAAAGTCAGGCTGGCAAACAACGGATGATTCAGGCTTTAACTCAAAGGTTTTCACTACCATTATGTTGACTAAAGTTTTGTCCTTCAAGCCAGATAACTACATTGCTTTTTCCTATCTCACTGTACTTCTGAAGGAATCCGTGTTTAATTGAATACACACACAGCTCGTATGTAACACTCAAAAGGCGCCATTATGCTACTGCATTCCGTTGAAAAATTTTTTGGTTTGTGAACGTTTACGACGACAGGCAGAGCTGACGCACCAAACATACGACACCTGACACAGCTTGTTTTACTGACACCACAGTAGGGGTCATTTAAAACTGTCCCCTCAACAGTTGCAAACATTTTTCGTGAATAATTGACTACAATTCATTGCATTTAACTGGGCAGTTAAAAAAACAGATTTTGCTTGTAATAAATAAAATTGTACCTTCACTGGTCTTTTCTCACAGAACAAATCTGTTAATGAAAATTTGGAATAATATTCAAAGGAAGTCCTTTGGCAGTCACGGACAATAACTTGGATTTAATTTGTATTTTTGATCCAAGGACCTGAATCGTCAACAACTTTTGCGGTTCCGCTATTACAGGTGCGCTCCTGTAACTCAAAATATTCTATTCTCTTGTGTGAAAAATACATTTTCGATTACGTCTACTGGTGACTTATGACTTTCCACAGTCTTAAATGTGAAGACCTGTTAGGACAGTTCTTTGTATTTTTTTTGTGTTAATGGGGAGAGTTAATGGCTGTTTTTGTTTTGGTTGTTTCCTGTTACAGGGACAACCTGCGGTAGGCACATGATTGACATTTAAAAACTGAAATGAGTAAGCATATCTGGAAAACAGATGGAACAGAATCTGTAAACAAATCGTTTAGTTTCTGATCAGATATTCTGATACTGTAAATTAATGGTGTAAACAAAACACACCTAAATTTCAATTGCACATCAGATTGAGACACAACGATTTAATCTTTGATACATAACCACATTACTGCGCTGAGTGTATATGAATTTTCATTTATGTTATTGTTCTACTCACCACTGCTTGCATAGCTAAAGCTCCTGCAGTAGGTTACCTCTGCCACTGGTGTGTTGACGGCTCCTTCGTGCAGCCCCTCCGTCCACCTGCAGCGGTCCTGGGCGCTCCCGAAGTGCTTCAGCACCCACGCCGACACCATCTCGTGCTTCTCCTTCGAGTACGTCTCCTGCAACAGGAAAACACGATTGGATTAATTCAGGATTACTTTCCCCGCCAATGAAACAACTACCTATCAAAACAAAGAGTTGTCAGTATCTCTATTCCAAAAGAAAACCGATTTTCCGATTTTCTGTTATTCATATCGTCTACACATCCATCCTGCAAAAGATGAAAACACTCCAGTCAGTATAGGCTAAACGAAATGCTAGGTTCGTTTAAATATTAACTTCTCTCTATATTGAGTGTTAGATCATTGTTGTAAATGGTGGCGTGAACGAAGAACGCACAGAGAATGCGAGCTACACGGGGTTGGTCCGTGATGGTCTTACAAACTTTCAGGAGTGATGGAGAGGGATAAATACATCAATACAAGGCATGAATCCCTCGTCCTCAATAGACCGAAATTAGATTTGATACTTCGGACAGTATATTACTTCTACCGCAAATTCTTTGCTTTTCGTGTTTTGGGATTAGGTAATGTGAACAAAAACAACAAAAATATCCGGTAAACAAGGTCTCTAAAACGCATACTTAATGAGCTATCAATTGTTGTTCAGTAGAAGAAATGTATTTCACAGTAGCAAAAGTTAGCAACTGCTCATAGCTCTTCAGGTATGCACGTTAGAGTCCATATTTAATGAACCACTTTGCTTTTTTCGATCCATTCCAGCTCTTCCGCAAGTGCGGACAACGAAGGGCCTGCAGTAGGAGGGCGACTGCCAGACACACCAGAGCAATTTGCGCTTATAACTTTCAATTCAGTCGTTTCCTGACCATGGCCGCTTTCGTTACGTTGACACTTTTACCTTTTTCTATCAATCCTGAGACTTTGTAGTATCATCATGAAATCACACTGTAGACTGTTATTATCCTCCAATTAAAACATTACCTTTATGTACGATTTGTATACTGCTTGGCAACAATATGATGGACTTTGTTCGCTATTCAACAATTCATATAGTGGCATCTTTGCTTCCACATCTTCTTGCATCTGTAATTAATCGAAATGGTCAGTACTCACACCCCCTTTCATTAACGTATCTACAATGTGTGTATCAACGCGTCAGGTAAAGTGAGAAAGGCATGACAATTGCAAAATGTTATGTTGATTACACCTCATTCATTATCGTTTGACGACTGTTCTGTATGTATCAGCGTGCGATATAGAGGAATAAAGACAGGAATTTTTCAGACTGTATCCTAGTACGTAACATCCCAGTCCGTCGTTATCTGCAGGAAATCCCAACGTCTAACGCAAGTCCTTGTGTTCTAAAAATGTAGCATTTCTGGTTGACATAATTATGTGAACACATCAATTTGGATGTAACCAGCCAACAGCTAACGCAGTTACAATTTGACCTATATGTTACCCATAGGGTTCAATGTAGCCTGGAGGTTTCTTGGTTTCGAAAAATGGAGAGGTGATTGCAATAGTTTACATCAAAAACAAATCTTGAAAAACATAGGACAGAACTGGGAAATTGAAACCATTTTATTTCTGATTAGTTAGGAACATGCCCCAGCAGCAGGTCATATTCCTAATCATGTGTAACAGAACAGATTCGTTCATATTCCTGACTAGTGTTGCAGGTAAATTGCAAATGGTGAGAAAATCGTTAAATGTACTGAGTTACATAAACAATGCTATCAAAATTTCGTCGAAGAAAATGTCATATTCGGTAAAAATAAATTAAAATTTATTCCTATTCCCCAGTTGCAAACAAGTATTTTGAAAAGGTGACCTTATTTTAACGGCCTATTCCAATATGGAAAACGTCCCTCAATATTTCCAGATGGGGAACCATCCGATTACTATCAAGTCAGCTGCTATTTGACTGACAAGGTTTGGGCTGTGGATCCTACATCAAATTATCCACACTACTCTCTGTGGTACAGAATGAAAACTTTAAAAGTATAGTAATATGTAATTTTCACTTTGTACCATTCCCTTAATTGCGTAGTATCATTTCTTTTATGGGTGGATCCAAGGTTACATGAAATGGCTGTTAGACAAGTAGTAGCATCTTACACGTCTTTACAAAGATTTCGTAAGATTTGTAAATGTTTCTTTCAATACATACCAGGATTTTGTTGGCAGGGTTCTGTTCCTTAGCCTGACTGCCAGGTGTCGGCGCTCCTTCAGGATGAACTCTGAAATTAATTGAGTATTTTTAATTTTCCTTAATCATAAATTTAAAATCTATTCAGGCAAGTTATTCATACCAGAAATGACGCATGTACATGCCATGCAAAACTGTTATATAGTTATGTTTACTTTAGTTTGATTAAAACATATACATGATTATCTCACTTAAATAACCCTAACACATTGATACTTGAGTAACTTGAACTTGATTGAACTATTTCCCTACAGTCAGAATTCTGAAGAATGAGAAGTAATACTTAAGTCCCTGCACACAGCTTAAGTACATAAATTTGTATGAGCCCAAACACCCCTCCCCCACTCCCTCCAATCATAGAGGTCACTGTGTGGGGCAGTAATTACAGCATATTTAGGAGTTCAGCTGCGCTACACGGTAAGTTCCACGCTGAAGAATTCTGTACACACGGCGCGTCAGGCCGGACTCACCTGCTGGTCCCCCTGGACCTGCGGCCTCGTGGCAGCCTGATGCAGAGGCAGCAGGCCAGCAGCCGCCGCAACAGGCCGCGGCTGGTCTCGGCCTCCCTCACCTCCCCCTCCTCTTCACCTCCCTCTGCCACAACCACATCCCGGTGCTGCTGCGGCTGCTGCTGTCGGGCTGTTTCGCCTCCACCTTGCCTCTCTTGCACCTTACCTGCTGCCACGTTTGGTACTACATATGTGAGCGCGGGTCTCGGGGACGGCTGACTGCACGTCGTGGCGGTGGCAGTGGCCTGTAAAATAAACGTCTAAACAACATCTACCTGCAAAAGCTCACAGTCATCGACGACTACAGACTAATAATGTGTCACCATTGCAAAATGTACATAGACATCTATAATTCTTAATATTATTGCCCTTGCATGCCTGAAAAGGTGAATACATCTTCTTGTACTTACTGCTATCCAGCGTTGTTCACACAGTTGGTGGACAAATGATAATGAAGTTGTTACCATCTGTAAACAGAAATTTATTTGACATGATCAAAACAATTTTGGAGTAATCCAGTGACCATTTCAGAGGACTGTGTACTGCCCATTAGCAGTACAGTATTTAGTGGAAATATGACACACACTACTGTGGTTCTAAAACGGAGAGTTATAAAGATCTCCTCGGCGTTTCCTCTAACTCTGTTACTACCACATGGATCTAGTTGAAACATCCATCAGGAATGAGTACACTCACTGATAGGCGCAATTCATGGACTTTGTCCTAGGTACTCAGCTATCAGGTTAATGAAGAGAACATGACGTGTAAAAAGTTCATACCCTAAAACGTCACAGAATCCCCAGATCACGTTACGTATACAGCAGACTACAACAAAGTAGAAAAGACTTTGCAACGCTACATTCATTTCGTGTTTGTTATAGCAGACGAAGCTGGGATATGGTAACAAATTGCTGATATCAAACGTAATCTCTCTAACAAATCCACCGTATCAAAACTATTCCACAACTTGAATCCTTACTACTCGTATCCTCAGAACACAAAAAGTTACTCACGGTATTTGAATAAGACCTCCACGTCTTGCTCCCGTACAGGCCGTAGAAGTGGAACGGCCCTACACTCTGCATCAGCGCTCATCACCTGTAACAGAGATATAGAATGCAATGAGTAATGGGTATTACGGTAAATTACACGACACGGAATTTTATGAATAGCAGTAAATGTTAGTAAGGCCCTCATCATAACTTTTGATCGATATTCAATTCAGTAATTACTCCAATTAAGGGATATTAGGACAAAACGACATGTAATGTTGTTAATGTGAAAAAAGTAAGAACGCCATCTTGCGTAAATGTACTAAGTAATTATTTTTGCTACAGTTCGTAAATCATAACGATAGTATCCGTGTAGGGCATGGCGGTGGAATGGACCTACATTCGGTAGCAGTACTTATGACCTGGAACAGAGACACAAAATGCAATGAGTGTGGGGTATTATGCTATATCAAAAGTGACAATATTTTCTCAATAGTAGTCAACGTATTGTAAAACTTACATCAAAATTTTTGTCAACGTTCAGTTCAATAATTATTATAAAAAAGTATTTCATCTCGTTCCATCATTAATAAGAACAAGATAAAGCGTGCTTGCACCTATGTGCTAAGAAAAACTTTTAACATTACTCTGTAAATTACGTATAAAGCATTTCGAATGAATGATTATTAGTCGTATATCTAGTTATGTACCTACCGCCTATCAGTTTACTAAATAATAACACGGAAATGATTTTCTGAAGTGACGCTGTATATTTTTATTTCTGTGCCAGCAGAGCTGCAAATTAGGTATATGTGCCCAAGGTATATAAAGAAGCGCAGCAGGACGACAAAACTATGCGAAGAATCACTTGTAAATTGCAGTCGCGTATTTAAGTGCGGTTTGCAAAGCCAAAAGTCTAGTATCAGGCTTCTCTTTACTCGAACTACTGTACGGACAAGAATGACAAAAAAAAAAAAAAAAAATAAAAAAAAAATAAATTCGATCCTATGAATTAAATTCTTCTGCTTTTCTAACCGTGTTGTTTTGTAACATTACCATACAACGCAATTAAAGATAGAGAATTTTTTACTCAATGTGATCTGCAGATGAAGAGGCCGATACACAGGGAGAAGCTCATTCGCCGTGCTGGTCTTTCGCTGTGTTGCAAGTTAAATGGCTAGAGCAGAAATAAGACGAAATACCGTGTCATACGTTGTTATTTGCAATAATCGACATTTCTTGTCACCTTCGTTGGTCTTTCTTCCGCTTAAAGCTACAAAAGTATTTACAAATTCAAACGAAGTGAACGTTTCCAATCGAGATTTATTTACCAGCACCATTTTGTAAGGAGCATGACAAAGTTTGTGAGATTCTTTCCCATGCTACCTGAAACGAAATTTTCTTTTCAATAAACCAAATTGGAATGGACAGAGTGTTGATAGGAAGATCTATGATGAACATCAATAAAAGCAAAACGAAGGTAATGGAATGTAGTCAAATTACATCAGGTGATGGTGACGGAATTAGATTAGGAAATGAGACACTTAAAGTAGTAGATGAGTTGTGCTATTTGGGGAGTAAAATAAAAAATTATATTCGAAGTAGAGAGGATATAAAATGTTGACTGGCAATGACAAGGAAAGTGCTTCTGAAGATGAGAAATTCGTTAACATCGAGTATAAGTTTAAGTGACAGGAAGTCTGTTGACAAAGTATTTGCATGGAATGTAGCCATGGATGGAAGTGAAACATGCACGATCAACCGTTTAGGCAGGAAGAGAATAGAAGCTTTTGAAATGCGATGCTACAGAAGAATGCTGAAGATTAGAAGGGTGAATCACCTAACTATTGAGGAGGTACTGAATAGAGTTTGGGAGAAGAGAAATTTGTCGAACAACCTGACCAGAAGAAGGGATCGTTTGGTAGGACAAATTCTGAGGCACCAAGGGAGCACCAGTTTCATACTGGAGAGAAGCACGAGGAGTAAAAATCGTAGAGGAAGACCAAAACATGAGTACAATAAGCACATTCAGAAGAATGTTATTTGCAGTAGTTACTTGGAGATGAAGAGACTTGCACAGGATAGGGTAGCATGGAGAGCTGCATCAAAACAGTCTTTGGACGGAAGACCACATCAACTACAATAAACAAACATTTTCACTACTTAGCTTAGCATTCTGTCAAACAATTTAATATTTACCATACATCACACAGAGAACTACTATCTGCTTCCAACAATTCGTTGTTCGCTGTCTAGCTTCATATAGAAGTTGCATGCTGATGGAAATGTAATCACCTTTTACAAAAATATGTGGAAACTTTGTATCAAACTATGGCTGTTGTCAATATCAAGTCGACGTAAAGAATCGTATTATGTTGAAATTTATAGTGAGAAAACGAGACACTTAAGTTGAATGTCACTGCGCACATAAATATGAATCATTAATCGTGCCACGATAATACACCCAAACCCATCATTTGCTGGCAAGAAAAGAAGACACAGATCCCGGTAAGGCGGCGGAACTTGAGTGCGATATCGTCGAGGCAAAATAAATTATTAATGTTGGCTCGGAAGACCTTTAGAGTTACTGTCTTTTTAGTTCGGTTAACTTAATAGTAAATACGAAATTGTTGAATGACGGTCAGGGAGAAGACGAACTCGCACTACCTCCCATACACACTTTCAATCCAGACACACAACATTGATTTTGAACACAAGAAGAGAGGCTTAGTGTAGCAAGCGCACTTTAGCAACATTGTATTGGTTTTTTAATAAATAATATTGCAGCCTGCAACGGCGTATGTCGTTAAGTCTATAGCAACCCGAATTGAGTTTTATTGTGTGCGAAACGACGCGAACCTTTATACTTCCGTTACTTCTAACACATGTAATTACTGCAGCTACGCACTTGATGTAATACTGCACGTGTTGTGTTCTTTACCTTTCCATCCCGACGCAAGTGCAGATATTACTCCTGCTGCTTCACGGCTGGAACAGCAGCTGGAAAACTGCTGGTTCGCTGAGCCCGTGTGAACCAATGGATGAGAGGTGTTTCTGCAGCTACATACTTAGCGATCGTCACATGTAATCAACTGATTTATGTTCGTGTTCGCAACTGCGAATAAATCCCGTATAATAATATTTCTGTTATCAAATGAAAGTCATGTTCTATTATAGCGATGTTAGGAGAGGCTAGGCGCCTTCATGAGAACGGAAGCATTATGGCTTCATGATGGCTCTTTTCACAACTATTGGAAAGCAGTTACGAGAGGTGTAGTATTACTCTGATATACTTCACACTCGACTGCTACCTAAATGATTCTTCGTGGTAGGTGAAGTAGAACTGCAGCGATAAAACTTCGGAAGTTTGGCAGGGACATTATTTCATCAATTTGGTATGAGTGACTCACGGGCTCTGGTTGTTTTTTACCGAGCAATTGCATTTCGTTTGGTTTCCTACTTCCGTTTCTGTTAGTATCTGTATTGTACGGAAATTATATGCGCAACATTGCAAGCGTCCACTGTATGTGCTGTGTGTCTTGTTTGCAAACAAGTTTGTACCATTTATCCATCGTACTTTCTGTTGATAATAACAAGCCCGCTAGACTCTTCGTCCTCAATGTTGTATTCAGTAGGGTTCATTAAGTTTCTGCCTGGGTTTAAATTCGCGACAACGTCACAGTGACAGACAGCAGTGTGGATAAGTTTACTGGCGAAGAACAGGCCGACTTTCCTCTCGTGTCTGGGCTGACTAAGTGCGGTGGCAGACTGCCACGACTTCGTGCTGACTGCTCCCGCAGCCACAGAGAAACACATCACTCAACTCTAGCACCGTCCGAGGGTTTTTGAGCTACGCTGTTTTGTTTCGAATCTTTTGTTGATTCCCTATCACAGGGTGTTTTACTGTTGTGAAGATCCTTTCAAAGAAATATACGTAAAAGTGGTAAAGAGTTAAATAAATCATCATTACATTATTATTGTATAACGAGGGGTTGGTGACCACGAAACCCTTATACTGAAATACTCATATACTGCCCACAAAGACTTCAAGAGTTCCGACTCGCTCTGTATTTTGTGTCTCATGTCCTGATTGCTTTAACTTGTACAGAGATAATTCATATCACTGCTGATAAGAAAGTAAAATATATTTACACTGTGCCCTTAGACAGCATCACCTGTACGAAGATTTCTTTGCAATTTTGTGAGTTACCTTAGTTCATGTTGCTGAATACAAGTCCTCGCTCCACAGGTTGACTCAAAGCTTAACTGTCATTATTACAGAGGCGATGAAAGATACTAAAATTGCTACTGTGTGATACGAAACTAATAGCCGATAATGGGATAAACACGTTGTCGTCTCTGTAAACTCAGGTGGTGATTTGTGGATCTACCTTACGTATTCGCTTACTACCCCCAAACTAGTTTCAGAGGTAACTCGAATACTTCCATGTTACTACTTTGTTAAATTGTTGGCAACATCAACATTTCTTGAAGATGGACACACAAGTTTAGGGGCATGGGACAAAGGTGTCTGCTAGAGTGATTAGTGTTTCAGTACAACATATATTTATGATCGAAACCGCTAAATAAATATATAAATTTAGCAACGCAGCCGGTGTTTTCCATCATGATACAGTGGTTACGGTTATACCACAACATTATGCTTTGTATTATACAAAATAATTGTCACGAAATCGGGTAACTACAGGTAACATTAGACACACGAAATGCACGAAAAAAGTTTCAAATTTTTATTCATTATGTGAAATTCGCGAATGACGATGAAGTTACAGTGAGGAAGACAGTTTCCTAGCCCAATCTGCAACAAATCTGCAACATATCTGCGTAGATGTAAGGGGGATAAGAATGACGGGAAATCTTCTAGACAAGAACAGAAAGCAGGAGGAAACACACATGCGTCGGATACTGGCATTGTGAAGTTTAGAAGAAAATATTAGCTCTGTCTGAGGTAAAATAGGATAGGGTTAAGATGGTAATGAGTTTCAACTGAACATATACTATCATGCCTATTATATCTAAATTCGCGGTATTGCAGATAATTACTCATTAATTTTCACGTATATGAAACAAAAAAGACAAAAATTCCCATTAACATCACAACTAATATACAACTGTTACAAACACAGAATGAAATGCATCTTTTGTGATGATTAGTTCCTTGTACGTAAAACAACTGTTCTATAAAGAATTTTGACTTATTTTCATAGTCTACATCATAGACGGTGTAACTGTTAAGAAAGGTAATTCACACAAAGTAGACAACGCCCAGTTCATGTAGAACAGATACTGACAGAAAAAACGAAAATCCAAAAACAATAGAGGTTGAGCAATATTTTCTATTATATCTAAAAGGTGAATAGGCCTATGTTCCGCCACCTGACGTAAGATTGTATAACGAAAATAATGGCATTCCGAACAAAATGTCCAGTAAGACAAAAATCTTTCCTAGATAATTCATTTTTAGAACAAACGTTTCAAATCTGCTACTTAGGTGACGATGTTGCAAACGATATTGAAACTAAAATGTATAATCGAACTGTCTTTCGAACCAGTAACCGAAAACTGACTCCTAAAGTGCAAAAAGAAACGAGTACTAAATTTTATAAACTGATGGTGGTTACTTCGTTAGACCTGCCAGGTTAGGCGAGGGCGTTAATGCGCTGCTTCCCGGGCTTGGGTAGGCGCGCAAACCCTGTATCGAATCCTCCCCGGCAGATTACCGACGATGGCCGGTGTGCGGGCCAGACTGGATATGGTTTTTAGGCGGTTTTCCACATCCCACTATGTGGATAATGGGCTTGTCCCCACGTTACGCCTCAGATACACTACTCGCAGACATTTGAAAACGTTCGCACTATTTCCTGGTTTACACTAAACACATACAGGTGGGGTACACTAATTCTATGCTGGGGTGTATGAGGTGTGAGAGGAATGGCATCTGGCCACCCTCTGACACTAACATCGCCAAATATTTTGTAACAAACCTGACACCGAGCTGAAATGGGACAAAGGCCCAAAGGAAATTAATGATGTTGGATGATTGTGATTACTTTGTTACACTATGTGAATGAAACTTTGGGGACCACAAAAATAAAGAACTGAGACGTGATTGCAAATGAAAGAACCGAATTAAATATTTTGAACATGAAAATCAAATGAATCGAGAAAATAGACTCAAAACCTCATGAGAATTCGAAATTCCACAGATAACCTTGAAATACAATTTGAATGGGAAGAAAGAGTTATTGGAAGACTTCAGAAAAGACTGAAATGATTCTATTTGTTATGTCTGGAACGGCCAAGAGCCTAATTCTTCAAAGGAAGTTGATGATGTGGTGTGTATCCATTGGCGTAACGGATTTTTGTTTAATCGTTATTGGGTAGAGGGGATGGTGAGATCGCATTCCTGACTATGGTTAAAAGTTTATGTTATGTTTGTGCTCATGTGTACCCAACCCATTACGTTCAGACTTGATGGGATGGCCCATTTTTGGATGTACCATAATCTTGACTATCTATAAACTGAGGTTAAGAGATAGTTTTCGTGTTTCTTTTGCTCCTAACTCATACCTACTGCGAAAATTGTAATGTTAGTGATGTTAGGCAAATGATACTACAACCAGTGTCTGCTGATATAAATATGAACAACGATTACAAGTCAGCTACATATGCAACGGTAGTTCGACGTGTGAGATGCACAAGAAAAGCTAAAGTTGCACTCACCATGTCTAGGGCCGTTTGTTGAATGAGTTATTGTGAAAAATGGTAGGAAGTGAACACGGCGAATAATTAATCGGATGTGGATAAAGAACAACACTGCTTCTTCGTAGCTTCCTGTGTTTCATAAACGAAGTTCATGGATATTTTCTTACACTCGGAGAAATTTTTAGCCACAGTTTAGGAAATGGACAAAGTCGGAAAAAACCGAAGTGATTGATTTTCAATTGCTACCGTATACTATCATCAGACTGGGTACGACGTACGACAACGAATTACCAACAGGAACGTACTACGGATGAGTTGCACACGCTGTAAGTTCACGCCAGTTTAACAAATTGTTACTGAAACTTAAAATAGATACTAAATGGAAGCTACAGTGATTAAATCCTTGCACTTCGAAATGTGTGCCAACGATAAGGGAATTTTGATAGTTACACATAACGTCTGTTACATTTCGTCTATTTACGAACAGCATAGCACACAAAACTACGCAAATCGACCCTCAGTTCAAGCAAAGAAATAACAACTACACTGTATTTCAGTAACTTTGTCTCTCCTAATCAGTAATGTCGTTGGATGTTACTTCTAAAGTTGCTGATTCCGTATTAAAGTCGTTTTATGAAAGCGGAGCGGCGCACACTGCACCCGAATTCTGTAGCTTCTAATCTGTGCACTTTCCACTGCTACGGATCTTACCTGAAACCGTGTGCAACATATCACTTACCTTTCCGTACTCGTGCCACGGCACGTAGTACGGCTTCCTCTGCGCCTCGGGCACAGCAACAGGAACACTTCCGACGCGCTCCGACATCTTGAAGTGAATGAAGGGATGCGTTTCCGCGGAAATGACCTTAGCAATCGTCAACTGTCATTCATTGTTGCGTGTGTCGTATCTTTTGCAAAATCGATGTCATTCTTTTTGGAGGATTAAAGTCGAGCCGTCAAACGTACTGCATGCCCAAAAATAGCTCCTGTAATCAATTCAGAGTGTTAAACCGGAGTGGAGATTTTCGCACGTGACATGCGAAACCCGCATACTGCCACGCAGGAAGTATTTAAGGCTTCTTTTACACTGTTTGCCTCAGTTGTTTATGGGAGTAACTAACCACACTCGTTAGCAGAATGTGAGCTTCGTCCTTTATTCACATCTAACTATAATATGTGTGTCGAAAACTGAATTTAACTCTATTGTAAATAGGGTCGATCTAAAATTGTTACCACCCTCTGAGAAATTATTAGTTGTCTTCTAGGCGAGCCATTAAACAGCATGTGATATTTAATAGAACCGTATATGTCAATGGCTTTCTATTCGACCTTTACATTTAATGAAGGTAGTTTCTGGGTAATAGAAGCTGTTCATTGGAAAAGTTAATTTTTGTGTGTGATAACCACGTGTTTCATCTCACTTATTTGTTATTTTCCCTTTGAGAATGCTATATGTCTACATCACCACCTAGAAAGAGACGTCACGTCTTAGGAATAGTTTGAGGTAAATCCATGAGACTTCGTTTTTGAAATGATTTTCACTGAAAACACTATGTGACTAGAAAGAGGTCGTAAATAAGCTATATATATATATATATATATATACAATGCAAGTTCTGAGTAAAAAGTAACAACAATTCCATTTTATCTTTCACACGGGAACGTACCGTACTCTAAAATTCTTACCAATCATTCTACAAACGACGACGTAGAAGTGAAGGTAGTTTTAAGTACACCTGTTCCCGTTAGAATTTCCAAATCGGAAATATTAAGCTGAATGGTTGTAACGCACAACAGAACGGTTAAGGGTGTCTGTATTGTTAAAGTAAACACAGGTTTTTTGACTATACAAAGGCAAATCACTGTTGTTGCCAAGCAAAACACCAACTGCAAAATTTTCATAACAAATTGTGCAGTCGCCTTGCAGTAGAAGAAGTGGAAATTCGAATGAAACGGTAATTTTTATGATTGGTGTTTAATGTCGTACCACACGCGTAAAAGTTTTTAGAGTACTGCATGTGTCGAGTTACGGAAAATTGTCTTGTTTAAGTAGTAACCTTCCCACTAGTTTCGTACCAGATTAGAATCTAGAAAAGTGTTGGTAGTTGTACTGCACCGCTCCTTGTTGATGCGACTCATTTAAATTACAGGTGAACTATAGCTGTGATAACATTGTCGGCCAGTCAGTCACTCCCTGTTACTGAATGCGCAACCTGTGCATGTGTCCGCATGATTAGCGGTTTTCATACACTACCAAGATATGTCTTACATTCTACCAATTCACGTCTTTCACATATTTATTCTTAGATCTATGGTGACTATGCAAATCTGGGTAAGGAAAATCAATTGGAGTGACTCATATTGTATTTCATTCTGATGCCAATTCCCTACTGAACGCTGAAGCCGTTCAGCATAACATTTTATATGAATTTTCTAGGAACGTCACTATTTACATTGAAGGTATCCCTAAGTGTTTTGTGTTGTTATCTTCGCCAGTTGCCCAATTAAGTGAATCACTATGCTCTGTAACAGCAATTCTATCGCAAAAAAGAAAAAGAAGATAAGAAAATAAGAATGACCATGAGGCACAGCGTTTCATAACGCCCCCGTATTAAGTAAGAAACGGCAACGAGTAGCAGCTTTCAACGGTGAGTAGTGGTCATCGTTGCGTCTGTGGTCGAAAGACATCAGCTTCTTATGGACTATGAAATTATCTGGTAATTAAAACATTATTTCGAAACAAAACTGTGGTTCTTACCACTCAGTCTGCAAGATCCGGGCAATCATAGAGGGTTGGATAATTGTTAATTTAGAGCTCCAACGTTATGCGCGTTATGGGGCCCCGTAGGAATTGGCTGACAATATGGGAAAAAAAATCCAATGTGCACTCCGTGTGCATACCGGGTGGAGTCATTCCAGGTGTGGAAATGGTCCTCCCGGATGCCATGAAGAGCACAGGGTGCAGCCAAATGCAGGTGGTTGCTCACGTCGGTACCAATGATGTGTGTCACTTTGGATCAGAAGAGATTCTCTCTGGTTTCGAGCGGCTAACAGAAGTGGTAAGGGATGCTAGTCTTGCTTGCAAGATGAAAGCTGCGCTGACCATTTGCAGCGTAGTCGACAGGACCGATTGCGGACCTATGGTACAGAGTCGAGTGGAGGGTCTAAATCAGAGGCTAGGACGGTTCTGCTACCGTGTATTCAGAAGATTCCTCGACTTGCACCAAAGGTTGGTTCAGTTTCGGGTTCCGCGAATAGGTCAGGTGTCCACTATATAGTAAACAGTTGTGGAAACACACTTGACCTGTCAAAAACAAATAATGCTGAGTTAATAACGAGCATCAAACCCGATACATGGATTAGTGAACACAGAGTTGCCTTTGCGAGACTGAGTATTGTAATACCATAATTCTCCACAAATAAGCGAAAAATATACCTACGTAAAAAAGCAGATAATAATTCACTTGACGCCTTCCTGAGAAACAATCTCCACTCAATCCAATTAATAATGTAAGTGTAGACTAGATGTGGATTGAATTCAAAGAAATAGTATCGGTGGCAATTGAGAGATTTAGACCAAATAAATTAACAAACGACGGCGCTGATCCTCCTTGGTACACAAAACGGGTTAGAACACTGTTGCAGAAACAACGAAACAAACCTACCAAATTTAAACAGACGCACAATCCCAAAGATGTGCGATCTTTTACAGAAGCTCTAATTTTAGGGCAAACTTCAATGCGAGATTGGAATAATAGAGAATTGTGAAGTTGGTGCGATAAACCCTCCGCCAGGCACATAAATGTGATTTACAGAGTATCCATATAGATGTAGATTTAGATAGTGCCACCAATGCAGAGTTATTAAACATGGTTTTCCGAGAGTCCTTCACCAAAGAAGACGAAGTAAATATTCCTGAATGCCAATTAGGAACAACTACCAAGATGAGAAACATATAAGTAGATATCCTCGGTGCAGCAAAGCAGCATAAATCACTTAATAAAGGCCAGGCCTCCAGTCCAGATTGTATACCAGTCATATTCGTCTCAGAGTATGCTAATAAAATAGCTCCATATTTAGTAATTATATAAAACCACTCGCTCACAGACAGATCAGCACCTAAGGACTGTAAAATTGCTCAAGTCACACCAATACCCAAGAAGGGAAATATGAGTAATCCGCTTAATTGCAGGCCCATATCACTAACGTCGATTTGCAGTATTGTTTTGGAACATATACTGTGTACGACCATTATGAATTGCATCGAAGGAAACGATTTATTCATGCATAGTCATCACTGATTCGGAAAAGATCATCCTTGTGAAACTTAATTAGCTCTTTATACCCATGAAGTAATAAGTGCTATCGACAGGGGCTTACTGTACAGCTGTGTGATATCTGGCCAACCATCCTTGCCGTACAGCAGTAAGATAATGGTTGTTCATTACAATAACCAAACTCTCTGGAAATATCTCCAACTTCTATGACCTTTAACTGGAATCTGGACCATACTAACCAACCTCTTGCTTACTTGTAGTGGTAGCCCAATAACTTATAGAGAACAAGAACTGTTAGAAAATATGATAATATCCAGGAAAAATATCAACATCTGATGGATGTATCGTTAGTGGAACGAATTCCTTATTCTTACTCTGTTTGTACCACGAGTCCAAACTATGCTGACACACAGCACAGTAGCTGATGGGATTGACTATACGGGTCAAATGCCATTACGGCTGCCCCGTCAGCCGCCATCCTGACGCCAGCCGATTTATGCCACTAGTAGTCAGGGCACACAGAAACGTAGTACATGCTTCTTTAAACAGATGGTGCATAGTCGCAGACTTATTTCCATGGGCTGTAGGACACTGTCTAGATGGTCTGCCCCTCCCATTTGTGGCCAGATCTCAGATGTCTTGAAAACACTATATGATATTCAGTAAACAAATGGCGTAATGTACCATTGGCAGTTATAAAAATAACTGCTGGTATCAGAGGAGTGGGTATTACATTAACTGTTACTTCCTGGTAACCAGTTATTTCTATCAGTTAATTTACTTTTAGCCACTTCTGTAAGTGAGTCACACAATTGAATGGTGGTGTTGTTGTACATATGTACAATTTCTTAACAAATTGTCCTATCTATATCACAAATATGGCAGGGAAATGAATGTGTTAGCTACACAGGAAACAAAACAACAATGAAGCTGTGTGCCACGTTTAGTAATAAAATTCCAAATGGAATGCTTGACTACATAGTCATTTCTGGTAAAAACAACTTGCTGTGCATGGGATTTTGAGTGAAAACGTTTCAGCTTATTTATCCATGTATTTTTGGAGGTGTTCATTAACTGAATTAGCTGCAGATCTCTCTTGTTAATTTTCCCTGGCTTCACAAACGTATGTTCATATTTTTTACCCAGACTGCGTCTAATGTACTCACTTTCCAATATCACATCAATCACACAAGCTTTTCTTAGAACAGACGAAATGAAAGATACAAAAAGCAGGTGTACCAGGGAAGGAAAGAGGAGATTTGGGAAAGGTTACTTTTCCACTATACACAAGTTTACAGAAATAAAAGCAACATGAAATACATAGATGACTGGAGTGATGTGGTACATTCAGATGTTCTCCAACTGCAATGATTGCACCTTGACCAATGACATGTGTTTAGATGTCGTATGTACTGGTTACTAAAGTTGTTTTTGCTGCATTTTAAAAAGCGTAAATGTCAGAGAGGAAGCATGTTAAATAAAGGATGATTAAAAAAGAAGAGTTATGATAGACACAGACTATAGAGAATGCTGGGCTTCATTTACAATGATGAAGGAAAGGAAAAGTATAAATTATATGTATACAGGTATGTATTTATAAGGAGTACAAGGTAACATTATGAGCCTATCAGCTTGTCTTCACCGGGAGCATTTTTAAATGTATAGAACAATTGGTGTATAATTTATGTTAGGATAACTTTTATGTGTTGTGCAATTTTTGTCAGCATGCAAACCTTACAGTGCATTAAGCCCTACTGAAGAAGATATTGTGGGAAATAAATATGAAACGTGATGGTTAGATACATAAGGAGGATACCATAGAAGAAAATGAAGCCTCAGTTTGCATTCCAGAAATTCAAAAAATGCCATGCATAAGTTGCAAAAAGTGTGCTGTGGCTCCCTGCATGGTGCTATGTTTCGAAAAATATCACTCACTAAAGAAATATTAGGATGTTTTGGTACCTGTGTACGTTTCAAGTAAAGGAAAGTAAAAAATAAAACTAATAATGTAAATAAAAGTAAAAAAAATTGTTTTTAACTCAGCCAGTGGCAGTCCAAAGCCTGCGTCAAAACTGAGGATGGGAATCCACTAAAGTAAACCGAACTGAACGTGACGAACTGGAAATGAAAACAGCGAGCATGAAGAAGTTAGACGTTAACTATCCGATTTCATACTGCGGAGAATGGACTTTAGGCTTTAATTAGAAACGAAGGCGTGGGCCTACCGCAAAATGAGCTGTCCAGATATATTCTTTGTTTAACTCTGAGTCCGGATACATGACACAATTTGGTTTTAAATTTCGGTTATTATTTTTTATTTAAGATTGTAGCAAGAACTGTCCGATATTTGGGCGTTTCTGCTACGCACTAGTCACTATTTATCTTAAAACACATTCGTACGGTGTTTATGATATTCTAATATGTTGTGGACCCATACATCGACGGTACAAGTTACAGGAATTACTACTCAAAGAGTACCCATCATTTTCTAAACCAACTGTTTTTCAGCCCGTTGGTCAGCGTTGGTCGGTTCGGAAGCTCTCTTTCGCGGTTATCAGAAACTACACCTACTTTGACCGCAGAGGGTGCACTGTTATTGGGAAGAACACTGCTGAACAGTGGCTCTGAGCGCGCTGGAAGGTGCGGGAAGCCCGCAGCGGCCGCAGGCAGGCCTGGCTGGGTCGGCCGCCGCTCTGCTCTGCACTGCGTTCTCTGCCGCCAGCCCCTGCAGCCGCGGAAAGGTTGGAGGCGTAGTAGGTGCAGTGGCGCGTGTTCCTTAATCACATTTGTTAATTCGAAGGTTATTAACAGAGTTTGATAAGTGCCAGTAGCACATCTTTCTAAAATTGAAAACATTAATGAAACTGTTTCGAGAACCTAAATTTTTGTTGACAGATAGTTCAGTCAGCGCTTGGCGCGTATTTTTTTAAATGTAAAATTTATTGAAATTCCTGCTACTACATGCTTTACCGTGTGTTGTGAAGTACTTTTCTTAATTACAAATTGTTTTTGTGTAATTACATCTCATTTGTGTATTTCAAGCAGGAAAAAATTTTCTTAATTGTGTCCATGCACTCACTGGTTAAGTTTGTTCAGATAAATTGTCATTATGCCAACTGTTAATGACATGGCTGTTGCAGAAATAGCTCTCCAACATCACAGCCTTGTCTGCTAGGCTGCCGCTACCAGTCAGTTCATTTAACAGTTGTAGGGAATTGCTGGGTGGTTCGGCATGCCTCTATGACCGTCGTTTCATTTATCATTCGGGAACAATTGCGGCTTCACTAGTCCACTATTTGTATTAATTTATTTTTTTCTCGTAAGTTGAATTCGAAATAATATTCGGAAGCTTGCAGCTTCTAGCGTAGAAATCCATATACTCGCGGAACAACTGTGACGCAGTTGGGTAATAATATTTTGAAATACAGGGATTCTGTGCCTACAAGAACAATAATTTGTGTGAAAAAAATCTCACAGCTCTTGTCTCCTTTATTCGATACAATACGTATTTTACAATACAACGTTTCCCTGACATTGCATTTTTAATCGCTTTTAATCTGAACATTTTACTTGGTCTGCGTTAATGAAACGTAATTTAAACATACTGAAATATACTGTATTGAAAACTGTTACATTCATGCAGCTTAATTTTATTCGCGCTCAACCCAAAATCTTGATGATTTTTTTTCTGCTTTGCTCATTAAATGCTGGCACAGTAATTGATACACATGTGTATGGACTGTTAGTGGAGGCTGTTGAGTAAACACTGAGTGGAATGTTATATTCACATTTCACGAAGTGCATTTATGTTGCTTATTGTTAAGCTACCGTTTTTCTCTTCTTTTGGGGTACCATACGTGTTATGAGTAGATAAATTGCCAACTATCAGGGCTGACATATTAATATGTTGGGTTGATTTCATGAAAATAGGTTTGTGCATAATACTGAAGTTATTAGTTGTGTACTTGGATATTTTTATGTTTTCTCCTTGTGTTTAATTTGGAGGGGCAAATGTTCGTGTGCTTTCCAACAAAAGGAACTTGTAGTTCTATTGAGTGGTCACATGTCAGTTGCTAGTCCATTAATTTATGTAGAGGTTCTTCGTCAGGTCGGTGGTTTTAAGATGCTTTTGATTGTTTAGTAGGAGAGTGATATTTTGGAATAGTGAATGGCTCAAGGGATTTGTCAGGGTTAGCAAAGTTAGTACCAGCGGTAGGTGATGTTCCTGTTAGTGATGTTCCGATAGGTAGAACTTCCTTAGTGATATTACTGAATAGGATCATATTTTCTGGTCTTGTGGCATCAATAATAAATTAGTTTTACATTAAGAAAACATTTATGATACATATTTTTGGAACTGCCCACTTGATGTGAGATCTGTATTAAAATTCTCAGTGAAAAACTTTTTTCTGCTAATTGTATAAAATATTGCTGTAGATTAAATGTACCTAATTGTATAGAATCGTAGCCTAAATGTTTCGAAACTTGTTGACTGGAGCTGTGTCTGTGCCATTGAGCATTCACACTAATCTGCAGTTTATCTGTTAGCAGTTGGTGAGTTCAGCATCTGTAACGAAACTTATTACTAGGTTTCTGTGGGCTGTTGCAACAGGCAGTTTAATGGAGTGGTCAGAGTAACTTTAATTGTCAATTTCATCGTTGTACTTTGCAGTGGTGAAAATTTGCAGCTTCTTCAAACATCCCCCACCACCTTCACGCTGACGTTTACTGTGATTTGACCAGAGCGGAATTTACAGACACTTTCGCATTCCATAAGAAAACGAAATGCATTAACATACATGAGTCTGATGACTCTAGTAGATTTATTAGATCAGGGAAGTGTATATTCGACTTTGTAAATGTTCTCGCATGAGCAAGTTAATGCCAGAAATTTGGAGTGTCTCAGACTACAAGTTTTGATTGTCTGCTGCTTGAATTCAGTACAAATGCCAAGCTGATTTATTACTTTACCCTTTACTGTGCACCCGTGGTGCAATTGATATTTTTTGATGTGGGAAGATGGGTTGGATTCAGCTCAGTGTGGTATATGTTACTTCAGTCACTAACTTATCACTCTGCAAAAGTTTGTTTGAGAGAATTCAGATTCCGCAGGGGATGAAATTCTAATGTTACAACATAACGCATAGGACGACAGAGGAATGATAGAACTTAACAGATTAATAGCACTTGAAGAGCAATATCTTAGACAATTACAACTGTCAAAAGTAGTTGAAAATAAGTGAAAGTCCAGGTGGATAGCTTTTGTTGAAGTTAACAATCTGAGTTACATGATAGGCTAAAAGCTGCTCCAATTCAGCCTGTTAAGTCAGGTTAACGAGAAAGTAGCTATTCATGCAGCAATTTTGGAAAATCTTGAACATGCAGTAGAAGAATTATAGGTCAATACAGAAAATTTTGTTTTAAGAAACATAGTGTTGAACTTGCTACTGCTGCCGCCCAAATGACTGCTAATGGTAAGCAGAGCTGTGATAGCCAATTGAAGCTCAGTGCTTATGGACAGAGCTAACAGTGTGTCAGGAGGAGCTGGTGAGTGCACCAGCTGACCATACGGTACATGTCAAATCTGGATTGAGAGATGAATCTTGAAGTGTCGGCAGAAGAGCCAACACCGTGTTGTTTAAGGAGGCCGAAATGCACGCTATAAGCTCACGCAGGATGGCGTGAGGTCTGAAACAGGATACGTAATGAATGCTATAAAGAAAAGTACGTAGCTGCTGGAATACTTAACTTTAATCCACGATTGTAGAACATTGATCTTGTTGATACAGTATGTGCGTCGTTAGATACATAGCAAAGGATAATTGGCGCCTTGCTAGGTCGTAGCAATTGACTTAGCTGAAGGCTATGCTAACTATCGTCTCGGCAAATGAGAGCGTAATTCTCAGCGAACCTTTCCTAGCAAAGTCGGTTGTACAACTGGGGCGAGTGCTAGTACGTCTCTCTAGACCTGCCGTGTGGCGGCGCTCGGTCTGCCATCACTGACAGTGGCGACACGCGGGTCCGTCGTATACTAGCGGACCGCGGCCGATTTAAAAGTTACCACCTAGCAAGTGTGCTGCCTGTCGGTGACACCACAAATCTGAACTAGGATTATTTACAGTAAATGTAAAACATGAGTTAGGCGTTAACGTGGTAGAGCAGGAACCGGTTGAACGAGCTATAGAACTTGTCATGGGCCTTGATGAAACTGAATTATTACTAAATAGGGAGGTAGCAAACAAAAGTTGAGTGAGGAGAAGCGACTTCAAACCGACAGTGGTTTTGTGAATGTTGTCCCATCAAGGAGTAAACCTTGAAAACACGAATTTCTTCATGAATACTAACATATATCTATGGTACTAGCTATTAAATTTGCTACACCGAGAAGAAATGCAGATGGTAAACGGGTATTCATAGGACATATATATTCTACTAGAACTGACATGTGATTTCATTTTCACGTAGTTTGGGTGCATAGAGCCTGAGAAATCAGTACCCGGAACAACCACCTTTGACCATAATAACGGCATTGATACGCCTGGGCATTGAGTCCGAGCTTGGACGGCGTGTACAGGTACAGCTGTCCATGCAACTTCAACACGATACCACAGTTCATCAAGAGTAGTGACTGGCGTATTGTAACGAGCCAGTTGTACGGCTACCATTGACCAGACGTTTTCAATTGGTGAGAGATCTGAAGAATGTGCTGGCCAGGGCAGCAGCCGAACATTTTCTGTATCCAGAAAGGCCCGTACAGGACCTGCAACATGCGGTCGGGCATTTTCCTGCTGAAATGTGGGGTTTCGCAGGGATCGAATGAAGGGTAGAGCCACGGGTGGTAACACATCTGAAATGCAACGTCCACTGTTCAAATTGCCGTCAATGTGAACAAGAGGTGACCGAGACGTGTAACCAATGGCACCCCATAACATCACACCGGGTGATACGCCAATATGGCGATGACGAATACACTCCTCCAATGTGCGTTCACCGCAATGTCACCAAACACGGATGCGACCGTCATGATGCTGTAAACAGAACCTGGATTCACCCGAAAAAAATGATGTTTTGCTATTGGTGCACCCAGGTTCGTTGTTGAGTACACCATCGCAGGCGCTCCTGTGTGTGATGCAGCGTCAAGGGTAACAGCAGCCACGGTCTCCGAACTGATAGTCAATGCTGCTGCAAACGTCGTCGAACTGTTCGTGCAGATGGTTGTTCTCTTGCAAACGTCCCCATCTGTTGACTCAGGGATCGAGACGTGGCTGCACGATCCGTTACAGCCATGCGGGTAAGTTGCCTGTCGTCTCGACTGCTAGTGATATGAGGCTGTTGAGGTCCTGCACGGCGTTCCGTATTAACCTCCTGAACCCAACGATTCCATATTCTGCAAACAGTCATTGGATCTCGACCAACGCGAGCAGCAATGTCGCGATACGATAAACCGCAATCGCGATAGGCTATAATTCGACCTTTATCAAAGTCGAAAACGTGATGGTACGCATTTCTCGTCATTACACGAGGCATCAGAACAACGTTTCACCAGGCAACGCCGGTCAACTACTGTTTGTGTAAGAGAAATTGGTTGGAAACTTTCCTCATGTCAGCACGTTGTAGATGTCGCCACCGGCGTCAACCTTGTGTGAATGCTCTGAAAAGCTAATCATTTACATATCACAGCATCTTCTTCCTGTCGGTTAAATTTCGCATCTGTAGCACGTCATCTTCGTGGTGTAGATATTTTAATGGCCATTAGTGTATTTTTGCTACTAGATGACTGTCTCTAATGACCTCAATGTTAATTGGATGTTAAACAAAAGTCTTAGAATGTATAGAATTTATGCAGGGTCAAGTGCAGACCTCAGTGTGTGTATTTTCTGGTGAGGTGTCTAGCATTACATATCTAGTGTCTGCGTTTCTTTTTCTAACTAGCTTGTTTCCATATGTTCTCTTTTGAGTATATTTTCACGTTTGAAAGACCTTTTTTTTTTGCATGAGTGAGGCATTAGTCACATTTCTAGCTAGCTGCTTCTGTACAAGTGGCAAATACATCAAATGGTCTTGCCACATCAGATCTCACACGATCAAGGAAGTTCAGCAGTGTCAGGCCTGGATAGTAATTGGATGGATTATATTCTGGATATTGATGGTTCCATTGGATTTGAGAGACTTGCACTCAGCTGTTTCTCAATAGCTGTTTCATAATATGCATATTATTGCTATAGATGCATCAAGTGTTAAATAGTGCAGTATTCTTGGGGAATAGTATTGATGCGAGAATTTTGTGAGGTAATGGGTGAGATGTGACGCCCTGTAGATATATTAAGTTCGGAGTCGGCGTGGCCACACGGGCTGCTCAACAAGCCGGGGGTCGTCAGCAACAGCGTGGTGCCGAGCAGTAGCTGGAGCAAGTGGGGTGGCCCCAGTGTGTGGTCCCGGCCGACCGTGTGGCTGGGAGTTCCATGTTGACGCTGTGTCGAGGAAGGCGCTTTGTGTTGATGAAGGAGATTTGTGCGCCGGAAGTGCCAAAGATGGCGGGCTCTGTGAAACCATAACGGCAGACTTTTCACAGTTCATGTAGAAATTAATAGTAGCCTGAGGAATCATGATTCCTCAAAAACAAATATGTACGTTTCCATTATTTGCACGAGAATTCTGATGGTGTAATCAGATTTTCAATATCTTTATTAGTTTGAAGTTTAGTATCTGATTGTAAATTATACAAGTAGCACCCATCAACGAATTTCCAAAATCTAAACGGTTCATCCGATTTTGTCGATCAATCTGTCTTTAGGAAGCTATCAGTGTAAACCTAAATTGGTATGAATTACAGGCGTGTAACTTGAATAGCACGTGAGTTATTGGAGGTCAAAGTGGCCAATTACTATTGATCACGTCAGGCCATAAGTACTCCACAGTTACATGAAAAAACGGTAGCAGTATCCTTATAAATACATATTTATTAGTCTATGTCTTTGTTTATATCTGATTTATACTATTCATGAAGAAATTGGTCAAATATGTACTGTGTTTCAGAAGGCACAGATACGTTAGGCTATTGGCCCTCTTTTGCTTCTATTCCTTTGATGTGTGTTCATGTACTTTGTTTCTGTATTTAATAATGTCTGTTAGGCGTGTTTATGGTCCAGCCATAGGAATTTTATTTAATTTGAAGTTGTTTAAATGTAAATCCAGTATCTCATGCGTGTTTCAATATTTTTGTGACTGTGCATTGGCTTGAAGAAATGGCGGGAGCGCTCTAGCGAATCACAGCGCTTGTTACAGTGGTAGGCGATTACTGAAGGCAATGCGGAGACTGTAGGGCAGTGGGGGAGGAGCATCCGGTCGCACAGGACACGAGGGAGCTCTGGACGGGAAGGCGCGGCGGAGGGTCGCATGAAATACTTGGAGTGTGTTGAGAAGTTTGCGCGAGGTCACGGGACACAGAAATATTTCGTAGTGCCGGTTTATGCACTTGTGAAATTTCCATGGCTTCTGCTGTCAAGACGTAGTATGCGTTTAGAAGTGAATTTCTCGTGAGCTATGTTGTTGTTCATAACTAATTGCATGAAGGAGAAATCTATTGCTTCCTTGTTACTCAACTTATATTTTATTTAACTGCTGGACCATCGAAATCAATAAATGTTTTGCAGAAATAAACGGCATTCTTAAATGTACTTCTGCTATCGTATTCAACATTTAAAGTCGTTAAAACAGAACCTGCAAATTTTATGTAATAGCAATCTTTCATTCATAAATTTCTATGTTACATTCACAACACGCAGTTTCCGAGTGATAGGAATCTTCGACCATCGATTCATATGTGTATTCATATCGTAGACTGTAGACTCAACAGTATTTGGTATGTAATGCGGAAACTACGTATCCCACCCCTTAGACAACGAAAATAGCCAAAACGTTTAATGTTTCAACTCTGAGGCTGAGGGTACGTAGTTGAGGGACACTTTTTTTTTTAAGCCCACAATGTACAGGATTTTCTTGAATATAATGACGAGTGAGATAGTTTGAGGTGCTCTTACATCATGTAAAATATATAATTTCTTTAAAAATTTGAATGTAAAGTATTAGTGTTCCACAATAATACTTATTAGTTCGTTATGAACTGGCTGTCGGGTTCTAACGTCATCGTCAGGTAACTTAATGCTAAATCGATACTCCATACACCTTCAGCAAGCATTCATAGCTGTAAAAAGAATGCTGTACAGATATGTGACATTTTATAACTGTCTCGATACAAAACACAAGCATGATGTAATACCTAAAGACTCTGGTAAAATAAATCTGATATTACAGCATATTCGAACACAAAACTATTTGAGTATACAAACAGAAATGTTCTACAAGTTAGTAACTGCTTGGGCTACTATGTAATACGGACTACTGGTTAATGTAATGAACAGACCAAATAAAGAGAGGGGAAGAAAAAAGTCTAAGGGATGTGGGCGTGGAACGCTTATAACAAGCTAAATAGCCAATGATGAAAAGTATAATAACTGTATGCTACTTTAATAAGGGTGAGTAATGGGACTGTGTTTTGTTATTAAGGACCAACTCAGGGTCTTTCATTGTGGTTTATTGTTGGCCAGAATTCAAAGTAATATTAGTCTTCTCCCCTTAGTTACTTTATGGAGAACACCACATTTACATCATATGAATGACATTTACTCAGAGCATGTTCAGCAAAGGTGGAATCTCTCTTTCTCAGTCTCCAGCTCCCTTCATGCCAAGTTAGTTTAGTACCTATAGCCCTACTTGGTTGACCTACATATAATTTGCCACACAGATTAAAGGAAATTCTATAAGATGATGGTCTTCTTCCAAGTCCATTGTGAACTTGATTTTACTGTGGTGTGAATTCAGCTGTTGAAAAAATTTACGAAGTTGTATGGGGGTACCTGTCCACTATCTGGGAGAAGCCTCTGTCGACTTTTTAGACCCCACCATTGACATCAATAACCAACAGCATGGATTCAAGAGGTACAGGAAAGTAACCTCAGCATCCACTGTAGTACCAGATAGTTCCCAGCATCCGTTAAGACATAAACATGCATCCTTCCAATCCATCGTCGACCACATGCTATCTGCAATTAAAACCAATCCAGATTTTGAAAATGAATATAAAATAATTAAACAAATAGCATAAAGTAATGGTTATGGGCCTACACCTCATTGACAATATACTCAGCAAGAAGAAGAGACAGAGGGTAAGAGCTCTCCTTTATCCACTTCAGATAGAACAAAACCACACTGATAACAAATGGGACCTCTATGCTATATATGGACTTCATAGGCTCTTGCCAGAATCCAAAATCCAGGAAACATATTCCAGCTCCTTACACTAGGAATTCTGTCGCCCACCTTGTGTTCAACAGCAAAAATCAGATTCCACCTTTAGAACAGGATGGAATTTGTAGAATTTTCTGCAGTCTATGCGGCATGTTATGCATAGGTCAATCAGATAGGTCTATAACCACCAGACTAACTGAACATGAAGGGAGTTGGAGACTGAGAGAGACCTTCCACCTTCACTGAACATGCTTTGAAAGAATGTCATTCATATGATGGGAAATGTGTTCTTCATAAAGGAACTAAGGGAGAAAACTAACATTACTTGAAATTTTGGCCATTAATGAACCCAATCACAGAATGCTGATTTGGTCCTTAGCGACGAAACACAGTTCTGTTACTCAGCATTATTAAAGTTGCAGCCAGTTATTTTCCTCTCACCATTGGCTAATAAGATTTCCATAGATTTTTTCCTTCCTCTCCCTTAATTTAGTCTGTTCATCACATTCACCAGTTTGTACATAAGACACAGCAGTCTGTGCCATTACTCATTTGTAGAACATTTCTTTTTATACACTCAAATAGTTTTAATGTTTGAATATACTGTAATATAAAATTTATTTATTCAGATTTTCTTTAGGTGTTACATAATGCTTGTTTCGTATTGATATAATCATAAAATGTCACATTTCTTTGTACAGCATTCTTTGTACAGCTATAAATTCTCGCTGAAGTTGTGTGGACTAACTGTTTAGCATTAGGTTATCTGACGATGGGATCAGAAGCTGAAACGCGGTTCATAAAAACAGACTAATAAATATTTTTGTGGAACATAAGTACTTTGTATTGAAGTTATTAATATATGTTCCGCGATAAAAACCTTCCAGTTGATCCTGAAATTATATCTTTCAGTTAAAGCTGTAACTCATTATGTGCCTTAAGAATTTTAAATACGTGGAGCTTATACCTGAGTAAACCATTTCTGTCTTTCTATTAATAATTACCAATTGCGTGAAAGTTTAACGTAGTGATGAAAGTGCAGCATTTTTAATTTTTCTGCTATGTTTTCCACATAGGTCATATGTTGGCTTCAGTGAAGCTAGCCACATTGTAACTGGATATACTGCACAACAGACTTGAATACGTCCATCTCTGTACCTTTGGCCGTGTTGTGTAGTGCTAAGCAAGAAAAAATTTTGAAGGAGAAAGGGCTCACCATTTACAACACTACAGACTTTTAATGCCTGCTTGTGGCGCATGTGAAAATTAATGTAATAGGAGTGTATTCTACAAGCTCATTATCATAGCAACACCGCTATAGACTTACAGATCAGAACAGTCCATGTTCACCAATGTTGCTGTAATAACATTTAGCACACTCTACTGTTTTCTTCACAACACTTCCCAAAGAGTTAACAAAATCACGGTACAAGTTGTAATGAAAGACAAGGACGCCACCAACATCATCATATCCACGGGAACCAAGCCTCAAAGTTAATGACTGGGACTCTGGCTGCGGGCGAGGCGGCAGAAGCGGCGCAGCTCTATCGTTTCTGCGCTGCGGAGAGTCGAACCCAGGAGTAGCCGGCACAGGACAGGAGCTGTCTGCGCCGCCTCCCTGGACAGCGCGTGCGAGGTCGCTATCACCATTAACATCTGTGACGACTGCCACGATAGAACCAAAATCTGTATCACCACTGGTTGTTTCTGCTGCTGTGTTGAGACTGTGGCAACTGCATTCCAAGAAGTACCGCACAGCACGGTCATCAGGAATAAAGCTAGGAGTATCTGGTGCGCTGTAAGAACCTCCTGGGTCAGGTGGCACAGTGCGGAGTAGACATTCCTCAACTTGCGGTAGCGATCTGCAACTGGTCGCCGCTGGCATCTCACTTGCGCCGTAGCTCTCAGAGACTGGCTGAGCTGGAGCATGTCACTCCGCACAAGAAGAACGTCCCCCACGTACCTGGAAACAGCTGTAGGTATAATACCACCGGAGAACAATGATAACATATATGCCCAGTTCATGCCGTGCCACAGGTATTCCAACGTCACAGCAGCTACATGTAGCATGAGACACCCTGCGTACACCACTTTGCAGGAGATTCTTACCGCCCTACTGGAGAAAAGGCGTGACTCCATGGCGCCACTGTCCCGATAAGACAACAGAGTGACGATCCTCTGATACTTGTGGGCGTTCCGAAACAGGTCTGCGGCGACCGCCATCACCATGGAGGCGCAGTGTAGCATCATGTAGGTTACCAACCACAGAAAAGTGATGGAATGCTTTTTTTTTCGCGTTCACAGCTTGCAACCAGTTTACCGTAAGCGCTGTTATTGCCGGGCTCACGACGAGAACAGCAGCTGCGTACAGTGTACCAGCACGTGTCCTCCATATTTCACACCTCTCAGTGTCCACTGTGAACGGCGTCAGCCCGAAAATCCTGCAGATGGCGTGGTATGGTGCTGCACATCTTAAGAGGTCTCTTCTGTTGGCCAGTTCAACGTCGGCTACCATTCCAGGATACCTTCGTTACCTGTGATGAAAGAAAAAAAGTTCCCCCGTAATAGCTGCTTGCATTACACACAGAATTAATCTAAAAATATCGGTATAGATTTGATTAATAGATTAAACTCAGTCCTGAGATAGCACTTCCAAAATAAATGTGTTTTCCTTAACGAATGTTTTCACAAACCATGATGAAAATAAGTGACGATAACCATGATTACTAAGCGCTGTCATAATTATTCTTTTCCTAAATGTGAAATCAGTACAAAGATATAGCCAACGTAAAAACACAAAATGTAGACCCTTCAGTATAGTTGCCGCATCTCTGCAAACTGCAAATAGTGAAAACTAAGATAACTCGAATCACTCACAAATTGTTGAGTATGATGTGTAAGTAAATCTTGGTTGTTTGGTCATATGTTCATTTAACAAAATTGAGAAGACTGACTTTGCTGTAATACGTTTATTAAGTACTACAAGTATTTTTACTGATTCGTAAAAATCACCTAGAAAGCACAAGGCTAAATTTATTGTTTTGAGTAACTTAAGGAGTCTTGGTTATATGAGAGACACAACGTGAAAGATTTAAACATTCTGGTTAAAGTAACTAAATAAATGAAAGTAAATAAGACACTAATGAAAGAAAGTTAAGAGCAAATATTTGATCATAATGGGTAAAATTACAGATTGCGCACTAAATCCCTTGGAGATGGAAGCAGCGGTTGCCACTTGAAGGAGCAGTGTCAACAGTCATAAAGATAACCCAAGCAAACCTAAATCATCTGGAAGAATGGAAATTCATAGAACATTACTCCCATATACGAGTTTAACAACTCAGATTTCATCTGAAAATTTTTGCCAATATGGTATGACAGTGAACTGAGCTTTTTTGTTATCATGTTTCGTGTTAGCATAATGTTGTCTTTTATTTTATTTCTATTTACTTATAACTTTATACTAAAAAGTTTATCGACTAAAGTGGGATCGTAACCATTGTTTTCTGCTATTTTTGCTACTTAAGTTAGATCTAAACAGTTTATTTTACTGTGGTGCTCATGCTCGATTATAAATTTGTTTTTATGTGAAATCAAATAATGGAATAATAACAATACGTGATGAATAGCATACTACTCACTACATATAGGAGGCACTTAGATGCAGTTAGACACAATGAAAATACGGCCTAAATACTGAGCTTTAAGACAAAGTCTTTCTTGAGAAATGGAAAACACACACATATTTATACAAACACTACTCACACAGACATGGTCACTGCCCGTGAGTACCAAGGTGTAACTCATGCTAAGTCAGGCTCCATCGCGCAGAGACAGTGGCTATGTCTGTGTGAGTTGTGCTTGTGTGAATGTGAGTGTGTTTTCTACTCTAGAGGAAGCTAAAGCTCAATATTTTAGCGTCTTTCTGATTGAGCCACTTTGTGAGTCAACGCTTGCTTCCTCATGTTGTGAGTAGCGGTGTATAGTTTCCATACTCTTCATACTTTTGTGTAATTATTCCATTCAGTGAAACATATCTACTTATTTTTCTGATCGGTCTTGTAATATTAATGTCTCATCTACATATGTCTAGAAATAAAGAATTTTTTAATCCATTTTGGGTGCTTATGATGAAATTAGTTCTCTGTATGGTGTAATAAAATATTAGGTACTGTACCAGCAAGGTAATTTCCCATTACATATTCCAGTACATGAGTGGTTCATGGAACTTGGAATAGTTGTGGAAGAGTTAAGCCTCTAGTAAAGTAATAAAACTGGTCCACAATTACTGCATTTGTATTATGATGTGCGGGTATATCATGTTTGACAGTTTTAGTGGACTCACGCACAGGTCTGTTGTTGTACACGCTGATTTCATGCAACAAAATATGTTTTAAATAGTCTAGTATGTCGACATCTGAATAAGTATACAAATTACTTTTTTAGTCAGATTTCAAGGCTATTTATGCAGTTTATTACTGGAATGATAGGGTTTGTCTCTTTATGGATATTTGGTAGTGACTGCAATGGTCTTACCATGGGGCGAAATGTTTTTTTCCTTCCGTCAAGTGAATGTACAGTATTATTTAGGTATTTTTCGTTAGGACAGACATCAGCTGGTTGGCTGTTTCTTCTATACACATGCCGTTATTTTTGTTGGACACTTAAAGATTCTTTTTGCAGAGACTGTCTTGGCTACTACCGAATTCCCTTCGTGAGTTCCTACCGGATTGCTAGTGTTTATTACTTCACAAATTGCATCAATGTTTTCTTATTGAGGAAATTATCGGATAATATAAAATACTCATCTCGAAAGTTCAAGGTGGGGATAAGCATCACAACACACAACAGAACACTACGCTGTCACTCCCTACAACAATGCTATAAGCTCAACCATTTAGGAGTGTGTAAGTTAAAATGCGGTAGCCTTGAAATAGCATACATAGCGCTGACAGGATGGTTTCAAAACAATATTCGTAGAAAACGTGCACGTCACTGACATGAAAGTGTCTTCATTTAGTTCACACCTAAAACTGCAAAAACATTCAGCTAGAGGCGTACCACAGTGCCTCGCAGTCTCAGCCATTGCTGAAAAACGTAGCTAACTAAATATTTTAAATGAATTATGTAGGTTCACATACTAGACAAAACATCTTGTCATTGTACGATTGAAATGACACAACTTCAGAGACTTCTCTGGTCTCACACATTTATTATTTATTTTACGTATACACACTCTAGAGGCAAGTGAAAATTTGTACCAAGGTTAACCACAACGCCAAAAATTCACTCGCCGTTTCAGTCAGTAAGTTATTGACAAAGGTCTTGGGAATCTGCTGAAAACAGTATATGTAACTTACACGTTGCATGAAAAGTAACTTGTATGGAACAGTACACACCCGAGCTAAACGGACTCTCCAGTGCTGATACCACTGATGACTGGTATGTGTCCCAATTGCAATATTGGACAATTTCTGGAGGTCAGTCTAATTCTGCCACCAATCATGCACAAGTTTCGTTTAGTGCCGTTATTATATCTGCAAAATCAACTCATCTTTCGTATCCCAATACTTTAAAGACTTTTTCCAGTTCAGTTTTATTGATCTCCACCTCACAAGGTATAAAGTGATCCCAGAGAGCAACTTATCGTACAAACTTTAATGTAGCACATTCACCCCATCAGAAGTGAAGACTCCAACTCATTCTGTTCCCGCAGAGCTGAAATATTACGTATCCTAGTTGTTCTTCGTCACTTTTGTGTTTTCCCAGTCCCATGCAGTATCGACAGTGTTAGTGACTGCTGGCGATCGGATTCCCTTCCTGACCCCACCGCTCCCTGAAGGACACAGTGTGTGTATCAAATCTGTCTGTGTCTAATGTACAGCTCATGTTTAAGTGCGAGTAAATTCTTCTAAATGTTTACGTAGCAGGTATCTGACGGGGGACGGAGGTTACAGCGCAGTATCTACACAGGTAGATATGTGAATCCACAAAATAGCCACCTCTAGACCGGCTGTCTGAAGAGCGCTCATAGTTAACCCATTAGCAAAATGCCACCCGAGCCAGGGTCACCTCCCTGAATCAATGAAGCACTGCGTTAACTCACTCGGCTATCTGAGCAGGTACGTACCTCCTACTTACTACATGCCAGGTATCAGCTATTCCCAACATAAGCATCGCACATCTGTTTTCAAGCAACATTCCTCCCAACACTTTCCTAATTTTCGATCAGCCAGTTATGGAGGATTTCAGGGCCGGCCGTTGTGGCCGAGCGGTTCTAGGCGCTACAATCTGGAACCGCGCGACCGCTACCGTCGCAGGTTCGAATCCGGCCTCGGGCATGGGTGTGTGTGATGCCCTTGGGTTAGTTAGGTTTAAGTAGTTTTAAGTTCTAGGGGACTGATGACCTCAGAAGTTAAGTCCCTTAATGCTCAGTGCCATTTTTTGAGGATTTCAGGAGCAAGTGGAAGAAAAATAATATGTTCAGGCAACGTGAAAATCGAAGAATCTTGAGTGTGTAACTCATGCTGTTCGACAGGTTTATCACGTCTGGATTCCATCAATTTCATAATCAAAGGAATTTTGTGACTTGGAAAATGTTTGTGATCAGAGTCGTATATTCGATAGAATTTCATGTATACTCCCTTGGAGGCACAGAATGTATTCGTTAACTTAATGTGGAGTCCATCGAAGATAAATATTTTTTTTTGACCTAAGAATAATCTTTTACAGTCAAGTGAAGAACCTTCCACATTACGTCCATCGCCATGTGTAACCATGTAAATACTGAAAATGCTGTCCACTTGCATTCAGCATGATTTATTCCTCCATGCTATGAAAGTCTGTTAAATTCTTTGAAATATCATCACCTCACTGTTTCTGTTACTAAGCATTTGGGTCTTACAGTGTTTACCAATCTCATTGTACATCAGTATATCTATCTCGCTGTGCTTGCTGACTGTAAGTTGCTTCTATTCAGATCATGGCAATCATGACGACAAAAATTAGTCTGAAAGTGAGTCGTGAAACATACTTTTCAAGAAATAGCTGGATAAAAATCTTCAGTACCAAGATAGATTCAATACAACCGTATTTAAATGCAGTCTGTAGTATAAGATACATTGGTGTAATAACAAGTGAGGAAACTCGCGCTTGTAGAAAGTTACGTCAACACACAAATTTCAGAGTAGAGAATAATAAAGGTAGAAGATACAATGCCATGCCAAGAATAGCTGTTATGTTAGTATCTGATGGGAGTTTTAATAACTGTTTCTCAATAAATGTATAGGAAAAACAAACAACCCTGACAACATGAAGTGCTGGTAGGAAACTGCGGTCGAATCTCGTTAGGTATTAAGAACTAATTGTGTCATGGCTGTATTCCATGTGCAAAAGAACGTCACTGGGCGTTAAAAATACAATGACAGGAAGAATACCAAGTAACTGAGTTGCACTTATTATGCATGTACAGTGTAACAGGAGAACATGTGATTCTAGAGCTCTCACAGCAACGAAACCGGCAGAGCACCGATTCGAACTGAGCTTCGATGACAGATACAGGTATGTCAGTAGTGTAGCAGTGGGCATATACGAAACAGAAAATCACTGGCAACGGCAGTGTCAGGTTTCAGCAGATGACATTGCGCTTACTGTCTATATTGAAGCTCACCCCTGTGGAAGGGGGGAGGGGACAGGAGTGGTGCGGAGTGGATGGGAGTGGAGGTCTGGCAATTGTGTCGTCGTGTTCTGGGTCAATAACCTCATGACTCCACTGTTCTTGGAAAATAGGGTTCATTTGGTTGTGGGTCCTTTATATACTAATAAATAGACAAAAGACTGAGAAGCGACTCTTCTCAATGTTTTTAGCCTCTGGGTCTCATGTGCTCGACCGACAACACACTTGTGTTGAGCAAGTTGAGCACAGAAGTCTTTAACAATTGTATTTGCAGTTAAAATCTGTCAGAGAAGTGTACACACATACCTCTGGGGGACACCATAGCATGAATAGCTGACAGCAACTCTTTTAAGTTTTCAATTGTGGTTTGACCTTCTTCTGTTCATTGAAACTCCAGATCTTTATTCAACAAGTGAATGAGGGGTCACGGTATAATAGGAGAATTCAATTTGAATCTCCTACAGCAGTTTCCTAATCTTGAAAGCCACTGTATCTTTATCATCATTGGAAGTGTTGGAAATCTTCACACTGCCTCCACGAACCTCAGTTTTGTTTTTCATACTCTTTAATTACATGTTCCAAATAATTTACTTTCTTCAATGCAAAATTTCCTATTTTTATGCTTTATATGAGGCATAATAAAAGGGACCTTTTTAAAAATTTCCTTCTATGATTGAATTTTTAGATTTATGTCCTTTGCGAATTCCGTAATTTCATGGAGATTCACAATATACTTCTATCGCCTCATCTCCTCAAAACTCCATCCAACAGTCGTTGAAACGTGATTGATCATTTTTCGAACCACGTGGCATTCACTGATTCTGGGAATGATCCAAATGAATTATAACCACAGTTTTTGCTCGGTTCTCCTGTACTATACCTGATTGATAGTATTCATGTGGAGAAATATTTACAATGTGCAAAGTTCTCTAAAGTTTCCATAATTTTCGGTGCTGTAATCTTACATGCAGTGAGGTACCTGTAATCATAGGAGAAGCGATATTTCCTTTCCTATCTGAAGACATCTGAGACACTGTTAAGAATGGTGTACGCTATGGACTTTTACTTTCCTCAGTGATTGCTGGTGAACAGCCCTTCCATTACTAGCTATAAGTGGGATAACCTATATGGCTTATGATGCACAGGTAATTGGTTTCAGACTGGAATCCTATGCTTCGCCAAAGTAGCTGGTAGTGGACCGAAAGGATTAAGAATCCCCTTGAATTCCACAAATTACTTTTCTACTTTTTCCAATCATTCAAAATTTGCCACTTGTGTGCATAATGCATTTATATCAGTGGCTTGCCCGTGCATGGAGTTTGAACTTATCCTGTCTATATCTTCATTGTCTCGAACATCCAAACTGGCAATCAATAATCCTTACAGAGCCTGAAGGCCTCAGTATCAAAATTATTTACATTGATCAGCATTACGTGTTCACCATTTGTTTCACATACACACTTCTACACATAAAACAGCCTTATGTATGCAGCTCATCATTCTTCTACAGTGCTTCTAATACACCCAATAATTTTGCAGGTAATTCTGTTCCTACATTTACCCGAAGTATCTTCCTTGTGCCTTTTGGTACTTTATCACATAAATTGAGCCTTAATGACCTTACAATCCCACATTTCTTACACTATAATTGGCAACACACCGTTCACATATGACCCAAACGTACGCAGCGATGGAAATTCACATCATTGAGACCTTAATCGCTATACAAATTTCTTCCAATACACTGGGTTGACGAACAGAATGACCTAGGTTCTTCTGAAATTCTTCACTGACCTTCCATGGCACATCAGAGAGCCTCTATTGCACTGTGTTCTGCTTCCTGTAGAATAGTTTCATTTGCTCAACATATCACTGCACTGGTAGGTATTAACATTGCTCCTTGATATTATATGTACAATATTTTCGACAGACTCATTCTGCTTTCATGGTACGACACTGAACTGTTTTCGATAGAATCTAACAATATCATCTTTCTGAATACGTTGTACCAGACCGTTCTTGAGTTCCTCAAAATCAGTTTCTTAAGCCATCATGTTAATGGAACGTGATGCTCTGTAATAATTGCTCATCTGTCCAGAACCCCGTCTTTGGCGTTGTTGATATATTATCCTCTCTTGCCTCTCCAGAAGACGATTAACCGATTTCGCGATAGCTGAATCTAAGGGCAGCAGTAAAAAAGACTAAATTATATCCACTTTTACAGCCCTAAACTCTCCATGCATATCTGTATAATCTGTTCTCTAATGAGCTACCTATTGCTACAAGAACTGATCCTCTTTCTGAGTGTGTTCTTCACTCATACAATGAGTGGTTTTTAAACAATAAAGAAAACAAAAAACGAAAGGAGAAAAGGTAAATATGTCGGATGGTAACACTGAAACATTACTTCTAATGCTTGTGTCTAATCATAAGCCTCTTGGACTCAAATGACTGGCTAGCATTGTGACCATACGTAGAACACGTACAGCACATCGCCGGGGCTAATTATGTACAGGAAGCTCTGTGGACTAATAGTTTAGATTGTGCACACCGTACTGGTCGCATTACTCCGTAGTTCTCCTCAGTATTCCCCGAAGTTGAGACACTTCTGCAAGTCACTCTGCCATTCTACGAGAAGCTACACACAAATTCCAATACCAAGCGAGGCGTTTCACTGTCGCACTTGCCAACACCTCATGAGAATGGGAAAGAACAGCCTCAGGACAGACTCTACTTCCGCCTGTATTCGTCAAAAAATACTTGTATCGTCAGTTGTGACGGCGGCTCCAGCACCTCTCACGCCAGCTGCAGTGAGGCATTGGGATGGTGCTTAAATCAAGTACCCCACTACCAGTTGTAGTGATTATGAGCGTTCTTTATACGAGTGGAGGATCTGAAGCCAGTAAGATGTCCACTGATAGTAACTGTTCTCCTATGTTATAGCCAGCTAAGAGATTTAGCAATAACTGTATCTCACTGAAAGTGTCAGAGAAACTCACAAGCCACAATAATGTAGTGAGGTAGTGAAGAAAGTAAGATCAAGTCTTATTAGATATTAAGAACTCATTGTATCGTGAGCATACACCAAGTGCGAAAGGTATACTGCCGGACATTAAAAATTGAGTAACACAAAGCATAAGAAAATGTTTAATTCTGTTTATAGTGCGACAGTACGTATACAGTACGGCAGAGGAAAACTTGATTAAATTTTTTCATTTTTTGAGGACAGACAGATTGCAGTACAGCTTCAGTACGGCGCTCGTACTCAGGTACACCGGTGCCGACTACGGCAATACTGAGTGCTGTTTGGCCACGCAGCAGAACTGGAGCCAAGTGCATACCAGTTAGTAAGTCTGAAAGCTATCTGCTGTGAATAGATCGTTCTCACCTATCAAGATTCCAGCATAATCAGCAGCAACAGCACAGCATTAAGAAATCGCGCCAGCAGAAATATACTAAAGTAAAGCTAAACCACTGGTACCAATATTGGGATGATATCGCAATACTAAAAAATCTTCTTACTTGAAATGACAATGCTAATCCGTTCATTAGAATGACAATGCTCTATTTTAAACTTCTATTTGACAAAACTGTCAGGAAACCAAAAGCTTTACATTCTTCGCAAAAGTCATACGATTCAATCCTTTTACTCTTGCCCAAATTGAAATGAATTAAACGGAAGTTACCTAAACTTATTCCATGTCCGACACACGACTACTCTCCGCCCTATAACCGAGCCAAAGATTCATAAATTCAGAGATACCGCTGTCACTGTCGTGAGTCAGCTATCCCACGCATGTCACAGACAACTGCTTCAATCTCGTAACATGAAATTTCCACTCACTCTGAAACCATCCACAAATAAATGTCCAGCCCACCTATAAAAGTCCATCTTTTAAGTGAGGGAAATGTGGAAGAAAAATTAATTTATTTCTTCAAATAGTTATAGCATTTGTGTATTTGCCATCAGCAGCGAGTGTCAGACGTCGGCCGCGGAGTGTCAGTGAAGTGCTGAACTCGGCAAGCGGCCTGCACAGACTGGGCAGTTTACATCAGTGGCAGGCTGAGGTGAGGCGTCACGGCGTGTCAGTACTTGGGCAGGTGGAGAACTGTCAAGTCAGGCCCCTGGGCCACTATCAGGCTCCTCTGGAGGGGAGGAGAACCAGGCACGATGCTGCGAGTGCGCTGCGGTATCCCAGCGTGGACAGGAGCGACAATGGCCTGCAGAACTAGAGTGTGTCGGCACAAGACAGCACAAGGCAGCGTGCAATAGGGATGCAACATCTGTCCGGAGTGAGCCAGTGAGTGCTCCCCAGGCTGCAGACAACAGTTCGACACTCGGCAGCATCAAGCCCAGGTCCTGCTAGTCGCAGCTGGTTGGAGGCCACGTCTGGTAGCGACAGCTAGACGGACCACATCAGGACGGTTAGTGGCATGGAGCATTTCTCGAACTGTGTTGGCAGTGGCTGACACTGCCTCTGGCCAACATGGGGCAGCATTAGCGGGGTTTTACCGACGAAAGGTTTGCTGAGCTAGCATATCTTGTCAGACAGGACAGACAATAGCCAAGTTTTGAACCAGGACATACGCTAACCCTGGTAAGTTTTTTACAGCCTGGCTCCTTTACTTCTGCTGTGTCATCAGTGTTTGGCCGTGGTGGAAGCAATGAGTACTAGATGTGTGGTAACTTTGTATATAACAACGCCTGGATGGTGATTTTTGCTTCGTTAGTCCAAGCCATCAAAAGTTTCCAGCCACATAAAGTCCCAGCGCCCCCCTCTCTCCTGCTATTCTGAACCTTCTTGCGTCAAGGAATGATGGCGGCAGACATTATCTCTCCCTTAAAAAGTACAAAGAAACCGAGGCACAAAAAAGCGTGATATTTAGAACACTGAGCTTCCACCTCTGGCGGTAACAATGGCTCTAAACACGCGGGGTATGGAGTCGAAATAGAGTTTGATTGCAGGTATGGTTACGACATATCAATGTGCTTCTACACTGTGCTGGACTTCATTACCATCGTGGTTGGTTACTGATGACGGAATGCCAGTGTGTAGGGAACTAGATAATTTCTCTGGGTGACACGTCTGCAGATTATGCTAAGCTGGGTAAGGGTCGAATATCAACTGTATCAAGACAGGTCATGACGGGACTGGCAGCCTGTGGCTTCGTAGTGTCTTCATTCTGCATGCTGTCATGGGACCACAGGCCCGGGCAAAAATACAATAATTATTCTTCATCTTATCGACTATGCAAACCAGAAATTATCGTGTAGGGCACCCAGTAACACCCCATAACAATACGCCGTGTGCTGCGTCCAGTGACAGTATCGTCTTCATTTCAGAGCGTTCCACACCGGATACGTCTCTCGTGACACTACATGTGGAATAGAGAGTCGTCTGGAAAGATGCCGTGGTGCCACTCTTGTCTCCATACGTCTGCTGGTGAGCCTCCCTCTGCTCCCCCAAGAATGGTCACCGTGCCGATATTCCGTGGTGGTCCACACGTCGTCGCACTGTGTTTGCTGCAAGAAAGCATTTCCTGACTCAAAGCAATCATTTCCTGACTCAAGGTAACTCATGCTACTATACGATGTTGTAGTGACGAGATCGTTCTCTCAGACTCTAGGTGCCTGTGACCATTGAGATCCGTGGTGTTGAGTATAGCCCTTCCGAAGCTATCAGTTTCATATTTACCCAGCAGTCGTTTGATGTCAATCGATGCGTGCAGCAACATTGCGGAATGATAAACTGCAGACCGGATAGGTGACGATACTATTGCAGTCGAACTCCTAAATTTGTTGGTCCTTCTGAAATAACTTATGACAACCAACATTCAAAGGCAATTTATGAATGAGAAACGCGCTATGTAAGCTTTCCTTGCATACAGAATGTAGATGGCGTTAGTTTCACCTATTCCAGGTGGTTCTGCTGAAAGGATAACTACTTGCATAGCCAAGTCTGTGGTACAAGTACACTTCATGCCAAGTGGTCGTTTATTGCTTGCCATCTTCATGATCGTGTTGTTTCAATTTTAATGTGCGGCAGCGTACAAACATTTCTTATGTATTCAACGCGATCGGGTTCCACTATTGTCATACATTAGTCTGTCTGAAAGATACTAAATTGTTTAACCAAAAAAATACTTGGATGACTAGTGCTATGTCTCAGCAGCTGCACATACTTAAACAACAAGGAAGAGGAAATAAATTCATGGAGAAGGGATTGGCCTGAGACAGACGTGGCGGTGGTAGGTGGTCATTTGTGTACAAGCGACAGCCATTTTAATATCCTGTCTAAGGTAACATGGAATCCATACGGACTTTATTTCCAATCCAGAATAAAAAGCTTTAACGGTTACTGTGATGAAAGGGAATTCAGACGTATGCCAAAAAATTACATTTTATCTTATAGATTTTCTTAACTTCACAATTTATTTGTTTGTGCAATTTCTGCAGATCATTTAAGTAAATGTATTGTTCAACCCTACCTGAGATCCTCGATATTAACGATCAATTATTTAATAAACTGCGAGTGGTTGGGTTGAGTTCAAATGGCTCTGAGCACTATGGGACTCAACTGCTGAGGTCATTAGTCCCCTAGAACTTAGAACTAGTTAAACCTAACTAACCAAAGGACATCACAAACATCCATGCCCGAGGCAGGATTCGAACCTGCGACCGTAGCGGTCTTGCGGTTCCAGACTGCAGCGCCTTTAACCGCACGGCCAGAAAGCTGCACAAGGAAACAGAAACTGCTTACGGCATTGTGGACGTATGGAAGGGCACAACAGCACCCCTTGTTGTGTACAGGCTATTTGTCGTTAACAGACTGGCGGAGGGATGGCACTTTGAATGTAAGCAGTTAGAATTTGTTATTGCGTAGTACGTCTATAACGCATTCAGAAGTATTCACACGAACCTACAAATTGAATTATTATTTAGACAATCTTGACAGGAGTTGCTAAGTGAGAAGCAACTACCTAGATTAATGACTAAATGTTTTAACTCTGTTAAGACTGATGGTTCTTGCAGACGCTTACATATAAACCTAATAAATGAATTATTAGTTAGACAATACCGACAGGAGTTTCTCAGTGATAGGCATCTACGGAAACTGATTGAACTTAGTAACTGAATTAATACTGGTGCTTGTTGCCAAGTGAATGCCGTATCTTAAGTTTACCGAGTTAATCATTGAATTTCTGCTCTGATAAACAGACTGGAGGCTAAACAGCCCAATCGGAAGCTTAATCTTTGGAAAATTACTAAATTATACAAGTAATTCCTTGTGGGAATAACCGGTGGAAAGCACATATTTGTATTGAATGAATGAAAATAGTGTTGTCCCATTGAGGGCAAAGGCCTTAATCATGTTACTATCATGGCGTCACATGCGTCGCAGGTGATTCCACCCATAGGAAGGCCACAGGACGTCGAATATCGAAATTCTGGTGTCTTTCTCACAAACCCTAATGGAGCTGAGTGACGACGCGGTTTTTCAGTTCTGGAGAAGGGACTTAACTTTGCTGCCACCGCTAAGTTCACACCGGTCGCCGTCTTCATCAGCGCAATTGAACTGGTTGCGGCGCGACTACCGCCTGAAGCAGCTGCACCAGTACGTCGTGGAACTTGGCGAGCTCTGGCGGGAATAACCCCACGCACTGGAACGTTAACAGCAGAGAAAGGGTGGCTACTCGAGACCCGACAGACTGCCATGAGATTGTTGTCTTACACGCTGACAAAGGCAACGCTACTGTTGTTCTTTCCCACAAGGACAACACTGAGAAGATGCAGAGCCTATTAGATGACGACTTCTGCCGGAAGGTCAACAATGACTGGACAAAGGAGGTGGAGAACATGAATAGCGCTCTTCTCTAGGACGCGGATTTACCACAGGTGGTCGCCAAGAAACTGTTACCTCTAGGATTTATACCGCAAAGTGTTTATGGACTCGTAAAGTCCACAAAGATGGGATCCCATTGCGTTCCATTCTCAGCAATATTAAGGCCCTTACATATTTTTTGGTGAAATACCTGACGGCAAAACTCAGACCTTACGTGGATAAATGCCCTCTTCACATTCACAATTCTGTCGATTTTGTAAACCGCCTCCAACACTTCAGCGTGAAAGACTCAGACATCCTGGTGAATTTTAACTTCGTTTCCTTATATGATAGGATGCCTCTGCGAGAAGCTACAGAGCTTATTGATCAGAAATTTGACGAGAAGACCACCGACATTCTCAGACGTATTCTTACTTCCACGTATTTTGTGTGTAATGAGGAATACTTTGAACAAACGGAAGGAATGGCAGTGAGCAGCCCACTGTAGCCTGTGGTGACGAATTTGTATATAAAGTACTTTGAGTATATTTGTATGTAGAGAGCTGCCACCACCCTTCACAAAGGAATGCGGTACTAAAAGCACTAGTACACAGAGTGCGCACAATCCCAGACGCAGAGAGTCTGCCACAGATAATGGAACACCACAAAACTCTATTCCGAAAAAACCGTCACTCAGAATGGCAGATCAGGCGTGCTCTCCGGCCAGCCACAACAATACATCTTGTGGAGACGGAAGACGTTACGGTTAAACAGGCAGCTACAACTTTTATACTGCATATTGGTGCACTATGGGAAAAAATCAGACGCATATTGTATCGCACAGTAAAAATTGTCTTTCGCCCTCCCAACAAAACACGAAAATTGTTTTGAACCGTCAAAGATGATCTCGGTTTGCGGAAAGCTGACGTATACCAGATTCCGTGTCAGTGTGGAAAGGTACACATTGGACAGAGTGCGCACCGTCGAAGATCGTTGCCGAGAACACCAGAGGCACACTCCAATGACATATGTCAACAATTTAGTAGTCGCAGAGCACAGCTTGTCCGAGAAACACGCAAAGGAGTGCGAACGTCCCAGGTTCTTGGCGCAGACACCCAAACACTCGTAAAGCGTTGTGAGAGGGGCCACAGAAATTCGCACCAGGGACCATCGAAACAATCGAGATTGCGGCTTTAATTTGGGCAAGTCTCGGGAGCTAGCACTGAGTTTAACTAGGAAGGCTGTTATCAAATGAAACGATCTGGCGATCATGGTGGGCAGAGTGGCTACATCAACGCTATCATAAACGCCGACGCTAGCGTCTCCGCGAGTGCTGACGCTCTGCCGCCGGCGGATACCCCGGAGGGAACGGCAGGAGACATAAGACAGCCCCACACCCTCAGGAGCTCAGTTCATAAGCGTGACTGGCGATGGCGACGTGTCTGACCGCTGAAATATTGTGCCCGCTGGACACTACGAACCGGCAGTACATTCGTGAACTGTTCCATCAAGCAAGAAACTTGTTACGATCCCAGCCTCAGGGGACCTAACGTACCAGGATGGCTGAGAGATGTGGTGTGGGAGATAGGGGTGAACACCCCCAGGGAGTGTGGAAATACAAAGACAAGCATGACATTGACTTTTATTCCTCCAAAGAAAACACAGTGCCTCTTCTGATGAAGATAACCGCAGCACGGCTGTGTACACGTGTCAGCACAAACACCAGTGCCAGCATCCTCTGCCACGACATTCGGCCACTCCATCCGCGTGACGTGAGCACTCCTGCCACTGCCCGTGCACCGTGGCTGGCAGCGTTAGTCGGCTGACACAGTAGCCTGCACCTGCCTTCCAGAGCGCGGCTGGCTATTCCCTCAAATGCTGCTTGTGGTCACCGTGTAGAGTGCCAAAGTGTAACAGCCAGCAACCGTCGCTGTAGAGAGCCTCAGCAACTCTAGACGGCCGCCAAGAGCTGCTCACTCAGTGGTTGACAACAACCTCAGACCTGGGAGGCACCGAGATCACGCCCCAGATCCACCATTGCAGTCCGTCGGACGATGTCAGCCAGAGAGTGGGAGCCGGCTGCCCACCTGCTCCTCCCAGCACCTGCGCAATGAAGTGTCAGACCTGCACCTCCACAGGTGTGGCGGGTCGATACTGTCTAGCTTGGCAGTTGATTAAATGGGCCAGTGGATTGCCGAAAAGCATCACCAAATGGACGTCACTGTTGGCTTGCAACATAAACAATCGTCGATGTCTCCGGCTTCAAGCACAGGCAGCCTTGAGCCGCTGGCCTTTCTTATATGCACTCCTTTCCCTGTGCCTCTGACGTAGTCTCTCAGGAACGGACGAGTGGAATGTTCCTTAACAATTATAACATCAGCTATTTCTATCCCTCTTGGACCCCCCCCCCCCCACGAGTTGTTAGGAGTTGTTGTAAATGAAATTTACAGGTTTTTGATAGCACACCAGCACCCAGTGTTGTGCCTAATTACTTCACATACATCTCCACATTACTTGTTTATAACGCCTCCCACGTCGTGCTTCCTCGCCCCCGAGATGTGTCTTAAGCCTGCCTCACAGAACCGATTGCATAATAACAACAGTGCCAATGTCGTTACCCATTGTGTCCATCAGTCCCTTAATCTACCTTCCGGCCATAGCAGTTGAAAATTTTCAAGAATTCCGCATATCTCTGTCTCTACTTATTTGTGGCACAGCAATGAGCAGAGTACAATCCCATATGAAAAGTCTGCATTGATACAGAAAATTTTGCGTACATTCTACATGGTATTATTAGACTAGTAACCTTTCAACGAAACTGTATAACTATGAGAATGATAGTGAGTCTAATAATATTCAGAGTTGTAAGCAGACTAATTGGCTATGCAAGCACTCACATTCTGATAAGAAAGAGGCAACACGCTTATAGATGTAGCATGAGTATCCACAGTTACACTAAACAATAGAACATTGTTTACATAACAAAATACAGTTAAAAAGTGCACATATATATTGATTAAATAGTGCATGTCTAATATTACTAACACAAGTTTAGACACTTGCATGTAAGTACATTTACACGTAAGGTGATTACATAAAAGGTAATAGTCTCCAGTATGTAATAAAAATTACTGATGTGATGATATTGTTTGCAAAATATTGAATGTCAGTGCAAACAGTTAAGATGGCCTTGTACCCTGCATGCTTATTGATTGGGTTATGTATATTTTTTATTTTCTTGTAGTGTGTCTCTGTGTTTTTCGTTAAGTCTTATATGTATAATGTTTTGTTTCAATCATATATGTGATTACTTTATTGGAATCTGTCACTTACACGTTTAGCAAACTCAAGTGGCAGACTGGAAGAGAGGCGCTCGCATCGCGCTGTAGCTTGCTGTCCAGGTTTCGAGAGAGTGCGTTTCTGGATGAGGTATCTCATATACACTCCTGGAAATGGAAAAAAAACGCATTGAAACCGGTGTGTCAGACCCACCATACTTGCTCCGGACACTGCGAGAGGGCTGTACAAGCAATGATCACACGCACGGCACAGCGGACACACCAGGAACCGCGGTGTTGGCCGTCGAATGGCGCTAGCTGCGCAGCATTTGTGCACCGCCGCCGTCAGCGTCAGCCAGTTTGCCGTGGCATACGGAGCTCCATCGCAGTCTTTAACACTGGTAGCATGCCGCGACAGCGTGGGCGTGAACCGTATGTGCAGCTGACGGACTTTGAGCGAGGGCGTATAGTGGGCATGCGGGAGGCCGGGTGGACGTACCGCCGAATTGCTCAACACGTGGGGCGTGAGGTCTCCACAGTACATCGATGTTGTCGCCAGTGGTCGGCGGAAGGTGCACGTGCCGGTCGACCTGGGACCGAACCGCAGCGACGCACGGATGCACGCCAAGACCGTAGGATCCTACGCAGTGCCGTAGGGGACCGCACCGCCACTTCCCAGCAAATTAGGGACACTGTTGCTCCTGGGGTATCGGCGAGGACCATTCGCAACCGTCTCCATGAAGCTGGGCTACAGTCCCGCACACCGTTAGGCCGTCTTCTGCTCACGCCCCAACATCGTGCAGCCCGCCTCCAGTGGTGTCGCGACAGGCGTGAATGGAGGGACGAATGGAGACGTGTCGTCTTCAGCGATGAGAGTCGCTTCTGCCTTGGTGCCAATGATGGTCGTATGTGTGTTTGGCGCCGTGCAGGTGAGCGCCACAATCAGGACTGCATACGACCGAGGCACACAGGGCCAACACCCGGCATCATGGTGTGGGGAGCGATCTCCTACACTGGCCGTACACCACTGGTGATCATCGAGGGGACACTGAATAGTGCACGGTACATCCAAACCGTCATCGAACCCATCGTCCTACTATTCTTAGACCGGCAAGGGAACTTGCTGTTCCAACAGGACAATGCACGTCTGCATGTATCCCGTGCCACCCAACGTGCTCTAGAAGGTGTAAGTCAACTACCCTGGCCAGCAAGATCTCCGGATCTGTCCCCCATTGAGCATGTTTGGGACTGGATGAAGCGTCGTCTCACGCGGTCTGCACGTCCAGCACGAACGCTGGTCCAACTGAGGCGCCAGGTGGAAATGGCATGGCAAGCCGTTCCACAGGACTACATCCAGCATCTCTACGATCGTCTCCATGGGAGAATAGCAGCCTGCATTGCTGCGAAAGGTGGATATACACTGTACTAGTGCCGACATTGTGCATGCTCTGTTGCCTGTGTCTATGTGCCTGTGGTTCTGTCAGTGTGATCATGTGATGTATCTGACCCCAGGAATGTGTCAATAAAGTTTCCCCTTCCTGGGACAATGAATTCACGGTGTTCTTATTTCAATTTCCAGGAGTGTATTTCTTCCCCCTACTTATACCTCCCGAGGAGATCACGAATGTAAAATTAGAGAGATTCGAGCGCTTTCTGGCAGTCGTTCATCCCGCGAACCATACGCCACTGGAACAGAAAAGGGAGGTAATGACAGTGGCACGTAAAGTGCCCTCTGCCACACCCAGTTGGGTGGCTTGCGGAGTATAAATGTAGATGTAGATGTGGACTGTCGAAGATAACCTGCAAGATGTCGGATTTGAACCTGCTGATACTGTCAGTTCCATCTTCCCATGACGGTCGAGGGATTCCGATTAACGCCAACAGCAGTACTCTGGAACAATGAGATGCAGTCTTGATAAACCAAGATTCTGATGCTGTCGACATTCGGCAGGTACTGGTATTTCTACTTTTGACACGAGGCATATATCAGCCATCTCAGAAACAAATAACGTTGAAATACGGTATATGAACGAGAAACTCCATGCTTGATCTTCAGTTATATTCCGTATCTAATTTCCGTTATTCCTATCCACGTCGTGCTTTTGCACTGATATGCAAACCATCTGCATGTAAAGCGTGTAGTGCACTTCAGCTATTTTGCCATTTATTGCATGTCGCGTTCAAGATCAAAGTCTTGCAGCTTCAATGAACATTGGTGTAGATTTGTTTGTTCGGTACTAAATTACAAAGTATGTGGATGACAGTTATTTGTTATGGATCGCTGTTATGTATTGGATTACTGTTATGTAAAGCACTAACCTGTTTCCCAAGAGCATGTAATCCATTGGCCTTGGGAGTTACGTCTGAGAGTTCTTACTGCGCCTTCCTCGGCATTTCTGGTCGCTGAATAGATATTTGGGAGGTACAGATAAATGCGTTGCGTCTGTGAGAAACGACGCAGAAGGTTTGGGCTGTCACTCTATTGTACGTTCGTAATGAACGAGAAACACATTGATTAGGACATGAAAAAGAAGTGTTCTTAAATTGACATGGTGTAGGAAGGAAGTCATATTGTAAGGAAGTATTATTTATTATGGTAGCTGTCATTTTAATAGCCACTGCAGGAACTGTCAAATCAATACAGAAGACTAAAATACACACGTTTCTTTTCTGCTCCATAATTTATTTGTTTGTCTATTTCAAAATTTCGTATTTTTTCATTCCCTTTGGTGTTAATGTTACATTTTATCTCCTTCATACTCTCGGAATTAATCATCTAACGACTATGTAGCACCATGTAGTCTCATGTTCATCTCGTAAGAGGAACACAGTTGGACAGGAAACTAACAGGTAGGGAGTTGGCACTTTGGATGAACGCAGTAAAAAACTGTTACTGGATCACATAGCTGGAGCGATGACTGTTACAACAGTTTTTCATTATTACACTCCTGGAAATGGAAAAAAGAACACATTGACACCGGTGTGTCAGACCCACCATACTTGCTCCGGACACTGCGAGAGGGCTGTACAAGCAATGATCACACGCACGGCACAGCGGACACACCAGGAACCGCGGTGTTGGCCGTCGAATGGCGCTAGCTGCGCAGCATTTGTGCACCGCCACCGTCAGTGTCAGCCAGTTTGCCGTGGCATACGGAGCTCCATCGCAGTCTTTAACACTGGTAGCATGCCGCGACAGCGTGGACGTGAACCGTATGTGCAGTTGACGGACTTTGAGCGAGGGCGTATAGTGGGCATGCGGGTGGCCGGGTGGACGTACCGCCGAATTGCTCAATACGTGGGGCGTGAGGTCTCCACAGTACATCGATGTTGTCGCCAGTGGTCGGCGGAAGGTGCACGTGCCCGTCGACTTGGGACCGGACCGCAGCGACGCACGGATGCACGCCAAGACCGTAGGATCCTACGCAGTGCCGTAGGGGACCGCACCGCCACTTCCCAGCAAATTAGGGACACTGTTGCTCCTGGGGTATCGGCGAGGACCATTCGCAACCGTCTCCATGAAGCTGGGCTACGGTCCCGCACACCGTTAGGCCGTCTTCCGCTCACGCCCCAACATCGTGCAGCCCGCCTACAGTGGTGTCGCGACAGGCGTGAATGGAGGGACGAATGGAGACGTGTCGTCTTCAGCGATGAGAGTCGCTTCTGCCTTGGTGCCAATGATGGTCGTATGCGTGTTTGGCGCCGTGCAGGTGAGCGCCACAATCAGGACTGCATACGACCGAGGCACACAGGGCCAACACCCGGCATCATGGTGTGGGGAGCGATCTCCTACACTGGCCGTACACCACTGGTGATCGTCGAGGGGACACTGAATAGTGCACGGTACATCCAAACCGTCATCGAACCAATCGTTCTACCATTCCTAGACCGGCAAGGGAACATGCTGTTCCAACAGGACAATGCACGTCCGCATGTATCCCGTGCCACCCAACGTGCTCTAGAAGGTGTAAGTCAACTACCCTGGCGAGCAAGATCTCCGGATCTGTCCCCCATTGAGCATGTTTGGGACTGGATGAAGCGTCGTCTCACGCGGTCTGCACGTCCAGCACGAACGCTGGTCCAACTGAGGCGCCAGGTGGAAATGGCATGGCAAGCCGTTCCACAGGACTACATCCAGCATCTCTACGATCGTCTCTATGGGAGAATAGCAGCCTGCATTGCTGCGAAAGTTGGATATACACTGTACTAGTGCCGACATTGTGCATGCTCTGTTGCCTGTGTCTATGTGCCTGTGGTTCTGTCAGTGTGATCATGCGATGTATCTGACCCCAGGAATGTGTCAATAAAGTTTCCCCTTCCTGGGACAATGAATTCACGGTTCAATTTCCAGGAGTGTATTTACTTGCTGACTATTTTAGTCAGTTACTTCAGCTCTAAGAACCACATACACTGCATGGTAAAATTCTCATATAACATGTGATATATTAAGATACAATTGTCAATGTATTCATTTTTCCCAGTCTTTATTATAAAACATCAAAAGGTCACTGGGCCCAGCTGGAGTCTGCATATTCAGCGTTTTCCAGAGGCAACAAAAAATTGATTATGAATATTCATTATAATTAATGATGTATTTAGGCAGTTTAAAATGCTGCAAAATTACAATCATTAAGAAGTATACGACTATTCTTACATTAAGTGTTTAGCACAGTACGTAAAATGTTTATGCATTCGTAAAGTAACATTGAAGATGTTTCATGCATGGGAGGCTGATTCTTTAAGTAATTGTTACTTTTTTGGGGGAGTTGGTGGAGGGGGAAAGAGGGGGTCACTTCTATAAAAAAAAAGTATTTAGAATCTAAGAGGATCAAGAGGAATAAGGTATATTACTTGTTATGGAAACAAATGAGTTTACTTTCTATGGATCGTTCCTGTGAGAAGTAAGTATTCAGATATAGAACCCAGAAAGCACACTATATACTATTCTACTACAGTATTTCACCCATTGCTAAACCACAGATTGTTAAATTTAGAACTCGGGAACACTAAACGTCATTGCTGTATTGAATAATTTAATATCTCGTTGAAGCATACATATTTTAAAGTCAAATTTTTCAATTGTTTCGTGGCAAGTTCAAAACTATATTTATTTTCTTATGTATTTATCAAACCTTTTTGTACTACAGGATAACATTACCGATGTCAAAGATGTGACTAAGAATAACAATACTTACATGTAAATTGTCTCTCTTGACCTTTTAAATGAGCCGTGCTAGTGCGTCTACGTTACTAGCAGCACTGATGAAATGTTCTTGGGTTTCCCTTCGTAAGGCTTCGTCGAAATTCCAGGACATTTTGATGAATCTCACTCCCATTACCTCCTGGTGAAATGTCGAGTTTGCATGGGTGATCCATACACAGGGTGAAACGGGTACAAGTGCAGTGGTACCTCAGTAAGTACACTCATGAATGTGTTGGTTGTCTCTTCTCTCCGTCGTACAGTCTTCACACAATGAATGTGTTGGTTGTCTTTTCTCTCTGTCGTACAGTCTTCACACAAAGACGTCACAATCTTTAATACTCGATGTTTTCTGCACGGTCTGAACCACACCACTTCGGTATAGACTAACCGTTTTGTGTGTACGTGTCCATACTTCAACACCTGAGCTGCTGCCCAACGAAAATAAGCATTAATGGTTTGTTCTTGCCACATATACTTGGAGAGGCTAACCAGACTACAAGCATACGACTTCTGTTAGCTACAATTATGAGTCGGGAAATGGCGTGAATACGGATGTAATGTTGTTGAATACACCGTCCTCAGTCAACAATAGGATACCTGCGTTTATAGCCGTTACAGCCTGTATATATGCGAGACGTGGTGGACTCTCCCCAGGTGTGTCGTGTGGTGGGGGCGCTGGCCGCTATTCCACCCTTAGTGCATTCAGTGTTGCCCAGACTGGCGAAGTGTCAACTGTTGGGTGCATTCTTGGCGTAAGGCTGCCAATACAGGGCCTCTCCGAACGTAGCTGATGGCCCTCGGCTTTTGACGGGACGCTTATGGAGTCATATCTCACTAAATCCTTTGATGATGCTCTCCCAAAGATAACTAGCTCGACGCAACATATTTGATGTCTCAAATACTAACGTATGTCTCTCGTTGAGGCTGTGTTTAGCCAGTCCTCATTAGTCTTTACGTCTCAGACGTACGCATCTAATGTGTTCCATCCACCGTTGCGAGAAGCAGTGTGCGTTTTACCCATCCGTTGTCGCCGGCACTGTCAAGGAATGCCATATGCAACTGCCATTCGCAAGTGTATTTCTTCCTTGACCGAGCTAAACATATTTTTCCTTTTTCGTAATGGTCGAAAGACAGCCAGTTTTTTTTTTTTCGCAAAGTTTCTACCAGTTTGCTTAGCGAGTGCCAATATAGGGGATAAATGTAAGTTTATATTCCTGTTTCCCTACCTCTTATTTGCGGATGGCTGTATCATTCGTTTTCTTCAATGCATGTCAATCTGCACTTCTCTATACTCTATTCTTGGCAGCAAACAATCTAAGCTGTCGCAGAGTATCTCTGTACCAGTGACGTCAGCTCGTTGCATGAAGGTACAGATCTGAGTGAGTCTTTTTTCTGTAGATAGCATATCCTAGGGGACCACCTGAACTTCCTCGTATTGGCATCTCTAAAACTGGAAGATATTTCTTACTTTCTAGCTCCATTGTCAATTGTATGTTTTCATGCACACTGTTCAGGCAGTCCAGTAACTCAGTCAGAGCCTGTCTGCCACGTTCCCACTTGACGAAGGGTCATCCACGAAAATTACTTGCTCTCGTTTTGAAAATTTTTGCCTCGAAAGTGATATAAACCGTCGAGCTAGAATGTATGAAGTCGCTAGAAGAAAATGTTCGTTTATTAGACCGTTCACTACCGCTGGGATATATGTGTGTCGTGATACGTTTCCAGAGGACCGTTGGGCATTTGCTGTGTGTTATTACTTCGTGCAATACGGGCCGACGGAAAATATTAGAGACTGCAACTGAAGGTTACGCTGTCTTAATTATTACCTAGAGTTGGGACGTATGGCAGATGTTTTATTTTTTTTGTGATTTGATTGCTTTTTCACTATTGAGTATCTTAGGACGTCTGTCATGGAGCACTTGTAACAATTTTACAGAATATGGGACTCCTTCCAAAACTAAATTAATAGCACTTACTCTAACCAACACCAGATCGAAAGTTGAGTTCAGAGGAGAAATTTCTGAACCATTCCTTATAAAAGCACACTTAAGTCATGATGACTGTCTATCACCACTGCTGTTCAACTATACGCTGGAATACACAATATAATGACAAAATGGTAGAAGCATCTCCCAAAGAATATAAGAACTGGAAGAGCTAAAAATAATATAAGTTCGAAGTGCTTGGGATTTGCTGATGATCTTAAGCTCCTAGCCAACAATGCTCAAGAAACCAGGGAACAGTTAAATCACTACAAGAAATAGTACAGAAAAATCGCCTCAGGCTGTCATTTAAAAAAAAATTAAAACAAAAAACAGAGGTTATGCTAACTTATCCACCACTTTCAAACAGAATTACAAGAGGAGAACAATAAACCAAACTGTTGATCAGTTTAAATATGTCGGTGAAATCGTAACTTACAATCTAAATGAGAACCCATTATGGAAAAAGTGGAATAAAAAACTGAAAAAAGCAAATTACATTACCAAAACGTAATACGACAAAAGAAGCCTCCCCATTTATGCTAATTTAAAACATTAAATAATACTTAGACAACCAGAAATATCTTATGCAACTGAAACCATCTTTAAAACAACTAATACACCATAAATTCATAAAATACTAAAGACAAAGAATAGAAGAATTTAGATATTCGCACATAAACACTATCAAGTAAACGGGCATTGGAGAACAGCTTCAAATGAAAGAGTGTACAAGAAACAGCAAAGTGTTTAATCAGGAAGAAGAGTTTATCGTTCTTTGGACGTCTGATGAGAACAAAATGAGCGAGGGAATTATTAAAAAAAATTGTGCAAGAGTAAGAGTAACACTAAATGGGTCACATAAAAAGGAAGATATAAGAGAACTCCAAATTACGGTAAATGAAATAAAAAACTGAACAGAGGAAATCAGAATACTGCAAGGCACACAAGCCAGACTACAAATGAAGACCAATAAAAGAGCTACGGAAGAGTGATCTCAAACGGAGCAAGAAAGAAAATATCCGAAAGAATGAAAAAGTATTGGGCAGACAGATGAGCGAAACTCCTTCCATGTTACAATAAATTTCAATAATCCCTAAATAACCACTGCATTATTGTACTGTATTATTGGATTATTATTGAATTTCATTGTGTTACTGAATAACAGCAACCTGTATAAGCATTTGTATAACTGGCTAGAGTGTTCCAGTGAAGACCATAAGATAAAAAAAATGAAACACAAGTAAATTCATCAATTTATTTTCACCTCTTGTGTTTCTGCATAAATGCAAACTTAACTCATGCAATGTAATGAGCGGAAGGCGTTGTGAGAAAATATTGTGTTCAGGCACTTTATACACTGACTGAAAACAATCGTAACACCAAGAAGTGGTAGTGTTATATAAGCGAAAGATGGTAGGCTCATTTCTACATCTGAAAGATGATTGTTCAAATTTCGCGCCAGTCCCTTAAGAGTAGTGCCAGTAGAACCGCTATTAGGATGAAGATCAGGTTTTTTTTTATTTATTCGCGTGGCTGACATGCACTTTAAAATTACAGGTATATAACATTACTAATACTATATATAACAGGAATATGAAAATATAAAACTACATACAAAATTAATTAAATGTCAATATGTAGGTTTATAATCCATGTAAGAGCCGTACCGTCACCTTTCATGAGGTCACTCCAGTTCTCTTGGTAGGAAGGCAAGGGGTATTCATCTCTAATTTGCTTGATTGTCTGCTTCGGAGCCCCACAGTCACAGACTGGAGACTCTGTACCACCCCGTTTGTAAAGAGAGTCTGTGCATCGTTCATGCCCAGTACGAGCTATGTTCATTTTGAGCCACAGTTTTCTATCGAGTTCCGTGCCAGCAGCATTGCAGTTATACTTTCGAAACCACTCACGCTCTTCAGGATTTTCAATTAATTGACAGTTCTGGTTCCACAGGTCTCTCACCCCAGTATTACTGGCATCTACCTCTTCTGCTTGCCGTAATAGTGGGATTCTTGAACGGAGTCTATTTCGTCGTAAACTTGGTGTGTCTTCCCGTATGAATAATTCCAGGTTCTCCTGTAACTTGCGGTATTCTCTAAGCTAGTCCTCGCTTTTGCGGATTGCGGGTGGATAGATGTTGCTCGGAAGAGGGAGGGAATAAATCGGCGTTGTCGGATTGCCCCAGTAATTAACCGCATAGTGTTGTTCAACTAAACGTTGATCAAGTTGGTGTTGGAGCTATTTAGCCACACGGGAGCACAATACTCGACTGATGAGAAGACAAGCGCAATGGATGATGTGCGCAAGGTATCTGCCGAAGCTCCTTATGTCATTCCACAAAATTTCTCAATAATGTTATTTTGCGTTTTTATCTTAGCAGCAGTATTTTCAAGATGCCTCCTACATGAGAAGGTGAGGCCAAGGTACTTGGGGTAGTTGTTATGGCAAAGAGAGTTTCCGTTAAGTTTCACTCTGAGCTCAGCGTTAGCTCGTTCGTTGTTCAGATGGAATGTCCATACTTCAGTTTTACTTTTACTGGGTTTAAGTCGCCATTTTTTATAATAGGTGCTCATAACAGCTAGACCTTCTGTGAGAATTGTCTCCGCTCGTCCAAGATCCTTGGTTCTGCAAGCAAGAGCAATATCGTCCGCGTAGCAGAATTTTGTTGACTTGGTATTAGGGAGATCGCAGATATATAGGTTGAAAAACAGGGGGGCTGAGGCGGAGCCCTGTGGTAGAACATTACTTAATTTCCTCTCCTTTCTCACATGTTCCCAAAAGTAAACACGGAAATATCTACTGTTTATCATGGTATTGATGAGAGTTACAGTTTTTCGGCAACGGATTGTTTTTAGTAATTTGTATATGATCCCATCTTTCCAGACTGTCATATGCGGCGGTTCGGTCTACGAAGGCAACAAATATCTTCACGTTTCCGCGGAAATCAGCCTCAATAAAAGTTGTTAGGGCAAGTACCTGGTTGCAGCAACTTCTCTGTGGCCTGAAACCCGCTTGCTTCGCTGAGATATGTTCCAGAATGAGGCCTTTGATTCTGTTATAGATGAGCCTCTCCAAGAGTTTATAAGTACGGCTCAAAAGGGAAATTGCTCTGAAGCTTTAAGGTTGGTCAGCTGGTTTACCTGGTTTCAAAACTACCACTATTTTTGTTCACTTTAGCACGTTGGGCAGTGATCAACCGTCTAGGATTTTGAAGATGTAACGGACCAGCCACTTCTTCCCCCATTTCCCACGCTTATCCGAAATACCGGGTATTTATTATCCAGACCAGGTGCTTTACCACTTTTCGTTTGTTTCATGGCTTCATCCAATTCAGTCTGTGTAATTTGTGAAGAGAATTCGGATTCGTTTGGGCACTGTGCTTTTAGAGAGGTGAGTTCTTGTTTAATTTTAGAAGCATATTGTCTGACATGGGATGCTCTAGATGCTTCAACTATATGGTTAGCGATCTGGTTACCTGAAATACCAGGTTTCTGTCCGGATATATTGGAGGCTCCGCCAAGCTTCCGCAGAAGGCTCCATGCCTTTCTGCTTGAATGCCTTAAGTTTACTTTTTCTACCATCACACGCCATAGCATTCTTCTAGCAGTGTCAAGACCTTGGAGGAGGTCGTCTGCAATGTCGCTGTCGCCAGTTTCGCTATACTGTTCATAAAGTTGTACACGATGTTCATTCCAGCCTGTTATGTATTCCTTTCTATACCCACGAGGAATAAACTTCTTCGACGAATCGAGGGTAATTTTTAGGTTCTGATGGAATGAAACAGATACCTTTATCTAGGTGGTCAGCCAAACTCCTCCAATCAGCCTGCGGAAATTCCATCTGGGTCGTGGTACGGATCTTGCTACTGGGACAGAGAGCCCCATATCGAGGATTACTGGCCTGTGCTGGCTGTGTGGGGAATTAGGTAAGACCTCTCTGGATGTAGACACTGGGTGGCCTCTGCATTCCCGGGACTCAAAGCAGAGATCCGGGTTGTAATCTCTTCGCCACGCTGTCGGTCTCAAAGTTCCCAAATGCTTGGCATTATAAACCAGGTATAGATTTTCATTTTCAGCCCAGTCGTTGAGTGCAACACCACACTCATTGTCACGTGCGTAGTTCCGGAGACCGTGGTGACCATTAAAAACTCCAGCATAAATCGATGGGTGGGCAGTAATTGGCAGAACATCCAGTGGTCGTGGCACAGTTGGTGGCTTGTAAATATTGTTTATGATGGTTTCATCCACTTTGGTAGAGACATAATGGAACTCATTTTCTGTATGTGTGGACATGAGACGAGTTGCTCGATATTGCCACGTGGCACTGCCGAGAGGGGAAGCCGTCGTGTTCGGCGTATGGCTGTGGCGTTCCGGACGCGCTGAGCCCAGACCACCGCCAACTGCGACTTCAGTGGCCAAGCGAGAGCTCATTGGATAGCTGGATGGATGTCTGCTGTGTTTCCTGATGAACGATGGTTCTGCCACAGCGCCAGTGATGGCTGTGTGTTGGGTAGGAGGCCAGTGCAGGGCCTGCAGCCAATCTGTTCTCGTGCTAGACGACACACTGGACCTACCTGTAGTTATGGTCTGGGGTGCAATTTCATATGAGAACGGGAGCACGTCATCCCGTCTGCGAAACTGTACTTCAGTCTGGTTATTCGACCTGTTGTACTGCAGTTCATGAATAATATTCCAAGGGATGTTTCCCAACAGATTAACGCTCGCTCCATTCGAGGGAATATGGGACATCATGGGACGACAAGCGTATTCCCAAAACTTCATTATACTACACAAATTATTTTTTGTTGCTGCAATTTTTTCCATCAGTGTATTTTAAAATTTTGAAAACATTTTTGTTTTTAATGAAATATTCCACCACATTCCATAGTTTCCAGTTTAGGGACCCTAGTTTGACATAAATCTCTTTAGAAGGTTTGCTGTGAGTGTAAGTAATCAGCAACTAACGGAATTTGTATTTTTAAAATTTTTGTGCTGGTCAAAAAGTATCCTCCACGTCCTTGGTAGTACGTGTAAGTTATTGTTGCTGAGTGAATATGCTAAAAGACAGTTTCAGGTGCTGGACCCTACGTACACATTTGTACCTCTTTAAAAAGTTTGTTTTTATTATAAACCAACCATCGTAAAATGTTGGGGCAGCGGTGTGTACCTAGCGAGGAGATCTTCTGCTTCTAAGTTTTGCCTGATATAATTTAAAATGGAAGTTTTCGAAGACAGTAAAATAATTAAGTTTTCGATAGCATACAGCGTCTTTCAAGATCAATGTAATAATGAGGAAAATGACCCGTGTTAGACGTAAATACCAAGGCATCGAACAGTGCCGACATTAGGTAACACCTGGTCCTCCGCTAATTGAGAATAAAATTTTGTCAGTTTGACCGTAAACATCAGTAACTGTATCAGTGCTATCGAGTGGCATTATTAACAGTCGGTTATTTTACAACACACTAAACATTCGTACAAGGGTCAAAACTGCAAACTAGTAATACGTTAGCTAACCACATGTTGTGCGAGTTTACACAGTCAACACCAAATTCCTCATCCGAAAGAACCTGTGAAAGCTAAGTAAAAGATCTAGCAAATGGACTCAATGATAGATTAGCGAAAGCACACTTCTGCCTCAAATAAAAGTCCTATTCAGTAAGAATGTACTTTCTTTAAAATCAAACTGACCCTTCGGTGAAATAATGGCCTCATTAAACATTACGACAGTCAGCAGTTCCTCATCAAAACAAACCAACCTATTAAAGGTTTGGACAGCGAGTGTCGGAAATGTAACGTACTTCAGCTGCTCCAAAGGGATTGAATATCCGATATTCATATCCACCATGCACTACGTCACCTCAACTCAAAATTGTGTGTGCCTTATAACACTATACGCCGCAGTAACAGGTTCATCGTATGTATAAGAATGTTGCACACTAACTGTTTAAGCTGGGCACAGGGTGGTCGGTTGGTTTGGGTGAGGGGACCAAAGAGCGAGGTCATCGGCCCCATCGGATTATAGAAGGATGAAGAAGTAAGTCGGCCGTGATCTTTCAAAGGAACCATCCACCATTTTCCCGAAGTGGTTTAGAGAAATCACGTAAATCTTAAATCAGGGTGGCCGGACAAGGGTTTGAATCGTCGTCTTCCGGAATGCGAGTCCAGAGTGCTGACCACTGCGCCACCTCGATCTGTCTGATCACACGGTTCCCGCGCTCGTTTTCTTGCTTTCGTTATTTCCCACATTTTCTGATGGAATAATTAATATATACCGAGTCCTTTCAACAAATCAGTGAACGAGTGGCGGAGTAAAGACTGCACGATGCATGTCGTTAGCGCTGTCGCGTGTTCTGTGGTTGTCCGCTTGGACCTGTTCTCTTGATCACAGTTTTGTTGCCAGATTATTCTTCTCCAGGGTCAGTATACATAAATGCCGGACCACTAGCATCGCTTGAGGTTCATATGCTCATTTGCTGTTCGTGGTGCCACTGTCCGCAACTGAAGGTGTAATGCGTGAACTTTGTTATACAAATTCAAAAATACTTCAAATTATTCTCTTTTTTTACCATGAACAGTTTATAATACAAAATCGCAAATTAACGTTCACTCAGCAGCGATTACAATGGATTTCAACGAAGCAATACAAAGCAAATACATCCACGAAAATTACTTATATCTTTGGGTCCCACTTTAATCGAGTTAGCGATACAAGATACCACTATTTTCGTTTATTAGACTTTAGCGGGAGCTACAGTAGTAGTCCAAACTCTCTATTTACCCACAGTCAAGTAAAGTACAGGATGTGGCAGGGAAACGAACTATTTTAATTAATCTCTAAAAGTGGAATGTTATTATAGGCGACACTTAAATGTCTGTCACGCGTTCCAGACAGGTCCGCCATTTGCCGAGATGGAGCACTGGAAAGGGCCTGGACGTGCTGTGGCTTTGAAGGCCTCTCCCGAGGACGGTGGCTGTCTGCTGCTGCTGCTAGAGGGGAATACCGCCGTCAATTCGGCGTTAGACGGGGTGATGCTTTACCGTCGGCACATGAAATCATGTTGTGGGTGAAAAACTATGAAGCGACGGGAAGTGCACTTAAGCTGAAACCGCCAAGAAGACCCAGGAACGGATAGAAAACGTTACTGGTGCGTGGTTAACCTCAACAGCTCCACAACGCCCCTTACAGTGCCAGAAAGCCACGTCTGGTGCGCTGCCTCCTCAGTGGACGTAATCGATCCTTTCTTTTTTCAGAACGAACATGAACTCGCGTCCACAGCCACATCTCAGCGGTATGCTGCCATCGTTGGCACATTCCTCGTACCTGAACTTGACAGTTTCCTGACAATAAGTATTGGTTTCGACAAGAAGGTGCTACGTCTTATTGTGCTCAAATTTCAATGACATCAATGAACAGAGGGTTTGGGAACCACATCATTTCAAGGACTAGGGACATTTTGTGGCTTTCAGGGCCTGCAGACTTAACGATCTGTGACTATTTCTTTTGGGAGTCCCTTAAACAAAGAGCGCAAGATAGACTTCTGCACACAATTGCCAAACGGAAACACAGCATTCATGCTGAAATCTGAATCATTCCTATAAAGTTGCTTGTACGTCCCATAAACGATTTACAGCTAAGATTGCACGGTGGGTCAACGTAACAATGGTGCCCATCTACAAAACATCATTTCCCATACATGAACGGTGCGTGAAACGGCAATACGCAAGGGTTTCGTTGTTGTGATTGAAAATTTCTCACAGTATATTTCTCTAACTGTTTCGCTGTATCCAAATAGGCCCGCTTTTCATGTACACAGTGTATTTGTTAACAGTTACAGATATCTCCCGAATACGCTCACAACCGCTACAACTCTCTCTACGCCCATAGTACCCCGTTTACTGTAATCAATAATTCTTGAATTGGTGTCTCTTTCATGCACACCTCCCTAGAACTATTTGTCTGCGTCCCCCGCTACAGACTTCTACGCCAGCTACTCTTATTGTTACGTTCTGTGAACGTAGCTAGGCAATGTTCTTCTGAACTGGTCAACCGAGCTGCCCTTGTCGCATTAGGAAGAAGTTTCGCTGCTATACATTGCCATACGTTTGCAACCGGGTGGATACCGGACACCTACTAATCAAGGTAAAGAACATATGTATTCTGTGATATACCTTAAATAGTCTGTGTACCTTCCTTTTCACGCCGAAAGGTATCTATTACGGAAGGCCGATATATACTTTCTTAGACATAAAACAACTGAAAATAAAAGCTCACTTGGGTGTATAAATGTGTACAAAAATAAAAACATGTTTGGGTGCAGTAAAGAATGAAGATTCGTTTCTGTGACACATGGCCAATATTCGTGGTTGGCTGATGCGCTTTTTATCGTGACGGTTACCATCTATTACATTTGCGTCAACATTGTGTTTGGTTATCAAACTAACTTGACGGAAAGTCTGTTGGATTAGCTCCTCCTGCCTACACTGGGAAATTTTTGTCTTTTGGTGTTTAATGTATCGATCATGTATGAAGTGAAATAATCAATGCTCCCTCGAATAATGACATGTGAAACAGGCCGATTAAACGCCTTCCTAAAATTAGGCTAGTCTAACTTTACAGCTTATGGTTCTCTTCGTCGTTCATAAACTAATCTATTAGGTCAACATCTCTGCTTTCGCCACTTGCAATAGACGGCAGCAGCGGAAAGTGGTGGTGCGGGTGGCAGGTAGTAAGTGTCACAAAATAAGCTGATGCATCTGTGAGCATAGGGCCATCAGAATATTTGTCTGTTTGTGATGGCAACATAAAGATAATCTCGACGGAATATGTCAACTTCCGTGCGCAGTTCTAGTCGTCTGCTAGAAGTATTAATTTTCTGCGTTAACATGAAGATGGGCTGTCAAGCATGGCTTCCAGGTTTCGGCTGAAAAGACCTTGCGTTATGCATTTCTGCCGGCGACGAACAGTTCACCCTGAGCTGCAGCTTTATCTTGCTGGCGAACTTTTTGCTGTGGTGGAGACACATCGCTTTTTGGATGTGGTTATTGATGCCCGGTTGACTTGGCTCCCTCGGCAGCTTAAGCAGATGTGTTGGCGGCATCTTAATGCTCTGCGACGTTTGAGTTACACCAGCTGGGGCTCCGACCGCTCTACCCTCTTACGGCTCTACCGGGCGTTAATCCAGTCACGTCTGGATTATGGGAGCCTGGGTTCTGGTCAGCATCCCCATCTGCGTTGCGGGTGCTGGACCCAATCGTTCACAGCGGAATACGACTTGCCACTGGTGCCTTCTGGACCAGCCCTGTAAACAGCTTACTTGTGGAGGCGGGTGTCCCTCCACTGCGGTTACGGCGCCAACGTTTGCTGGCTGCTTATGCTACACACGTTTGTAGCTTGCCCAAGCATCCTAACTATCGTCTTCTGTTCCCACAATCGGTCGTCCATCTCGCAGAACGTCGGTCCCAGTCTGGTTGTACGATCGCGGTCCGCATCAGAGAGCTTCACTCCGGGCTTGGCGTTTTCCCCCTTCCACCTCCTATCCGGGCCCCTCTGCGTACAACCCCGTGGTGTGTGCCACGCCCTTGTCATCGGCTCGAATTGGCACAGGTCCCGAAGGACTCAGTCCCTTCGGAGGCCTTCCGCCGCTGCTTTTATTCCATCCTAGCCACGTATCAGGGCTCTGGTGTGTTTTACACAGACGGTTCGATGGTTGCTGGTCGTGTCGGTTATGCTCCAACTCTAGGGGACCAATACGAACAACGGTCCTTGCTGGCTAGCTGCCGCGTTTTCACTGCTGAGCTGGTCGCCATCTTTCATGCCCTAGAGTAAGTCCACTCCTGCTCACGTGAGTCCTTCGTTATCTGTAGCGATTCCCTGAGCAGCTTACGAGCTATCGACCAGTGCTTCTCTTGCTGTCGTCTGGTGATGGCAGTCCAGGAGTCCCTGCACACTCTTGCCCATTGCGCCCGCTCTGTGGTCTTTGTGTGGACCCCAGGCCATGTTGGAATACCCGGAAATGAACACGTCGACCGCCTGGCCAAACAGGTCACCAGTGAACCGACTGTGTACGTTGGCCTCCCGGAGACTGATTTGCGAGCAGTCATCCGCCGCAAAGTTTTTGCGCTTTGGGACGCTGAATGGCGCGATCTGACCACACCCAATTAAATCTGTGCCATCAAGGAGACGACGACTGTGTGGCGTTCTCCATGCGAGCCACTCGCAGCGACTCAGTTGTCCCTTGTCGGCTCCGTATTGGCCACAACCGGCTGACGCACTGTTATTTACTGCTTCGTGTGGACCCGCCTCTCTGTCGCTGTGGGGCGGTTCTGACAGTGGTCGACATTTTGTTGGCCTGTCCCCTTTTAACTGTGCTCAGGCAGACATTTGCGCTGCCCGATATGCTCCCTGCCCTTTTAACAGATGACACTGCAATGGCGAGCTTAGGTTTGCACTTTATTCGGGCAGGGGGCTTTCATCATTTGCTCAAAGTGTTTATCTTTATTTTGTTTTGCGTCTGGCTTTTGGCCTACGGCTTTAGACTGAGATTTTAATGGGTTTCTCAGTGGTTGGTTTTTCCTTTCTTTTTCTCTACGGTCGGCCAACCACTGTCACACTCTGTGTGATTTTAATTCGTTTTGTCTGGTCTCTGTCTACGTCTTTCTTGTCTTGTGCCGTCTGTCGTCTTTTCCATTGTCGTTTTTACTCTATGTGGGTATTTTAAGTTTTGGAAAATGGGACTGATGACCATAGCAGTCTGGTCCTTTAATCCCACAAACCAACCAACCAACCTATCAGTACCCTACAGTATCTACATCGTTATATGCATTGAAGCAATCTTACTGACTGCTGGTGACCAGGTTGACCTCCTCTCCGCATCGCTCCCTCTGGGACAGAATCTGTGCGCCAGATCTGTCTGCATCTAGTGTACAGCTCATGTTTAAGTGCGAGAACTTTCACCCAAATGTTTAGGTAGCCGGTATCTGACGCAGGACGAAGGCTGCAGCTCAACATTTACACAAGTGGATGTGGAAAGCCGGATAAAAACCATATCCAGGGTGGCTGGCCGAAGAGCGCTCATAGTTAATCCGTAAGCAGAAGTCCATCTGATCCAGGGTCACATCCCCGAATCCCTGAACGGTGCGTTAACGCAGTAGCATATCTGAACGGGTATGTGTCTCCTACATGCCAGATATCAGTTATTCCCAGCATATGTATCGCACATCCTTTTCCAAGCAACATTCCTCCCAACGTTTTTCTTAATCTTAATTCCTTACCCATAGCTTCCAGCAGCGCCACTATCACCCCAGCCAGTTATGGAAGTTTTCACGAATAACTGAAAGAAAAAAAAGGTGTCTAGGCAACGTGAAAATCGATGAATGTAGAGGGTGAAACGCTTCCTGTTCGACAGATTTATCACTTCTGGTTTCACTCAATTTCATCATCTAAGGAATCTTGTGACTAGGAAAATGTAAAATTCAGAGACGGATATTTGGTAGAATTTCATGTACTCCCTTGCAACCATGGAATGTATTCGCTAACATAATATGGAGGTTCATCGAACATAAGTACTTTTCTGACCTAAAAATAACCTTTGTAGTCAAGTGAAGAACGTTCACATTAAGTCCATCCCTATGGGTACCCATATATATACTGAAAATAGTGTCCACTTGCAGTCAGCATGACTCCCTGCTGCATACTATGAAAGTCAGTTAAATTTGTTCTCATTTTCTCACCTCACTGTTTCCGTTACTAAGCATTTGGATCTTATGGTGCTTACCACTGTCCATGTACATCGGTACGTTTATCACACTGTGTTTGCTCACCTTAAGTTACCCCTTTTCAAATCATGACAATCACGACTACCAAAATTGAAAGTCTGAAAGTGAGCTGTGTTCCGTATTTCTCATGAAAAAGTTAGATAAAAATCTACACTACTCACATAAAGTCAAGACAATGGTACTTAAATATAATTTGTAGTATGAACTACATTGCTGTAACAACTTGTGAGGACTGGCGCTTGGAGAAAGTTACATCAACAAACATGTTGCAGAGTAGAAAAGAATAAAAGTAGAAGATAGAATGTCATGCCAAGAATGACTGGTCATTAAGTTAATAGCTAATGAGAGTTTTAATAATAATTGTTTCTCAGTAAATGTATAGGAAAAAACAAACAACCCAAACAACATAAAGTAGTGGAAGGAAAGTATGGTCGAATCTAGTTAGGTGTTAACAACTAACTGTGTAATGACTGTAGCCCACATACAAAAATAACATCCCTGGCATTAAAAATACAATGACAAGAGGAGTATCAGGTAGCTGAATTGTAATTATTGTGCACGTACAATGTACCATGAGAATATTTATGTGATTTGGAGACATGCAAGATGTGGCATGTAGAAGATACATCTGTGACCTGTAACAGGAATACTGGATCAAAATCGGCAGAATACCGGTTCGAACTGAACTTTGAAGACAGATACATGCATTTCAGAAGTGCAGCAGTGGGCATGTACGAACCAGAAAATCACTGGCATCAGCAGTGTCAGGTTTCAGCTGATACAGTTGTGCTTACTATGCATCTTCAAGGTCATCCCTGGGAAATGAGGGCGGGAGGGGACGGGAGTGGTGGGGAGGCGATGGGGGTGGAAGTCAGGCACTTGTGTCATCATGTTCTTGGTCAGTAATCTCATGACTCTACTGTTCTTGGTGAATAGGGCTCATTTGGTTGTGGGTCCTATATGTACTATTAAATAGTCAAAAGAATGAGAAGCGACTCTTCTCAACGTTTTTAAAATCTGGGTCTCATGTGCTCGACTAACAATACACTGGTGTTGAGCAAGTTGAGCAATGAAGACTTTAACAGTTGTATTTGCAGTTAAAATCTATCAGAGAAGTGTATTCACAGACCTCTGGAGGGACCATAACGTGACTAGTTGGTAGGAACTCTTTTAATTCTTCAATTGTTGTTTGCCCTTCTGCTGTTCATTGAAACTGCAAATCTTCATTCAACAAGTGAATTAGTGGTCATGGCATAGTAGGAAAACTCAGTGTGAACCTCCACAGCAATTTGCAAATCTTGAAAACCACTGTATCTTCTTAGCCATTGGAAGAGCTGGAAAATTTCACACAACCTTCACTAACCTGTTCTCCATACTCGCTAAGTAAGTGTTCCAAATAATTCACTTGCTTCGGTGCAAAATGTGCCATTTCTATCGTTAATATGAAGCATGAAGAATGGACCTTTTAGAAACTTCCTTGCTTTATATCTTTTACAAACTCAATAATGTCGTCGATGTACACTATACACTTCTATCGCCTCAGTCTTCTCAAAACTCCTTCCAACACTCATTGAAACGTGACTGATCATTTTCTGAACCAAATAGCTTTCACCGATACTGAGAATGACCCAAAGTAATTGTAAATACAGTTTTCTCCTGCACTACATCTACTTGATAATATCCATGTGGAAAAATATTTTCATTGCGCCAAGTACCCAATGTTTTCCATTGTATTGGGTACTGGATATCTGTCTGTAATCGTACATGCATTGAGGTACCTGTAATAACAGGAAAAGTGATATTTCCTTTTCTATCTGAAGACATATTAGAAACTGTTACGAATGCTGTACCCCATGGACATCCGCTTTCCTCGGTGATTGCTGGTGAACAATCCTTTCATTACTAGCTACAGGTGGGGTAACCTGTATGGCTTATGATGCACAGGTGATTGGGTTCAGACTGGAATCCTATGCTTCGCCAGAGTTGCTGCTAACGGACGCAAGGATTAAAAAGCTCCTTGAATTCCACAAATTATTTTTCGATTTCTACTTTTTCCAATCATTCAAAATCTACCACTTGTGTGCATAATGCATTTATATCAGTGGCTTGCCTGTGGATGGAGTTTGAACTTATCCTGTCTAGATCATTCTTGTCTAGAACATCCAAATTGGCAATCAATAATCTTTATAGAGCTTTGAGGCTTCGGCATCAAAATTATCTACGTTGATCAGCACTACTTGTTCACCATTTGTTTCACCTACACTCTTCTGCCTATGAAACACTGTTAAGTACCCAGCTCATCTTTCTTCTACAATGTTTCTATCACACACAATAACCCTGCAAGTAATTCTGTTCCTACATTCACCAGAAGTTGCTTCTTTGTACCTTGTGGTACATTATCACACTAACTGAGTCTTAATAACTTTGCAAGTAATTTAATTCGTTTGTCCTTCATGACAGATGAACCTTGCAAAAATACATCATTGACAACAGTTTCCTCTAGTACGAACAAAGGTCCCCAATGTCCGCTATGCATTTGCAAATTTCAGCTTTAGCATGATGCTTATAAATGTAAAACAATCCTATGATTGCAGAGTACCCTCCACTTGTATGGGGCAATACGCGCTGCTCCCCAATTCCCGAATTTTTCTACTACTATGTAAGAACTAAACATTGCTGAGCCTTGTGATTGCACATTATTCCATCCAAACCACATAACCTATAGGGTGGAATGATTAATTGTCTGTAGAGTTGCCACAGACATACAGACCTCCTGTCTCCCATGCCAATCAAGAAACATTTACTCCTACACAGGTTTCTTGTAGCATCAAATATAACTGGGAACGCCGTGCAGTGGGTTCGAAGTTGCCATTACATTTAACAGTTGATTATTTGCACTTCATATTCTACCATTATACCCCTTACTCCTGTAGTCCAACTCCTGGTTTTCCACTTTCCCACATTTCTTACACTAGCTGGCTACACTCCCTTCACATTTGACCTAACCGTCTACACTGATGGAAATTCACATCATTAGAGGATACAGTCCTCCTATTAAGACATTAATCTCTACACCTGTTTCTTCCAGCATACTGAGTTCACCAATAGAATCAGACAGGTTCGTCAGAAATTCTTCACTCACGCTCCATTGCACATTAGGCGGCAGACCCATTAGAGAGCCTCTATTGCACTGTGTTCAGCTTCCTGTAAAATTATTTCATTTCCTCAACATTATCACTTCGTTTGCCGCAGCACTCTTTCAGCCTTCATATAACCCATTCTATAGATTATGCAGACAGGATTTAAATATATGATGCCAAAAATTCAAACAATATCCTCAACTTACATAGGGTTTGGTTCAGCATAAGTATAGTTTATTGATTGCCTTCTGTGTTGAATTATCACAGCGGTAGGACTAATGATTCTTGCAAATATTAACAAAACCGTGCTCCACGTTAACTAGCATGTACTCCCAGTAAACTACCAAATTTTTTTTTTAAGCCCCGTCACTTGTGTTGGATGTTAAAAGCTCTGCAATAACTAAACTTCATGAAGTTATTTTAAGCTGAGTTTATGCTAAGTCTATCATATGTGCCAATATTATTACAAGTCCAAAAACTCGCTGACTCACGGTAATATTCTGTGTTGCGTCTGCCCAACTTGCAAGTATTCTTACAACTTAAAAATGCTTACAGACTCAAAAAAAATTGCTAATTTGAGTATGACCAACTTGCAATAATTCTTGCAAGTTCCAAATACTGTCTAACTCGCTAGAATATTGTAAACGCCCATGATCTGTTCCTAAATAATTTTCTACGTTTTCCGTCATCACTCCGCAGATAATTACAGAAGTTTACAAACTATTACTCGGAAGATTACAAACACATGCAGATCGCGACTTACTCACTGCTGATTTATAAATACGCCTCCACTGCTACAGATCTCCAGAACGACTGTTCCTGACCAAGATGGCCACCGCCCATTTAAGCCCTTAGAGCGTCGTTCCAAAAGATCTCGTGCAAAGTTCCCCACACATTTTACCAAACACATATCATATATTACACATATACGTATGACATGCCACACTAAACTTAATTTCTATCACCTTTAAGATAATGTACATCGTTTCTGCTGAGTCTTTTAGATTTCTCATAAACTACACTAATGCCACTCTTTTCATTGTTTTACGATAATTTACTGTGTGAAAATTATAAATATATAGGAGTTAATACACTTATATATAAGCACAGTAGCCTAATTTATTGCGCTGCGACTACTTTCGTAACTTTATTACTTTTTTGTGTAAAACTGAGCTTTTAATAGTACAGAATACATGGACTGTCATATAGTTTAAATTATCTTGTATTCTTCGGATACTCTCTGACGGAGCTCCTCAGACTCTATTCATTGAGGCATAGTTTATCCATTTCAGCCAAGACTTTGATAATATACGAGTATTAATTTAAAATTTCATATTATTTGCAACACTTAGATGATTCATAAGTCAGAAACTACTTTCTGTAGTGTGTTTAATTATGTTATAGCTTTCTTGGATCAGGTTTTACGGGATACTGGTCTATTTAGTAAGTATGGTAGTCTCTCGTTTCCACCATGGTTGCTGGAACGTCACGTTCCTCTCCAGTGACCAGTGCACCTGGGTTTTCCCAGTCTCCCTGTTTAACTGCTCCCTGAAACCGCAGCGCCCTTCTACTGTCGAGTATACCCCGCATGACGTCGGGTATGAACCCTGCTGGTCCCATCAGTTCCATAGTCTCATGAGAGTCGAAGAACTGCGATTAATGCAAACAGCAGTATCCTGGAACAATGAGATGCAGTCTTGTTAAACCAAGATTCTGATGCTGCCGACATTCGCTGATGATGATGATGACGATTAATGGCGGAGGACCCTAAACATCTAGGTCATCGGCGCCCTTGCATTAATGTTATACCGAAGAAGATCTTCATAATCTATAGCAGGAGATGAATAACCTGAAAAACTATGTTTAAACCCACCACACGAAATTTAAAGCAATCTCAAAAAGGTCAGGTTCAGAAAAGCCCGTAATAAAACCCCAGCGGGACACAGCGGGATTACTAAATAAAATCATCGAGAAAATACCTGCAAAGATGCTGTTAAAAAACGGATAAATAAATGTGGCTGGATGACGACTTAGAAATTATACGTGACCCAGCCACTATGTTACACATTAAGATCTCACACTACGTAATTTAGGAAGAGTTCCAGACACGACGCAAAATTTTAAGACACGAACAACACTCGCCTCGTTATCAGTTAAAATAAAGCGAAGATCCTGTGGGAGACCCAGTTCAACCCTCAGGTCGTCATAGAGAACACACTCGGTTAAAATACGTCGTACTGACAGCTGTGTCCCCCATCTCTGACATGCTGGGGGCTCCTCCCGACGCAAGAGGGAACCGGGTGTCAATCGACAATGTACAACTCTGATCCGAGTAAGGGCTACTTCTTCACACCGTCACGGGCGGAAGGAGGTGATCCATGGCCGCACTGATGTCTTGATGGAACATAGATTGTTGTTCATCACTTCCAATCGCTGGGACTCCAACCAACATATGGCCTTCCTAGTCACAAATGAAGTGACAGCCCGCAGAGGGACTGAACAGTGGATAGGAGGAGGAAGGGAGCAAGCATCCTTAGCAGCAGCAGCAGCGAGTTCGTTTCTCTGAAACCCAACAAGAAATGACTTCCTTCTTTTGTCTCCGCAAGAGAAGGAGAGCGTCCTGCACTTGTTGCTCCATTCGATCTGCTGGCTACATCTGTCCAACAACGAGGAGGGCACGTTGAGATTCGAAGCAGATTATAAATTTTTTGTCGCGACGCCGTCTCCATTGCCCTCAGGATAGCAAACAGTTCCGCGTAATAAACTGAAAACTGCTCTTGGAGCCCTATCCTGAGGACAATGTCGGGGAACACGACGGAGAAACCGAAAACGTCTCCTTGCTTAGAACCATTCGTGTAGGCGGTAATAAAATCTGGGTGACTACGTAAAATTTCATGAAATTTAATTTTAAAAATACGGTCTGCTTACAATGCTTCTTGTAAGCAGTCAGTTCTAAAAGCAATCAGGGCCTCGCTAGTAGTCAGGGGGAGAGCCTACAACACCCCTGGCTTTAGACCTGAATGCACTCCACCTCCATTTCATCAATGTGGTCTTGATTTACCCCTGTCTTAGCGCCGAGGTGATGAGGCTCTTGTAGAGCGAGGCAGGGTGATGGGGCTGATTTTGTCTGATGATGAGGCATCAAAATCCATGATGTCCTCATCATCAGTCAGACATGTCAGAATGACATCTGATGGCGCCCGGGTCAGCTTTTGACCCGAATCTCGAGTTCCTTTCTCCACTCCCCTTCCCAGTAAGAATAAGGGGGAAGGGGTGGTGAGAGTCACCTTTTTTGAAGAAAGTTGGCGTTGAGGGGCACTCTGCTTTTGGGGTTCCTTTGGGCTGCCCCCTGCGGAATCATTACTGGTTTCTTCCATTGTAGCTGCCTGGATCGCTATGTCTTCACTCGGATTTACAGGTGCTGGTGGTGGATAAAGGAACACTGTACGTCATTTGAGTCGAAGTGTCGACCTTAATGACAGGTTTCTTCAGTATAAGAAGTGGCAAAGACAGGGGTTTTATTGCCTGATACTCCTTTTTGGCTTCTGCGTAGGGGATCCGTTTGGTCACTTTGATTTCCTGAATTTTGCGTTCCTCTGCAAAAACAGGGCAGTCTCGGATCCAGATTGGGTGGCTCCCAGAGCAGTTAATGCAGACTTCTGGAGACAGATAGTCAGTCTGAGCTTCATGGGCTGCCTTTCTACACTTCCCGCAAGTCGCTTCACCTCTGCAACTTAGCGTTGCATGGCCAAAACGGCGGAATTTGAAGCCTCGCATAGGGTTAGGTCCATAGGATCGAAACCTAAGTCGGAGTAAACCTGCCATGATGTGTCGAGGTAGCGTTGGAGAATTGAAGGTCACAATAAAAGTGGCAGTCTCCTCAGTCTCTCCATTGGTCTTGTGTGGCTTTTTTTCCACAACCATGATTCCCTGTGGTGCCCATTCATGTTTCAGTTCAGCAACATCTATGTCCATAATGTCACCGTAGGTTACCACACCTTGGCTGGACTTAAGGGAGCTATACAACTTAACAATGATGTCTTACTCGCCAAATATCTGTGACTTCATAAGAAGTTCCAACTGCTTTGCCTGGTTAGTCTCTACAAGCAAGGAACCATTTTGCAACTGTTTAATAGCCAGCCGACCAACCCTTCTAAGCTTTTATGGATATAGGAGGGGGACACTTTTTCTAACGCCCCCTCCTTCCTCTTGATCACTACAAAGACGCTGGGATTCATGACTACTTGAGCCCCATTACTAATAAAAAGTTGATTATCAGGAGGACTAGCCTCCCTCATTCTTTTTGATGAGTGGGTGAGAGAACACCCAGGCGGTAGATCCAGCCCGCTGGGATGAGGAAAAGAAGACTTCGAGGGTTCCATTTAGATCCCACGAGCAGCTAGGGAAATAATGGTCCACTCAGACAAAGCGTCGAATTCCTGAGTAAGCCTTACACGACTGAGGTGCGGCAGGTTCCCGAGAGATTTTCCGCTAACGACTGTTCCACCTCAACAGCCATGGATCTCACCAGCGAGCAGCACACCTTGAGATTGAGGGTTTCTTATAGCGGTGTATTCCATCCTCGCGATCCGGTCAGTGAAGCCAAGATCCCCATTCCCTGAGACACACTACGTTCCACCGCCGCGCCGCGTGGTGGTCGCTGAAGTATGCCCAGAGGCTGCGGTGGCAGGGGACTGGCGGCGCTTACCAGTTCGCAGCTGAGGAGCCCTGGGGCGCCAAGCCCGTACCCAACAAAGAAATGCTGAACCCTTGAGATCGTCGACATTCGGTAGGTACTGGTATATCTACTTCTTACACGAGACATATCTTTGTCATCTCAGAAACAAATAACGTGGAAATACTGTTTGTGAATGAGAGACACCATGCTTGTTCTTCAGTTTATTCAATATGCAGGTGGCGTTATTCCTATCCACGTCGTGCTGACGATGATATTCAAACCGTTCGCATGTAAAAGCATATAGTGCACTTCAGCTAATTTGCCGCTTATTGCATGTCGTCTTCAAGGTCAAAGTCCCACAGCTTTAATGACCATTGGTGTAGATGTGATCCTTCTGTACTAAATTACGAACTACTCAGGTGGCAGTCATTGAATATTATTACTTATGGAAGCACTAACCTGTTTCCTGAGAGCACGGAGTCCACTTGCCTTGGCAGCTGCGGCTGAGAGTTCCTACTGCGCCTTCCTCGGCATTTGTGGTCGCTGAAATAACATCTGGGAGGTGACAGATATGTACACTGCATCTGTGTGAAGCGACGCAGAATTTCTGGGCTGTCTCTCAACAGTAATAACCGAGAAACACATTGATTAAAACATTAAAAATTAATGGTATGACATTGATGTAGCGTAGGAAGGAAGTAATATTTTGAGTAAGTAATATTTTTTAAGGTGGCTGTCATTTCAATAGCTACTGCAGGAACCGTCGAATCAATACAGAACACTAATAGCCACATTATTTTTCTGCTCCATAATTTATTTGTTTGTCTACTTCAACATTTCGTATTTTCTCAAACCTTTTGGTGTCCATTTTATATTTTATTGTGCTTCATACTATCGGAATTAATTATCTAACCATTATGTAGCACCACGTAGGCTCATATTCATCTCATGAGAGAAACACACTCGGGCTGTGAACTAACAAGTAAGCAGTTAGTACTTTGAATGCATGCAGTGAGGCCTCTAGACTGACGATTATTACGACAGTTTTTTATTATTTATTTTTTGACTATATTTAGTGAGTTATTTTAGCTCTAAAATACAACATACATTACATGTGAAAATCCTCATGTAACACTTTATATACACTGTGTATGACGTCGTGGTCTCCAGACCTTCATTGCTTACATATTCCGCCCCCACAATCATATTCCGCACATCAAGACGCTTCATTCGAACCCAAACTCGATAAGATAAAGTCAGTGTTGTATGAATTCATGTAAACGATATGCAAATAACTAACAAATCGCAAGTGCGCACCGTGGTTGAAATACTCTAGGCTGGCGTACACACACACATTCAAGACACGACGGTCACAAAAGCTTCTAGTTCGGGAGAGGCAAAAACATCACGTCAGGACGCCGGTCCCTGCAGAGGTTTTCACAGGGAGCTATCTACGTCGGTAGGCGGCCGCCCATGGAGCGGACAGCGTGTGCCTTAGTGAAAGGGGGAACGAACCCGTGTTCGGCTTAAAAGCAAATTCCGCTACATCGTGTGGGAGCGCCCAACCTACGCATTCTATACAAGTATAGCACGCAGTATCATAAATTTTCACAGGGAGACAGCAAACGCCAAACGCCGATGCTACAGATTTCCAGATTGGTCGCCTTAAACGAAACGTCATTCTCCCGTTTTAGAAGAGCAGTGCTGATTGGCAGACGATATTTCTGACGCCTTGAGCTGAAGGAGTAATGGAAGAGACCGAAAGATATACCCCTTCACGTCTGGCGTGGAGAGGGGCCGTTCCGCTGTCGCTCTTGGAGCGAGAACATGTAGCGAGAGTGTGTGCGCTCGTACGTGTACTCAAAGAGCAAGGAACAAGTCTCTCACCAGTACCTCACTGGGAGAGCACCTCTGTCGAGAGCGAAATGGAGTGTGACTGTATATTGAGTCGTTGCGAATAAGCGTTGTTCACTGTGTTGGCCGCCACACTTATTGTGTGGTGTGAACGGACAGAGTTATAGTTAAACGCCTGCGATCGAATTTTTGAGTGGCAATGCGGTGGACTGGTTATGTGACCATTGTACCACGCTAATAGTTAGACTAGGGGCGAATAGGAGTCCTTGACCTCATCAAGGTGTAGGGAGAGCTTGATTGGCCAAGGTCAATCCAAATAGAACGAGGGTTATCTTATTTGTCAGCAGCGAGCGGCGCAGACAGCAGTCATCGCAGCTTATGGTATTATGCGCTACAGCTCTTGCGAGCCCCATATTTCCTCCACAACAGTAGACTTCACTGCATTTCACATGCGACAGCCTCGACCTTACCTAGCAACATTCTAACGGATAATTATTCAAGTTGAGTAGGCACGGCTCTCAGCCATTCTGCCAAGTCAATACCAATCTTAAACTTTGTACAGAAATTTCATTAGCGAATCCTATCCTTCACATTCCGAAAAGAACCCGGAAATAACTTCAGTTCATAACTAAAGGTGCCATTGTGATTTTTCAGAATTTTTTCAAAATAAATAATAATCTTCGTTAGTTTCATGTTTTTCTTACACTAACTAGCACTACTCCAGTACCCAATATCCCACTAGTTACGTATGAAATTTTGTGAATTTTTGTGTCATTTCCTTACAGTGGACGACTCCAGAAAATATTTATTGCTGAAAGTTTTTCAGTCATTTCTCCTTACAACGTTAGGAGTGTCTGACTCTGTAGTAGTGTGGGGGTGGAAATTGCATCTTGCAGGAGCCACTGGGTAAAGGGTATATTTCAGATTAATCCGTTGCACAGAATGACGGAATAGCAACCCCACACGCTCACAACTGAAGCGCCGAAGAAACTGGTATAGGCACGCATACTCAAATTCAGAGATATGTAAACAGGCAGAATACGGCGCTGCGGTCGGCAATCCCTGTATAAGACAAGTATATCGCGCATTTGCTAGATTGGTTACTGCTGCTACAGTAGCAGGGTTATCACGATTTAAATGAGTTTGAACGTGGTGTTACAGTCAGCGGATTAGCGATGGCACACAGCGTCTCCGAGGTAACTATGAAATGGGGGATTTTCCCGGACGACGATTTCACGAGTGTATCGTGAATATCAGGAATCCTGTAAAACATCAAATCTCCGACATTGCTGCGACCAGAAAAAGATCCTGTAAGAACAGGACCAACGACTGAAGAGAATGTCCTTCAGAAAATAAACCAGGTAACCCCTCAGTCAATTGAGTAGTATTGCCTTTTGGGTTGAAGGCAGAAACAGAAAGTACATTGCCGTGAATCGGAAAACCAAACAAATGAAATGAATCAAACCCAAGAATATTTTCACAGGGACGTGAACGCAGAATTGTAAATGTCCTCGTTTTGGTGTGAGACTGGAATGTGGCAGGTAAACAACGCATACCAAGTAGCGGTATGTCCCGACCGTTACCCGCAGTAAGTCGCGTGCAAGATTTTCTGAATTGTGCCGCGCGCAGATGTTCATAAGTGGCACGATTAAGCAACGAAACGGAAGTGTCAAGTGTCTAACTGAAGTCGCACACAGCCTCTGACACTCACTAAGGTCACAAACAGTTTATCTCACTGTCGTTGCACAGCATTTTGGCGGGGTGAAGGCACATCCTGTATTTAATCATTACTAGTACCGGCAGACGGATAGAAAAAACTAGATTCTCTGAATGTGAAGGTGCTTCACACTTATGAAAGCGAACGTGGGTAGAGTTTTTTTTCTGATGCAAGCATGCAGACTGCACATGAGCTGGCATTCCAGAAGCAAAGCAGGTCGCGTTCCAAGAGGGGAAATATCGTCTTGACATGGTTTGACAGCAGAAACATGCTTGTTTAATCTATCCATGACGCAGTGGTCCATTTGCGTGTGGTGGTTGGTGGCAAGACCGTATTTGTTTGTCACTTTGTGTTACACTGCAAATGGGCGCTACCTCAAAGTTTTCCACTGCATTATCACATGAATCCTGATGTTCAATATTTTGTAACACATGTTTCAAAGTAGGATCTGTCACATTGTACATAGCTGCATCACGAACCATTGTGTCACTACATTCCCGTCCACAGCTACATTGCAAACGACACTGTCGTGTCAAAGACTGAAGTTCAGTGACCTATGGATGGTATGTCTGTTCTGACCTTCCCCACAATCGAAATAACATGTAAAGAGTTGCAGCAACCTGCACCTGATCCTCGTATTACTTAGTGATGGTAGAAACTAATTCTTCAAAAACCAGCAACTCTAGCCTACTATTCGAGAATAACTTCTGAGGGAGTTGGTAAACACCTGTACCACCCATTGACAAGAAATGAGAAAGTTTCACAGTACACAGCACTTGATGTGTAGCAGACTGGGCGTCGAAAAGAACGTAGTGCTCGTTCCATTGCTCTTATTGTTCACTGAAAGTTCGGGACGGTGGAATAGCACAGACACTCTGTCGCGGATGTGGCTGGCTGTTGTGGCGGAGTTGATACAGCACCTGCTTGTGTATTAAGTTATAAAAAATACTTATTTACTTCGTAAACTTTGATTCGATAATACGAAAACCCTCCGTCTCCCCACATAGGGTGGGATTGGAGAGAGAGCAATTTGTTGTTTATCCGTAACAATTTTCCACACAAAAATTAGAACATGGATTTTCTTGAATTACAGCGCCAACTGCGAAGAATCAAAACAAATAATTAAAATGTACGTAGTTTTTATGCAGAATCTGATTCTTCAATAAGAAATGGGGCTTCCCATTTGAAATTTTAAAGTTCCGTCCCGCCCCACCCACAGAGGTCTGGGGGGGGGGGGGGCGCTAATTTTAGCACCGGCAGATGTCCCCCTCGAAAATAATCATCTTTGGATTCTGCTCATTTTTTCGTGTGAAGCGTATTTTTCGATTATTCTGGTTTGTCAACTTAAAATTTACACCCTGTATAAACAAATAACTGATCTTCTTGAAATTTTTATAAGAGTCTTTGCATGGAATGGAAAATTGAGCGCTGCCAGCCCACCGTTGTTCTTGAAGACAGCTGTGCTTATGATATGGGGTGCGATTTCATATGACAACAGGAGCACTGTCCTGGTTACCCCACGCACACTGATTGCGAAATTCTACGTCAGTCTGGTGATTCGACCTGTTATGCTGTCATTCATGAATTGCATTCCAGGAGGTGTCTTTCAACAAGATAACGCTCGCCCGCATACCGCTGTTGTAACCTAACATGCTCTGCAGAGTGTCGACATGTTGTCTTGGCCTCCTCGATCAACAGATCTCTACTTGAGCATATATGGAACATCATCAGACGAGATATATTCCCGAAATTTCTTTACTCTGCGTAAATTATTTTTTGGTGTTTAGTTTTTTCCGTCAGTGTATTTTATAATTTTGAAATAAATATTTGTGTTTGTAATGAAACATTGTATGAGAGCTTCAAGGAGGAGCTTCTAGATAAGGGACCATTGTTAGACATAAAGATCTCTTTAAAAAGTGTGCTGTGAGAAATTAACTAAATTTGTATTTACTTTTATGTGTGTGTGTGTGTGTTTGTGTGTGTGTGTGTGTGTGTGTGTGTGTGTGTTAAAAAATAGTTAGAAGTCCTAGACCCTATGATGTTAATATATGTCAACAACAATTTAAAAATTTAGTTTTTTTCTAATTTTTTTACGGTGTGCAAAAGTCCTCCTTGAAAAACGTTGGTAATGAGAGTATCAATACGTCTTTATTATCAGTACACTGACTTATTCGAATTTTTAATTTCCGTACGTATGCACGCCTGTTGTAATCAAACATGTGCGGGCTATTGCTGAGAATATATTGTCCTACCAGTGCGCAAGAGTCTTCGGACGATCGGTGTACAGAGTGGATTCTGGAAAGCCCCTAAGAAACGTCCCAGGGGCCTAAACGGATGAGGCGACTGTCGCGGAAGACCAGATGAGCTGCCCGGAGAACTTCCCTGCAAAACACGCAAAGCAGTGGGCGCTGTGTTCGCCGTCGTCCCACCTACGTGCAACTACGCAACCACCATATCAATTTGCCCAAGAAGAGGCAAGAAACATTCCTCAATCACGCTGAAAACTCTCTGACAATTCACATTTAGTGTATTCTCAAAACTGCACACCAAAGTGCTACACGTAATGAATGCCTAAAAGCTGTGTGGTCCTCTCGTGAAGTTGTCCGGGTTTGTTAACCCACTAGCACGGCGTGTCTTGTTTATTAGCGCACTCAGATAGATCAAAGTGTGCCTCATCACTAAAGAACAGCAGCGCACTGTGTGGCAACTGTTCAAACAACTCTCCACATGCAATTTTTCGCAGCAATAAAATCGCATTTTGCACCACATCCAGTTTATATGGGTTAAAATTGAAGGCGTGGTGAAAAAATCGTCTCACAGATTGATAGTAAAGTGTAAGGACAACGGTGTGTGTGCCTGCCGAGCGACGACGATATCATTTGCTTCTACGTTTTGCAGCAGTCAGGAAGTAAAATGGAAATGTTCAAAAACAGAATAGTAATTAAGCTTACAATAACATGGATTCTGTTTGAAAATCAATGTAATAATCAAGTTAATGACCCGCATTGGACGTAATTACCAAGGCATTGTACAGTGCCGAGATTAGGTAACACCTGGGCCTCCACTGATTCAAAATAGAATATAATCAGTTTGATCATAAACATCAATATTCAGCAGGTACATCGTCATCGAATATCCCGCATTCACATCTATGACGCACTACTCACTTCATCAGGTCAAAAGTTTGTAACGTTAAACACCTTCGTTATTTGTCATACTTTCTGATGGAATAATTAACGTACTTTGATGCCATTTTGTACGATGTTATGCATTTCAGTTGTCTGGAGAGGCCGTCCGGAGTGGCCGAGCGGTTCTAAGCGCTACAGTCTGGAACCGCGCGACCGCTACGGTCGCAGGTTCTAATCCTGCCTCGGGCATGGATGTGTGTGATGTCCTTAGGTTAGTTAGGTTTAAGTAGTTCAATAGTAAGCAGTTAAGTAGTAGAAATGTCATCATTGATGCTGTCTGGCAGGACGGTTTTGTACTGAATGTGTACATGAGGTTTAAATCCGGACAGACAACATGGGCTTATCGCAGCGACATACATTCCTCAACATATGAAAAATGGTTCATGGAGAAACTGATATCTAATCTACTTTCTCATACAGTTCTAATTAGATATAACGCCCCTTACCGCCATAAGCATCTGCCTCGTGCTACAACATCAAAGTCCACGAGCAGTGAAATGACGTCTTGGTTAACAGAAAAGGAAATTTCTTTAAAGAAGAATGTATTGGGGCCTTAGTTGCATTTATTGATAAAATGAACAAACGAGGTTACATCACTTATAAAGCAGACAATATTTTAACCGAACATGGTCATACTGACGTACGAATTCCTCCATACCACACCTAATTGTATCCTACAGTGCAGATATGGGCAAGAGTCATGGACGGTGTTTCTGAACGTAATATGCCATTCAGAATGAACACGTTATTAACACTTATAGATGAACAAATTGCTCCCATAGCAGAAGAAGACTGGAAGAGACGCTGTGAGCACGCAAGTAAAATTGGAGAGCAGTATATTTCACGTGGAGGCATGCTGGACCGAGCGCTGGAGACGATCGGAAATGTGGAAAGTGGAACAGATTCCAACAGTGATAATCATAGTGATGCAAGCAGTACTGATTCCGCAATTGAAGATGAAACTGAATCAGCTGACACTGCCAGTGCAAATGAAACAGACGTGGCTACTGAAAATGAAGACACGTGGGGTGGAGCGTTTCCCAAATGTGTTTTGTGTGTGGAAACAGTGACAGTGAAATATCCATAGTATTATGTCAGTCGACAAACTTATTATTTCTCATGTGGAATTGCGTCTGCAGTTAGTCAAAAAATCCTTGAACGTGTTCTGAACAGTGCAGCTACTATATATGACCAAATCGTGCTTTTCACACGCCAATGCTTGTGAAACAAATCCTCTTAACGCCTCCAGCCCCAGTGGTCGTCCACCCCACAGCGGTACGTCCTGCCCCCTCTTGCACTGGAACTCCGGCGCAAAGGAATGTCCTACGTTTGTAGGAAGTGCGCAGCGATGTTCATGTGTGGACGCTACGTTGTGTATTGCCACGTTTATATTTTTTGTGGCCATTAACTCACATGCTCGTCTGGTTGTAACACAAGACTTATGTACCTGGATGATTTAATAATGAAAAGGCCGTCCGAAACTAATAAATAAATAAATCTTCCCGTACAGTTTAAAGTGGACCCCTAAATGTTATTGCAATCAATAACTCTTGAAATGGTGCCACGTTCATACTCACGTACCTACAACTATTCTTTCTGACTTCGTCCTACCACGCTGCAGTGTCCCAAGCCAGCTGCTGTCATTGTTACGCAGCTCTCGTCCGTTGCTGGGCAACGTTCTTCTGAACTGGTCAACCGAGCTGTTCTCGCCGCATTTAGAAGAAGCTCCGCTGCTACACACCGCCGTACTTTTGCAAGCTGGTGGACACCGGGTGCCTGCTGATGAAAGTGAAGGACATACGTCTTCTATGTTATAAGAATAAGGTATGTAAACTGTGTATAGTCATTTTTACGCTAAAACGTACGGATTACGGAAGGCTAATACGTACTTCCACAGACATGAAAATAAAAGCTCGATTCGGTGTATAAACCTGTACAGAAAGCAAAAAATGACAAAATAATTGTTTGGTTGCACTAAAGAATGAAGATTTCCTGCTTTGACAGTTGGAAACAGTTCAGCATCAATTACTTTTTCGTCACCATTGTGTTTCGTTATCAAACGAACTTGACTAAAATTCTGTTGCATTAGCTCCGCCTGCCTGTATTGCGACTTTTTTGTCGTTTGGTGGTTAACGTAACAGTCAGGCATAGAATGAAATACTCAACGATCCCTCGAATAAAGACACAAGTGAAACAGATCGGTGCCGCGCGGAGTGACCGCGCTGTTTGAGGCGTCCTGCCACGGGCTGCGTGGCCTTTCCTGCCGGAGGTGCGAGCCCTCCCTCGGGCATGCGTGTGTGTGATGTTCTTAGCATAAGTTAGTTTAAGTAGTGTGTAAGATGATCTCACACACATCTGAACATTTGAGACAGATTGGTCAAACACGGCGCATAAGATTGGTCTAGTCTAACTGTATAGCTGTGAGTACTTTTGTGTCTGTTTCTTGTCTGTGCCGTTTCAAACTGATGTCTTATGGTCCTCTCCGTCGTTCATAAACAATTCCATTAGGTCTACAGCTTTGCTTTCGCCGTTTGCAGTACATGGCAGTGGCGACAATCATTAGTGCAAGTTGATAAGTCGTAACTGTCATAAAGTAATCTTAAGCATTTGTAAACATAACTCCGTCAAAATATATGTCAATTTGTGATTGCATTATAAAATTATTCTCCACTGAATATGTCAAATTACGAGCTCACTTCTTGTCGCTTACTGAAAGTTGAAATTTTGTGCATTAAGGTAAAGGAATCTGCGGTTGAGATTCATTAAATATTGGGCAAGATCTCTGTTGGAAGTATCTGTTAGTGCTAGAACTTCCACAGAATGATTTCAGCGCTTTAAGAATGTTTGACGTCGAGGCCTGACATGGAGGCGGAAGAGAGAAGATTTTCGAGGTGAGTGAAACCGACGCAAACAATCACAGGAGACAATTATCGAAAGCACTTGACGCCTTTGAGCCGAACACTGGAAGACGAATGGCTACAATACAGCGACAGAAACGAAACCGTGATTTTTCAGCATGACTGTTCTCGACCTACTGTCGCAACACACGTCGAAATATACCTGGTAATGTTGAAATGCGAAGTCCTGCCCCATTCACTTTACTCACCGGACATTGCTCCCCCTGACTAACACGTTTCTGGATCGGTGGCACAAGGCCTGGCTGACCAGCACTGCCGGCCTTATGAATAAGTGCAAAATTAGATCCATTCATGGATCTCCTCAAAAGATGCCCAGTTCTTCCGGTGCGGGACTCGTATGTACCCGGAAGATGGGAGAAAGTAGTGATCCGCGGTGGCCAATACTTCCAATCGTAATTTTTTGTAAGTTTTTCACAATAAAGTCTCGACCTTCGAGAAAAAACAGCGCTAGTAAAGTTGTAGATCTAAGAAGTAACATTCAGATATCTACTCCTGCATCTAACACCCTTTTTCTTTCTTACAGTCTTGATGTGCAAAATTATTATTATTATTATTATTAATATTATTATCGCCGTATGTTCAGTTAGTGGCCTATAAGAGGCGGATTTTATATTTTAATGTCATTAAGTGTTCAGCTGTAAAGGCGCAAACGATTTGGAAATGTAACGAGGTTTGAAATATTAAATATGTTGTTGAGATAAATTTTTGGTTACAGCCATATAATTTCGTGAACAGCACATAGTTGACAGAGCTTGAAAGCTGTAAATATGTTCTAACAGCAGTATACAGCCAAGGGAGGGCTGAACTGTGTACATCGGCTCCTCGTGCCAAACAATTCGTTTGGAATGTTGCATACAGCTCAGAGCCAGCCCACACTAGCAAAAGGCTTGGCTGTGAGCTGCTGTTCGTGCTAAACCGATTGCCATGGCAACAGCTCTCAAGCCCGACCAGTTACGGACAGTTCACGAAATTATAAGGCTGTATCGCAAAATATATATGTTTAACGCGTTCAACGTTATACTGAAAATTGCTACAAGCAGGAAACGTCGTGGTGTACAAATCATAAATAAAATGGATGTAAACCAACAACCAGTGGACGAAATAAATAGCTTTTAAGAAGGTTATCATTGGCATGGCACCTGTTGCAACTAAAAGCTATTAAATAAGCATCTTCCATAATTGCATTTTGGACTTTATTTTGATGTAACATTATGTCTATTACCTTTAAGTTTTTCAGCTCAGAGTAGAGTACTATCTATCTCGTATCATTTAATGTCCAGTTGCTTGGTATATCTTTAGTACTATATTATTTTTCGAAACTATGATGCGACATTGCAGTCCATTTCATTTTATGTTTCAGTCGTGCTGAGCTGCAGTCCTACATGTTACCATTCTTTCATTTTTTGACGTATCTACGTATTTTGTTTCTTACTGCAACTGTAAAAGTCAACTGAAGGTCTTGCTTTTCTCGCTGGTGTGGTATTGATTCCATCCCACTGATGTCCTAAGGAATGTCTTGTTGCGTCTCCATCTGTTGCTAAGTATGTATCTCCGGTGGAATGCAGTTGATATTTAATTGAGGACACATATGCTCGCGATTTTGGTTCGTATTCAGATGCATAGAGCTATCTATCGACAAAAATATCACTATGGAATTTGCTACACTAGCATGTGTAATGCAGAGAAATGCCTGAAACGTTTTGCACATATTGTGACAGTTTTGTCCACAAATTTGAAGTAAAAAATTCTAATAGAAGGAAAAAATAAATTAAGTGCTAATCTGCAATTTTTCGTCTACAATTGTCATATGTAGGAGAGAAGTGCCTTTATAGTGCGAGGTCCCAATGCATACCACTACTACAGAATACTACCTCTAGCACTGTCCGACATCTTGTGATGTCGCAGTGAAATACGTGCTTCTTGGTGCCATATTATCGGCTGTGTGTGGAGGAACATGTCGTCTGACGGCAGTGTTCATTTTGTTGTGGTTTTCATCGACTGTAACCGTTCTCTTGTGCACGCGCCGAAGAGAATTAACGATAAAGATAATGGGAACATAATGTTTTATTTTTGGTTAACGTACATGAAACAGCTTTAATTTACAGACATTCATGACTCTGTATTCGTTGTGGTTCGTTTGTAGGAAACTGGCAATAGCGACGTTGCTTATAATCTACCGCTAGAAGCTTCCTATATTCCGCTGGTAGAGTTTATGGAACTTTTGCGTATAATGAGCTTTAAAAATGTGTTCCGCATTATTAGTGCAACATAATGTTTAGAAATCACGTGGTGAGTCTTATCATCCGTTCTTTATGCTAAGTTATTAATCGAATAATCATCATGTATTATAGTACGGAAACAGATAGGCGTTATGGCAAGTGAGGCATAGAAGAATTGCATGTAGTTGTAAACGGTATATTTAACTGGCAATCACGGATTGAATGTATGTGAACGAATATAAAATGTTCCTAAGCTAACTACGGAGAGGCATGCTGAAAATGAAAAGAAAAATGCTAACGGGGATACTAAACTGTTTTCCAGCGAAACTGATAACGAATTGCTATGATATGTTCTTACATTTCAAGAGACAATGTTCGATTCACGCTTTTCGGACGTAAGAAAACTTGCGTTAGACTTTGCACAACGAGTCGGTTTGCCCCAGAATTTCAGTGTAGAAGAAGCAATGGCAGACAAAAAGGGGGCTGAAGATTTCGATCCAAGAAAAGGAGAATAAGCATGGAGCTACAGCTCGACTTGTGAAAAGGAAGTATTTTCGAGACTCTGTGGGGAAACCCCCACAGAAAATCATTCCTAAAATACAGGAATGGTGCAGTGAGTTTTTAGAAAGAGCGAATGGAAGAAGTGACCAGACGCATGAAGTAAAAAAATGTGGACTCCTGCACTCCTGTGAAGTGGACAGGGATGGGGAAAGGTGGGAAGAAGTTGCGTCGTGATGGCAGCAAATGGTGTTGTGAGAAGTAAAACATGGGACATTTCCTTAAACTTAGACTGATAGATATCTTTCAGGTCAAAGATGTAGTTTATAAGGATGTTAAAGTTCATACACACACTTACACATATTAAGAAACCAGATACTTAAGTTGTATCATTTGCAGATGTTTAGAAAATTAGATGTAGTCTGTTTTAGTTTTCCAAGATTTTTAGTTCCTTAAATCAGATAGCGAGAACACCGTCCCACAGTTGAGCATGGCATTGTTTAAATATCTTTATAACTGGCTGTTAAGACTATAGTAAACAAAATCTCAAAAGTGATTAAATTTAGGCAACTCTTCCTTAGTCGTGTAGGTTATTCTATGCAATAGTAAGGAGAAGATTATCTTAATAGTTACGAAATAATTTCTCTCTCTACCTTTATTTAATTTCATTGTTTTAGCCGTGGACGATACTATTTGTTACAATTATCACGATTGTAATTTCGACCTTCGGTCTTTTTAAAGTGGTTAAGTGTGCTGAAAATACAACAACTGTCAATAAAACAGATAAAATGGATTTAAGCCTACGTTCATTTCATTAACGATGATTATTGCTATGTTGTCAGTACCTTTAACGACTATAAAGTGACCGAAGGTGGAAATTACAACCGTGGAAATCATAGAAAATAGTACAGTGGATGGTGAATGTGATGCCATTAAACAAATTCTATGGCACTGCCATCCCACAACAAATACAACTGTGAAATTTGTCGTTTAGATATGGAAGTCAGGAAGAAATGTGAGACCGAGGAGCAGCTTAAGACTTCTCAAAGATTACGTCTGGAAAACTTATTCGTTTTGTGTGAAACATATTAGCAGGTAACATGAAGCGGACCAAAGAAATGTACATCTACATCTGCATCTACATAGTATTCCGCAACCCACCGTACGGCCAATAGCGGAGGGCACTCTGTACCATTACTAATCATTTCCCTTCCTGTCCGACTCGCAAATAGAGCTAGGCAAAATCGATTATCTACACAATGACGAGCCAAAACGTTATGACCACCTGCTTAATAGCTTTTCTGTCTGTCTCGGAACGAAATACATAACCTATTCTGCGTATCAGGGAGCCGATAGTTTGTTGGCTGGTTTGTGCAAGTATGTCGCATTATGTGTCTACGCGCAGGTCATGTTATTCTCGTAAATAACAAGTCGCTGATTTATGTACGCGGTGATGACGCCAGATAGCGACTCATACGGGTTCCATAGGATTTATATCAGGCGAATCTACTCGTAGAGACATCAACGTGAGTTCACTACAATGCTGCTCAAACCACCGTAGCACGGTTCTGGCTCCGAGTCACGGGCAGTCATACTGTTGAAAGGTCGGGGAAGACATCAAGCATGAAGGGCTGCAGGTGGTTCGCAGCTGGCAGCGTGTCTTCGCTTACTACCACAGGTCCTACGCAAGACCAGGAGAATGTCTCCCATAGCTCAATACTGCTCCCCTCGGCCTGCGTCCGTGACGCGTTGCACATTTCGAGCCGCCCTTCACCACGATGGCGGCATTTGTGGAGACGACCATTGAGCTAGTGTAGCAAAAATGTGATTCACTCGAAGAGCCGACATGTTTCTGTTGATCAGAGATCGAATCCCGATGGCCCCGTGCCCATTGCAAGCGCAATCGACGACCCCTTTGGGTCAACATGTGAACACGTAAGGGTGGACTGCAGCGGAGATCCATTTTCATCAGTGTACGATGCACGGTGTGCTCCGAAACACCTGTGCGTGCACCAGCACTGTGCTATTTCGGCGGAGATGCCACGAATCACCATCTATCCTACTTTACAGAACAGACAACCCACCGAACTACACGTTCTTTGAAGAGTCGCGGATGTCCAACCATTTAGCACCTAGTTGTAGTTTCGCTGTCCTACCTCTTTTCCGTAGTCGCAAGTGAACAGTCAGTCAGCTTCGCCGTTTTCGAGATACACGTTCACAGGCTCTTCGTAATAATAAATTGCCGTTTGTCAAAGTCGCTTACTCAGCGGATTTCCCATTTTCAGCCCATGTCTTGGCTAGGGTGATCTCGCGCCCGTGTCTGCTCCGTTTGCATACTTTTGTTATCTCGTCACGTGCCCGCACCGACACCAGCCGGCGTCTAACGTAGCGGTGGGCAGAGGTCGTAACGTTCTGGCTGTTCACTGCACGCATCCGCACGAGCCCTCCTCTCTCTGACCTTATCCTCATAGTCCTTACGCGATTTGTACGTGGGAGGCAGTCAGCTTGAAATGCCGGTCCTCTAAGCTTACTCAGAGTGTCCCTTGAGAAAAAAAGTCGCCTTGCCCCAGGAATTCCCATTTTATTAATGAAAACTTCTGGGCTGAATTGGGGTGGGCCATATATAAAACTTCTTCTCCTTCCTCACGTTTCGTTGCGTTGCCTACTGCGGTCAACATCTTCCGAGGTGAGTCGGCGACTGGCTGCTAGGCTCGCTTGCTCGCTGTAAAACACTGGCGACATATGTCAGGTGTAGAGGCAGTGTAAGCAGCGCAGCTGGTGTTCCTGCGCTGACCTGTGGCGTTGGCAGTGGGACCTGCCTTGACGAGCTGTCCTCAGTGAGCGTCGCTGGCTATAGAGACGCTCTTTGTATCTTCATCGAGACTGCGGGAGAGGACTATTCCCACAGTAGGTCGGGCCAGCGTGTTGTCTGCCCGTCGTGGACCTGTTGGCCCAGTCCACGAATTAGACGGCTGTCAGAGTGTTCTGCGTTGTTGTAGAACACCCTGGCGATTTGCCGGAGGCGATCCCGCAGTAAAGGGATGCCTGCTTCCTCGTGGAGCAGCCTCGTGGGGTAGCGAGGCGGCTTGTGGAGCGCAAGTCGCAGCGCCCTATTCTGAACGCGTCGGAGCGTCGCAATGTGCTTCGCTGCTGCGTTACCCCACTCCACGGCCGCATATTCCAGAACCGGCCGTACCGAGGCCAGGTGCATGGAGAGGCCGTGGAGTGGAGGTAGTGCAGACGAGGGGTTGAGCAGCGGGTACAGCGCACGCAGTCTCTCCACTGCTCTCCCTCTGACGTCGCGGACGTGAAGCAGCCACGTCAGCAGCCTGTCCAGTGTGACCCCGAGGTTTCCTGAATGAGATTTTCACTCTGCATCAGAGTGTGCGCTGATATGAAACTTCCTGGCAGATTAAAACTGTGTACCGGACCGAGACTCGAACTCGGGACCTTTGCCTCGGGCAAGTGCTCTTCCAACTGAGCTACCCAAGCACGACTCACGCCCCGTCCTCACAGCTTTACTTCTGCCAGTATCTCGTCTCCTACCTTCCATACTTTACAGTAGCTCTCCTGCGAACCCTGCAGAACTAGCACTCCTGAAAGAAGGAAGTTTCATATCAGCGCACACTCTGCTGCAGAGTGAAAATCTCATTCTGGAAACATCCCCCAGGCTGTGGCTAAGCCATGTCTCCGCAGTACCCTTTCTTTCAGGAGTGCTAGTTCTGCAGGATTCACATGAGATCTTGTGTAAAGTTGGTCGGCGGTGTACAGAGTGTACAGCAGGGGGCCGAGTACCGACCCCTGCGGCACTCCCGCTCGAATCTGCCGGATGTGCAACCATCTGCTCGGACGTGGAATGTGCGGCCCGATAGATACGAGCGCTGTAGGACCACGTGCGATGTCGGTACCCCGTGTACAAAAAGTTTGTACACGAGGCCGTCTTGCCACACACAGTTAAAGGCCTCGGAGACGTCGAGAAGCACCGCCCCTAGGTACTCCCGCGTCTCCAGCGCTCGCATCGCCTGCTCCAGGAGGCGCAACAGCTGCTGGGTGGTGGAGTAGCCGCTCCGGAACCCGAACTGTTCCTCGGGGATGAGCTGCTGTTCCGTCACGTGGCGTAAAAGCCGCTCCACGCATAGTCTCTCAAAGACTTTTGAGAGGGACTGGAGCTCGCTGACCGGCCGGTAGTTGGCTGCCTGACGTGGGTCCTTGCTGCTCTTGCGGTTGGCAACCACGCGGAAGGGAAAGTCCCAGAGCGAAGGATGCTGTTGAAGATGTCCGTCAGACTGGTGTGCCTCTGGCGGTAGCAATCTCAACAGGCAGTTGGTGACACCATCCGTGCCACCAGCCTTCTTGGGGTAGAGGCGACGGAGCTACAGATCGACTTCTGCAGCCGTGATTTCCTCTATCGTGTCGTCCTCTTCACGCGCAGTGAGGAAAACAGGGAGGCGGTCCTTCACTGGGCGGACGTGGTCGGCATCGAACACGTCATCGGCGGGATGGAAGTATTCCGCGAACGTGTTCGCGAAGATGCTGGCTTTCGCATCCGGCTCGCAGACAACGCTCGCTGGTGACGGCGAAGGAAGCGCCTGGCTGCCGCCAAGAACTACCATCTGTCGTCGTTAGGGTGGCCACAAGGCCCGCCCTGTCACGATCCGGTGATCATCTATGGCGGCCGGAATCTCGCGCCGTGCCCTGTTGAGGCGGTGCTTCGTCTCGGCCAGCCGCTTGAGCTGCCGCTCTCGAAAGAGGCGATTTTTGTGCGTGATTTCCTCTAAGATGTGCGGCGGGAGTTGGCGCGACATTTTTCGAACCCCTCCTACAACTTCTGGATGGGGATGACAGGTCAGACGGAATTGTCGCCTACGCAGATGACCTATTAGTTGTAGTAACTGCAAACAACAGAGCCCAGTTAGAAGATAAAGCCAGTGGAATACAACAAACAATTACTCAGTGGTGTCTCAACAACAAACTCAGGATAGCCGAAAACAAAACAACATACACTTTACTGAAAGGATCACTCCAAAGGAATCCTTCTGTTAAAATTGTGGACACAAACATCAAACGAGCACACATTACGCGCTATTTTGTGGTACACATAGATGAAAAATTGAATTTCCACGAACACATAAGGCTAACAACAGACAAAGCAGAAAAAATACTGCACAAACTGGTGAGGCTAAATTCAAAACAGTACAGCCTACCTCTACCAGTCGACCGTACATACCACTGTGCGCTCTTCGAATTTGTACTCAACTTTGCAGCTAGCACGTGGGCACATAGACTTAACGTGGTCACCAACAAAGCATCCGTCAGACGAGGGCAGAGAAGTGTCCTACTTAGGCTATACATGGCAAGGTGAGTGGGATGTAAGTGATAAGGGACGTAGACTGCATGACTTCCTCCCTGACGTAAGGGAGAGGTTGAGAATGAAACATATGGATCCCAGCCACGGTATGGTAGATTTCTTAACCGGGCACGGACCTTATCCCACGCACGTAAACCGCGTAAGTCTGAGGCAGAGACCTACATGAACATGCGGGGAAGAAGGTTCCCCAGAATACGCAAACAATACGCAAACAATAGACATACACTGCACTTAGATTACACAGATACAGACACAGATTTATACACAGCAATAAGAGACGAAGAACAGTGGGCACAATCGGCCACTGGCGTCGGTGATACGGGAGCTCCATTGCGTGTGCTCGGCGTTCAAGTCGCCCGCAGTGAAGATCTCCCCGCGCAACGCCAGCAGGGCGTCGAAGTCAGCCCCCTGAGCAGTCCCCTCGGCGGCCTGTAGGCCGCAACGAAGGTCATGACCCCCGCCGCCGTGGTGACAGCCACCCCAGTGGCCTCCACCGCGGTGAGGGGCGGTACATCTACATCTGCATGATTACTCTGCAATTCACATTTAAGTGGTTGCCAGAGGGTTCAACGAACCATAATCATACTGTCTCCCTACCATTCCACTCCCGAACAGCGCGCAGGAAAAACGAACACCTAAACCTTTCTGTTCGAGCTCTGATTTCTCTTATTTCTTTTTTATGATCATTCCTGCCTATGTAGGTTGGGCTCAACAAAATATTTTCGCATTCGGAAGAGAAAGTTGGTGACTGAAATTTCGTAAATAGATCTCGCCGCGAGGAAATACGTCTTTGCTTTAATGACTTCCATCCCAGCTATTACTACGAACTGCGACCTTCCTGACAGGAAATCACGAATCCAGTCGGACAACTGAGACGATACCCCACAGGCCCGCAGCTTGATTAGAAGTCGCTTGTGAGGAACGGTGTCAAAAGCTTTCCGGAAATCTAGAAATACGGAATCAACTTGAGATCCCCTGTCGATAGTGGCCATTACTTCGTGCGAATAAAGAGCTAGCTGCGTTGCACAAGAGCGATGTTTTCTGAAACCATGCTGATTACGTATCAATAGATCGTTCCCTTCGAGGTGATTCATAATGTTTGAATACAGTATATGCTCCAAAACCCTACTGCAAACCGACATCAATGATATAGGTCTGTAGTTCGATGGATTACTCCTACTACCCTTCTTAAACACCGGTGCGACCTGCGCAATTTTCCAGTCTGTAGGTACAGATCTATCGGTGAGCGAGCGGTTGTATATGATTGCTAAGTAGGGAGCTATTGTAACATCGTAATCTGAAAGGAACCTAATCGGTAACCAATCTGGACCTGAAGACTTGCCCGTATCAAGCGATTTGGGTTGCTTCAAACCCCTAAGGTATCTACTTCTAACAAGGGAACCTCCCCATCGCACCCCCTTCAGATTTAGTTTTAAGTTGGCACAGTGGATAGGCCTTGAAAAACTGAACACAGATCAATGGAGAAAACAGGAAGAAGTTGTGTGGAACTGTGAAAAAATAAGCAAAATATACAAACTTAGTAGTCCATGTGCAAGGTAGGCAACATAAAGGACAATATGAGCTCAGGATGCCGTGGTCCCGTGGTTAGCATGAGCAGCTGCCGAACGAGAGGTCCCTGGTTCGAATCTTCCCTCCAGTGAAAACTTTAATTATTTATTTTCAGACAATCATCAAAGTTCAGGCATTCGGACATAATCAACTTCGCTCTCCAAAATTCCAGGACATGTTCAGATTTGCTTGGACATATGCAGGATTTGACGGTTTTTACAGGGAAAAATTTGAAAACGTTAAAAACATATGTTTTGACAGAGCACAGGGAAAACTGTTCGACTGTGAAACTGTTGCACTCATTTGTGGCATTTTATGTGACAAACTATTATGTTTTCGTCACTTTTTTGGGAGTGATCATCACATCCACAAGAAAACCTAAATCGGGCAAGGTAGAAGAATCTTTTTACCCATTCGCCAAGTGTACAAGTTAGGTGGATCGACAACATATTCTTGTCAGGTGACGCACATGCCGTCACCAGTGTCGTATAGAATATATAATACGTGTTTTCCTGTGGAGGAATCGGTTGACCTATGACCTTGCGATCAAATGTTTTCGGTTCCAATTGGAGAGGCACGTCCTTTCGCCTACTAATCGCACAGTTTTGCGGTGCGGTCGCAAAACCCAGACACTAAACTTATTACAATGAACAGAGACGTCAATGAACGAACGGACAGATCATAACTTTGCGAAAATAAAGAAAGAAAAGTTTTCACTCGAGGGAAGACTTGAGCCGAGGACCTCTCGTTCCGCAGCTGCTCACGCTACCCACGGGACCACGGGACCACGGCGCTCCTGAGCTCACACTGTCTTAGATGTTGCCTATCTTGCACATGGACTACTCCGTTTGTATATTTTGCTTATCTTTTTCATAGTCCCACACAGCTTCTTCCTGTTTTCTCCATTGATCTGTGTTCAGTTTTTCAAGGCCTATCCACTGTGCCAACTTATAACTAAATCTGAGGGGGGTGCGATGGGGGGGTTCCCTTGTAAGAAACTCATGCTAGCAGATGTTCGTGTTTCAAATTCTGGAATATTCCATTCGTCTTCCCTGGTGAAGGAATTTCGGAAAACTGCCTTCAATAACTCCGCTTTAGCGACACAGTCGTCGGTAACAGTACTATCGGCACTGCGCAGCGAAGGTATTGACTGCTTCTTGCCGCTTGTGTATTTTATATGTGACCAGAATTTCTTCGGATTTTCTACCAAATTTCGAGACAATGTTTCGTTGTGGAACCTATTAAAGGCATCTCGCATTGAAGTCCGTGCCAAATTTCGCACGTCTGTAAATTTTAGCCAATCTTCCGGATTTCGCGTTCTTCTGAACTTCGCATGGTTTTTCCGTTGCCTCTGCAACAGCGTTCGGACCTGTTTTGTGTACCATGCGGGATCAGTTCCATCTCTTACTAATTTATGAGGTATGAATCTCTCAAGTGCTGTTGCTACTATATCTTTGAATTTGAGCCACATCTCGTCTATATTTGCATAGTCAGCTCGGAAGGAGTGGAGACTGTCTCTCAGGAAGGCTTCTAGTGACACTTTATCCGCTTTTTTAAATAAAATTATTTTGCGTTTGTTTCTGGTGGATTTAGAAGAAACGGTATTGAGCCTAGCTACAACGACCTTGTGATCACTAATCCCTGTATCAGTCATGATGCTCTCTATTAGCTCTGGATTGTTTGTGGCTAAGAGGTCAAGTGTGTTTTCGCAACCATTTACAATTCGCGTGGGTTTGTGGACTAACTGCTCGAAATAATTTTCGGAGAAAGCGTTTAGGACAATCTCGGGAGATGTTTTCTGCCTACCACCGGTTTTGAACAAGTATTTTTGTCAACATATCGAGGGAAGATCGAAGTCCCTACCAACTATAAGCGTATGAATGGGGTATTTATTTGTTACAAGACTCAAATTTTTCCTGAACTGTTCAGCAACTATATCATCTGAGTCTGGGGGTCGGTAGAAAGAGCCAATTATTAACTTAGTTCGGCTGTTAAGTATAACCTCCACCCATACAAACTCGCACGGAGTATCTACTTCGACTTCACTACAAGATAAACCACTACTGACAAACACTCCACCACCAATTCTGCCTAATCTATCTTTCCTGAACACCGTCTGAGACTTCGTAAAGATTTCTGCCGAACTTATTTCAGGCTTTAGCCAGCTTTCTGTACCTGTAACGATTTCAGCTTCTGTGCTTCCTATTAGCTGGACTTCGTGATGTTTGAGGGATGCCTTGACGTAGATGGCCGTCCCACCACCGAGGGTCAGCCTGTCGGTGCGGTAGCACCGATAGTTGGCCGCCTTCACATGAATTCCCGGCAGCAGATATGTCTCGCACTCGAGGTAAATGTCAATTGCCTCGTCGCGCAAGAACGCCCTGAATTCCCCTTGCTGGGGGACCGATGCGTTCGCGTTGAAGGCGCAAACGGTGGGGCCACGGATGTGGCGGTTATCCGTGGCGGGCAGAAGCCGCAACGCCGGCCTGGAGGGCCGTCGTAACCGCGGTGACGAGCACCGCTAAAGCGATCGGAGGTCGGCTGCGTCGGGAGCCGAGGGTGCCGCTGGGGCGGCCTCCGCTACGGGCCGGCTCGTTGCGACCGCTCCGTAGAAGGCGACTGCCGTGGAACACCGGCAGCTAGTTGCAGTGGCGGCGCAGCACGAGTTGCCGGCTGCTGCCGCGGCACAGTGTCGGCTGCAGTCCGTTGCGCAGCGGCAGGGGTCGTCCGGCCCGCGCGCCGGCGACGCCTGGGTGGGGCGGCATCCCGCGCGTCAGGCGTGGGTGCCGCGGTTGCCACTCGCGCGGGGGAAGCCGCGGACGGCGCAGTCGGCTGCTGCCGGTCGCCAGCGGCCTGCTCCGGTCGCTGGGTGGAGGAGGCAGTCGGTCCGCCCTCGGTGGCGGCAGCAAAGCTGATGGACACGTGCACTTTACGAGAAGGAGCAGCCACGCCCCGTTGCTGGTTTCGGCCCCGTTTGGAGGCCGAACAGCCTCTGTAACTGGCAACGTGCGGCCCGCCGCAGTTGCAGCACGTCGGTTTTTCTTATCGGGTGAGCCCACATGATTTGCTCTCGTGCTGTCCCGCGCACTTTAAGCAGCGGGGCAGCACGGAGCAGTAGCGGGAGACGTGGTCCAGCCTTTGGCAGCAGAAGCAGTGGGCCCTCTTGCCTTTGGCCCGGAGCGGTTTAACCGCGACCTTGACACGGCCGACCTGCTGCACCTGGAAAATCTTGTCAATGAGGACAACCTGGTACAGCGCCATGTCTCGGTGGGTACTGGGGGACTTCACCAGGCCGGTGGACCGGATGTCAAAGCCCATGTCCTCGAGCTCTCGGTGGTAGTCCGCGCCAAACTCTAGGGGAAGTTGGCGGAAAACCACCTTCAGAAGTTTGGGCGGATCGGAAGGGTGCGTGTAGCACGGGAGGCCATCCTCGCAGGTGGTGTCCATCACCGTGCGCTACTCTTCATTGGACGTCACTGTGACCTTGTAGAGGTCACGGCCGGAGGCCTTGACAGTAGTTGACGTTGCCACCCTCTCAAGTTTCTGCTGGAAATCCATGTAGTCGCCGTCCCATTGGACGACGATAGGCGTCTGGGGCCGCGGCTTCTTCTGGGACGGCGCCAGAGGCGTGTCGCCCTCTTCCTGCGCATCTACGCTGGCGCCCCAAAACGCGTTGAGGTCGGCAGCGGTTGCGTTTCCCGCAGCGCAGCAGCCCTGGCGGTGCGCCGCCTGGGTGGGGCGACAAAGTCGTCCGCATCAGGCTGCCGGGAGGCAGCAGGCGAACGAGAGGGACGCTGCGTCTTTTTTGTCGGTCTCGGCTTGGCGGTGCTCCGGCAGGAGCCCGCGACCGTCTTCACAGCCTCTGTGGTGGAGGCGCGGGAAGTCCTAGATGCCTTCTTCCGCGACCTCGCGGTGTCAGAGATCAGGGAGCAATTGTCGGAATCGTCGTACGTCACAGCCCGGCGCTTTCTGAGGGCGCGGGCATCGTCAGGGTCGATGTCGCGATGCTCTGCCTCGGCAATCGCCTCAGCAAGATTGGCGTCCCTCAGTTCGATGGCGGCCACCTCGGTGGTATCTGCAGCAGACTGTGCCCCCGTCCAGACCGCGGGGTTTCCCCTAGCGCAGGACGGGGCATCAACTAGCGCAGGCACGGGCTCTTGCTGTGTCTCTGCGGCCAGAGGAGCGACGGGGGACACATCGACCTCTCGAGTGGTCCAGTCCAGCGGCGCAACACCCACCGAGGGCCCGCAAACTCTTGCAGTGCGGCCGGCGAGGCTCTTGCTGCCTCGTGGGGGTTAGTGAAGCAGTTGTTCCAATATAAACCGTGCCACAGCTACACGGAATTTTATACACACCTGGGGTAGCTAAGGGGTGTCGTGCGTCTTTCACCGATCTTAAACTTTCACAAATTTTCTTGGTAGGTCTAAAGGTTGTCTCCGCTTGAAACTTGGCCAAAACTTTGCCAATACGGTCCGTGATGTTGTGAATAAATGGAAGAAAAACTTTTCCAGCCGACGGTTGTTGTTGTCGTGTATTTTCGGACACTTTTCTTCTAGGGTGGAGTGCTCGATCTATCTCGTTGTCAGTGTATCCATTTCTCTTGAATTACTGCCTGTTGCAAATCGCAGAAGGTGAGTCAGTATCTTACATATATGTTAATTTTGTCTCTCACTGTAGTAAAAGTGGAAAACTGCAGTTGTGAAACGTTACATACTCATGTTCACTAAGTGTTTGTCTCTCTTGTGTATTGGAAGTGCATGTTAATAGTATAACAGGATCCACAGTTTGTCTATTGTGTTAATGTTCGGTAACAAGTAACGGAAAGACCATTAATTATGAAAACCATGATTTCTTTATTCAAATGATGGCGAGAAGCAACCTGCTAGTGGATTCCAATTAACTTTTATTTTAAATAGTGAAGTGTTTAACTGAGAGAGACTTAACCTATATCCAATTAATGATTCTGCAGTGAATAGCAATAATAACGTTATAAAGACCATTCAGTTTGTATAATCCCTGAAAGTAATAGTGTGTTTCGGTATCTGTTATAAATTTGCAAATAGTTTGTGCTGCTCTAACGGTTAGTTTCAATCTTACCATAAATATACGTATGTGTCAGAGTTCACTGCCCTCGCATGTGACAAAGTATAGGTTGTGTTTATCCATTAAAGTTACTAATAACTTTTTTCTTGAACGAGAACGTTAATCATTCTCTTGCCTAGTTAGGCTGGCGACCGTTTTCTTTATCCGTTAATCAGTGCAGATAGGCAAAATTTTGTTTGTTACTGTTCAAATATTTACGTAATTCGGACTTTTATTTCCGATAAGCCACCTCCGTTGGCTACAACACGGTCAACATAACAAAATTCCTCTCAGAGGGTAACACTGCTCTGTTGCTTTATACCATAATTGCGTTAACAAGATAGTTTTATTTCACGACCTGCCTACAACTTTAAGGTTATGGTACAGCAGTACCAGACGGTAGTGTTATACCGTCTCCACAAAAGTTTTTATGACTCCCCTCTTCTGCCTAGGATGATAATTCCGTGTAGCCGTGGCATGGTTTATATTGGAACAACTAAAAGGAGTGTTAATACCCGCCTAACGGAACACAAAAGGAACTGTAGATTGGGACAAATTGACAAACCAGCTGTAGCAGAACACGTTTTCAAAAACGGTTATCACGAAATAAAATTTATTGAGACAAACGTGACAGCTAGGACCTCACATTATTATACCCGCATGTATAGAGAAGCTATAGAGATCTACAAGCATGAAAATAATTTTAATAAAAAAGAAGAAAGATTGAAACTAGACAAGATATGACCGTCGACTTTGCACCAATGAAGTGACAATCTACTACCTGGAATCGAGAGAGATGGCACTAGCCAGAGATCGTTTTAAATTCGAAAGCACGTGATGAGTGGTGGCGCTATCTAGGCGCTCTATATAAGCGGGATCTCCAGCTCCTAGCAGCCAGTCGCCGACTCACCTCGGAAGATGTTGCCTGCAGTAGGCAACGAAACGTTAGGAAGGAGAAGAAGTTTTATATATGGACCACGGCAATTCAGCCCGGAAGTTGTAACTAATGAAGACGCCGGCCGTGAAAGCTTGCATGTTATGATTAATTCCCATTTGAGTTACCGAAGCATCTCCGTAATACTTGCGTGTTTTTCGTACCTATCGATATCAAATCTAGCAGCGTGCCTCCTAATTGCTTCGATGTATTCCTTTAATCTGATCTGGTACGTATCCAAACCACTCTAGCAGTATTCAAAAATACGAAGCACTAGTGTCCTATATGCGGTTTCCTTTACAAATGAATCACACTTCCCCAAAATTATGCCATTTAACCAAAGTTTACCATTCACCTTCCCTATCACATAATCGTTCCATTTCATGTCGCTTTCCAACTTAACTCCTGTATATTTAAACAATGGGATTGCGTCAAGCAGTACACTGCTAATGCTGTACCCGAACACTACATGTTCATTTTTCCTTTCATCCGCATTAACTCACATTTTTCCTCATTTAGAGCCAGCTGCCTTCCATCACACCAGCTAGACATTTTGTCTTAGTCATCTCGTATCCTTATACAATCAATCAACTTCGACAGCTTCTCCGAATCTGTACTACCTTTAGTGTCGTCATTGCGCATTCCATTTTGAACCTAGAGTGCAACAGCCTCTGCCTCTACATCATTTTCAGAAGTTCGTTCTTAAAAAATTGTTGGTCTTTTCCGTCCTCAATCCACCTACTACGTTCATAGTTCTCCAGACCACGATTTACAGTCCGCTTACAATTTGTCCATAAAAACTTTACATCGATCTTACTGGAACTACATGATGTCAGATCACTGACTAAGTGAGATGCTAACGACTGTTTATCTGCTCTTTGTAGCAGAAATACTCTCCTAGCCTTCTTGACTGATGAAATAACTTCCGTAGCCATAGTCGTTATGTCATCATGATCCCCGTCTCTATACTAACGCCATCGCCAATGTCCGGCCTATTTGTACCTACTGGGTCTAAGAGATCTCCATCACGTGTGGTCTGCCGAAGTAGGTTCTCAAGACAGTTTTCAGAAATCATATTCAATAGTCTGAGATTTGGTAGTCTCGGCACACTCTTGACACTAAGGGTCACGGAATATTAAATTCCCTAACAGTTTCCGAAATGGAATGTCCCGTGTTTCTAGCTCCAGCGTTCAGAGTCTCTTAATTCCCGTCGCGCGGCCATAATCACGGCGGAAGCCTTTTCAGGTGAATCACGTGACTAAAACTGACAGCTCCGTCAAAGCATTGCCCTTTTATACCCTGTGTACTTGATATTACGGCCATCTGTATATATGTATACCGCTACGCCAGTTTTGTCACCTCAGTGCAAACGAGTCTGAGGTGAGAATATTCTTAAATGACTGTAATATGATTTTTATTATTGAACTCGGGAGCTATAGTCGTACAGAAGTAACTGAAACATCCAGAACCAGATAGATCAGCAAAGTACAGTATTTAGGTAGAAACGCCTTAAAACCAGTCCTCCATTTGTTTCATACAAACGTAACATAATTCCTGCACTACACTTTGCCTTGTATTGAAATGGAGAGCTTCTGTCTTAAAGAGAGAGTTGTAATTGTGCGCTATACTAATAATATAGGTTGATAGCTTAAAATGTTTAAGTTCCGTGTTTTGCTTGCGCTTACAAAAGTTGTCATATACTTCTTAAATTTGTTTTCAGTTTGAAGTTAATGTTGGATCATGAAAACATAACCTATTTCCATACATGCAGCGATTTGTTCTTAATAAGAAAAGCTTAGAAATAAATAAGCAGTTGGTAAGCGCTCATGGTAGAGTTCGAGTGTGGTGCAGACCCTACGAATCCGTGGACCCAAGGTGTCAACAAGACACAGTGTTAGCTGTTGGTGACTCCATAATAGTGTGGTTTGTGTTTATATGGAATCGACTGGCTACTCGGTTATGTTCGGCTACTTGGAAAACATTAGCAGCCTTTCATGAACTTCATGTTCCCAAGCAGCTATGTAATTTTTATGGTTGACAGTACGCCATGTCAATGGTTGACAGTTGTTTGCGATTGGTTTGAAGAATATTCTGGGCAATTCAAACAAACGTTTTGCCCAACCAGATAGCCCGACATAAACTCCATAGAACACTTATGGTATATAATCGAGAGATCAGTTCGTGCACAAAACCCTGCATCGGCAACACTTTCGCAATTGTAGGCGGCTATAGAGTTAACATGGCTCTTTCTGCTGGGGACCTCCAACGATTTGTTGAGTCGGTGCTACGTTGAGTTGCTGCACTACGCCGAAGAAAAAGAGCTCCGACACGATATTAGGAGGTACGCCATGACTTTAAGTCGCTTGCTCGCGTCCGTCTGTATAGGCAGACTAGTCTCAGGAAATTCTGTGGTGCTTTTTACCCGACTTTTACTAACAGATACGCTGAGTCTTGAGGAAGGTTTTTGTATGTAGTTTACATACATCTCATACATACTGTCTGAATTAGGAGGAATTGATATTAAGTTGTGAAGACGATACCATTGTCAACTACCAAACAGCGGCCATAACCAGAGACAGCGGCAGTGTCTCATGAATGCAGCATGCAGGACTTGGTGGGTTGGAGAAGGCGAGTATGCTGTTGGTGTTCCACAATGCGTTCCTGCACAGTTCGTGTTGTTTGCCCTATATGTGATTTGCCGCATTCACACGGAATTTTGTAAACACCTGGTTTACGCAGGCCCAGGTTGTCTTTAACGGATCCCACCAGTGATGAAATTTTGGAAGGAGGGCGAAAGATGAACTTTACCATGGAGATAAAGAAAGATGGTTGTCTGCCATTTTTGGACGTCTTGGTGCGGCGGAAGAGTGATGGCACACTTGGTCACTCGGTGTACAGAAAGCCCACTCATACAGACCTGTATCTACAAGCTACTAGTTGCCACCATCCAGCACAAACAGTGGGCGTTCTCACAACCTTGATCCACCGTCCCCATACTATCTCTGACGCCGACAGTCTTCAAGTGGAACTGGAACACCTGCAAAAAGTATTTTTGAGGAATGGCTCTTCACATAGGCAAGTGAACAGAGTGATGAAGACCTACAAACGACGGATCAAGGAAGAGGAAGAGGCCTACAGGTAAACTGTTTATCTACCATTAATTGGGAATATTTCTTCACAGATAGGCAGAATATTGAGAAAGTATCAAGTGAAAGTCATCTTTGGCCCTCCTTCCAAAATTTCATCACTGGTGGGATCCGTCAAACACGACCTGGGCCTGTGTAAACCAGGTGTTTACAAAATTCCGTGTGAATGTGGCAAATCACAGATAGGGCAAACAACACGAACTGTGCAGGAACGCATTGTCGAACACCAACAGCATACTCGCCTTCTCCAACCCACCAAGTCCGCAATCGCCGAACATTGTATTTCCACAGACAATACCATGAATTACAACGACACAAAAATTTTGGCCCATACATCAAACTTTTGGTGCTCGATTATCAATGAATCTGTGGAAATAAGATTGTTTGACAACGAGACCATCATCAATCGAAATAGCGGTTATCAGTTAAGCTCTGCTTGGAATCCTGTTATAGAGAAACTTCGAAGTCGACGTAGTTATCTGCATAAAGATGGAAATCGACCTGATACCGATACGCCAGGCTTTCACAGTGGAGGGCGCGAGGCGCAGCGCGCGGAGCCGTTATGAACGCGCACGCTGAGCAGCGCGTGCGCAATGTCACCTCAGTACGGCTTTAAATAGCGGAGCTCAGCGGGTACTCACCGCCTTGAACCCCCTCACCTCCTGGTTGCTCCTCTCCTCTCCCATCCCCGCCCCCTGCCACGCCTTCACTGTTGTGTACCCCCTACCCTCCATCTCTACACCCTACATCTCCTTTCCCAAGGTGGCTTCCATCAACTCCCCCTCCCGGATGATGCCCTCTCTCCCTTCATTTATACCTCCTATCAACTCTGATCCTCACTCCCCCTCCTTTCCTCTGTCCTTTTCCCGGGCTCCCTCTCCTCCCTTCCATCCTCTTTCTTCCCCACCTCCCCTCTCTTTGCCCCCTTCTCACCCCTGAGTCCTTTTACATTTCCCTCCTCTGCCTCCTCTCATTCCCTCTCGCGTCTGCCCTTCTTCCCCTTTATTAGTCCTCTCCCTCCTTCGTTCACCCCCCTTCTTCGTTTTTTTCCTTCCTCCCTCCTTGTTCTTCCCCCTCCTCCTGCTTCCCCCCATCTGCCTTTGTCTCGGGAGTGTCATCTTTGCGACGCCACTTTCGTGCAATGTTCTACAGTGAGTGATCTACAGTGAGTGTTCCGTGTTGTGTTTTTTGGGAAGTGTTGCGAACAGCCATCATACAGTCGCTGGGTGTGCCTTTTATCTCTTGCGAACAGAAACCGGACTGTCGCCGTGTTTTTTAATTGTGTGTGTACTACGTTACTTGTCTGATTCCTGTGTCTTTCATTAACGTTGCCAACCCCTTTTGCTTTCTGTTTTAACTTTCCGCATTTTTCCGCCATTTTACACTTGATGTCACCGTTTTTTCGCCTGTTTTTCTTGTTTCTTTTCTTCTTAAAATAAAAGTCTGTAGGCTGTAGAGCAGCGTACTAAGCTGCTGCCAGCCCGCCCCCTTCGGGGGAATTGAAAATCAATAAAGGAAAAAAAACTCGGGTACTCGTCAGTACTACTACAGTGGTACTCACCTGTAGATAGCCAGAAGACTCTGTGCCGAAATATCGTGGCAGGACGTTACTGATATCCGGCAGTTCTCTCGTGTTTTTATGGAACACTCAGTACCCCAGGAAAGCTTTAAACATCACATGAAGTGAAATACTAACTGTCATAAATTTAGCCTTAAAATTTTTTAATGTAAGGAACAATTTCTTAAAAATTCTCATCCCTATTTCACTCGCTTTGGGGTTGAATTTCCAAAAACAGTGACTTCACTCTCTTAGGGATTTAGTTTCCAAAAACAATGAACTACGTATTCTCTTATTTGTAACCGAGAAGTCAAACACCCATGTTCGTAGACATAGATTTAAAAATACTTTAGTAATTCTTTAATAATGACATATTTCCAAAAATATTCAACCACTATTTCACCACAATAGGATTAGATTCCCAAACATTCTCAAAAACGTATTTATTTCTGACAGAGAAGCCGAATACCAATTTTCGTAGCTCTAGCTGCAAAATTGCTTTAACAGCGACATTTTTCAAGAAAACCCTTCATCTACTACGAGTATTTTACCTCCGTGTGTCCCGCATGATATGAATATCCTGATCCTCTCAGTTCCATAGCCTCATGATGGTCGAGGGATTCTGAATAGCTCAAACAGCAATTACCTGGAGCCATAAGATGCAATCTCGATGAACCATATCGTGATGCTCTCGACATTCAGCAGGTACTGGCAGACATTTCTACTTGTCACACGAGGCATAACTCAGTCATCTTAGACAAACAACTTGTGATTACGGTTTGCGAATGAGAAACTACCTGAGTGCTCGTCAGTTATATTCAATATTTAGCTGGTGTTATTGCCACCTACGTAAGTGTGTTTGTGCTGATATGCCAACCGTCTCGAGGTAAAAGCATATAGTGCACTTGAGCCAGTTTGCCGTTTGTTGTTTGCCACCTTCATGGTCGAGATCCTGCAGTTTTTAATAGCTATCGGTGTACATTTGTTTCTTCCGTATTAAATTATAGCCTACGTGGTTGACTGTCATTCGTCATTGAATATTATTACGTACGAAACCACTAGCGTCCTTCCCAAGAGCACGTAGTCGCTTTGCCTTGGCAGTTATGGCTGAGCCTTCTTGCCGCACCTTCCTCTGCAGTTGTGATTGCAGAAATAATAACTGGCTGGTGACAGATATGTACACAATATGATCAAAAGTATCTGGACACGACGCTGAAAATGACTTACAAGTTCGTGGCTCCCTCCATTGGTAATGCTGGAATTAAATATGGTGTTGTCCCATCCTTAGCCTTGATGACAGCTTCCACTCTCGCAGGAATAAGTTCAAACTGCTGGATGGTTTCTTGGGGAATGGTAGCCCATTCTTCAAGGAATGTTGCACTGAGGAGAGGTATTGATGTCGGTAGTTGAGGCCTGGCACAAAGTCGGCGTTCCAAAACATCCCAAAAGTGTTTTATAGGAGTCAGGTCAGGACTCTCTGCAGACCGGTCCAGTACAGTGATGTTATTGTTGTGTAACAACTCTGCCACAGGCCGTGCATTATGAACAGGTGCTCGATCGTGCTGAAAGATGCAGTCACCATCCCCAAATTGCTCTTCAACAGCGGGAAGCAAGAAGGTGCTTAAAACATCGATGTAGGCCTGTGCTGTGATAGTGCCACTCAAAACAACAAGGGGTGCAAGCCCCCTTCATGAAAAACACGATCGCACCATAACACCAAAGCCTCCGAATTTTACTGTTGGCACTAAAGACGCTAGCAGATGATGTACACTGGGCATTCGTCATACCTATACCCTGCCATCGTATCGCACATTGTGTACTGTGATCCGTCACTCCACACAACGTTTTTCCACTGTTCAATCGTCCATTGTGTACGCCCCTTACATCAAGCGAGGCGTCGTTTGGCATTTATCGGCGTGATGTTTGGCTTATGAGCAGCCGCTCAACCATGAAAACCAAGTTTTCTCACCCCCCCGCCTGACTGTCGTAGTACTTGCAGTGGGTCCTGATGCAGTTTGGAATTCCTGTGTGATGATGTGGTTAGTAGTCTGCCTATTACACATTACGACCGCTTCACCTGTCGGCGGTCTCTGTCACTTAACAGACGAGGTCGGTCTGTGCGCTTTTGTGCTGTACATGCTGATATGTCTGCGTAAACTAACGATCAAAGTCCGGAAACAATTCATTGGACTGTTCAATTAACCAAAACAAATTCTCCAAGTATAACACCAACACGAAATAGTGATCCGTCTTCGAATGACAACTACATACAAGAATAACATAGAAAACAACTGAAATAATTTCCTACTAGTCTCCGTCAGAGACTTCTCCGATATACCAAGCCTAATCCAGAGATCAGCGAGAAGATCCTAGCCGAGTTCCCGGGGCGGCAGCTATCCCCGTCTGCTGGCGGTCGATGAACTGCCGATGTGCGGCCGAGCACCGGCCTTTATAGCGCTTCGGCGGATTAGTACCTCGGAACTATTTTCCATCACGTGGTTTGACGTGTGAAAATAGTTCCGGGATCTGCAGCGACCTCTTCCTGGTGGCCGCTGGTGTCTGTGTCTGTGCTGTGTTGTTGTTGTTGTTGTTGTTGTGGCCGTTCATCAATGTTGTCTGTCGGTTGTGTAATGCTCCGGTGTGCCTGATGTCTGGTTGAGAAGGCCACAGCATATGCCCCTTCAAATTTCTACTTCACTATCACATCGGAAACAGTGGACCTAGGGATGGCTCAAATGGCTCTGAGCACTATGGGACTCAACTGCTGAGGTCATTAGTCCCCTAGAACTTAGAACTAGTTAAACCTAACAAACTTAAGGACATCACAAACATCCATGCCCGAAGCAGGATTCGAACCTGCGACCGTAGCGGTCTTGCGGTTCCAGACTGCAGCGCCTTTAACCGCACGGCCACTTCGGCCGAGAACCTAGGGATGTTCAGGAGTGTGGAAATCTCGCTTACAGACGTATGACACAAGTGACACAAAATCACCAGAAGACGTTCAAAAAAAATGGCTCTGTGCACTATGGGACTTAACAGCTATGGTCATCAGTCTCGACGTTCAAAGTACGTGAGTTCTGCGGAGCACCCCCATTCTGCTCCCTCACGATGTCTAATGATTAATAAGGTCGCTGATATTCATTACCTAGCAGTGGGTGGCAGCACAATGCACCTAATATGAAAAACTTATGTTGGAGTGTGTCCGGATACTTTTGGTCACATAGTGTATGTGGGCTCTGTGAGAAACGACGCAGGTGGTTTTGGCTATCTCTGAATTGTACCTTCGTAATGGAAAAGGAAGATAATGATTAATACATGAAAAATCAAGTGGTCTGAAATTGGCATGGTACAGGAAGGAAGTAATATACACTCCTGGAAATGTAAAAAAGAACACATTGACACCGGTGTGTCAGACCCACCATACTTGCTCCGGACACTGCGAGAGGGCTGTACAAGCAATGATCACACGCACGGCACAGCGGACACACCAGGAACCGCGGTGTTGGCCGTCGAATGGCGCTAGCTGCGCAGCATTTGTGCACCGCAGCCGTCAGTGTCAGCCAGTTTGCCATGGCATACGGAGCTCCATCGCAGTCTTTAACACTGGTAGCATGCCGCGACAGCGTGGACGTGAACCGTATGTGCAGTTGACGGACTTTGAGCGAGGGCGTATAGTGGGCATGCGGGAGGCCGGGTGGACGTACCGCCGAATTGCTCAACACGTGGGGCGTGAGGTCTCCACAGCACATCGATGTTGTCGCCAGTGGTCGGCGGAAGGTGCACGTGCCCGTCGACCTGGGACCGGACCGCAGCGACGCACGGATGCACGCCAAGACCGTAGGATCCTACGCAGTGCCGTAGGGGACCGCACCGCCACTTCCCAGCAGATTAGGGACACTGTTGCTCCTGGGGTATCGGCGAGGACCATTCGCAACCGTCTCCATGAAGCTGGGCTACGGTCCCGCACACTGTTAGGCCGTCTTCCGCTCACGCCCCAACATCGTGCAGCCCGCCTCCAGTGGTGTCGCGACAGGCGTGAATGGAGGGACGAATGGAGACGTGTCGTCTTCAGCGATGAGAGTCGCTTCTGCCTTGGTGCCAATGATGGTCGTATGTGTGTTTGGCGCCGTGCAGGTGAGCGCCACAATCAGGACTGCATACGACCGAGGCACACAGGGCCAACACCCGGCATCATGGTGTGGGGAGCGATCTCCTACACTGGCCGTACACCACTGGTGATCATCGAGGGGACACTGAATAGTGCACGGTACATCCAAACCGTCATCGAACCCATCGTTCTACCATTCCTAGACCGGCAAGGGAACTTGCTGTTCCAACAGGACAATGCACGTTTCCCCTTCCTGGTACAATGAATTCACGGTGTTCTTATTTCAATTTCCAGGAGTGTATTTTAAAGTGGCTATAATTTTGAAAGCCACTGCAAGAACTCCTGAGTCAGTAGAGAAGGGTAAAAGCAAACAGGTTTTTTAAATAATTTCTTGGTTTGTGTACTTCAATATTTCGTGTTTATTATTATTTACTTATTGACTATTTTTGGTCACATATCTTAGCTGTAACATACCATATACATTGTATGTGAAGATTCTCGTATAACACGTAGTATGTTAGTATGTTCTATAAAAGTATTCATTACCTACCTGTCTCACAAAACAGCTAAAAGTCACAGTTGCAGTTTGCCTATCCAGCGCACTCCAGGGGCAACAAAATAATTGATTACCAATATTTCGTATAATTATTGACCTATTTTAAAGATTTAAAATGCTGTCATTTCATTCTCTTCTTCTTACAATAAAGGCTTAGCACAAGCAGTCAAGTATTAATTAATCTTAAATTAATCGGATGCTGGGTTGGTTTGTTGTGGGGGAGGAGACCAGATAGCGAGGTCATCGATCTCATCGGATTAGGGAAGGAAGTCGGCCGTTCCCCTTCAAAGAAACCCTCCGGCATTTGCCTGGAGTGATTTAGGGAACTCACAGAAGACCTAAATCAGTATGGCCGGCCAGGGATTGTACCGTCGTCCTCCCGAATGCGAGTCTAGTGTGATAACCATTGCGCCACCTCGCTCGGTAATCAGATGCTGAAGATGTTTTATACATGAGAGATTGATTCTTTAACTGGTCTGGATTTTTTAGATTGGTGTGGGGTGGGGGAGAGGGATGAGGGGGGGTTACTTGGTTCCTCCTATGAAAAAAGGAAAAGCATCTAGAAACTAAGAGTATCAAGGGGAATAAGTTAAATTACTTGTTATCGGAGTAGATTACTATGCTTACTGTGGATTGATCCTCTGACGTGCAGTCATTCACATCCAGAACCCAAACAACACACTACGTGCTAGTATGCTGCAGTACTCTCCCCCGTTGAAACGCCACATATTCTTAAATTTAGAATTCGGCATCACACTAAACGTAAATGCTGTAGAGAAAAATTTAATATTTCTTGAAATAGACCTACTTTAAAGTGTTTTTTATAGTTTCTCGGCAGGTTCAAAACAATTTTTACCTTTTGTGTATTTATCTAAACCTTTTACATTACATAAACATATTAACGATTTGATAGATTTGGCTGAGAATAATAATACTTGCCTGTCAGTTTTCTCCCTTAACCTTTCAAATGTGCCACGCTAGTGCGTGAATGTTATTGGCACTGATGAAATCTTCTCGGGTTTCTGTCCGTGTGGCTTCGTCAAAAGTCCCCAACGTTTCGATGAATGTCACTCCCTTCATCTTCTGGCGAAATGTCGAGATTGCGTGGGTGTCCCATATATAGGGTCTAAAGGGTATTCGTGCAGATACTTTTACACGTGGTACCTTAATATCCATGTTCGTCAGCGTGTCGAATGTTTCTCGTCTGCGTCGAACAGTCCTCTCACAAACACGTCACAAACATTGCGACCTGATGTTTTCTGCATGGTCGTAGGTGCACCATTGAGTGCACCATGCTTTTCGGTATACACTGACTATTCTGTGTCCAAGCGTCCACACTTCAAAACCTGACCTGCTTCGCAGGGGACAAAGCATTATTGGCACGCTCTTGCTACACATACTTCGAGATACTAACCAACCTACGAACGTATCACTTGTAATAGGAATAATTTTTAGCCCGCAAATCAGGTAATTACTGATCTAATGTCGCTGAATACACCGTCCTCAGTCAGCAACAGAAATATCTGTACGACTATTTACTTGGAAGCGGCTTTAGAACAAGCTAATCCTGTTAATGTGCTGTGAGAACTTCTCATAATCCTTCAGGATATATCTTATTAATCAATATCTGTGAAAAACTATAGTATTTTATTAAACATGTTGCCACTAACTAGAGTGGCCAATCATTACTTCAAATTAGCGAAGAACTGATAACCTACCATACTTGCACTGCCATGTTCCAGATATTTTCCAAGTATCAACTCATTTTGTCCTTCGCTGTGGATTCTGTAACATAACATATTAGACAGCATTAGATATACATTTTACTCCATAAACCTATATTAAGGATGTCCTAAAGGATATATAATATCTCAGGAAAACAAAAGTACACAATACATATTTACAAGAAAAAAATGTAATCTCCCTTCCACATTTCTCAATCGATATGGTGGACAAAGTCGAAAATTCTTAAACGTATTTTCGTTTATAAGGTAATGCCTAACTTTTCACGAAGCATGTAAATATATAATAAATAGAGGTGCAAATAATAGTTCACAGACTGTGGTCTTCACATGTCATCAGAGAGAAAAGTCAGATTTCAACATATATTTACGTTGGTCGCATTACTGTCCTGGGCATAGTTGAAACTGATAATACATCCACATCAGTCCACTTTACTAAGAAAATCTCCAATGGAGTAGGCGAAGTTTGAAAACTATAAACCTTTTTGGCTTCATCATTACGAAATGAAGGTAAATGAAGTTGGCTAGCTTTTTTATCCTTGTATCACATAATGTTCACATTACAAATAGCGGTTTAATACGGCTTTCAGCAGTTAATGCGGAATGCTGCACCCAGATGAATTAATTTCGCTGACAATTTAACACTGCCCAACTACTATATCTGCCAACCTTCATGTTTTAGGCATATACTGGGATGAAGATTAGCGTTTTATATTTCATATAAAACTAAAATCGATCGATTCACAATTGCCCAACTTTGTAATTACTGCAGACAAAATAATTTAACTGGGTGTAGTAATTAAATAAAGTTGATATATTTACATTTATTGATAGACATGAGAGTAAATTTCTTTAGAATTTGGAAATTATGGTGAATTTTTTCAAAAGAATGAAACTAAATCACAGGAAGAACTTTTTCTAGCAATGGATATGGGGATTTAAGAAACAAATAAACAATTAGAGATTATGTGGTTGATAAAGCATTTGCAAACACAATACAAAATACACATTTCGAGAACAATCTAAACCTGCTTGATCCAAACTTCTTCTTGAATGCGTCAAAACCAAAAATTATGTAAATTATAAAATATTATCTAAAAATACATCATGGGTTTTCATTAAATTTTAAATTTTTTGTGAGTACAAATGCAGACAAGTGGAAATATTATGCAATTTGGGTTTCAAACACAAAACTATTGAATCACAAGAGAGAGAGAGAGAGAGATTTAATTGAGAAACTTAAGAATGGTAAACAAAACATTTTATTAAAAATGTATAATTTTTAATATGAGGATCAGGTTGGTCAATAAATAGGTTTATCAGCTTGATATTATGAATTCATAGACATCTTCTATTGAGAGATTCATCTTATATTGACTTCCCAGAAACAATAAACAAAAAGGAAGCTTGTGTTAATGTAAACAGTAATAATGAAAAATGTTTCCTCTGGTCAATAAAATCTGCATTGCATCCTGTAAGTAAAAATACGAATAGAGTCCCAAATTACAAAAATTTCGGTGTAGGTCTTGACCCTAAACTTGAATATTTTGATTTTCATACAGTGCTTGATAACATACCCAAAACTGAGACAATAATGAATGTATCTATTAATGTTTATTCATTTGATAAAAGTATCAAGTGTAACCATTAAAAATAACAAATATAAAACAGAAAATCATGTAAATTTTCTTTATTTCAAAGATAATGAAAATTCCCACTACTGTTACATAAAAAATTTATTCAGGCTTGTCTCAAGTCAAATAACAAAACATAAAGAAGTAAAATTTATTTGGGCTATTTATTTGCTCCACTTCAATAGTAAGGGAAAAAAATTGTTTAGTTTACAGCATAGGATTACCAGGAAAAGTCTATATTGAAGTTTTAAAAATTATCAGCATGCACAAAAAGTTCCACTGCTTATTTATGCCGATTTTGGAAGTTTACTCTTAAACACTGCCAATCAAATCCAGAAAACTCATATAGAATGAAATATCGGAACCATGAACCAACTTGTTTCTCTCACTGTATGAAGTGCATTAGTGGACGCTACAATGATCCTGTTGTATGTAGATGAGTATTTTGTCATTAACGATCTACTGTGTATATGACAAGATATGTCAAAGAATTGAAGAATTTATTCTGAAATTGAAGAAATGATACCATTAACAACTGAACAAAAGTCGGAACATACATGATCAAATACATGTACATTATGTAGAAAAAAAAAAGAATGAAAAGTTTGTAATCATGATTATTTGACTGGATAATATATAAACCCATTATCTAATAACTCTAATCTATAACAAAAAATCCAAGTTTTGTAGCAATTTATTTACATCACCTCTCAGGATGTGATTTTTCTTTGCAAAAGAACTTGCTTGTAGATTAAATACCCCAATGTAACATATACTGCTGTTATAATTCTTAGAATACGAGTGTTTTCAGAATGCTGCCCAGAAAGTCGACAGTATGACAGCACAGGTTGTGACGAAGGACAAGGACGTCACCAACATCCGCAGATCCAACGCAGTGACGCAGTACAGCTGATGAGCGGGGCGCTGGCTGCGTGTCAGGCGCCAGAAGCGACGCAGCTCCACCGCTTCTGTGCTGCTGAGAGTCGAACCCAGGAGTAGCCGGCACAGGGCAGGAGCTGTCTGCTCTGCCTCCCTGGAGAGTGCGTGCGAGGCAGCCGCTACCGTTAACAACAGTGACGCCTGCGACAATAGGCTCAAAATATTGGTCACTTTTGGCCATCTATGCCGCTGTAATAAGAATATCGCAACAACGTTCCAGGAGATATTGCACAGTACTGTCACAATGAATGGAACTAAGAACGTCTCATGTGCCGAAAGAACCTCCTGGGACAGTTGGCACAGTGCTGAGTAGACTCTCCTCAGTTTCCGGTAGCGGTCTGCAGGCGCTCGGTGCTGGCATCTCGTTTGCCCCGAAGCTTCCAGGCACTGGTTGAGTTGACGTAAGTCGACCTTCACCAGAAGAACAAGTCCCACGTACCTGGATGTTGGTACAATACTACTTGTGAAGAATATGGGGACAAATTCCCAGATCATTCCGTTGCTCTGTAAAGTCAACGTAAAAACAGCTATAATCAGCGCGAGAGACATGACATAAATTGACATGCAGGAGATCCTTACTGTCCCACTGGAGGAATGGTGAGATTCCAGGACCCCGATGTCTCTATAAGACAACAGAGATAGGATCCTCTGGTACTTGAAGGTGTTTTGAAACAGGTCTGCAGCGATCGCCATTACCATGGTGACGTGGCTCGTCATCACATTGGAAACAAGCCACACAAAGGTAATGGAATCCTTTCTTGTCACGTTCAAAATTTGCACCCAGTACCACACAAGTGTTGTTAATGCCAGGGTCATGAACAGAACAACCGCTGCGTGTAGCGTACCAGCACGTGTCCTCCGTAGTTCACACCTCTCAGTGTCCACTGTGAACGGCGTCAGCCCGAAAAACTTGCAGATGTCGTGGTATCGTGCTACAGATCTTAAGAGGTCTCTCCTATTCGCCATTTCAACATGGGCTACCTATGATAAAAGAAAACAGCTCTTCAGTTACAGAAAAGAGGAAGGTTGCATTAAAATAGCTCTGAGCACTATGGAACTTAACATCTGAGGTCATCAGTCCCCTAGAACTTAGAACTACTTAAACCTAACTAACATCACACACATCCATGCCCGAGGCAGGATTCGAACCTGCGACCGTAGCGGTCGTGCGGTTCCGGACTGAAGCGCCTAGAACCGCTTGGCCACCACGGCCGGCAAAAGGTTGCATTACGTAGCGATTTAACATACAGGGTGTTACAAAATGGTTGTGCCAAACTTTCAGGAAAGATTCCTCACACACAAATAAAGAAAAGATGTTATGTGGACATGTGTCCGGAAACGCTTAATTTCCATGTTAGAGCTCATTTTAGTTTCGTCAGTATGTACTATATTTCCTCGATTCACCGCCAGTTGGCCCAATTCATTTAAGGTAATGTTGACTTCGGTGCTTGTGTTGACATGCGACTCATTGCTCTACAGTACTAGCATCAAGCACATCAGGACGTAGCATCAACAGGTTAGTGTTCATCACGAACGTGGTTTTGCAGTCAGTGCAATGTTTACAAATGCGGAGTTGCAGATGCCCATTTGATGTATGGATTAGCACGGGGCAATAGCCGTGGCGCGGTACGTTTGTATCGAGACAGATTTCCAGAACGAAGGTGTCCCGACAGGAAGACGTTTGAAGCAATTGATCGGCGTCTTAGGGAGCACGGAACATTCCAGCCTATGACACGCGACTGGGGAAGACCTAGAACGACGAGGACACCTGCAATTGACGAGCCAAATCTTTGTGCAGTTGACGATAACCATAATGTCAGATTCAGAGAAGTTGCTGCTGTACAAGGTAACATTGACCACGTCACTGTATGGAGAGTGCTACGGGAGAACCAGTTGTTTCCGTACCATGTCCAGCGTGTGCAAGCACTATCAGCAGCTGATTGGGCTCCACGGGTACACTTCTGCGAATGGTTCATGCAACAATGTGTCAATCCTCATTTCAGTGCAAATGTTCTCTTTACGGATGAGGCTTCATTCCAACGTGATCAAATTGTAAATTTTCACAATCAACATGTGTGCGCTGACGAGAATCCGCACGCAATTGTGCAATCACGACATCAAGACAGATGTTAAGTCCCATAGTGCTCAGAGCCAGAAAATCTATGTTCATCAGTCCCGTGAACGTTTGGGCAGACATTGTTGGTGATGTCTTGATTAGGCGCCATGTTCTTCCACAAACGTTCAATGAACCACGTTATCATCATTTCATACGGGATACTCTACCTGTGCTGCTAGAACACGTGCCTTTACAAGTACGACACAACATGTGGTTCATGCACGATGGAGCTCCTGCACGTTTCAGTCGAAGTGTTGGTACGCTTCTCAACAACAGATTCGGTGACAGATGGATTGGTAGAGGCGGACCAATTCCATGGACTCCACGCTCTCCTGACCTCAACCCTCTTGACTTTCATTTATGGGGGCATTTTAAAGCTCTTGTCTACGCAAACCCGGTACCAAATGTAGAGATTCTTCGTGCTCGTATTGTGGACGGCTGTGATACAGGGCTGCATCAGAGCATCAGGGATTCCGTGCGACGGAGGGTGGATGCATGTATCCTCGCTAACGGAGGACATTTGGAACATTTCCTGTAAGAAAGTGTTTGAAGTCACGCTGGTACGTTCTGTTGCTGTGTGTTTCCATTCCATGATTAATGTGATTTGAAGAGAAGTAATAAAGTGAGCTCTAACGTGGAAAGTAAGCGTTTTCGGACACATGTCCACATAACATATTTTCTTTCTTTGTGTGTGAGGAATGTTTCCTGAAAGTTTGGCCGTACTTTTTTGTAACACCCTGTAAATTGTCGACATATAACTGATTAACAGTGGACACTCAGTCATGAGGCAGCACTTACACTCCTCGTGTGTTTTTCTTAATACGTGTGACCACAAACCACTATGAGGAAAATGGAGTGACCATAGGCATCATTAGTAACCCTACCATAATCATAATCATACAACAATGAAAGTCAGTATTAAAATATAACCACTTAAATCTAAATAAATACTCGACCATCCAGATGTGTTGTTGCATCTCTACACAAAGCAAACAGTTGGTTCAAAGGTATCTCCCATTAGTTACATATTACTGCGTATGGGTGTAAGTAAACTTGAATTGTTTGATCGTATAATTGGTTACGCTCGTTTAATGCACTAAATAGCGATGAAATTAACGACAAGTCTTAATATTATTTGGTAAAAGTCATCTACTAAGCACGTTGCAATATTCACCATACTGAGCTTCGCTAAGTAAGTCTGGGTGGGTGAAAGAGAAAGTGTGAAAGATCTAAAAGTGATCGATAAAGTAAATGAGTAAATTGAAATAAATAACACAGCAAACAAGGAGTTGGCGGGAAGTCATACACAGCCATAGTCGGGAACGTCACAGGCGGCGCACTAAGTGTCTTGGATTACGAAATGGCGGTTGACAGTTGCAGGAGTGGTGTCGATAGTCTCCTAGTTAAGCCAAACAAACCTAAATCATCAGGAAAAACGGTAATTTTGCCACATTTCTCACATACACATGTTCAGAGACTGAAGCATTCCATCTTGTATGTTACAATCAAGTTTATCACTTTGCTAGGACAATTACGACTTTCGAGAATATGCTTCTTTGTGATTGTGGACGTGAGTTTCGTAAACTGAAACGACTTATCATATGGACATCAAACCAGCAAAAACAGGCCATTAGGTAATTTGGGTAAGTTTTAGTCTCATTATCTCTACACGTAACTGTGTAGCAATGGAAGTCATAGAATCCTCGGTAGATCAATGCGTGTTGATACTAATGGCCTGTTGAATAACTCAACTCATTCTGTTATATGTATTACACCAGCTCCATCACACTGTTTTCACATTCTTTGCTACGCATTTCCAGCGTAATTGGATCATCCTCAGGTCTGTTTCCATAAAACGTAGAGGAATTTAATACTACAGTTTATTTAGTTAAATTAAAACTGACTTCGAAATTATGAAGCTTACATTAAGAACACGAGCAGGGGGGAGTTGTTGGGGGATGTGGAAGGCATAGGCTCCCGAGGGCCAGAAGAGGCAACAGTGTGGTTATTATTGTTAATACACTCCTGGAAATGGAAAAAAGAACACATTCACACCGGTGTGTCAGACCCACCATACTTGCTCCGGACACTGCGAGAGGGCTGTACAAGCAATGATCACACGCACGGCACAGCGGACACACCAGGAACCGCGGTGTTGGCCGCCGAATGGCGCTAGCTGCGCAGCATTTGTGCACCGCCGCCGTCAGTGTCAGCCAGTTTGCCGTGGCATACGGAGCTCCATCGCAGTCTTTAACACTGGTAGCATGCCGCGAAAGTGTGGACGTGAACCGTATATGCAGTTGACGGACTTTGAGCGAGGGCGTATAGTGGGCATGCGGGAGGCCGGGTGGACGTACCGCCGAATTGCTCAACACGTGGGGCGTGAGGTCTCCACAGTACATCGATGTTGTCGCCAGTGGTCGGCGGAAGGTGCACGTGCCCGTCGACCTGGGACCGGACCGCAGCGACGCACGGATGCACGCCAAGACCGTAGGATCCTACGCAGTGCCGTAGGGGACCGCACCGCCACTTCCCAGCAAATTAGGGACACTGTTGCTCCTGGGGTATCGGCGAGGACCATTCGCAACCGTCTCCATGAAGCTGGGCTACGGTCCCGCACACCGTTAGGCCGTCTTCCGCTCACGCCCCAAACATCGTGCAGCCCGCCTCCAGTGGTGTCGCGACAGGCGTGAATGGAGGGACGAATGCAGACGTGTCGTCTTCAGCGATGAGAGTCGCTTCTGCCTTGGTGCCAATGATGGTCGTATGTGTGTTTGGCGCCGTGCAGGTGAGCGCCACAATCAGGACTGCATACGACCGATGCACACAGGGCCAACACCCGGCATCATGGTGTTGGGAGCGATCTCCTACACTGGCCGTACACCACTGGTGATCATCGAGGGGACACTGAATAGTGCACGGTACATCCAAACTGTCATCGAACCCATCGTTCTACCATTCCTAGACCGGCAAGGGAACTTGCTGTTCCAACAGGACAATGCACGTCCGCATGTATCCCGTGCCACCCAACGTGCTCTAGATGGTGTAAGTCAACTACCCTGGCCAGCAAGATCTCCGGATCTGTCCCCCATTGAGCATGTTTGGGACTGGATGAAGCGTCGTCTCACGCGGTCTACACGTCCAGCACGAACGCTGGTCCAACTGAGGCGCCAGGTGGAAATGGCATGGCAAGCCGTTTCACAGGACTACATCCAGCATCTCTACGATCGTCTCCATGGGAGAATAGCAGCCTGCATTGCTGCGAGAGGTGGATATACACTGTACTAGTGCCGACATTGTGCATGCTCTGTTGCCTGTGTCTATGTGCCTGTGGTTCTGTCAGTGTGATCATGTGATGTATCTGACCCCAGAAATGTGTCAATAAAGTTTCCCCTTCCTGGGACAATGAATTCACGGTGTTCTTTTTTCAATTTCCAGGAGTGTATTCCTGTGTCGAATCCAGCGCAATTAGTATTCTTGTTTGTACATGTGAACAAACCAGAGAACCTTGGACAGATGTAATTATCTTTACTTCAGTTACTATGTGGCAATAATGAAACGGGCCTAATACCATTTGAGGATGTCATATATCTCACTTATTATTCTAGCGATCTTGTATTTCACTTGGCATCCAATACAGAGTATTGCCGTAGTAGTGAGCAGCGTGCAGCTAAAATTGATGAATTTCATATGACAACAATTTTAACGTTGTGTTTAGTTTTAAATATCAGAAAAGTAACACAGAAACATGTAGGAGCTCGCACAAAGACTGAACATGAGGTGGATAGCACACCATTCATATTACGGTTCGAGGTTCATCATACGTTTCACTGGTTTTAATTGTCTTTACACCAAAAGAATAATTTCTTTACAAGTTTTAATAATTATTTATTAGTTTAAATATTGTAATTCTCTAGTAATATATTGTTTTACAACTGTAAGGGAAAAATATTAATGACGACTACAAATTCATTCCCGAATAAAGAAGAATAAGAAGAAAGGAATCCGCCTCTGTCCCTTCCAAAACCCCATTTGATGTCTTGTAGTGCTCTGCAGCTTGCCACTTTGCACTACAGAGAACTAAACACCTTTCAGAGTACATTAACGGGAAGTGATAGGGTTCTTTCTTCGTTAATGTAACCACTGTTTCTGCAAGTAATGTAATTTATCTTATATGTACTGTTTTCTTAGCCATAAACATACGATTGTCTTGTTCGATGCCAGCGGTAATTAGCTGTAGATTCGGATACTGTGTTACTGTCACTGACTGCTGAACTGTCTACTGTATACCAAAACATAAGGATTGAGCTGTTTGTATCCGAATTACATAATTCCATTTTTAAATTGTTTTATCTGTATTAATGGAATTATTTTTTTTTTTATTCTTCATAATTACTGACTATTGTCTAAAAAGCTTAAATAGGCCATAAAAACCATATTTCTCTGGATAGCTATAAGTTATGTAATAACTATATGTTTCTTATAGATAATTTTGAAAAAGTGAGATTAAAAATGAAAAAAACTACTTCTATTATTGCAAAACTACATTAAAACCATGAACCAATTATCCAACTACTAATTTCCAACAAACACTAGAATTTGTCCTCTGTTTGTTCATTTATTTTGGTGCATTTAACTTGTACATGACTGTTTCCGCTGCTGGATCAACCCTAATGGCACTCCAGTCAACAGCCATCGTCCGCTGGATTCCTTCGGCGTCGGTCGGCACGTCAGCAGTGTTTCCACTGTAGCGAGTAATTCCGACTGTCACTGTTACTGGTTAAAGTCAACACTACCATAATCACTTGCACCAACGCAATATAAATTCTTGGGACAGTATTTCACTGGTTGGTCGCCAACCTGAGTCATCTTCTCTCCATCTGAAGATTATATTGTCTAGCCTGGATGGAAGCATGATGTGTTGTGGTTGAATGTCTCGTGAAGTCTTCTTAGGCCACCCTGGATACTGCGCTTCCAGTAACGTCCAAGATGCGCCAGGTCGACTCGCTCCTTGGTGCTGCTTTGGGATCCAACATCCTTAATACTTGACGCCCATACCCGCCGCATCTACAGAGAGCGTGCAGCCCCACAATGTGTGATCTGGTGTGCCCAGACTGCTGCAGGCGCAGCTGTCATTCGTCTGTCTTCTGATTTTGTACAGGTACGCGGCATAAGGGCCATGGCCAGTCAGGTAAAGTATCAGTCCACTCGATGTAAAAAGATCTCTCTTTTTTAAACTCTCCCTGGTATTAGAGGGAAATTCGTATGATCTCCTGCCAGTGGCTGAGGTGTCCCGTTCATTTTGCCACAGTTGTAATTTGATTGCCTTTCTTTAATCAGGAAAAGACTTCCCATTCTCTAATTTCCAAGTTCAATGGGAGTATTCCTAGAATTACTAGCAAAGCATCATTCGGGGTAGTGCTGTAGGTCCCGTTAATCTTAGTAGCACACCTCGTTGAAATCTTCGCACTATTGAGGCTGGCTTCTCTAGCTGCAGTCTGAGCCCAGAGGCTCGCATCGTATCCTACGACTGATCTTAATGTAGATTGGTGGTATATTCTGATTGTCTTCAAGGGAATTCGAAACTGCCTGTTTGCAATGGTTACAAATTTATTCATTTCTTTGGTACCTTTCCTGCCTGCTCCCTCTACTTGATGTGCGAAGCTACGACATTCATCCAAAACTTCCCCTAGATATCGCGTTACGTCGTTTAATTTTACTTTAGGGTTTCTTATTAGATTCCTTTTCAGCAGGAGGCATGTTGTTTTGTCAGGTGCACTTCAACACCAGCCCACATTACATTTGTCTTCTACAATTCCTGTGGATTCACCACTTACAAAGAGCAGCACATTAGCCTATCTGTAAATGCCAGCAGACTGCTTATGTACCGCTGCCGTGTAACTTCTGTACTATGGGCCCCAGTGCCACATCGCAAAACTCTGGACCACATATTGATCCGTGTGGACAGCCTTTTGTTATTGTCTTCGTTGTTTTCTTTCCTAAACATTTTATAGAAGCATGTTGCCCGTGGCAATAATCTCTCAGGTAATTATACAGCGCTTCTGGACACACCAAACCCCAAGTGCGACCAAAGAAAGATGGCCACCATAGGTTATCGAAAGCACCAGCAATATCAATCACCACCGCTACAGCGTACGTAGAATGAGTGTCTGTCACCAACGAAATCGCCTTCTTTATTGCGTCTTCAGCTGATTTGCCTCTTCTAAACCCATACTGGTGACGCCTCATCCCGTGTAGCAGTCCGTGACGTTGTAGACTTTTGCATAATAGTTTTTCAAGTATCTTGACGAGAACATTCAAAAGACAAATAGGTCTGTAGGGTTCGGCTGTAATTGGATCTTTATCTTGCCTTCTACTTATTATTACCACTTCAGCGTTCTTCGACGGTGCAGAAGACATTCCTTGCAACAGACATTCATTGTACAGATCGCACAAGTAACTATCTAATTGCTCACATGAGGCTTGTATTACTTCAGCAGGGATCCCGTCCGGTCCTGCAGATATTTTCTTTTTCCGTCTTAAAATTATATACCTTCTTTCTTCTCATGTGAAAGGGTACACAAGTTTATTGTTCCCATGTTCTTTCTGTCACATTTCCCGTAACCTACGCTGATCATCAGTGTCGCCTTCTTCTCCATCGCCAGAAAATAGTGTTTCCATTAGCAGAGCAGCTGACTGTTCCCAACTTTCGCCATCAGTCACAGGGCTATGCCAAAACACTGACTTCGCATTTGAATCAGTGGAGTACACAATAGGCTTAGTTCATCCTAGTTGATTAATAATCTTTAATTTTAGTAGATACTCGTAGATCTCATGACTAAACTGAAAATACACGTAAACCAGGATGCAACTCTTCCTCTCGGTTAACATTTCCATACATATTACGTGTTCTGAACAGTACTGTAGTACTGTAATATTTTTGTCACTCTTATGGCCTTGTTTAGTACTGCTATTGTTGCCATAGGCCGCTGCCCTTGTCTGACTATTTGCGCAGTTACTGGCACACTGGAGATGTTTCCTGCCTTCGTGTACGGTTCTTGGAGGCTCAATACGTCTAACTGAAACTCCTCTGCGACTCTTTTGCAATCAGACAATACGCTGACACGTCTCATGTCCTATCCTTACCTCCGTTAGGCGTGAGGGGTATATATTGGACAGCCTTGGACTACTCGCCTGTAACCGAACTCTATACAACCATGCGTCATCACAAAGTACTTGTACGAAGTGTCTAAGGGGAATGATGCATTTCTTCTGGCAGAAGCCTGCTTCAATAACTTCTCCAGTTTCTCCACTTCTGTTGGCAGATTGTCCGCTTTAAGGTTGATTCTGTCTACGAAATGAGGTATAGGAAAAGTAATGTACTCCCCTTCTCGATGCTTGTAACACTTCCTGCATTGGCGAATATCCTTTTACTTTCGTAGGTACCGCAGTGTATTCCTCAGGATGTGTGCTGTTGCATTCTGCATATAACTGAACAGTTTTTGTCACCAAATACTCTTCTCTTATATCATATGTCACTCCCAAATCTGTCTGTGATCTTACTTCTCTGTTATACCGCATGGTTATGTTAATGTAATATCTCAACACAAGGTTTGTATTTCCACATTCAACATTTAAAAAAACGTTGGTGGAAATTTCGATAAATTTCTTTGCTTTTATGCCACTCTTTCTGCTCCAAAAAATATCACAATGTTTCATGATATTCATTAAATTCTCTGGTTTTTCTAAAATATTTGGCGAACTACGTTTTTCGATGGTGGTGATGATTGATGGGCATTGTGTTATGTCAATGGCTGAGCCTTTGTTGTTTTAGGTGTGAGCCAAATTAAGATAGTATGATGCCAGTGAGAGGCAGGCAGATCTTTTATGAAAATTGCTTTGAAATTTCTTCCTGCTTGCTATGAATATTTTCTCGAGGTTGTAGCATTTTGAGTTTTAAACACCGGAACAGAGAAATTTGTGAGATTATACTAAAGACTTACAAATTCGTGAGTGTACTGTGTTATGTGATCTGACACTTATTTACAAGGTGAATATTTGAAGTGCACCTTTGATTTTACCCGAAATTTTTCCCCAGTATGCTGTGACATTTACAAACCTGTTTCGTTTGCATGTGTTTTTCTTAGCGTAACACTGTCTTTTATTTTAGTTTCAATGAAGTGTACATGTTTCATAGAAATTTGCTTGACTAAAATACATGCTTATCTGTTGTCTTTAATTATTTTTGCTTTTTCAATTGAATCAAGCAAGTTTATTTTATTATTTGTTCATGTTCGATGATAAATGTGATATTTTTCTGTAATTTCTTCCCTTACCAATGGAAATATATGTCTTTATTTTCCACATCCAATAAGTAAAGCTAGTGTATCATTTGCATATCTGTAGAAATAACGAATTTTATTTGCCCATTCATGATGGTTCTAAAAAAATTAGTTCTCAGTATTGTGTAGTAAATTATTAGCTAGTGTCCAAGCAAGATAATTACCCATTTCTAAAATGTATTCTTGCATGTATAGAAGTCAACCCCATGAGAGGTGTGGTGTCTTCGGAGGAGGACAGTGTACAACGGAGACATGTGGCGACGTCGCAGGTGTGTAGCTGCCCTGGGAAACACAGCAACGAAAACAGCCACATTACTATACTCAGACATTTGAACTCTGTAGAAGCGTGGTAACGACCACACCACCCTCAGAAACTGGTGTGGACTGCGTTGCCGGCGTGGTGACAGCTAGCAGCCGTCTTGGTGGCTGTGATATGTGCATCTAGAATTGATGGCGCCCGCTCTGACGGCATCAGAAGTGGCTCGGGACACGACCCGCTGCCCCCTGGAATCTCGCCGGTGAGCTGGGCTTAAGGTGGCCCCGTCGCACCGTGGCACCCAGTTACGGCGATGGAGGCCCGATCTTGAGACTGCTGCTGGCGGCTTCGCCGTCTGCCCTCATCCAGTGTAACTCGCATGTCGTATTACTACCGCTGCGCTCAAAATGACAGCTACTTTTACGTGATAGCAGCACACTTGTAGCACCAATGTGCCATTTCCATTCGTACTCTGAATAATACCACATGTGAACACCAGCAAGCAGCTAATGTAAAGTTTCTGCCACTTCATCCGATAGATCTGCACACAGAATAACTGTGGCGATTTGCTGACCCTCGTACCATTAGATCTGGCTCCTGGGTTCCCGCATAGAACCGATCTACAACTGAGATTCCCACATCGAGTGATTGCGATATCACACTTTACAGAACTAATTTTCATCACAGGAGTTACTGGTGGCTTACAGAACATTGATTCAGAGACTGAATTTAACCTACTATACTAACTCATTATACTTACTCTTTGTTACTACTCCACATAACAGGGAACGCTGATCACCTTCTGCCTCTCCTTTGTAATCCTGTTATCCATGTGCCCTTGACAATTCTCTCACGTTACCTTCACAGCATGTTTTGTGCCTTGTATCCTTCTAAGCTCTAGAGAACATATTTCTTAAGCGGCTACGCTCCTACAATCACCCTCATGCTCTAGGAATTCCATTTATGTAATCTGTACTCCTGTTAAATCGCGTTGATGGGTGGGTTTACACATAGATGAAGGCTACAAACTACAAACAGTAGCATCCGAATCATTCCAGTACAAGGTGTCGTAAAATGCAAGGTCACAGTCATTCGTCATTGCTCTTCCCCATGCTGCTGCAATTGCTACATCAACTGCTCTTCTAAAATCCATCGTCTTGCACAGCTGTGAGTCGGTTCAGGGAATGGATAAATTATAGTTTCAGTGTGTTACCGAGGACTGTTAAACTCCACATCGGAAGCACCTTCAGTGGTTCGTCTGCCGGTACAACTGTGCTGCGTTACGCTGTGCTTGTTAGATGGAATGTTTGCATTGTTGTGCCCCACTAATCAAGAACCCACTACCTTTCAGTTCCACTCGCCTTGTCCCTGTGAGCCTACCTTGCTTGTAGCAGTCTGCCAGCACTATCATAATTCTGTATACGAAATAAATCCAACGTAATCCTGTTTGCTGCAAGTAAGATTTAGGTTCCGTAATGTCCCTTGTGCGATCCTGGCCGTCTCCTTTGCCCAGGAGTAATTGCACCACACACGTGTCTCCTCCATTGAGAATCTGTCCTCTTTAATCAAGCTGTAATCATCTCCTTCTGGCACAGTTTGAGATCCTCCTCCATCATCAATACACATCTACCCCCACATTCTCAGATTAACGACGCATTAACTGTCCTTCTTTGTACAGAGTTACACATAATAACAAAGCAGTGAACTTCGGCACTCAGCTCTAGCGGCAGTTACCATCACAGCTTTCATCACTGCAACAAGTATTGCTCTGGTCATAATAGAACTGGACTAATGCTCAAGAGCTTCCAGTAAGCTCATCATCGTCACCCACGTGTCCCAAATACAATCCACTAGTGGTTAGAACCGCCTTGTTACTCTCACAGCCAAGACATCTACCAGAGCTAGCAGGATTCCTGTGTCTCGATTTATGGTGTCCCCTGATGTATTTCTACATTCTGTCACTTCGTTCCTCAGCCACCGTAACATACGCGCATTGTTCAAGAACTCAAGCTGCTGGGGTGTTATCTGCACAGCATGCCACTCCACCAGTGACGTGCCATCCTCTGCCGATTTCTTCACTGCCTCTACACTCCCGTTCAACTCTCAGACGTTAGTGGCGTATTCTGTACTGAACACACTCTTCAAAATTCTCCACCAAGCAAATATCCAACCTCTATTTTGTCGACGTACAGAATGCGGTACAACTTTGACTGCTTGCTGTATGTGTTCCCGTAATCGTTCATAATATTTCTGTAACCTTTCGCATTCCCCACTTTGCCGAGCACACCCCTGGTCTCGGTTTTTCGTTGAAGACAGGAAACATATCATCCAGCCTCCTCACTTTATTCTTCAGTTCCCAAGCCTTGAAAACTAATCATAGCGAGCACTGACGGCTGATGACCACCACGTGCTCTCCCCTGGCAAGAAGATGTCCTCCTTCCAGGTGCTGACATTGTGGGGCCTCCATTTCACTCCAGGCGAACATCTGCAGCACAGACACAGCCAGCAGCTCTTCCTCCCTCACCCTCGGTGTGCTGCAACACGAGGACAGGGACCACTGTCACCCCCTCTCCCACTTCAGGAGGACAGCTGTCGCTGGTCAGCATTCTCATGCAAAGTGAATTTAAAAAATCCCTTACTCTAATCATTATTATGCACGAAAATTCCTCCTTGCCCACAATTCCTTACAACCCATCACTCCGTTCGTAAGTCCCTAAGCAATTTCCAACAAACGTAAAAAAAATTACCTGAACTCAGTGCAGACGGTATCTTTAGCACGGATCCGACCACATTCTCATGCCCACAACTGTTTCTGCCACTTCACAGACTTACATCTACTAGTCCTGGGTGTAAATCGGAGCGCCGGCAGAATGGCCACAGCTATCCAATATGAGCTAGTGTGGACCACGTCCGCAGCTGTAGCGTAACGTTGGCTGGTAACGCAGTCTTAATCACCTGGTAAGGTCCCTGATATCTCGTGACGGATTTTTTGTTTTTTCTTCAGCATGTACGGGTTGGATAACATTAACGACTGCCCCACCATATTATGCGGTAAGTTCCTTCCGCATTCCGCAGCTGCTTCCTTCCTCTCTAATGCATTCATGGTCGCTTTCTGCGTCTGTCTCCACTCTTTTACAGTTTAAGTGTAATTACGGACATAAACTATGTGCTTCATACATTCTTCTTTTGTCATATCGAAAGTAAATGGGATTTTGCTCCCTAATATTATCTCACGCAGTACCAGTGTGAACCTTCGAACTGTATGATGCAATGACACATGAGAGATATTCAGAGATATATGTCCTAGTCAGTATGATGATAGTTCACATAGTAACTTAACATCCTTTAGATTTTATGGTTCATACGTTCTGCTTCATCATTTGCCTCGGGGTGAAGGTGACGGGGTCACAGGTTATTCACAAGAACATGCGGCAAAATTTTTTCCTCAAGTCAAACACGAAACTCATCCCTCAACGTGTAATCATTGCCCAGCATGCTGAACTTAAGTATACAGCTGTTGACCACTTTTGGTGTGAATTTTTTGGCTTTGTTTTTAGAAATACAGTAACTAGAGCCAATCATTGGGCTTTCAATCATTTTCAATTCGCGTAATACATATTAGGCTACAATCTTTAGCAAAACGTCGCTAAAACGTCGAAACGATTTGGATGCTGCAGCTGGCCCGTTTAAATTAGCAGTTTTGTTTAGCGAGTCGTATATTTACGACATGTTCGTGGGTAGATGGACTTACTTTTATATTCTGCTTTTTGTTGTTCCGATTTTCGCCTTTTCAATAGTAGCACAAACAGTTTTCTCTTTCATCTTGCACAAAAGCAGCACAGTCTCCATCACGTTGCCGACCGACATCTTTGTTAACATCTGAAAATTATATTTATAGTCAGAGTTCCAGTTTACTTACAGCTCCTGAAAGCAGTACTTTTAGTTAAAGCTTCTGTATGACAAGAGAGGAGACTGAAGTGAAAAAAGTGCTTGTGCCACGATTACAAATGAGAAAATCGGAGCAACAAATGCAAAGTAGAAAGCACGTAAATCTGCCCAGTCTTGTATCGTAAATACACAACTGGCCATTAAAATTTCTACACCACAAACACGACGTGCAACAGACGCGAAATTTCACCGAGCGGAAGAAGATGCTGTGATATGCAAATGATTAGCTTTTCAGAGCATTCACACAAGGTTGGCGCCGTTGGCGACGCCTACAACGTGCTGACATGAGGAAAGTTTCCAATCGATTTCTCATACACAAACAGCAGTTGACCGGCGTTGCCTGGTGAAACGTTGTTGTGATGCCTCGTGTAAGGAGGAGAAACGTGTACCATCACGTTTCCGACTTTGATAAGGGTCGGATTGTAGCCTAACGCGATAGCGGTTTATCGTATCGCGACATTGCTGCTCGCGTTGCTCGTGATCCAATGTGAGCAGAATATGGAGTCGGTGGGTTTAGGAAGCTAATACGGAACGCCTTGCTGGATCCCAACGCCCTTGCATCACTAGCAGTCGAGATGACGGGCATCTTATCCGCATGGCTGTAACGGATCGTGCAGCCACGTCTCGATCCCTGAGTCAACAGATGGGGTCGTTTGCAAGACAACAACCATCTGTACGAACAGTTGGACTATCAGCTCGGAGACCATGGCTGCGGTTACCCTTGACGCTGCATCACAGACAGGAGCGCTTGCGATGGTGTACTCATCGACGAACCTGGGTGCACGAATGGCAAAACGTCATTTTTTCGGATGAATCCAGGTTCTGTTCACAGCATCACGATGGTCGCATTTGTGTTTGGTGACATCACGGTGAACGCACATTGGAAGCGTGTATTCGTCATCGCCATACTGGCGTATCACCTGGCGTGATGGTATGGGGTGCCATTAGTTACACGTCGCGGTCACCTATTGTTCGCATTGACGACACTTTGAACATTGAACGTTACATTTCTGATATGTTACGACCCGTGGTTCTACCCTTCATTCGATCACTGCGAAACCCTACATTTCAGCAGGATAATGCATGACCGCAAGTTGCAGGTCCTGTGCTGGCCTTTCTGGATACAGAAAATGTTCGACTGCTGCCCTGGCCAGCACATCCTCCAGGTCTCTCACCAATTGAAAATGTCTGGTCAGTGGTGACCGAGCAACTGGCTCGTCACAGTACGCCAGTCACTACTCTTGATGAACTGTGGTATCGTGTTGAAGGTGCATGGGCAGCTGTACCTGTGCACGCCATCCAAGCTCTGTTTGACACAATAGTCAGGCGTATCAAGGCCGTTGTTACGGCCGGAGGTGGTTGTTGTGGTTACTGATTTCTTAGGATCTGTGCACCCAAATTTTCGTGGAAATGTAATCACATGTCAGTTCTAGTATAATATATTTGTCCAATGAATACCCGTTTATCATCTGCGTTTCTTCTTGGTGTAGCAGTATTAATGGCCAGTGGTGTATACAGCTGGCAAAAGATAGCACCTATACAAAACTGTCAACATACAAAGGTCACCTGCAGCACTCATATTGCTGTCGATGTTTAAAGACTTACGAACGAAGAGTGAAGTATTTATTGAGTCAATTAAAGACGAGTAAAAACCCAAAACAGTTATTGGCATAAATAAAAACATGAAAAGTATTTACATTTGATGACGAACTTTTATTTAGGTAGTACATCTATACCTGTTACAATTAAGTTAAATTTGAGGAATAAATTTCAACATAAAATGCGTCTGGATGCTGTGTTACTTAAAATAACATAAACCGCAGCCACTGAATCCAACAACCAGTAATATAAATACGTTATTGTTGGTTTGACGTAGCAATCATATTGACATTTTAGCATTGACACCTCTAACACAAATTTTGTCTATCATAGTGTTTAATTGAGTCATTGGTGTTTGTAAGGGTTTTTGATGCTAAACTATGCTGATATTGGTGCTTGAAATAATTTTTAATGTTAATGGTTATTGTCTCCTTAAATTTTTTAATCCTCTAACATTGACCATACTTGGTGGCACTTTTAAAAAGTACCTGATGTTAAACTGCTTTGATGCCACAATTCTATGGAACTTTATCAGCTGTCATCGGGTTGCCAGCATGTGCCTTATGTAAATTTGTTTGTGCTGTAGTAAAACTTTAAACAGGTTTCTGATTGGTCTGGGTCGACCTGATTAGCACTCCACGACTCCCAGATACCAACCATTTCAATGGTAACAGCTTGTGTGGTTATACATTGGACGTGTAGTTGCACACACTTGTAGTGAGAAAGTGCTTACTCTCTGTAACTATTGTTTTAGTTGTTTTGCAGCGTACAGGGTCATCAGTGGAAAAACAGTTCTACGACTACTGCGCTCACAAAAGGCTTGTTCGGAGAGCGAGTTAAGGGTCCGTAATGAAACTGAGGCCAGCAGCGTCAGTGGGCCCTGTCAGTGGTTGCAGGCGGCACTGAGTCGCCCTCAAAACATCCCCACATTGGCAGTTGTTGGGATAAGTGCTGCATGGTCCACTTTCCACATATTGCTATCAGATGTGCAACATGGTTTTACAATGTTAGTTGACACCATTCTATACTACATGCAAATTTTTCGCTTACAAGCACTCATGGATCATGTCACTAGATGGGTTTGTGATGTTTATCTGGTTTATACAAGTCCCAAGTTTTTTCCAAACATTTTGGCATTGCAAGAGGAAGTTGAGTAATTGCGAGAATGAGTTTCATATCTAAATTGGTGGGCAGAGAATGAAACATTTAAGGCGGATTATGAATAAAATTTAAATAAGATTGCTAGGCTAGGTTTCTGATGCTAGGTGCCACCACTGTTCTCGCACTGCAGTCCCTTTTGGAGGGAATTAAAAAAAAAGTTATTCCATGATGACAGAAAGTGGAAAACATAAAAAATGGCACAAAATTCAAAGTAAGCCCCACTGTTCTGCGTACAAAAGAAGGGAGATTTAAAGCCAAAGATGGCGTTGGTGAGAAATTGAAAAATAGTTCGCAGAAAATTTAAGAAATCCAACTATTTCAGTTATGTATTATGGCCAAATCCCTCCTACTTCTATTTCCCAACCAATCGCAGCAATGTATTTAAATAAGGCATATTGTTAATGGAGAGTTAAAAAACTCTCACGTCTCCCGTCCCTCACCCCTCAGCCTCCCCCTCTTATTTCCAACCAATCGCCGTACAGTGCTCCTAATATGAAGCGCAATGTCAAAAGTCCAGGATGACGAAAACAAGTTAGTTGTGTGGCTTATAACCTCTCCTTCCCAGCAACTTGCCAACCACTCAGATTTTGAATCAATCATAGTGCAGTATTAAGAGTCAAAAGTGATGGAAACAGACCAATTGTGTGATTTGTATCCCACGACCCTCCTCTCTGTCTCCAACGAATCAAAGTGGAGTACAAAAATACCATCAAACTACATTAGCTCCGACATACAAATCCAGTCAAGCCTCTTCCTTTTCTTATGTCCATCCAATCAAAACGAAGAAAACACGCCAATTGTGTGCTTTATACACCCCTCTGTCTCATCTTCCCAACCAATTTCAGTGTAGTATTCAAATGGTGTGACAAGTAAGTAGTAAAATTTATGCAACCTCCACTTGAGAGCCACAGATATTCATTATTACCTTGAAAGTCAAAGAAGTCTTATTTCTAGCATAAAATGCTGTCATGATACATAATTAACGTACAAAGCAGTTGTGCTATTTATGATCGTAAAGCTTTTTTAGACACTCATAGAGCAATATTAACAATCCGTGACGATGGAAATGAACAACCTGTGGGCTCTAAACCCCCCACACCTTCAGTTAAAGATAAGCAGTAAATGGTAAAAACATAATGGTGAAAGGTAAATGCTAAGTGATAAATAATGAATGGTAAAGCTTATCGAGAAACACTGAACGCATAACGCCAGATGCTAAACAGTTAACAGTAAGCGGTAACCGTTAAGCGCTTAATGGAAAATGTTAACTGCTAAATCACAAACGCTAAATGATAATTGGTTAACTGTCTATGTCTATGCCTAGTGGTAAATGCTAAACACCAGACAGTGATTGACCACACACCTAATGATATATGGTGAACACCAAACAGTGAACGGTATACGGTAGACGATAAACGCGGAGCGTCGAGTGCCTAACGGTAAATACTAACAACAAATCCTAAACGCCTAATAGAAATCACCTAACAGCAGCTTCTAAACGATGAACGCCAGAAGCCTAATTGTAAATGGTAAATGCTAAACGTTAACGGTAAACGCTAAATACTGAATGATGAACGCTGAGTGCCTAACAATGCTAAGTGAAAAACAGTAAATGATTAATGGGAAACGCTAAAAGCAATATCCAAGAATAGTTTCAGATGTCTGCGAACAGTTATGCATAAAAATGTTGTATAGTTAAATTATTTCTATGAGAAGTCTAAGATGATTGTGTATGCAAATATGCTTCAGGCATAATAACAAAAAATTCTTCCAAAGACAAAGTTGTGTATCATTTATATATATATAGATATCTCTTTATTTGGTACACGAGTAAATACCTTACACATTTGCGTTGTCCCTCTGGCAAAGTAATCACTTCTTGTCCCACACAAACGTATCAAAGTTGCTCTGTTGTTTTAATATATTACAGAGGAATAAAGAATCGGAGTCACAGTCTAGTATTTAATTTATTGTGAAAAATGGTGTCAGATTGCGTTATTTTGGAAGTACATTTTCTTCTCCCCTCCTCCCTAACTACGAGGATGATGTGTAAAGATTGTATCAATAATGTAATAAAAATTATGTGACCTCCACTTGAAACTCAAAGATTTTCATTGTATCCTTGAGAGTCAAAGACATTTATTAATTCCGCCATAAAAATGGTGTCATATTGCATTTTTTACATATACAGATATTTCTGTTACATAATACCAAAGCGACGTCAATGTCAAAGTTATGCATTATTTACCTACTGGTACATAACTCTGGCTTAATATTAAAATGCCTCGAAGATCAAAGACAGCCGTTAGATACATAACACACATATCACTGTGCTTAATCTGTCGAACGTTGCGATCTCTAGAAGTAACTTCTCTTTCCCTCCTTTTCCCTCCGTCTTGCTCACAAATATCTCAGTATTTCATACATCAGACGTAACTATACTCCTTCAACACATATGTGATCAGTAATCAGTCCTGGTCAGTTATCCCAGAAGCTGCAACAAATTTTCCACGAAATTATCCTCTGTATGGTCTTGTTATTTAATTTCCTCGTGAAATCTGATCTCTTACGTGGGTTGTGCACATGCGCCTCACCATTATATATCAGCTTACTTTTTTTGCAAAAATTATGAATACTAGACCTCTTAGGCTATTTTTCTCGTCAGTAAGCCACAGTACACATGTTACTTAGCGTCAGTTCAGCTCTTTACCCGCCACTGCCAGATAGAGACAGCACCCCACCCCAAACTGAGACACCTCTGAACATCTTACCAATCCTGATGAGACAAAGTCCGGCTCAGAGAGAGACACATTCGCTAACGTTGTTTGGAAACAAACTATAGGGCGAATACAGGTGCCATGAAATTCAATAACCGAATGTGTGTACAATATTAGTTGGTACAGATACCAGAGAAGCAGATCTGGGACACGGAAGGACTGCACTGCTGCAGAAGGCAGAGCACAAACCACAATACTTGTCCACACCGAGCCGAGCTGTAATCGAGAACTGTAGACACCACCTAATTGTTTGTTCTGCGAGTCTTGCTCTACGGAGCCATAACATTTAACCTCTGAGTTCAGCTGGTCGATGGCGTTCTGGCACGGATGGAAATTTCGATGGCAACGGGAAATGACGATAACTGAGACACAATGGCATGGGACAGGTCCACTGCCAACTCCGGATAATGAGGACAAACGAACGCATTGCTGGTTGCGTTGGCGTCATGTCCAGCTTAAACACGACTGTTTCCGAACTCATAGTCTCAGAGTGTTTGGTCCTCCCGTCTGCCTCCCAGATTCCGGCTATACGACAGTCTCGCCACTTACAGTATACAGTGAGGCGACAAAAGTCATGGGGAACCTCCCAGTATCGTGCAGGGCGTCCTTTTCCCCAGGGGAGTGCAGCAGGTCTATGTAGCATTGACTCTGCTGGTTGTTGGAAGTCCCCTGCAAAAATATTGAGCCATGCTGTCTCTACAGTCCTCCGCAATTGCCAAAGTGTTGCCGATGTAGGATTTTGTGCTCGAACTGACCCCTTGATTATGTCGCATAAACGGGATCCACATCAGGCAACGTGTGTGGCCCAACCATTCGCTCGAATGTCCATAATGAAACAAGTCGTGGGCATTTGTTGAACAGTGACATGGCGCATTGTCTTTCATAAACATTCCATCGTTGTTTCTGAACATGGAGGCCATGGATGTCTGCAAATTATCTCCAATTAACCAAACATAACCGTCTCCAGGCAATTATCGGTTCAGCTGGACCACAGAATCCTGTTCATTTCATGCAAACACAGACCGTACCATTGTGTGGCCACCACCAGCTTTTACACTGTCTTGTCAACAATTTGTATCCATTGCTTCGTGGGGTCTGCGCCACGCTTGATCCCTATCAGCAGCTCTTACCAAGTGAACTCGGGGCTCATATGACTAGGCCATAGTTTTCAATCGCCTAGCGTCCAACTGATGTGTTTGCGAGCCGAGGAGAGGCGCTGCAGGCGATGTCGTGCTGTTGGCAAAGGCACTCGCGCCGTACGTCTGCTGCCGTCATCCGTTAATGCCAAAGTTCGTCGTACTGTCCTAACCAGTACGTCCCACATTAATTTCTGTGGTAATTTCACGCACTGTTGCTTGTATATTAGCACTGTCGACTCTACGCAAACACCGCTGTCTCAGCCGCTAAGCCAAGGCCCTGGGACACTGCGTTGTCCGTGGTGAGAGGCAATGCCTAAAATTTGGTAATTTCAGCATACTCTTGATATGTTGATCTCGGGATATTGAATTTCCTATCAATTTGAACACGGTATGGTTGTTGGAACTAGACGAATTTCAGTCTTTTAATTGCAGTCCTGCGGCCATAATAACGTCGCAAGCCTTTCCAAATTAATCACCTGGGTACAAATGACAGCTCCGCTAATGCACTGCCTTTTTATGCTTTGTGTACGCGACAGTACCGCCGCCTCGACGATATTGTCGTGTCTGGTCGCACGCATGATCAACATTTGCAAAACCTTCGAAACCTGCTCCGTGTATTGTCTGACACAGGGTTCAAGTTTAATAAAGACAAATGTGTATTCTCTCAGTCAGAACTTGTGTACACTGGTCCTGTCATGAATTTGCTGGGTGTTCGTCCCCTCCAACCTCATTTGCAGTCCATTCGAGAGCTTCCACCACCGCACTGTGTACGGCAGCTGCAGTGTGTGCTGGGCAAATTAACGTATTACATGCATTTCGTTCCGAACACCTTCCCCCTTACATCGGGTCCACGGAAAGAACACTTCTTTTGTTTGGTTTCAAAACTGTCATGGCCCCTTCCAAATTGGAAAGACCCTTTGCTTCATGATCGTTGTCTTCAACAGCCAAAACAGCATGCGTTGTTGGGTTAAAATGTGGATCCCTGTTCTCACGATAGTGGGGCCATTTTGTCTCGCAGATACGGTTCTCACGACCGTCCGATTGCGTTTGCTTCCAAACAGTTGGCACACCCACAACGGAATTACTCTCAAATTGAAAGGAAAGTATTGCCATATTGCATGATAGAACAAATTTCAGCAGTACTTGCTTGGTCGTAAATTATTCTTGCTGACAGACCACAAACCTCTCCAAACCCTGTTTAGTCCATCCAAGCCTATTTAACAGTCCTCCGCAGAAAAGCTAGAGTGCTTGGCTCTTCTTTGATCCGATTGTCAATACGATAACAGCCCACCGCCTACGGCTACATCTGCCAACGCCGACATACTCTCCTGCCTTCTCGTCGGCCCTGCTTCTGATTTTGACCCTTCGGCTGCTTTTTGCTTCTCGGATGTTCTAGACTCGGATACGCTGCAGGACATTCCTCCTGATTATCACCAAATTGCTCGTGCCCCATACCCTGACCCTGCCTTGCGCGTTTTGTTGTATATCATTCTTAATAGCTGGGCCCGTTCGGCGTGCCAAATCCAGAACTCGTCGGTTCGCCACTACTTTGCTAGCTGGAACGATCTCACGGTCCACCATGGTGTAATTTCGTTTCCCACGGACTCGAATTCGTCCCGTACGTTGTTTCCTTCTCTTCTTCAGCACCCAGTGCTCCGTCTTGTCCATCGAGGGTACTTTGTGTTGTTCACTCGAAACAGTCAGCACTTCGTCACTGGACATCTCACGGTATCGATCAACAAGCTGCACAGCTGCAACATTTGTGCCGAAAGCCAGGCGGCCCCACCTCAAAACTTCTTCGCCTTCGTCTCCGCGTCTGTCGTCGGTCCGTGAGTCTCCTCCGGTGGTTCCCAAGGGCGCGGCTTCCGCTCCTGACGTCGCATCAGCTCCGCCGGCCACGATGGGTGCACCGCATCAGGGTGCGGGGGTGCGCCCTCTGGTTACCGACCAGGCTCAGGGCAGACGCCGGACGCCAGAGAGTGGTTGGGGGCGACGGCGGCCGCCGCAGCTCCCGCCCCGCCTCCTCACCACCTGCCGCATCCTGCCCTCCTTCCAGGAGGTCAAATCAAACACCTTTCAGCAGTCTAGTTTCCAAACTTATTTCACTTGGCTTCCAGTTTAAGCGAGTTACTACGCCATCGTCAGGTCCGTCAAGTCATAAGTCGACGAAACTAGTAGCCAAATAAGTCTGGAAACTAGGCGGCTGAAATACGTTTGATTTGACATCTTTTATTGAACAGCCAAGTTCTGGAACCATCTCTGAGTAGATGGACATACAGTGACCTCCTTCCCGTCGACGTTATGGTACTGGTCCATACTCGACGCCCGTACGGAGATTTTTGGACGGAGAGATGTGATGCCATCATAACACACCACTCGTGTGCTGGCACCACCTGAGCAAACGACAGTATCTGCAGACTCTGAAGAGTGCGACAGCTTGACAGTGTACGCAAATCTGGCGCCACACCACCTCTCTCCAGAAAGTCTACACGGCAACAGTGCCTTCTCTGTGTTGACATAGGGGGCGCCGACTGTAGCGCTCATGGGCCAGTTTGCCAGCGTAGATCGTCTTTTCACTTCGTTAGCTCAGCTCCATGGGTCTGCGAGAACCAGTACAGCTAGAAATGTAGTTTACTGTTGAGTTGTCAAAAGATTTTATCCAGAGATTGGAAATGCTTATTATGTTCTACATGACTGCTTCACAAAAGATAAGTAAATGTGTTTCATTCTGCAGTAATAGCAATGTCTGTTGATATTCTGTGGTGCCCCAGCTATCGCGGTCTGTCTCATATTTACTAGTCTACGAATTGCTATTGTGACCACCCACGATACAATATATATATATATATATATATATATATATATATATATATATATATATATGATAAATTAACTCAATTTTTCAATTCGTTAGCGATTGTACTTATTCTCATAAACTCTTAGGAAACAATTTTTAAGACAGGGTTCTCTGTTCCATTAACACATATCTCGTTTTGCGTATTTTCTTCAATTCTTACAGGGAATTATGATTCTCTAGCTCGACAGATTGGAAAATAGCCAGCAGGCTTAGTTAAAAACTATTTGTTCACTTACCATTAAAGCACTGCACCAGCCGCAATCCAATCCAACCGTGAGTACTATTCTTATACTTGGGGTGAGTTAATTTGCATTCTTAATCAGCTGGAAATCGCCCATACTACTGTCAAACGATTGCCAGCTGCTGCGAATCGGTATTTTGGAAGTTCTCCCAGGAGTCATGTATCAGTACGTGATGTACCAAAGGTACTTGGAGTACTTTCTCCCCCTGTGAGTCGTGGGTCCCCTGCAGGAAGTACGGCATCAGTCGTTACTCGTCCACTTGATTCCGAGTGCCCTGTCAGTGGTAGATCTTAGCGTAGACAGGGAGCAAGGGGGCTCAGGGTGTTATACCGATCCCCATAAGCAACAACTTCGAGGTGTTGTCTTCCACTGAATCAGAGACACTGGTACTCACCTCACCTGCTGGGAAACATGCTTTGTCCTTTGTCAGGAACACACAAATACAAAAACGTAGACGTTCTATTAATCGTCGGTAGTTCAAACGTACAACGTTCAAACGTACCTCTTAGGGAAATGTCAGCTGTCGTCAGAAAGGAACACCAGGTTCACTCACTTTGTATGCAATGAGATCTCATTCAGCATGTTGAAGAGGCTATTCCAGCAACAATTCAGGGAGCACGGTGCAGCCAACTGCAAATTATGGTGCACTTTGGAACAAACGATGAATGTCGTCTGCGTGCTGAGGTCGTACTTGGATCGTTATGGTGACTGGCAGAGAATGTTGAAGAGACCAGCCTTGCTCACAGAGTTTGATGGAAGCTCACAACACCAGCACTGATCCCAAAACATTGAGCTTCCTTAAGTCTGAGTAGTGGAGAAACTGAAAAAGAGACTTTGAACGTTCTGTGGCAGGTAAGGCTGCAACTTGCTGGATCTATGCCACAGGGTTGTGACCTGCAGAGTCCCTCTAAATGGAACAGGTTTGCATTATAGATCAGTGGCTCCTACCCAGGTACCTACCGTGTGAGAGTGCACGCGATGCTTTTTTGTTTAAATTAGCGCCTCTACATGCAATCAGGATGACATGTGATGTAAGAGACCCAGAAGTAGGCGTGAGTATTGAAATCCAAATAGTTAACTGCTGAGGCATTTGCAACAAAGTGCCAGAGATCGATGTGAACCTGGAGAGCAATAAAGCGTACAAAATCCGAGGAACAGAAAGATGGTTGCGCCTGACATTGATAGCTGTCATGTTTTGGGGAAAATTTAACTTTGTATAAAAAAAGATAAGGTACTGGGAAATGCGATTGGTGTATTTGTCGTAGTAAACAAGATACTCAGACCCACCGAGACAGAATTTGAGGCTTCTTTGCACAAGACTCTTTGGGCAAAATGGTAATTGAATCATTCGGTCGACCATCAGACTCACCTCTTAATGTAAACGAAAAGTTTAGAGAAAACCTCATTTGATTGCACGTAAGTTCCCAAATCATACTTGAATCATTTATGGAGATTTTGTTCATGCAGCAACCCAATGGCAAAATTACAATTTTGGTAGTAACGATCATGAGAAATCATCCTTGGAAATGTTATCCAATCCCTTCTTAGAAAAATACTTAGTAAAGATTGGAAACACACTCTTGGTGGAAATGTATTAGGGGCAATGGTAAAAAGTAGACCTCACCTCTTTGAGAATGCCCGCATCGATACTGGTAACAATAGCCATGAGATGAGTGTTGCAACAATTAAAATTAAAATATAAAGAACAACAAAAGCAAGTGGAAAACTGTACATTTTCAGTGAACTAGATAAAAATTTAAACTTCCAGCACAGGACAGGGGCACCTATAGGAACTATGAAACTATGTCCGAACAGACCTCATAAGGCCCAAGTACCTACTGACCGCCGTGTGCCTGCCGGGGTGGCCGAGCGGTTCTAGCCGCTGCAGTCTGGAGCCGCGCGACCGCTACGGTCGCAGGTTCGGATCCTGCCTCAGGTATGGGTGTGTGTGATGTCCTTAGGTTAGTTAGTTTTAAGTAGTTCTAAGTTCCAGGGGACTGATGATCTCAGAAGTTAAGTCCCATAGTCCTCAGAGCCATTTGAACCATTTTTTTTGACCGCCGTGTCATGCTCTGCCTATAGCCGTCACTGGTTGCAGATATGGCTTGAGTTGAAAGGATATTTGACCATGTATTCGATAGGTATGTAACGTGTAAAACAGATCGTAATAGGATGAACCTTCCATGGTATATAGTCACTGTAAAGCAGCTTCTAAAGAAACAGAGCTCAGTGCAAAATAGCTGTAAAACAAATGATAAGGCCGTAGATGAAGAGATGCCGAATGGAACCCGTTTACTTGCCAGGATAGCAACGCATAAAGTCTTCAATGACTACCATAGTAGAATACTGTAAAATTATCTTTCGTCAGACGCAAAGAAAGCCTGTTCGTACCCAGAGACAGTTAATGACACCAACGTTGCCGTTCAGCCACTCGTGAGCGATACAGCAACTGTAATTTCGGGTAGCGAAACAAAAGCCGAAATGTAACTCTTCAGGCTTTCCCGGCGATCTAATGACATCTTGGATTGTCGGGTGTTCTGCCGGATATCAGCGTCGTACTTGCACGATATTTTGGTCACGTAGCTCGTAACCTTCATCAGGTGCGACCTGAGACTGCTCCTCGAGTGGACCTGGTCCAGTATTTATGCCTATGGCCTTCCCCCTCCACCAACGGCTGCATGCGCTTCCTCTGTGGTCCGCGCCCATTCCCAGCGATCTGCTGCTTTCTGTCCATCCAACAAGATCGGGGGGCTGCTGGGGAGTGTCAAAGACGACCTGGGGTTACGAAAACCAGGGATTTACAATATACCTTGTCAATGTGGCATGTCCTACATTGGCCAGACGACAAGAACTGTGGAGATCAGGTGCAAAGAACATCGGAGGCACACCAGCCATTGCTGAACACTGTCTAGAACTAGATCATGCCATGAAGTATGAGGATACCAAGATTCTAGCACTAACACCCAGATTTTGGGACAGTGTTATAAGAGAACGATAGAAATTAAAATGGCTGACGATCTTATGAACCGTGACACAGGGTACCAGCTAAGCAGAGCCTGGGATCCGGCTCTGGAATTGTTACAGGAGCAACGGGGCCAGCTGAAACACTACACAAACAGAAGAACCAGAGACATGGAGATCAAAACCGAGCCCCTGACGGACTGCCAGGCGCACCAGACCGAATATGGAACACCCAGAAGTGGGACTGGTGGGCGCGGACCGCAGAGGGAACATCCAGAGCCGCAGCGGACGAGAAACGGAGCGGCAACGCTCCAACAGGTCGTGGTGAGCGGGCGCGGACCGCAGAGGGAACGCTTGGTACCCCAGAACGTAGATGAAACCCCCAGGAGCGGGTTTGGTGGGCGTGGACCGTAGAGGGAACACCTAGAACCGCAGAGGACGGAAAACGGAGCAGCAACGCTCCAGCAGGTCGCAGGGAATGGGCGCGGACCACACAGGAAGCGCCTGCAGCCGTTGGTGGAGGGGGAAGGCCATAGGCATAAATACTGGACCAGGTCCACTCGAAAAAAGCCGAAATGCTTAACACCGATTTCAAATCTTCCTCTACAAAGGAAAAACCAGAACAATTACCCCACTTCAATTTTCATACTACGTACAACATACCCTGAGCCAAAATATAATGAGATATCTCGAACAAAATGACAAAATGACTTACTTCATGCCAGCCAGCATGGATTCCGCAAACATCGAACATGGGAGACCCAGCTCACACATTAATCACGTGATATAGTCAGAGTTTTGACCAAAGCAGTCTGATAGATGCATTATATCCTGATTTCCGAAAACTATTTGACTCAGTACGACATCTGCACCTATTATCAAAATTACGATCACGTGGGATACAAGAGAAATTTTTGAGTGGAATGAGTAGGGACGACACAGCGTGTTCTCTTGGATAGCTTGTCATTGTCAGCTTTTCAAGCAACTTCGGTTGTGCCCCAGACACGTCTGTTGGGTACCTTCTTCTTCATGTTGTTTGTAAATGACCTTGCAGAAAATATTAGTACTAACTTCTGGCTTTTTGCAGATGATGTAGTTATGTATAATAAAGTATTGTCTGAAGGAAGGGGCATAAATATTCAGTCAGATCTTGATAGGATTTCAAAGTGATCCAGAAACTGGCAGCTTGTTTTAATTTTTCAGAAATGTAAAACTGTGTTCCTCACAAACCGAGAAAATGTAGAATGCTATGACTGCAATAGCAATGAGTTACAGTTGGAACTGGAAAACTCATACGTATACCTGCGTGTAACACTTTCTAGAGCTCTGAAATGAAATGATGACATAGGCTCAGACATTTTTATAGCTGGTGGCAGACTTCCGTTTCTTTGCAGAATATTGGGGAAATGCAATCAATCTACAAAGGAGACTGCTTGTAAAGCACTTGTTCAACCAATTCAGGAATATTACTCATCTGTGGAACATGTACCAAATAAGACAAAGAGAGAATATTTAAAATATTGCGAAGAACTGCAATAATTGTCACAGGTTAGTTTTAGCCGTTTTAGTGTTACAGAGATGCCGAGGGAAGTGAACTGGCCAACTCTTGAAGATACACCTAAAGTATCCCACGAAAGCCTACTTAGAAAGTTTAAAAAACTGCTTTATCTGATGAATATAGGAATCTACTAATACCACCTACATATCACTCCCATAGGAATTGTGACGACAATTAATTACTGTACTGTTAGAGGCAATTAAACAATCATTCATCGCACTTTCCATACGTGAGCGGAATGGGAAGAACCCCTAACAATTGGCACAATGGGACAGACTCCCTACAATGGACCTAAAAGTGATTCGTCGATATAGACTAGTAGACTGGATAACATGTGAGAGATAGTATTTGCTTCCGCAAAAGAATTGAAAATGGTAATCAAATAACTGAGACAGGTTTACGTCTACCTTGTACAGTGTAAGATAAGTGACCAAGCACAGGTAACAGACATCTGTCAGAGGTAACGTCGCAGAATTACCTGTCACAGGGTTGCAGCGAGTGCTGAGGAAGCTCACATTACCATCGCACCTGTGACAAACCCACTGCCACTTCAACGTTCTCGGTGCTTCCGTTAATAAATATTCCTACAGAAATTTCTTTTTTAATACTAAGTTTTGTTTTGGAGCAGCAAGGTCCGTCTACTCAACCTACTTTCCTCTCCCACACACCGTAAAGAGAGAAGGAGAGAGAATCTGTTTCTGGGAATATCTGAAGAAGCGTTCCTCTTTCCTTGAGAAATGGTTGCTGTGGGCATGATATGAAAATAACTTGCCGGTTGTTGCCTCATAATCACATTTTGCCTGCTAATTCAGCAGATAGACTTAGATAAAAAACTCATTAAGAGCCTATCAGTTGATGCTGAACCTTATTGCTACTATTACGAATTTATAAATTTTGCTTATCTACTATTTATCGTAATACATGAAAACCAACACTGGAGAACTTGAAGAGTCCGAGGAGTGTAGTTCACACTGTAACACTGTCAGCACGAGTGTAAGTTCGGCGGCACCCGAAATTCGGCACAGAACTCCGGACGTCTCAACACCCAGAGCGATGGTGCTGGTTCATCTGAAGGACTACAAGCTATATATCTCCCATCAGGCCCGCTTAACTACACTTTCCCAACGGTGGTAAAGTGTGCAAAGCGTATCGTGGAAGAGATAATAACACTGACACAGTCCATTTTGAAACTCTTCTTAATACTTTTTTTTGTGAAAAATGACATTTTCCAATCACAAGGTATCACACAATGGAAGAGTAAGAGGTGTTGATATCAAGTCTCTAAAGAGATTTATGTGACTTCTTGCTATATTCGCAATAGCTTCTCACATATAAAGTCATTGGTGGCCTAAAAGTTCTTAGAGAAGTTAATTAGTACGTAAGACAATAACTTCAGAGAGAGTGCTTTACCGATCCCGAACACTATGTTGTTTTAGAAGTGTGCGGTAGTTACGAATCACAGAAGTGTTTCTCTTCCAGTATAAATAACTGGTTGATAGCTACATTAAGATATGTTATTCGCGATGTGCATAGTTTGCCCGTAAACTGCTGTTCCGCGTTGTTACAATTTTATTAAGGCAGATTCAGGAGTGAAATCATGGTTGTCTAACGAGATTGTTTCAAATGTGATCTCAAATTGAAAAAAATACTGTATACTACAGTCAGTGCTGAGAAAGATGTGGAAAGCGATGTAGAATGTGCATGACATTGGTATGTCTCCACAGTATAAATTGCAGTATAACGTTCTCGGTTTTCAAGCCGAGTCAATTGGAGTAAAATCATCTCCGCCATCGTCGACAGGAGTTCACTGACTGCCGGGGCTGCTATGGTTTCTCGCTTATGTAGGCATGATGACGATGGCAGGGATGGTCATCGAAAGCTCGAGGATTTTATTCGAACTGACGCGGCTTGAAAACCGAGAACGTTTTATTCATGTATGCCATCGCGAAAAACTCCGAGGACACATAAACTGCAGTAATTATCTGATAAACTTTTTATATTGTAAAATTGTTACTTTTCAATGTATGGTTTATTCCTCAGTAATATATTATAAAATAATTAGGTAATTACGATACAGATTGCGTTCGTGTCTGTATGCGTGTATGCGTGTGTGCGTGTGTGTATATGTATGTGACAGAGAGAGAGAGAGAGAGAGAGGGGGGGGGGGGGGGGAAGAGAAGAAATTATTACTTTGGATAAGAGACAATACAAGGGTGTACAGTATTTTTGAGATTAGAGGTTCAGATATACAAATACTTCTGTACATAAATGATGCATAATTTTAATCCTAGAATCACTTTTCCACATTATTACGGAGGTATTCTAATGTATACAGTCAACACTGAGTCTCACAGAAATAATTAAAACACCATTTTTATCTGTCGTAAATTTCTAGAGATCTGTAATAATTACTGCATATAGCAACAGCGCTTAGCGTTCACCATTTAACTTTCACCATTTAGCGTTTATTGTTTAGCGTTTATTATTTGGTGTTTGCCGTTAGCTGTTCAGCGTTTACTGTCTACCATATAGTAGTTACCATTAAGTGTCTAGCATTTAGCTTTTAGTGTTAGCTGTTTAGTGTTTAAATTCAAGCATTTAGATTTTACGTTTAGCTTTTAGCATTTACTCTTTAGCGTTTACCACTTATGGTAGTGTTTACTGTTTAGTGTTTATCGTATCACATTTACCCTTTACCATTATATGTTTTATGTCTACCTTTTACCATTCATTGGAGGCTATGTGTGGTATAAAGGACAAAACTCATCTGTTTTGCGCCATCTTGGAATTTTGTTACTTCTCTATGACTGGTCCGAAGAAATAGAGGTAAATTGTAAAGCATACGATCGCTCTTTACGTAAGGTATGTAAGTTGACGCCATTTTTATATTGGAAATAATGCATATATTCCTCTTTCAAATACATAACGAGTAATTTTGACTTGCAAGTGTAGGCTTCATGATTTTACTACATCTCTGACACGTCATTTAAATATTACAAAGAATGGGAATGAGCGTATGGCACCGTTGGCCGGGAGGCCCCATCTGGCGACGTTCGACCGCCAAGTGCGAGTCGTATTTCAGTAGAAGCCACACTGGGTGACGTGCACGCTGGTGACGAGAATGGAATGATGATGAGGACAACACTATACCCAGTTCACGAGCGCTGAAAAATCTCCAATTCGGCCGGGATTCTAACCCGGGCCCGATAGCAAGCCAGCTAAGCAGGCGGACATTTAAATATTACTCTCTCACTGGTTGGAAAGATTAGAGAATTGTTCTGTTTCCGTCGTCTTGGAATTTTAATATTGTGATGGAGGTAAGGAGTACTGTGCTGTGGTCGGAAGGAGATACGATGCAGTGGTGAGGGGAGATGGCAGGGGAGGGTGTTAACAGGATGTCTTGTTTTAATACTTTCCTCAGATTTCTTGGTAAATGGCAGGAGAGATGTTGGGGAATGAAGCACAGCTGAGCTAGCTACTTCACGCCGGGGCACACTTTGTCGCTGTGTTAGCGGTTCTATGTACCTCAGCCGTGACTGTTGTCGCAAACCTCATCTGTCCATAGCGTTTTGGCAAACCGGTTGTGCTGGTCCCCACTGCCTAGGTGTAGCTCGCAAAAACTTAAAAAAATAATTACATTTCGCACGCCAGAACTTTTAGAGGCGCAGAAACACGTACGTTCATTTCTTCCGTCCAAAATATCTTGTTGCACAGACATCGTTTGTCTTTCTACACCATTTGGCCCAGCAAGCACTAACCTTTCTACGGAGAGTTCGTAGATCCTGTTGTAAGTTCTAAATATACGCTACTCGGCCGCTGTGGTCGCAGAAGCTGCCACAGAGAGACTGCGGGTAGGTGGCTTTGTGCGTAGTTAAGGAAGCACAAACAAAAGTGCATTATGAATGTGTGAAGAATTAAACTACGGTGGTAGAGAAAGGTTATCTGAATAAAGGCGACTGTCGTTTACTAACCTTCCAGCGACTAAATAATCAAAGCCCAGCCGCTTATTGATTCGAGCTTCACGATGCAATAGAAAGCAATAATCATTAGCATGATGTACGAGAATATTCCAGGTGTCATTTTTATACATTCATATAAAGAGTTCCATATGCATATTTTCTCACAGGGCTTTACGCCGGTGTAATATTTTATCCTTGTGGACACTCTTTCATAAGCTAATGTATGACGAAGAAATATAGCGCCATGTCTAGACCTAGGTCGTGGTCACCATGTAAAAATAAATGCATCAGAAATTACAAACGGCGTCGTTTATGAGCTGAAGAAGACAACAGCAACCCTTTTTGATTACAGACGGTATATCAATGGCAGTTTGCGAACCTGAACCGTGTGGCTGGCTGTGGTTAGGATGTAAACAATAAGTTTATTTCAACTCCCAAGCTGCTGTATGCACACATTTTGAGGTGATTCTATAATGAAGATAATAAACCTTGCTTTATTGGCGTCTTGCTTGAAAACTAAACGTGAGCCTGCATCAACGTGTAGTGGTCAGTTTTTCTGCAATTATAATATCCTCTGGCCAAAGAGCGGTCAAGTTCTAATCTTGCGGAAGCATTACAGAATCAAGGATCCGTGCAGGATTTGAGGAAGAATATTGTTAGAGATAAATGTCTCCACATACGAAAAATGAATTGACCAACATATACTACCTTTACGTTCACGGAGAGAGTGAAACCTTGCAGAATTTTGGGGAGATGTTTTTAATGTGTCCACAGGGTGGCTGGCTCACCCGACATTTTTGTAAGTGGTCAGCCAGTTACATTTCCCTGTGTTGCTCTTTTAGCTCTTCTGTGTTTTGTTTTCACTCTATTTTACTTTCTTTATCTTTCTTTATCTTCCCTCTTCACTGGTTTTAGTGCATGTGAGATTGCCTGTGCGATAGGGAGATTGTGTGGTCATTTCGAGGGCACGTTTGTACGACAGTTTTAGTTCTTATCCACATTCGTTTGTTTCAATAAATGTCAGGGCGCTGATAACCTCGCTGTTGGGCGCTCATTAGATCCCAAAACACACACACACACACCTTGCAGGAATATATAGAAGGGGTTCGTAACGCCGTTATGGCTTTAGAGGTTCAGTAGCGAGTAAGCGATCGAAACTCGTGTATACTGCAAGGGGCTACGCCCGAAGACCGATCGCGCTTGGTATTTTGTAATAAGCCGGTCAGTTTGGCCGAATTACACAGATTAGTGCTTCACATTGGTTCGATTCGTTTCGCCGATAAGAAGAGGGGAGGTGTGAGGTGCTTTTCAGGACAACCGATCGTTGGACACGGAGCGGAGAGTAGTCGGGATAGTTAAGACCAAGTGGTGTCTCCATTGCGGTGATACTGTACAGTTGGTGAACCAGTGTCTTGCGCCAGGTAACGCGCGTCCGGTCAGCTGATACCAAAAGCTTGCGGTTGCGTTGAAGTTTAAATCTCTTATTTAATGCTACAGCCGCATTCGACCTTCTGTAAATTCGCTTTGCCCCTTGTTTGTGCTGCAGTAAATCATGAATTCATGTGTGCTTTAATTGATTCAGGCAGTAGCCTTTAATTGCTTGATTATTAGTGGTATATTTTCAGTCGCAGCAGTTGTGAGTTTCCTAGCCTAAAACCGGCCTTGCGGGGATGTCGTACTGCCAATGGGCGGGTGTTGCCTCTTATTGGTCGCTATGAGGCGTCAATCTCTGTGCAAAAGTTTTCTTGGCCTCCCAATTCGCCATTGTCAAGCATTTTTGCGTTAATGGTCTTGTTCTGCGACTGGATTCGGCGTAGTAGTTTTATCTTGAATTTCGTGGGTAGGATGTTTTCTTTTACATTTTGCCCCAAAAAGAGCTACGAATTGTGCCAGTGTACTCCGGCCACAGGGGAAAACGCCGTTACTGTGCATGATGTAAGTGTAAGGTAGGTCATGTTTGTGATCCTGAGGTTGGGGCGATGCTGCTCCTTCTGGGCGATTTCCTGGATGTCTTAACCGACAAATTAGGTGATACCCACAGTATACAATAGAGGATCCGCCGTAATGACGAGCTTCAGTCCGTCAGCCCACTTCTAGGTTAACACCACCCATGTTGAGCAGATGCTTCGTGATGGGGTTATTAGGCCGTCTATCTCTCCTTATGACTTCCCTATCCTTTTAGTTCCGAAGGGTCAGGGATTCCGGTGTCAACCTGTGGTTGACTATAGGCTATCAAATAAGAAGTTTGTCTTTGAATCTGTGCCGCTGTCCGGCTTGCACCACTGTTTCATCTGGTTTTCTGGTTTTCATTCTTTTTTCTATTCTCGATCTGAATCAGGCTTACCACCAGATCCTGTGGTGTCACCGCCAGACACCACACTTGCTAGGTGGTAGCTTTAAATCGGCCGCGGTCCTTTAGTATACGTCGGACCCGCGTGTCGCCACTGTCAGTAATTGCAGACCGAGCGCCACCACACGGCAGGTCTAGAGAGACGGACTGGCACTCGCCCCAGTTGTACAGCCGACTTTGCAAGGAACGGTTCACTGACAAATACGCTCTCATTTGCCGAGACGATAGTTATCATAGCCTTCAGCTACATTTGCTACGACCTAGCAAAGCGCCGTATTCAATTGATATTGAGATTCTATTAATGTAACATCAAGAGCGATGTTCTACAAATGTGGATTAAAGTTAACTATTCCAGAAGCTACGTACTTTTCTTTATAGCATTCATTACGTATCCTGTTTCAGACCTCACGCCAGCCTGCGTGAGTTTAAGCGCGTGCCTTTCGGCTTCCTCACATTGTGTCTAGGCTGTCTTGTCTAGACACAACAGATCCCACTGACTGAAAATTGTAGACATGTGACAGCATTTCGTCCGAATTGAGCATACTCTAATTGAACCGTGTACCATTTGGCTTATGGATTGGGGCTGCTGTTCTCTCCAGACTTCGCACATAATATTGGGGGATGGAAAATACAATCAGGTTGTTATTACTCAGATGACATGGCAATTTATAGTACTACGTTCCAACGACACTTGCAATACCTGGAGGAGGTTTTAAGCCGCTTTCTTGCCACTTGTCTTACTGTAGAGTCTTCCAGAACTAATTTAGCTAAGCACGAGACTTCTTCCCCTGATCATTTGGCTTCTGCTCGCCGGATCCGAGAAGATCAAAAAAGGAGCACGTACTTACAGATATTTCCCCCACCTAAGACCAAGAGGGGTGTGGTCCGGTCCATTATGACAGCGAACTTCTATCGAAAGTTCATCCCTAATTTTGCCCAGATAGCGGCCCCCCTTGAACCAGCTGCGTAAGAAGAATCAGACATTTGAGTGCAGGGTGTCACAGCCGTCCCCTTGATTAACCCTCCAGTGCTAGCCGTTACTGACTTCGCACGTCTGTTTTTTCGTGCAGACCAATGGTTCAAAATTGGGTATCGCTGCGGTACTCTTCCAGGAAAGGGAGAACGTAGACCAATTGCGCACGCTTCGAGGTCCCTTTCGCCAGTACGACTTCAATATTATGTTTACGAGTGTGAGGCCCTGGCGGTAGTGTTCCCCCTCGAAAAGTTTGTTCGACGTCGATCACCGGGAACTTTGTCTTGAAACTGATAACTAAGCCTTAAGTTGGGTACTCGCCAGGCCCAGGGAGACGGGACAAATTGTCCAGTGGACCGTGGGCATTTCTGCGGTTTGCTTTACCATCAGGCATAATAGACGAACCGACAACGCTATGGCATAAGCACTGAGTCTAATGTTCGAGCAGGGGTGCAGTCACCACAATAAGGAACAGGAAATAAGGGAACAAGGTTGGGTTGCTGAGGTATTAAGCATGGCCTATAAGTCATTTTGTAATTTGGAGCACCATCAAGACCAAGACCCTGCTCTGTGTAATATTAAACAAAATTTATTAAGCCGCAAATCAGTGCCGGATATAACAAGCAAAAGGGAAATTATGTTATTAGAGCAAGCGGGATAAGCAGACCAAGATTTGTGTTACGCAAGACTTGGTTGCTGCAATTTTCCATTGCTTTCATAAGTCTGTGATTGGAAGGCATTTAGCAGTCTGTTGGATCCTTGGCAGGGTTAGGGAATTTCTTAGTTGACCTACCTTGTATCAAGATATATAGCATTTGGTGGCACAGTGGTATGAATCTAAAATTGCTAAACCCAGTTCCAATACTTATGAGAAAGTGATCACTTGAAGATTGTAAAAACCCCCTATGAGTACGCTCTTTGTTGTTTATGTCGGCCCCTTCCATGTAATCCTTACAGCAACCGGTCATGTGTTGATGCCTGCTCAGATTAGTCTGGTTGGTATCCAGAAGTAGGGTGACAGTTGGGTGAACTATTCTTCACTTGCCACCGATATTTTTCGTAGTTGTCACTCCCTGTACCATTGCCATGCAATGCACCTGTCTTCTTCTCTACAGCAGATTAAAGATTCTGCTTTGACAACGCACTATCTCATTCGACAACTATACCATACTGCCCGAAACCTTGATTTGTTGAGAGAGTGAACTACAATCTGCATGCCACCACTAATATTTTCCATTTTCATTCACTCTACAAGTGGATTCCTTCTGTACCATGGTTTAATTTGGCGGTTAATTACACCTAACAGGAAGCCCTTAAAACCACCCCACTTCCTTGATGTTTGCTCATGGTCTCGACTCCCCTTGGCTAATCTGTGGTCTGTTAATGCCCTGCTCCCTGAGAAATGGACACGTGACTTAATTTAAGAGAACTGGAAACAAGCGTGACAAAATATTTGTATCACACACTAGAGGCAGGTGCGTCGTTACAGTCAGGGCCAAACAGAATTAAAGGTGCCTTTGGTGATAAGGTTTCATCCCAACCATTCTGCTGGGTGTGAAGATATGGCCCCAATTTCTCATAAATTGGCACTGTGCTTTGTAGCACCTTGTGAGGTTATCCAGTTTCTTAACCCAGTCACCCAGTTGGTACGTAACATTGCTACTGGGAAGTTTTCTGGAGTACATGTCTCCAAGGTCAAGGGATGGAGCTAAATTCTCTGTTCCTCGATTGACATAAATTATCGGATGGGCTTTGTGGAGTTTTTGATGGGGAAGAATGAGCTGTGGTGGTTGATTCGATACATCACTAGTGGGCCAGTTTCTGATCCTTACATGTAAAATTGTCTGGCTGGTGGTACGAACCAAGCCCCAGAGATGACGCGAGTGGTATTTCGGCATCGGGTGAGTCCACAGAGTATAGAGGGGCAACTGCGCTATGGAGAGCAGCAGCAGTTACGAACTTGGAGATGATGCCGCGAGTGGCGTGTGTGGAGTCAAGGAGAGGGGCTGTGCCCTGGTCGGTGAGGCTGCCTGCCTGTGTGCTGTTTGGACGCCCGTCTCATTGCTGGGAGGAGTGAAGACCTTCAGCTGCTGATTTTCATCCAGAACCTCTCGGTGACCCATGTGACCAATTCCAGTTTCTGAATGTGGTAAGACACTTCTCCTGATAATTGCATGTTCACATGTAAAGGACAACGTCCTGCGCTTCTTCAAAGTTATAGTGAAACTTATGGACAAGAGTTGCAGCATTTATTGAGGCGTAATTAGGCTCCACTTAAGACAGCCGATGTTCTGAAGTAGTGTAATATGTGATAGTCAAAATGTTATATAGTTGTGACTATTAGACAGATCGCTTTGCTCTTATTAGCCCAATATTATACCTTGAGTTTGGTGGCTATTATTGATGTTCCAGTAATAATATTCATTGCCTTACTGTCGTTGAGTTCCCAGTTTGTTGCAGCTTCAATTCAAAGCAACTGCTAATGTGAACAGGCAGTGTTTCTATAGATTGGTTCAAATGGCTCAGAGCACTATGGGACTCAACTTCTGAGGTCATCAGTCCCCTACAACTTGGAACTACTTAGACCTAACTAACCTAAGGACATCACACACATCCATGCCCGAGGTAGGATTCGAACCTGCGACCGTGGCGGTCTTGCGGTTCCAGACTGTAGCGCCTAGACCCGCTCGCCCACTCCGACCGGCCTATTTGTATAGACTAATGTAGGAACGTTACTCTAACTTTCCTTTGGTGGAATTGGTTTGTTCCCCCTTTGCAATTTTTCATCCTTGTGTGCAACAATATGTTCATTTAGAATTTTAGTGTGCTGTAGTTGAGTCCATCTGGGGGCCTGGTGATCTGGGTAGTTGACAGGCGGGAGTTCAGGGCAGACCTCCGCTGCCATGGCCGGTCACGGATCTGGTGCAGCTCCCTTAGTGACTGACGCACCGAGGTGCCGGTGTTAGAAAAGGCCGAGCCATCTCATGTCTGCCTGCTGGCAGTTAGAGGTGGGAGTTGCGAAACAGTAAAGAGTTTTCTGCATGTACCTTACTTTCTTATACACTTATGGCTTTATTCAGATGGCTGCTAACGTTTAAATTCGGACGTTATTTCGCACTGATCTCTTGGTGTTTAATGAATCATTTGTTGAGCTCCTTGGCGCGTTTGGTCTTAAATATCTTAGACTTCGTGAACACAGTGGCGCATGTTCCTTAATTGCAGCTGCTAATGGGAGGGTTATTAACACAGTGTAGTAAAAGTCAGGCGGGTATTTTTCAAAAGTTGCAAATATTATTCAAGTTGTTTTGAAAACATAAATATTTATTTACAGGTAGTTTAGCAAGCGCTAGGTGCATATTTTTTTGAGTCTAAAATTTACTTATATTCTTACGAACATTAGCATTTTGGAGTATTGTATCGTGTATTAACTACAAACTGTTTACTGTGTAATCAGTACTTCATTGGTGTATTTCATGCATGAAGAAATTTGCTGCATTGGTCCGCACACTCACCGGTTAAACTTGTACAAATGAATTATAGTGCAAACTTTGAATGATATTGCCGTTGCTGCGCTAACCATCGCACTCCACAACCTTGTATGCTGAACTGTCCCTATGACCGCCCCCACCCCCTCCCTGCCAACAGGGCACACCACTCTTTGGTCAGTTGGTTCTTGACTACCATGGGGTCTCAGTCTTTGCAGCATCTTTTACCTTCTGTGCTGCACGTCCATGCTCCTGCTATCCTTTTTCCGCTCCCTTGGAGAACTTGTCTGGGATATTTTTGGGAATATCTTCTGAATTTTCAGTGGCCTGACATCAGAACAGGCCCCACAATTTCGTTTCTTTCTCTCCACTTCGTACTCAGTCTCCTATTATTCATCCGCTTCAACGCTTGAGGTTCCTCTTTATTTGTTTCTCCTCCCCCCTGGGCGCTCCTGAAACCAAGACCATGCATCTGCCACGTAACAGGTGACTGGGTAACACGTAACTCCCAGCTCTGGGTAGAAAGGTAGGGTCCGCATGTACCCCCTGGTACAGGACAGACCCAGGGAGATGTGACTGACTGCCTGAGCTATTACCTTCCCAAATATCCAACTGGCCCCTCTGTTAGGAGTTTGGGAGGTGTGACATGAGGTGTGAACGATGCCACCCGTCTGAGGAACCCCAGTTGCAAGGAGAACGCCGTTGCATTTGAGACCCTGGCAATCACGGAGGATTTTCTCAAAATGAGCCAATCACCATCTCAGTCTATATGTACTGAATGCAGATGGAATGAACATAAACATTCCCTGACTCTCTCTGTGGTGTTAGCAGAACAGCAACACCGTGTTACGAGTGGAGGCCGAAATGCACGCGTTTTAGCTCACGCAGGCTGGCGTGAGGAGGGAAGAACTATACTGACGTGAGGTCTGGAACATGACAGGGAATTAGAATTCAGACAGCGGACGTAATTACTTTGATACTTAACTTTAATCCATTAATGATGAACGTCGCTCTTGACGGTACATGATTCACAATATTATCTGTTCATACTAAGACATAGTAACTGAATATGGCGCCTTGCTAGGTCGTAGCAAATGACGTAGCTGAAGGCTATGCTAAACTGTCGTCTCGGCAAATGAGAGCGTATGTAGACAGTGAACCATCGCTAGCAAAGTCGGCTGTACAACTGGGGCGAGAGCTAGGGAGTCTCTCTAGACTAGACCTGCCATGTGGCGGCGCTCGGTCTGCAATCACTAATAGTGGCGACACGCGGGTCCGACGTATACCAACGGACCGCGGCCGATTTAAGGGCTACCACCTAGCAAGTGTGGTGTCTGGCGGTGACACCACACTCTCAGCTGCAGCTCGGGTCCTTGTGGTGTCATATACTGAAGGAGGTCAGTAAATCCGTTTATCATTCAGAGAGATGCTGATGCAGTTACCAGCCCTGTGAAATCCTGCTATCGTTTATGTAATGGCAATTTGTTTAAGAAGACTAATAGTGATACTCAAGTCCAAAGACTGGTGGCAGCTTCTCTCCTCCATGACTAACCTGTCCATGTTGAGGCCCATCGAAAGATGAATTTTTTCGCGTGTTGTTATTTGCAATCGGTTGTTCGATGATGTGACCGATGTCAATGAAGTCCATCGGGTAATGTGAAAGGTTGATGCAACCTTATTGGCTAAATGCACTCTTTTTCTCACGTTTGATGTGATAGTGCTCCCATCAGTGATGAAAGCAGCCTGTGAAGTCATAAAAGTCCAACTGCACATTCCAAATCCGATGCGGTACTAACATCGCCAACGTTACAACCGCACTCGAAGGTCCTGTCGAAACAGAAACAAATGTGTTACTCGTGTTAGGGATGCTCATGAGGGCGATCGCCCACCTCCTCCTTCCCACTATATCAACTGCAATGGCAATCATGCAGCATTATCCCAAGGATGTCCCGTGTGTGTCGACGAGGGGACCGTCAGGGAGATCTGTCTCTCCCAAGCTGCTGGTTACTAGAAAGCCCTGCGTTTTACCATCTGGCACTTACACTACTGTTCTTGCTACACCTCGCTCCACGAAAGACACAGCCACGCAGGCCTGAGACCTCAAATTCTGTACCAGAGTTGTAAAATCATCCAGTGTCATGGTAGCATCCCAATCTCCTTCTCCTCCAGTCGTCCAACAAGTAACTATACCTTCACCTTTCGGGGAGAAATCACTGCTACACAACCGGCAGGCTGGAATGAACAGAAGGAACTCTCTTATGAACACTTTTTACATCCTTCTGGCCAACAAACATGCGAGTCTTCCTCCACGAACCGCAAAGGCTCCCAGAAATCATACAGAGGTGAATGGTCTCTTTTGCCAAATCAACGATCGTCTACAACGGTGTCGATGGAGCGCACCGCCGACCGTTTTTCCGCCCTGGAATCCGCAGGCCGTCCGAGTTAGGATGCTGATGTCTTTGTAGATCTCGTGGAACAGGATCCTCCAGCCTCCGAACCCTGTAGCAGTGAGTCTCGGAAGGCTGGTACTCGGTGACTGCAGAGGTGACAACCCTTCATTTCTTTCCCCTCCTCCGCTTTCCCTGTCGTGATTCTTCCCCAATGGAATGTTCACAGCAGTAGATCCAACAAGTAGAAATTACGGCTGCTCTTGAAATCACAATTGTGCACTTCTTTTCTGCCTCCAGAAAACAAAATTGCGTCCTCGCGACTGCTTTGACCTCTCGCATTCCTTTGCAGTTGGCTTACACCTTCCTGCAATGACGGCATTCTGTCTCATACGGAAGTCATGCTGCTCATCCAGGATTACATTTCTAGTCAAACCATCTCAGTGAACACCCAGTTGCATGCTGTTGCAGTACACATTTTCCTTCCTCGTTTCATCTTTTCTGTTTGTAATGTCTGCATCCCTCCACCATCAGGTGTTGAGCCACGCCGGTTTTGCAGCTACCGATATCCGTTCAGAGTTGCTGACTTCGGCGCTTGTGGGTTGGCCGCGAGGTGGCGCGGCGGTGAGCGGATCGGCGGGCGAGCGGCAGAGGTTGTTCGGAGGCGGGGAGAAGACGGTGCGACTGCCCGAGGAGGGGAGGCAACCCGGTCGGTGAAGTGGTGTTTTCAAAAGGCACTGTACAGGCGACAGTTGTGAAGCTTGTGTCTTGAGATGGTCTGCACAGCCAAACAGTTGGTGGCCGTTAACTGATTACATTTTATTGGAAGATTGTACTGGCGACCTACTTCTCTGACGATTATTTCGCTGGTGTGATAAGGTTACATCATTCTGTTCATGTCTTTCACTAACCATGAACTTTCTGCCTTCCGTATTGCAAGTGTTCAGTTATGAAAATCTGTTGTGGTCGGACACTACGCAAGTTGTTGCTCCATTCTGATCGAACTGGTATTGCTTGGTGTCTAGTAACGTCGGCATTCTGCTTTACCACCCAAGCCGTCGGGCTTATTGTGTATGTTTTAAAACTGAGTGTTTAGTTTGTTCCGGACAGTATTGTAGATCTTGAACTGTATGATGTACCAAAGTACGCTAACTCCGTGAGATACTTGTGTGGAGGTTTGAATGTTGGCACCAACCAGGGGTCGATTATCGTAAGGTTAGAATATCATTTGGTATTTCTTGGGGGCATCACGTGTGGAAGTAAGCTCAATCGGTTACTTCAAATGTCTCACTCCTGAGTCTTCTTTGTTACTTGTAAGCTATGTTTAACAGTAGAAATTCGTTTTAATTCTTGCGATACTGCTACTGTGCCTTTTTATTGAAAGTTGTTTTAAGTGATTGATTTTGGTTTTATTAACATAGCACTGTTTCAGACATTTGGTTGTAGCGTGTAGTTGCTGCATCAGCAGACGCGATAGCTTGGGACTATAATTGTCAACAGTTTGTTGTATATCTGTGCCTAGGTGGTGGGTCTGGGCTACACCTCCGGGTCCTCGCTTGTTCTCGCATCTGACGGAATTGAACGCTCCGTTAAGACCCAGGTGCACCCAATGAGATCCGTCAGAGTTAACCGTTTAAGGGGGGGGGGGGGGGGGGGTGAGGGAGCGGTCACGAAGAAGGTGAAGTCGGACGCAGCTACTGTACTTAGTGCCCTCGGTGGGGCCGATTTATCGGGCCCGAGCGGCACAACCAGGTGTGGCCCGCGTTAGCTGCTCCGACGGACGTTCATACCGGCACTTGGTCGATGCCGTGAGCTGGGAACTATTTGTAAGAGAAGTGTCTCATATATATTATTTCCTGTCTAGTTTGGAGCCCGTATGTAAGGTTACTGTTTGTTTTAAACGAATATATTTCGGAAAGGTTTTAAAAAATCTCTGCGAGTGAATTTACGATGGCCCTTTGGGCGTGCAGTGTTTTCTATTTTCTATAAAAAGGGTATTACCTTCCTCATTTGAAAAGTTGTTATACGTTCTTTGGTATTTAAAGCCAACTGAGGGGCTTCACGTACAATGTTCTCCCACTGGGAGTTTATTATTATAAATGTTATTTCTTCACTAGTTTCTTAATACAAATATAGTAACCAATTCTTTTTAAAACAGGTTTTAAAACTGTCTGTAAGTGAACTTACCGTAGCCCTTTAGGCGTTCAGTTTATTCTATTTTCCATAAAAAGAGGATTACCTTCCTCATTTGAAAAATTGTTATACTATCTTTTGTACATGAAGCCCCTCAGTTGGCTTTCAGTACCAATGTTCTCCCACTTGAAGTTTATGAGAATTTTTTTTTCTGTTGATCGACTTCAATAAATATTGTAAACAATAAAAGGTGAATGCCTCCGTGCCCTGAAGTCCAGTCCTCCCACTTAGTACTTTGAGCGTTTTGTAATACGCGGAGGTAATACCGGTATCAGATGTCACCGGGGAAGACTTCCTCCAGCTTATTGGTCAGGTCTCCCACCCCTTGTGCTGCTCAATGACTTTAGTGCACACCAGCTCCTCTGGGGCTCTTCCAGAACTGTCCGAGAGGAGTCCTCTTGGCTGACCTTCTCCATTAACTCAACCTCATCTGCCTTAAAACTAATGCACCCATGCTGCTTCAGACTCCACGTACACTTATTCCCATTTGAACCTCTCGCTCTGCACGACCAGCTTGCCTGTCGTCTCGAATGGTCTGTTCTCTCTGACGTGTACTCGAGCGATCATTTCCCGTGTGTTACCCATTTACTCCACCTACCCCACCAATTGGCGGCTTTCTAAGGCTAAATGGAGGCTTTACTCCTCCCTAGCGATCTTCGCCGATCAATATTTTCCCAGATGTCATGACCAGGTACAATACCTTACAATCGCTACCCTTATCGCCACAGAATGCTCTATTCCTTACACTTTGTCTTTAACTCACCGTGTCCCGGTCCCTTGTTGGACTGAGTTGTGTCACGACGCCATTTGCGCGCAGAGACGTGCTCTCTGCTTTTCTGATCCTCATCGCACAACGGCGAACTGCATCCTTTATAAACAGTTACGTGCGCAGTGTCATGCTATACTTAGAGACAGCAAAAAAGCTAGCTGTATTTCATTTACTAGGTCTTTTGGCAGTTCCACTCCCTCTCCTGTCGTGTGGGGCAACCTCCGGCGGCTCTCTGGGACCAAGGCCCATTCCCCAATTTCCGGCCTGACCGTAACGGATCTCATTGTGGACCACATCGCTATCTGTAACACCTTACGCCGCCGTACCCTTTTCCTCTCAGAATAGTGAACACTACAATGCTGCCTTTACTACGAAGAAGCTAAACCATGCTCTCAAATGGTTCAAATGGCTCTGAGCACTAATGGACTTAACTTCTAAGGTCATCAGTCCCCTAGAACTCAGAACTACTTAAACCTAACTAACCTAAGGACATCACACAAACCATGCTCTCACTTCATCGGTATCTTCTGCCTCAGCACTGGACGATGTTCACATTCAGACGTTGCAGCACCTTTCTGTTGTGGGCAAGAACTTTCTCCTTCATACATAAAACCGCATCTGAGCAGATGGCACGTTTCCCAGACAGTGGCGTGAAGCCTCTGTCATACCCATACCTAATCCCTGTAAGGACAAACACCTTCCTCCTACTTACCGTCCCATTTCCCTCACCAGGTGTGTTTGCAACGTGATGGAACGCATGATTCACGACCAGCTCGTATTGTTTCTCGTATCTCGCAATTTATTAACCACTGCCCAGTGTGGATTCCGAGCGAGTCGTTCTGCATTCGACAATCTCGTCTCTCAGTCAATATATTTCATTAACAGTTTTCTGCTGATACACCGGACTGTGGATGTGTTTTTTGATTTGGAGAAAGCCTACGGGACCTGCTGGGCGACTGAAATCCTCCGTACTCTATACACTTGTGGTTTCCGACGTTGCCTGTCCTGTCTCCGTCAGGAATTTTTAAAAGACGGAGTTTTCAAGGTCTGGGTGGATTCTGCCTTGTTAGACCCCTTCATCCAGGATAATTGGGTGCTTCAAGACTCTGTCCTGAGCGTCGTCCCTTTTGTTGCAGCCATTAACCCTACTACAGTCTCCCACCGGACATCTCTGGCACCCTTCCCGTCGACCATACTGCGATCTGCTGCATTTCTCCACGTACCTTTACTCGTAGAGTATCGACTACGGTTTTCGCTTTTCTGTTGACAAAACAGTTTGTATGAATTTCTGGCGGCGCAACGGGTTTCTTCCACCGTCTTTACATCTTGGGCCCATTGCTCTTACGTTCGCTGAAATTACGAAATTCCTGTGACTCATTCGTGATAGGAAACGTTGTTGGTCCTCTCACGTACCTTATCCGGCCGCTCACTGCACCCGGCCCCGCAGTGTCCTTCATGTCGCAAGCGCTACTTCCTAGGGAGCGTGTGGGACCACCAATCTCCATTTGTATCGATCCATTGTCCGTTCAAAACTAGATTATAGGTGTTTAGCCTACGCGTGTACACCTCTCTCCATCTTACACATCTAATTACAATCCATAATCGGGGAATCCGTTTGGGCTTTTACACTAGCCTGGTTGAGAGTCTCCATGCAGAATCTGCTAAACTACCATTGTTCTACCACCGTGACTTCTCCTCTGCAGATACGCATGCCGTTTGTGTGCCGTGCGTGGCCACCCATCCTACGCCTCCTCCTTCGATGACTCCTTTGACTGCCAGTATGCAGCACGCCCCTTCTCTCTGCTGCCTCCTGGAGTTCGCTCTCGGCTATTGCTCCAGCAGCTCAACATCACACTACTTGCCACTTTCCCGATTGGAGTGAACCCTTCACCACTTTGCCTTCGCACGGCAACGCGTGTTCACCACGGACTTAATTCACTTCATAAGGAAACTATTCCAGATTCGATCTATCGCCGTAAGTTTCTCAACACTTTTATAGAACTTACAGATAGTACATTTGTATACACTGATGGCTCTCGTACCGACCATGGTGTCGGGTGTGCGTTTCTCATTGGCACCGACGATTTTCGGTATCGGCTTCCGGAACACAGCTCACTACTTACAGCAGGCCCCTTCGCCCTGTATCAGGCCACACAATACATCAGGCGACACAGACTTCTCAGTTGTGCCATCTGCTCTGACTCTGTGTGCCCTTCATAGCTTCTGCTTGCTGTCCACCATCCACCCTTTAGTGCAACAGGTCCAAGAGAGCTTCCACTTGCTCCCTGTTGAGGGAACCACCGTGATGTTTATGTGGGTTCCTGGTGCGTCGGTCTGACGGGAAAAGAGGCGGCTGACGCTGCTGCCAAGCCTGCAGTCCCCCTACCCCACCCCGCTAGCTCTTCCATTCCTTCCGATGATATCCGTGTTGCCATCTGTCAGCTGTTGGTGTCACTTTGGCATCACCATCTCCATGGTAGCAAGCTCCGGGGAATAAAAAACATCCCAACGGGCTCGGCCGACGTCCTCTCGGCCCTCTCGCTGCGAGGAGATCATTTTGGCCAGATTTCGCATCGAACTCTGTCGTTTTAACCATCGCCATTGGTTAAGTGGTGATCCCCCACCACTCTGTGCTTGTTGTCATCAGCCATTGACAGTTCGCCATTTCCTGACCGAATGCCCCCCTTTTAAACCACTTTCGTTCGAATGTATGTATGCCGTCTGAATTACCGGACGTTCAACCGAGCGACGCGCTAGCTGCCACCTACGTATTGCTTTCTATCCGTCGTAGCAGTATGGCGAAGCACATTTAATCCCTAGTTCCGAACCTCCATTTTCTCTACTGCGTATTTTATGGACCTTTCTCCAAGAGTAAGTCCTTCTTCTTAACGCTCTTTCCTCCAATAGATTGGGCCTAACGTGTAGTCGTTTTTAACACCTTTTTCGTATTTGTGTTCTAAGATTCTGACATAGTCGCGTATGACCTTAGTTGTTTTTGCACCCTAAAATAAAGCAAAACAAACCTATGACCGTCCTTTCATTTAGCACTTGTGAAGAATTGCCGGGTTCACTAGGGCACTAAATTTGTAACCACATCTGTACGTCATTCTCGCATTCACAGTGCCAGATCTGCACCTGGTGAACAAATCTGGAACTAAGTTTTTTAAACCGACATTAACAGTTGAATTCGTGGTTTTTTGATTTTATCCTTACACAACTTCTGATGTTACTGACTTTTTTCTCTATTGCTCATTAAATACTGACACATTAATTGATAAACATGCGTACCCACTTCTGGTCACCGCTGTTAGTCTAGTCTGTTGAGTAAACTGTACGTGGAATGTTACATTCACATTTAGCGAAGTGCAATTACGCCGCTTATTTCTAAACTACTGTCTTTCTGTTCTTTTGTGGTACCATACGTATAGCAGTAGATAAATTACTATCTATCAGGGATGACATATTAACACATTGGGTTGATTTCATGAAACCAGTTTTGTGGATCGTACTGAAGTGATAAGTGTGTACTGGGATATTTTTATGCTTTCTATTTGTGTTTAATTGGGAGAGGCAAATGTTCGTGTGCTTCCCTGCAAAAGGAACTTGTAGTTCTATTAAGTGGTCAACTGTGAGTTGCTAGGCTACTTGTTCCCGTAGATAAATCCTTCGTCAGGTTGGTGGCATTTAAAAAGCTTTTGAATGTTATTATGAGTGTGATATTTCGATCTTGTGGAATCAGTAGTAACTGAGTTATACATTAAAAAAGCATTTCTGTTCAAATAAATAAATAAATGACGTGTGACGAGGGCCTCCCGTTTGGTAGACCGCTCGCCTGGTGCAAGTTTTTCGATTTGACGCCACTTCGGCGACTTATGCGTCAATCGGGATGAGATTATGATAATTAGGATAACACAACACCCAGTCCCTGAGCGGAGAAAATCTCCGACCCAGCTGGAAATCGAACCCGGGTCCTTAGGGTTGACAGTCTGTCGCGCTGACCACCTTTTTTTTTTTTAATTTCATTTTGTTCCTTTTCGTTCGTTGTATGTGCTCGGGGCGGATGTCGCAAGACACCCGTATCAGTTCGTCGTTGATCCATTAACTCAGTTTTTTTATTACAGAGGGTAGCTAACCCTCTGACCGAACACGTTGAGTTACCGTGCCGGCTGTTCTGTTTGCAAAATCTTTTCTTCTGCTTATTATATGAACTATTACTGTGGAGTAAATGTTTATAATTGTGCGGAATCTCAGTCTGAATTTGTCGACGATTATTGACTGAAGATATGTTTTTCCCGGTTGGTGGCTTTAGTATCTGTAATGAATCTTATTAATGGGTTTCTGTGGGCTGTCGTAATAGGCAGTTTAATTAGAATGGAATACTAAGAGTAACTCTGATTGCCAATTTCATCGTTATACTTTGCAGTGATGACAAGTCGTAGCTAGAATAGTGGACCAGTCCCCATCCTTCAATCCTCTCGTCTTCCCACCACCCTCCCCTCACGATTATGTTAACTGTAATTTTGACAGAGTGGAGTTTATAATCATTTTCATATTTCTTAAGAATACAAAACGCTTTGCAATCCATGGATCTGATGACTTTACTGGATTCATTTGCTTGGAGAAAGTGTATACTGGACTTTGTAAATGTTGTCGCATGAGCAACTTAAAGCCACGAAACTGAATTGTTTAAGATTTCTAATACTGATTCTCTACAGATTGTGTTTAATATTAACGCCTTGCTGAATTATTACACTGTGCTTTAGTGCGCACTTGCAGTGGAACTGATTTATGTTGTTGTGGGACGTTGGGTTGGATTCAGCTCAATGTACGTAATGTTACTTCAGTCACCAAGCTATCCCTCATTAGAACTTTGTTTGCAAAATTTCTGCATTCCACGGGGGATGACATTCCCCTGTTACAACAGAGAATACACGGAAGTGCTACAATCAGACAGATTTATAGCACTTGAGGAGGATAATCTTAGGCAATTATAACTGTCATAGACTAGTAGATACGAAGTGAAAGACGATGAAGGTAGTGTGGTGTCACCGCCAGACACCACACTTGCTAGGTGGTAGCCTTTAAATCGGCCGCGGTCCGTTAGTACACGTCGGACCCGCGTGTCGCCACTATCAGTGATTGCAGACCGAGCGCCAAGCGCAGGTCTGGCCTAGACTTCCTAACACTCGCCCAGTTGTATTTTGCTAGCGATGGTTCACTGACTACATACGTTCTCATTTGCCGAGACGACAGTATAGCATAACCTTCAGCTACGTCATTTGCTACGACCTAGCAAGGCGCCATATTCAGTTGCTATTACTACTGATATTGTGAATCATGTATCGTCAAGAGCGACGTTCATCATTAATGGATTAAAGTTAAGTATGAAACTAATTACGTCCGCTTTCGGAATTCTCACTCCTTGTCATGTTCCAGACCTCACGTCAGTATAGTTCTTCCCTCTTCACACCAGCCTGCGTGAGCTAAAACGCGTGCATTTCGGCCTCCTGTAGTAACACGGTGTTGGCTCTTCTGCCAACTACAATAGACAGAGTCTATAGAAGAAGGGAACAATCTGAGTTGCATGATAGGCTAGAAACTGCTCCAAGACAGACTCTTGAGAGTCAGGTCAAGGAGCAAGTAGCTAGTCATACAACAATTATGGCAAATCATGAGGAGGGAGTAGAAGTACTGAAATTTAACAGAGAAAATAATGTTTGAAGGAACAGAAACGGCTGATGAAGTTGTTACTGTTATAGCCCAACTGGCTACTTGCTGTAAGCAGAGCTTGGATAGCCCAGTAATCTGTAATCCAGTGTTTGTGACTGAGCTCACAGTGTGTTGGGAGCACCTGCCGACCACAAGGCACATGTCAAACCAGGGCTGAGAGATGAACCTGAGGTAAGATTATTTTCAGTATATATACAACATGTACATGTCACGTCTTTGTATGAACCATTTGTATAACGATTGTAATTCACGATATCCAGTATGTTATTGCGCTATACGATAACTTCGTTTATTTGGATAAAAGCGTGTGGGTCCTGAAGATGGCAAAATTATTTGCTAAGACTGGTTGATTTCAGAATACAATAAAATGTCTTAAAGTATACGGCTGTTAGTGAAGTTCATTGGCACTGAAATGTCAGTGGCCTCGTTGAAAGTGGATCATTAGTAAATTAGGAGCTGGCAGTCCAAAGTTCAGTACGGAGAAGCGACTCCCCAACTACCGTGGTTTTGTGAATGCTGTCCCAACATGGAGTAAAACTTCAAACACGAAATTTTGTGCCTGCAAACTAGATAACCATCTCCGATGACCTCAATGTCAGTGGAAAGTTAGACACCAGTGTTAGAATATATAGAACTTGCGCAGGGTAAAGTGCAGACCTCAGTGTGTGGTATTGTGGAAGTACCATATTTTCTAGTGTAATATATCTAGTGTTCCTTCTATTGTGCCAGTTAAGTTTCTTTGAGCAACCCAGCAGCTTCCATGTGTTCTCTTTTGAGTATATTTTCACGCTTTATAGAATTTTTTGCATGAGTGAGGCATTAGTCACGTGTCAATAGCCTTCCCGTTTTGGATCTCGCACTATCAACAACGTTAAACAATATCATGCCTGGTTAGTATTAGGATGGATTGTCTTGTGGTATTCCTGGCGCTCTTGGACTCGTCTGTTGCACAATGTGACTATTGTTATTATAGTGCAATATGAAATGAGGAATTTAGTATTCTTGAGGAGTACTATTGGTAAGAGTGTACAAAGATGTTAATTATGAGGACGAGTGAGATAGTGTGCAGCGCTCGAACCGATGACGATTTCAAAAAAATGGATCTGAGCACTATGGGGCTTAACTGCTGAGGTCATCAGAACCCTAGAACTTAGAACTACTTAAACCTAAATAACCTAAGGACATCACACACATCCATGCCTGAGGCAGGATTCGAACCTGTGACCGTAGCGGTCGCGCGGATCCAGACTGCAGCGCCTAGAACCGCTCGGCCAACCCAGCCGGCGATGACGATTTCGTTAGAGATGTAGTTACCATATGTAATACAAATACACATATATTTTCTTACATTTCGTTTATACACTAATGGGGTAATTTTCTACATACATTGTGCAGTTTCTTCTTTAATTGTCAGATCTGATTTGATGAATCCCAAGTTACATCATATGATTTTTATGAATATTGTGATATAGTAGTATTAGATTTAAATAAATAATGTATGCTATAATGAGATGATGCAGGGTAACAACTTTTGTTTGTTGTGAGGCTGAAACTGTGGCACTTGTTTATGAGTGGATGTTTTCTATTAGTGAGCAGCTCCAGTACATGATGTGAATGATATGTAAGAGGATTTAAGCAAGTTATGTTTAGCTTTTAAATGATGTTTTATTTATTGATGTTTTCCTTGAATGAGTGCCTTTCTTCTTTGATAGAATCCAATCCATATGCAAGACATGTGTATGCACGATCTGATATGTTCTGGATCTTATATTTTTCAAAAGTTTCAATTGTAGCTGTGTGATTCCACAGTTGTCTGCATGAAGAGATGGTACAGTCCTAGTAGGCTGGAAAGTGAGTTTTGATTTGCAGTGGTTGTGTCTTGGTCTGTGAAATTAGTATATGATATGAAAAATGCCTCGTTTGGTCGATATGCTCTGAGGATGAAAGTGAATGTAATGTGTACTGACGTTATCACCTTAGCGCCCAGCGGCTCACTCGGACTGTGTGCATGATGAGTGTAACAAGCTCAAAGTCACTCCTGCCAAGCCAGTGCACGTTTCGGCATTCATTTTCTGTGCTGTTTCCTGCTCTTGTTCTGCCCCATGTTTAAGTGAGTGCAGCTCTATTACAATCACTGTTTAAAAAGGTTGGACATCTAAGAGAAAATTTTTACATTCACATTATACAAAAGTACAATGGTTCATTCGGGTGCGTGAGGCACATCGGGTTGTATCAAGGGAAGTAATAACTGTGATTAAGGTCTCGATATTGACGCCGTTACACTGATACTTGACTATGATTTACGACAGTTTCTGCAGGCCGTCGTGGTGTTTCAAACTGTGTTGGTCCCATTTCTCTATGGAACAAAGCAAGTAGTTGTCATCTTTATGTCCGAGATTAACACTTCTATAAATTTTGTAGCGGTAGATATTTCGAGCTGCAGTAACTCATAATTGACGTGCGATAGAAGACAGCGACGAAACACCGTTTACATTCGCCTCCGTCAGGTAGTGTTTGTGGCACTCTTGTGTTGCCGCTTCCTGTTGTTGTTTCCTATAGCTCTGTGTCGCGTTGCAACCTTTTTGTCAAACATCCGCCTTCTTCAGAGGAACATAGCTTCTCTTGCAACATTCTGTGCCCACTAAAAACATTCCAGTTGTTGCTCCTGAACTATTTTCTCTTTCACATAAATGCAACTACTTTTTACGCCTCAAGAATTAAAAATTCGTGCATTTTTTATCTTGATCTAATAAAATCATTTGTCTTCCCTTGCGTAAAGGTTAAACGTAGTGAAGAAAATGTTGCAGTTTTGTCTCCTTCAATTTCCACCGTTGGGAGGATTTAACTGCGCAACAGACTTGAATACCTGCATCCTCATACCCCTAGGCTGTGTTGTGCAATAATAAGCGAGGAAAAATTTTCAAGCATAGAGGACTCGCCATTTACAGTACTACAGAGTTTTAATAGCTATCTATGGTTAAGTTAAAAATTTAATAAGGCATGAATTCTACAAGGTGGTAATCACAGCAACACAGACATCGACCTTAGTGCAGAACAGTCCATATTCATCAACATTGCTGTAATAATTATAGCACACTGTTTTCTTTTTCAGAACGCTTCCCAGAAAGTTAACAAAACCACGGTATAAGTTGTAACGAAAGACCAGGAGGCCACCAACATCCTCATGTCCAAAGGAACGACACCGTGAAGTTGATGAGTGGGACTCTGGCTGCGGGCCTGGCGGCAGAAGTGGCGCAGCTCTACAGTTTCTGAGCTGCGGAGAGTCGAACCCAGGAGTAGCCGGCATAGGGCAGGAGCTGTCTGCGCCACATCCCTGGATAGCGCGTGCGAGGCCGCTATCACCATTAACATCTGCAACGACTGCCACGACAGAACCAAAATACGTACCACCTCTGGCCGTCTATGCCGCAGTGATAAGAATATCGCAACAACGTTCCAGGAGATATTTCACGCTACTGCCACAATGAATGAAACCAAGAACGTCTCATGTGCCGAAAGAACCTCCTGGGACAGGTGGCACAGTGCTGAGTAGACTCTTCTCAGTTTCCGGTAGCGGTCTGCAAGTGGTCGCCGCTGGCATCTCATTTGCTCCGAAGCTCCCAGACACTTAAGTCGTCCTTCACCAGAAGAACAAGTCCCACGTACCTGAAAACAGCTGTTGGTACAATACTATTTGTGAAGAATATGGGGAAAAACGCCCAGACAGTGCCGTTGCTCGGACGATCCACCGTAACAACAGCTATAATCATAGCAAGAGACACGACGTAAACTGCAACGCAGGAGGTCTGTATTGCCCCACTGGAGGAACGATGACACTACAAGACGCCGCTGTCGCAATGAGACAGCAGAGTGAGGATCCTCTAGTATTTGCGGATGTTCAGAAAAAGAACTGCGACGACAGTCATCACGGTGGTAGCTGAGCATGTCGTGATATAGGCAACCAACCACACAAAGGTGATGGAATCCTTTTTTCTCGCGTTCACACCTTGCAACCGTTTTCCCACAAGCGCTGTTATTACTAGCCTCATGGCGAGAACAACAGCTGCGTACAGTGTACCAGCACTTGTCCTCCGTAGCTCACACCTCTCAGTGTCCGCTGTCAACGGCGTCAACCCGAACACCCTGCAGATGGTGTGGTATGGTGCTGCAGATCTTAAGAGGTCTCTTCTATTCGGCATGTCAACATCGGCTAGCATTCCAGGATACCATTGTTACCAGTGATGAAAGAAAAAGTTCTGCAGTTAGAGTAGGTAAGATGCTTGCATTACATAGAGAATTAATCTAAGATTCTCGAAATAGAACTAGAGTAAACTCAGCCATAAACACTTCCACGACAAATCAGTTTCACTTAGCTCTTGTTTTCACAAACCATTAGGAGAATATTACAGTAAGCATAGGCATACTTAATAAAAACCTTCATAGACATTAGTTTCCTACGTCTGAAATCGATACAAATATACAACAGTTATAACAAAGCAAAAAGTTGACCATCCAGTACAGTTGCCGCATCTCTGCACAGATTGTGGGAATTGAGAAGTCGAATCACCCTAAAATTGTTGAGTATGATGTATAGGTAAGTATTGCTTGTTTTACCGTAAAGTTCTTATGTTCATTTAACAAAAGTAATAACAATAGCCTCTCCATAACACCTTTCTTAATTACTGCAAGTATTATTATTATCACGTAGAAACCACCTATCAAGCACATTACAAAGTCAACTGTTATGAATATATTTAAGGAGAATTGTTTACATCTCTGACAGAGCGTCAAGACTTTAAGCATAGTGGGTAAAGTTACTATATAAATGAAAATAAGTAAGACAGTAAACAAGGAAAGTTAAGAGGACATATTGGGTCATTATCAGGAACATTACAGATCTCCCATTAAGTCACTTAGAGATAGAAATGGCGGTTGCCATTTGAAGGAGTAGTGTCAACAGTCATCAAGATAAACCAGGCAAGCCTAAATCATCTGGCAGGATAGAAATTCGTTTTCCGTTCCTCCCATATAAAAGTTTAGCAACTCAAATTTTATCTGAGCTTTTCTGTCATCATGTTTCCTTGTTGGCATAATACTGTGTTTTATTTTATTTTTGCTTACGTGTAGCTTTTTAGTATAAGTTTAGTCGTCTAAAGTGAGATTATAGCTATCGTTTCTCGCTATTTTTTGTTATTTACGTTAGATCTAAAATTACTATTTTATTACGGTGTTCATGCTCACCTGTAAATATGTTTCTGAGTAAAATCAAATAATGAACTGACAACAATATGGGAAGAAGAGGCTGCTAGTCACCACATAGAGAATGCGTTGAGTTACAGGCAGACACAATGAAATAATAACGTACATGCCGAGCTTGAGGACAAAGCCCCTCCCCAGAAACAGGAAACACACACATACTCACACAAACACCCCCCCCAGGGGGTCCACAACTCTTTCGTGGATACGTGCGTGGCGAGCACGGGGCCCCGAGCCATTGCAGCCTTCTTTCTCTCCCGGGCTGCATTTCCTTTCCCTTCCCCTCCTTTCCCCTCCATACCCCTTTCCCCTCGCCCTCTCCTCTCCCTCTATTGGTGTCCTTGCTTATGTTGGCCCCCGCTATCCTCCTGGTTCTGTTGGTTTTACACTCTGTCTTTGTTGCGTAATCATCTCCTCCTTTTGGCATTCCTTGGTCCCCCTCTGGGGTTTGACCTCCATTCCAAAATTTCTCTTCCGTAGTGTGAGCCATTTGGGGAAGAGCACCTTACCTAGTGTCTCCGACGTGTGCCCTCCTAGTATATTCCACCTTTTCTTCTACGTCGTTGTCTGATGCTAGGGTGCATAGCCAGCACGGTAGCCAGCCCGTGTGGTGGGGTCGCTATGTACCCTTTTGGTTGAGCCCCCTGAACACACAGGGATCACACTTCTGATACCTGAGCTGTGACCTCCTCATGCATACCTTGGAGTGGTTGCTCGTCATCCTGGAGCATCGGAACTCCCGGCAATGGCCGCTGTGCCAGACGGCCCTTGCTGTGGCTGGGTGGCGCCCGTGAGGAGAGCCCCTGATCGGAGTGGGTGGTATCAGGGCGGACGCTATGCAGATGAAACGCATAAGGGTCCAAACCTCTGGCCGCTCTTCTGCGGCCGTCTCTCTGCGTGGTACTGATTCCTCAAGTGCTGCTTCTCTTGCCCCTTCGGCCTTCCCTTCCGTGGCTACCCCCTGGGAGGAGGGTCAGGCCCGTCGTCTAGGGGCAAAACCTTTCCCCCGTTATCTAGTTTGCACCAGGACTGATGGAGATACTTTCACCAGTGTCAAACCTTTATTCTTTGTGGAACACATTGAAGACAAGTTCGGCGAAGTGGACTCCCTGAGCAAGATGCGGTCGGGTTCATTACTGATAAAAACTGCTTCGGCTGCCCAATCTGCGGCCCTTCGTGCCTGTACCCATCTTGGCACAATTCCCGTGTCCATTACCCCTCACCAGTCTCTAAATATGGTACAAGGTGTGATTTTTCACAGAGACCTCATCCTTCAAACTGATGAGGAACTTCGGGACAATCTCGGACGGCGGGGTGTTCACTTTGTTCGGCGTGTTCAGAAGGGTCCTAAAGATAATCGTATTGATACTGGTGCCTTTATCCTGGCCTTTGAAGGGGATACCCTTCCTGAGAAAGTTAAGATTATGGTCTATCGCTGTGATGTGAAGCCGTACATCCCACCTCCTATGCGGTGTTTTAAGTGCTTGCGTTTTGGCCACATGTCTTCTCGCTGTACCCAGGACCCTCTCTGTGGTGACTGTGGACGTCCACTCCATGAGGGGAGTCCCTGTGTTCCCCCTCCTGTATGTGTAAATTGTCATGGTAGTCATTCTCCACGTTCAGCAGATTGCCCAGTCTATAAGAAAGAAAAAAAGATACAGGAGTATAAGTCTCTTGATCGTTTAAGCTACACAGAGGCCCGTAAGAAATATGCACGATTGCACCCTGTGTCCATGACATCTAGTTACGCTTTGGTTACATCTTCATCCCTTCCTCCCCCTTCCTTACCCCCCTCCCGGACCCCTCTCCTTCCCCCCTCCCCTGCGGCTCCCACACCTTCTCCTCTGGGCGCCGCTCCCCCTCCCCAGCCGGAGAAGTGTCCCACTCCTTCGGCGTCTGCCGGTCAAGGGCGCCTCTCCCGGGATGCCCCTTCCCGGCACCTTCCAGGTCAAAGGTCTGCTGCAGCGCGGCGACCGCGAGAGCCGCGGTCTATCGGCCCCCAGGTCGCCCGGTCTCTTTCTGTTCCTGATCTTGCTGCAGCTGGCTCCATTATGCCACACAGCCCTCCTCGATCTCAGCCTGAAAAGAAGAAGAAACATAAGTCCCGGGACAAAGAGCCTCTGGTGTCACCGGAGGTCCCTTCCCCGGCTTCACAACCGGATTCTGACTTGTCGTTTATGGATGTCGCCCCCTCCTTGTCGGTGACGGGTGGGGACCCGGTGGTATGACTGGATTTAGCGTGTTCAGCCCTCATTTAAACCATCGTTCTGTGGTTCTCCAATGGAATTGTAATGGCTACTATCGTCACCTTCCGGAATTGAAATCCCTTCTTTCGTCCTACTCAGCAGCTTGTGTGGTTCTCCAGGCATCTCATTTTACTGATGCTCACTCACCGACCCTCTGTGGGTTCCGTGTTTTCTGTCGAAATCGGGTCGGACCCTTGCGGGCTTCTGGTGGCGTTTGTACGTTGGTCCGTACAGACATTGCTAGCACGTGGATTCCTCTCCAAACTACATTGGAAGCAGTTGCTGTTAGGGTCCACTTAGACTCTGCAGTCACAGTATGCAATCTTTATCTCCCTCCTGACAGGACTCTTACACCTGCTGCCTTAACCACCCTTCTTCAGCAACTTCCTCCTCCCTTCCTCCTCCTTGGGGATTTTAATGCTCATCATCCTTTGTGGGGCAGTGCCTTTCCATCTAGACGAGGTCTTCTTATCGACCAATTTATTGCAGACCACGACCTGTGCCTTCTTAATGATGACTCCCCTACTCATTTCAGTGCTGGTCATGGTACCTTTTCTGCCATTGATCTTTCTCTTTCTTCTCCCTCTCTCCTCCCTTCATTACACTGGTCGCCACACGACGACCTTTGTGATAGTGACCATTTCCCGTTGATTATCACGCTCCCTTCCCGCTCCCCGATGGAGAGGTTACCTCGTTGGTCTTTCCACCGCGCCGATTGGCCTCTATATACTGCACAGGTCGAGTTTTCTCCCTCTTTGTCGGGTTGTATTGATGACGTCCTACGTGACGTGTCTGACGCGATTGTTCGCGCTGCTAACCTTGCTGTCCCGCGCTCATCTGGAACATTTCGTCGTCGGCAAGTCCCGTGGTGGAGTACGGCCATTGCCATTGCCATCCGTGATCGCCGTCGAGCTTTGCAACAGTTTAAGAGGCACCCATCTGTAGCCAGCCTTTCTACCTTTAAGCGCCTTCGCGCTAAAGCCCGTTATTTAATCAAACAGAGCAAGCGGATATGTTGGGAACGATTCGTTTCTTCCCTTGGTTCCACTGTCCCTCTGTCACAGGTATGGGCTACACTTCGCTCTCTCCAAGGTTGCCATCGGCAGTCCACCCTCCCAGGCCTTCACCTCCCAGATGGCATTTGTACGGACCCATTAGTTCTCGCAGAACATCTTGCGACCCATTTTGCAGTGGCATCAGCGTCGGCCTCCTATCCAGCTGCTTTCCTTCATCAAAAACAGCAGGCTGAAGCTGTCACCTTATGTTTCACCACTTGTGAGTCAGAATCTTACAACGAACCTTTCACTGAATGGGAATTTCTTTCTGCTCTATCTGCTTCTCATGATACGGCTCCTGGCCCAGATTCCATTCATAACCAGCTGCTTCAACATCTCAGTGCTCCACAACGGCACCATCTTCTTCGGGTGTTTAACCGTATCTGGCTCCAGGGTGACTTCCCTTCTCAGTGGAGGGATAGCATTGTGGTTCCTGTCCTTAAGCCTGGTCAGAACCCCCTATCTGTTGACAGCTATCGGCCAATTAGTTTGACCAATGTTGGTTGTAAGTTACTTGAACGGCTGGTAGCCCGTCGGCTCACTTGGGTCCTCGAATCTCGGGATCTATTGTCCCCTTACCAGTGTGGCTTTCGAGAGGGACGATCTCCAATCGATCATTTGCTTCGCTTGGAATCCGCAGTTCGCCAGGCTTTTTCCCAGCGCCGCCATTTGGTTGCAGTGTTTTTTGACCTTCGCAAGGCCTATGACACGGCCTGGCGCCATCACATCTTACTAACCCTTCATCAGTGGGGTCTTCGGGGCCCACTCCCGATTTTTATCCGCCAGTTCCTGATCCATCGGTCATTCAGAGTTCGAGTTGGTACTGCTTTTAGTTCTCCACGGACCCAGGAGACGGGCATCCCACAGGGTTCGGTCTTGAGTGTCCTTCTTTTCCTCATTGCTATCGATGGACTTGTGGCCTCTGTCGGTCCCTTAGTCGCCCCTGCCCTGTATGTGGATGATTTCTGCATTTGGGTTAGTTCCTCCTCGATGCCATCTGCAGAACGGCAGCTCCAGGTGGCTATACGGCGTGCCTCTGCATGGACCCTCTCCCACGGGTTTCAATTCTCTCCTTTAAAATCGCGGGTGGTCCACTTCTGTCGCCGTACTACGGTCCACCCTGATCCAGAGCTCTATCTCGCTGCACAAAGATTGCCTGTGGTTCCACAGTTTCGTTTCCTAGGTCTTCTTTTCGACAACAAGCTCACTTGGCTGCCCCATATCAGACTCCTGAAGGTAGGATGTTTCCGTAAACTCAATGTCCTTCACTTTCTTGCCAACTCCTCCTGGGGTGCGGACCGTTCCCTCCTCCTCCGTCTTTATCGTGCTCTAGTTCTGTCGCGTTTGGACTATGGTTGTCAAGTTTATGGTTCAGCTGCTCCTTCCACGCTGCACGTGCTGGATCCAGTCCACCATCGTGGTATCCGTTTGGCCACCGGTGCCTTCCCTACTAGCCCTGTTAATAGTCTCCTGGTTGAAGCTGGGATCCCCCCTCTTTCTGTTCGGCGGTCCCAGCTTCTGGTGTCTTATGCCCTTACTATCCGTTCTTCTCCCGCTCATCCTTCCTATTCTATCCTATTCCCAGACCATGGACGTCGCCCGCCTGACTCCCGCCCTCGGGCGGGTTTACCGGTTGGGCTGCGCCTTGCGTCTCTTACCCGTGATTTTCGGCTTCCTTCTTTGTCCTGTCTTCCTCGCTCCCTCCCCTCCACCCCTCCTTGGTTAGTTCCTCGGCCTCGAATTCGGATGGATCTCCGCCACGGTCCGAAAGATTCCGTTCCTTTTTCCGCCAAATTTTATGGGAGTTTCGGGATGCTGTTGTTTTTTACACTGATGGCTCTAAATCTGCTGATCATGTTGGGTATGCCTTCACGTCCTTTGTTGGAACGGAAAATCATCTACTGCCACCCTCATGTGGGGTGTTTACTGCGGAATTGATGGCAATTTCCCGGGCCCTTACCTTTATTAAACAATCCCAACACAACCGCGTTTTGTTATGTACGGACTCGATGAGTGGCCTTCTTGCTATTGACCGGTGTTTTTCGCGCCATCCCTTGGTCTCTGCCATCCATGACCATCTCGCTGATCTTCACCGTGCTGCATGTTCCATTGACTTCCTATGGGTCCCGGGCCATGTGGGTATCCCGGGTAATGAGCTCGCTGATCGTTTGGCTGGGGGAGCAGTTACTTACCCCCCGTTTTCTGTAACCCCTCCTGCAGCGGATTTACGGCTTCACATCAAATCCCACTTTGCACAGTCATGGGCCAATTCTTGGGAGGGTACTCCACTGTCTAATAAACTTCGTGCCATTAAGGTGAATACAGGCCCATGGCGTTCTTCCTTTAGCCTCTCCCGCAAGGACTCGACCACACTGTGTCGTCTCCGCATTGGCCATACCAGGCTGACCCATGGTTTCCTTTTGCGTGATGAGCCACCCCCGCTATGTGGTTGTGGAGCCTTCCAGTCAGTGGCCCACATTTTGGTTGAATGCCCCCTTCTTTTGGCTCTGCGTGCTAACTACAGACTCCCCCACACTTTACCTTTGATGTTGGCTGACGATTCCCGGATGGTCTCTCTGGTTCTAGGTTTCCTCCGGGAGAGTGGTTTTTATTCTCAGTTTAAAGTTTTTAATCTCCCTCTGGTGTTGGGGCAGGGCGGTGAGTGTTTGGGTGTCTCCCACTGTAGGCAGTGTTCAGAGATTCCCGATTCACCTCCCTGACCGGAATCCTCTTTTCTTTCCCTTTTACTCTGTTTTTACCCCTTCTTTTTAAGGCTTGGTTAGTTTTTCTATTCCCATACGTACTTTCTGCATTATAGCAGTTGTACCTTTTAAGTCACAGGTGGTCTTGCCTATGCTGTTTCAGCATAGTGTTGGGTTCGTTCTCTTGCCAACTTCCCTCATTTGTTTTTACTAATGACAACGTGACTGCCCTTTTACGTTTCCCCTTTATCCGTTTTATTTTTCTGACTATACTGAGATGTCCCGTTAGCAGAATGGAGTCTATTTGAGACAAGGGACTGATGACCTTGCTGTTTGGTCCCTTTAACCTCAAACAACCAACCAACCACACAAATACAGCCCACATAAATATGGCCATAGTCTTTGGGTACTGGAGCCAGACTAATGCTAAGTCGTGCTCCAGCACCTGGAGACAGTGTCCATGACTCTATGAGTTGTGCTTGTGTCTGATTTCTATTACAAAACAAGAATTTTGTCGAAGAGTTCAGTATTTTAGCAGTTTTTCCGATGAAACCTCTCTGTGACTCAACGACTCCTCATGTGGTGAGTAACAATGTATCCTTTCCATATCGTTTATATTTTTGTGTTATTTATTCCATTCAGTGGAGTATAGCTCTTTATTTATCTCATAGGTCTTATAATATTAGTGTGTCGTCTACATCTTGATAGAAGTAAATAATTTTTTCATCCGTTTCGGATGGTTGTACGGAAATTAGTTCTTAATATGGTGTAGTAAAATATTATCTAGTGTAAGAGCAGGACAGTTTCCCATTACTGAAGTGTATTCTAGTACATGTAGTTGGTTACTGAAATTAGTATAGTTATGGGAGAGTTGTAATTCTATATAAAGTAATAAAATTCCTCTACAACTATTGCGTTCTTCATACGATGTCCGGGTATATTACGCTAGATATTTGTTATTGCCAGCATAGATATTACACATCCTTTTTCAGCCAACATTCATTCGAACACTTTCTGCATCATGGTTGCTTGTTCATAACTTCCAGCAATCCCCACTATCACCAGCTCATAATGCAAATATTCAGAAATAAGAGGTAGAAAAAAAGATAATTTGGCAGTGTGAAAATCTAAGATTTGTCACTTCGGAATTCCATCAATTTCATCATCTAATGAATTTTGTGACTAGAAAGAGTTTTGCGAAGGTCAGAGAGTCATTGTCCCATGACTGTATTCCACGTACAAAGCGAACATGACTGGACATTAAACATACAATGACGAAGAATAGCAAATAATTTAAGTGTGCTTATTGAGTGTGTGCAGTGTAGGAGAAGTATATGTGATTATAGCTCTGTGATTTGGGAAAATGTAACATATGACATGTAGAAGACACAACTGTAGCCTCTGAGAGCAACACTGGCTCTAAACGAGTCGAACTGAGCTTCAATGACAGATACAGGCTATGCCAGTAGTGTAGCGGTGGCCATGTATGAACCAGAAAATCGCTGTCATCAGTAGTGTCAGTTAACGGCTGATACAATTGTGCTTATTATATTCAACCTAAGGACATCACACACATCCACGCCCGAGGCAGGATTCGATCCTGAGACCGTAGCAACAGCGCGGTTCCGGACTGAAACGCCTAGAACCGCTCGGCCACAGCGGCCGGGCTATCTGATCTCTAATAATTTATATGTTGAGGGCAACCCCCCCCCTCCCCTCCTTTCACAATTTAGTCCCCTCCGTGAACTTCTCTAGTCACTAGTATTCCACCCTGAACTAAGTGACACGAAACATACTTATATTCCTACATACTAATTAAGTCCTTAAAACTAACTGCTTCCCCGGCCAATGCTGGTCAATAACTCGACAGGTAATTTGTGTGTTGTCACGACTACAACGTGTGCCTGCTTGCGTGTTACCCAGAAATGAAGCACGCAAAATCCTGCCAGAAGAACGCCACAAATGGTATCCGAAACGCTTACTAGTAACACTTCGTGCTTCTGTTGTTCCAGGAAATGGTGTAATATCCTGCCACATCTGTCCCATCGGAATTCTCCTTTGCTTAGACTCAAATGGTTCAAATGGCTCTGAGTGCTATGGCACTTAACATCTGAGGTCATCAGTCCCCTAGAACTTAGAACTACTTAAACCTAACTAACCTAAGGACAACACACACATCCATGCCCGAGGCAGGAATCTAACCTGCGACCGTAGCGGTCGAACGGTTCCAGACTGAAGCGCTTAGAACCGCTCGGCCACAACAGCCGGCAACTGGGACTCTTAATTTCTCCGAGGAGTGCATAAGTTGAGGATTGAAAGTGTTGCTTAAATAGGTTAAATTCTGAATTCGGAGCTATTTTCGTCAATTTGCGACAGAACCTGAATCACTTTCCGAGCTTCTAACTCACGATAAAGTTCAAAATTTCTCTGACTCTCGTGCTCTATTTCCTCTCTTTACGCATGCACTCACTTTCATGTTACTGGTAGCACGTGTTTCCACCATTTTCTGTACTGTGGTTCTATCCTAATTCAAGTGTTTAGATAAACACACACATTCTCGTTTAACCATCCCAGACGCAATAATCTAACCACAAAGTAATTCTTCCAGCGAATCATCTACCATTTGCACTTCGTAGTTACTATCGAGGTGACAGATTCGCCTACACTCAGGACAAGTAGAGTCTACAGCTGTGGTATACGGCAATTCATGCCCAGACAGATTACAAAATGGACACCCCAGTGGCACGAAATCATCGTGTCCATCATTACCCCTAAACAAACCCCTCCATCATTATCCCTGCACGGGCTTTCTGGTTTCACAAAAGTTAATCTAAACACTATGTACCCTAGCTCACACATTAACCCTAACACCGAAGGCAAACACTAAAAGTAACATAAATAAAACTTTATAGGAATGCAAATTTAGTCAGTTGCTTACTTTTGGTTTGATAGGGCTGCTTTCTTTGAGATTTTGGTTGGCTCCAGAGTTCAGGTGAAGATGGATTCATCATGAAGTTTCTTTATCACCTAAAATTTCAGTTTTAACTAGGAAAGGGCAGGAAATCGATTTTTTGGGTGTCTTTTTATGTGAACGATGTATCGTGCTGAATAAGCTTAACGTTATTTTCATAAAGTCCATTTTGGACATGATTACTGCCGTAGCCCATTTGTTAGGTCTACTAATTTATCGCTTACAATTCCTGTTTATAGTCAAATAGTGAAAATATTTCAAATATTGAGGAAAAATAGCATTTCAAATTGAACTTACACCTCAAAAAAATCCAGTTCGAGTAAAAACATTATACACAACATAATATGATCACAAATATATCATCCTCTACCTCAGTCCTGTAAATTTACTCGACCAGGAGTTTATAAGTTGACATATGGGAGCTAAAAGAAAGTATACTTTAGAATAGACAGAAGGAATTTTCAAAACTATATTTATACCACATCTGAATCTCATTGGCATGAAATTCTTTTCACTGGATCACAGTTGAAACAAGAAGTTTAGTGACATTACACAATGCTTGTCAGTTCCACCCACCAATGGTAAAGGATGTGTGCCAAATATTCTACAAAGAAATAGAAAGTTTCATATGTATAATGAAATATCCAGACATTATTTTTAACGAACAAGCCGAGCCAAAAATTTCATTGAAAATTTCACCAATGTTGTCCTAAATGTTTCATACTGAAATACATTCCTTTCCTTACATAACGTGGTAGCATAGATAATATTAATTAGAAGTGTAATTATATACTCTGGGACTTAGCTACGTTAATCATTATTTTTGGATGTAAAGCACTGTGATTCCAAATTGCACAATAACCATATCGATATGCTGATTACCCACTTGCTTACAGTCAGTTAATACTAGATATGTTACTGGCTAATGTCTCTGGCATGTCCTGAGAAATCAATATATGTATGTTTATAAAAAAATAGTTGTCATGTGAACTAATAGGGAACACTAGGCACACGACGTAAAGAGATATTTTGTGTTCTGTTATGTTAGTAGTGCTAATGATGGATATTTGCGCTTGTTACTATATCAGCAATGTGTAGATAAATAAATTCTCTGTTGTTCAGTATACGTCAGTCAACCCCAGTATCCACAGCCACATACTTTCCGTAGCCCAGTACAAAACCTTCATTTCCCAGTTCAGTTTTAATGATCACCATTTCCGAATGCACAAAGTAATCCCACAGAACTGCCCATCTGTCAGACTTTAATGTAGCACACTCGGCTCACCACAAGTGGAAGCTCGGAATGATTCCCGTCCTGCCCAACTTAAATATTACGTACCTCCTAGTTCTTATATGCCAAAAAATTAGTTCCTTCTCTCACAAGTACAGAAAATCTTTTTTCTTCTTGATCTATTCCCAATGCTGTCCTGATTATGGTTCATACTTGTAGCAACGAGCAGTCCCCAGTATCACCAACTTCATTCACTACGTAAATGAATGGAATAACTAGAAGAGAAAATGTAGGTGTACAAGATCTGAAAGCAGTACAAAACTATGCTTGATTCTGAGTAATGCACATACCACAATAGACGTTTAAGCAACATAAAAAATCAAAGCGAAAATTGATGGAAACCTTTCCAGGTCGGTAGATTTATCGATTTCGAATACTAACAATTTCTACATCTAACGAATTTTTTGGCTAGAAAAAGGTTTTTTCAGTCTTAGATGGGAATCAGGTAAGATTCCATGAATTCTGCTGCAAACCCAGAATATAGTAATTGACAAATCCAGTGCCTTCAATAGAGGTCCATCGACAATAGCTACTTTTTTTATCTGAAAGCAATCTTATATTATCAAGTAAAGAACGATTCATATTAATTCCGTCCTCATTCGTATACATTCTGAGGATCAAATCAGGCATGATTCCCTGTTGTTTACAATAAGTCACTTAAATTTGTACTGGTATTCCGACGTCGATGTCGCTGTCATCAAGCATTTGGCGGTTAAGGCGTCCAGCGCTGTTAATATAATACACTATAGCTATGATGGTGTATTTACTTAACAGTCACTTGCTCCAATCCAAATCCTGGTGTTCAGAAGCAACAAAATTCAATTTTGATAGTGATCCGTGTAATTAACTACCGCTAAAAAAGGTGGACATAAAACCGCCACTTCTGACAGCTAGCAGCACATCACAGTACCAGGCATAACAACATCAGGAAACTGGCAGTGGCAGAAAGTTACGTCAATACAAAACCTGTGGACTAGAAAAAAAATTCGAAAAACAGAAGATATACTGTCGTGTAAAGTAATGATGGTCCTTAAGTTTCGGCAACTAAGATTTTTAATAACTGTTTTTCAGTAATAGTATAAGAGAAATAAATGAGACAATACCGTTGTTCCGTGGCGAAGAAGGTGAGGTCAGAATGTTAATAACTCACTGTGTCATAACTGTATCTCACGTACAGAGAGTCCCAGTTCTAATTACCATTAGTGCACATTGGGACTTTCAGTAAATAGATTATATGTACCAGTTGGTTTTTAAATGTTTAGACTCCGTTTTCAGCAACATACTTTCAATCTGCATGCTAACTATTTTCTAGATTATATAGCCGATAAATGCAGGCGGGTTTTAAATATGTTGTTGGTGTTGTGGTCTTCAGTCCTGAGACTGGTTTGATGCAGCTCTCCATGCTACTCTATCCTGTGCGAGCTGATTCATCTCCCAGTACGTACTGCAGCCAACATCCTTCTGAATCTGATTAGTGCATTCATCTCTAGGTGTCCTTCTACGATTTTTACCGTCCACGCTGCCCACCAATACTAAATTGGCGATCCCTTGATGCCTCAGAACTTGTCCTACCCACCGATCCCTTCTTCTAGCAAAGTTGTGCGACAAACCCCTCTTCTCCCCAATTTTATTCAATACCTCCTCATTAGTTATATGATCTACCCATCTAATCTTCAGCATTCTTCTGTAGCACCACATTTCGATTGCTTCTACTCTCTTCTTGTCCAAACTATTTATTGTCCATGTCTCACTTCCATACATGACTACATTCCGTACAAATACTTTCAGAAACGACTTCCTGTGACTTAAATCTATACTCGATGTTAACAAATTTCTCTTTTTCAGAAACGCTTTCCTTCCCATTGCAAGTCTACATTTTATATCCTCTCTACTTCGACCATCATCAGTTATTTTGCTCCCCAAATAGCAAAACTCCTCTACTACTTTCCTAATCCAATTCCCTCAGCATCACCCGATTTAATTCGACTACATTCCATTATCCTCGTTTTGCTTTTGTTGATGTTCATCTTATATCCTCCTTTCAAGACACTATCCATATCGTTCAACTGCTGTTCCAAGTCCTTTTCTGTCTCTGACAGAATTACAATGCCATCGGCGAACCTCAAAGTTTTTATTTCTTCTCCATGGATTTTAATACCTACTCCGAATCTTTCTTTGTTTCCTTTACTGCTTGCTCAATATACAGATTGAACAACATTGGGGAGAGGAATCAACCCTGTCTCACTCCCTTCCCAACCACTGCTTCCCTTTCGTGCCCCTCGACTCTTATAACTGCCATGTGGTTTCTGTACAAATTGTAAATAGCTTTTCGCTCACTGTATATAACCCCTGCCATCTTTAGAATTTGAAAGAGAGTATTCCAGTCATCATTGTCAAAAGTTTTCTCTAAGTCTACAAATGCTAGAAACATAGGTGTGCCTTTCTTAATCTAGATTCTAAGATAAGTCGTAGGATCAGTATTCCCTCACGTGTTCCAATATTTCTACGGAATCCAAACTGACCTTCCCCGAGGTCGGCTTCTGCCAGTTTCTCCATTCGTCTGTAAAGAATTCGCGTTAGTATTTTTCAGCCGTGACTTATTAAACTGATAGTTCAGTAATTTTCACATCTCTCAACACCTGCTTTCTTTGGGATTGGAATTATTAAATTATTCTTGACGTCTGAGAGTATTGCGCCTGTCTCATACATTTTACTCACCATATGGTAGAGTTTTGTCAGGACTGACTCTCCCAAGGCTGTCAGTAGTTCTAATAGAATGTTGTCTACTCCCGGGGCCTTATTCGACGCCGGCCGGAGTGGCCGAGCGGTTCTAGGCGCTACAGTCTGGAAGCGCGCGACCACTACGGTCGCAGGTTCGAATCCTGCCTCGGTCATGGATGTGTGTGATATCCTTAGGTTAGTTAGATTTAAGTAGTTCTGAGTTCTGTGAGGCTAATGACCGCAGAAGTGAAGTCCCATAGTGGTCAGAGCCATTTGAACTTCATTCGACCTAGGTCTTTCAGTGGTCTGTCAAACTCTTCATGTAGTATCATATCTCCCACTTCATCTTCATCTACATCCTCTTCCATTTCCATAATATTGCCCTGAAGTACATCGCCCTTGTATAGACACTCCATATACTGTTCCACCTTTCTGCTTTCCCTTCTTTGCTTAGAACTGGGTTTCCATCTGAGCTCTTGATATTCATGCAAGTGGTTCTCTTTTCTACAAAGGTCTGCTTAATTTTCCTGTAGGCAGTATCTCTCTCACCCCTAGTGAGATAAGCCTCTACATCCTTATTTTTTTCATCTAGCCGTGCCTGATTACCCATTTTGCACTTCCTGTCGATATCCTTTTTTAGACGTTTTTATTCCTTTTTGCCTGCCTCATTTACTGCATTTTTATATTTTCTTCTTTCATCAATTAAATTCAATATTTCTTCTGTCACCCAAGGGTTTCTAAAAGCCCTCGTCTTTTTACCTACTTGATCCTCTGCTGCCTTCACTATTTCATCCGCTGGAAATGTACTGCAATTTAAAACCTGGTTCCTAAATCTCTGTCTTACCATTATACACTCCTGTAAATTGAAATAAGAACACCGTGAATTCATTGTCCCAGGAAGGGGAAACTTTATTGACACATTCCTGGGGTCAGATACATCACATGATCACACTGACAGAACCACAGGCACATAGACACAGGCAACAGAGCATGCACAATGTCGGCACTAGTACAGTGTATATCCACCTTTCGCAGCAATGCAGGCTGCTATTCTCCCATGGGGACGATCGTAGAGATGCTGGATGTAGTCCTGTGGAACGGCTTGCCATGCCATTTCCACCTGGCGCCTCAGTTGGACCAGCGTTCGTACTGGACGTGCAGACCGCGTGAGACGACGCTTCATCCAGTCCCAAACATGCTCAATGGGGGACAGATCCGGAGATCTTGCTGGCTGGGGTATTTGATTTACACCTTCTAGAGCACGTTGGGTGGCCCGGGATATATGCGGACGTGCATTGTCCTGTTGGAACAGCAAGTTCCCTTGCCGGTCTAGGAATGGTAGAACGATGGGTTCGATGACGGTTTGGATGTACCGTGCACTGTTCAGTGTCCCCTCGACGATCACCAGTGGTGTACGGCCAGTGTAGGAGATAGCTCCCCACACCATGATGCTGGGTGTTGGCCCTGTGTGCCTCGGTCGTATGCAGTCCTGATTGTGGCGCTCACCTGCACGGCGCCAAACACGCATACGACCATCATTGGCACCAAGGCAAAATCGACTCTCATCGCTGAAGACGACACGTCTCCATTCGTCCCTCCATTCACGCCTGTCGCGACACCACTGGAGGCGGGCTGCACGATGTTGGGGCGTGAGCAGAAGACGGCCTAACGGTGTGCGGGACCGTAGCCCAGCTTCATGGAGACGGTTGCGAATGGTCCTCGCCGATACCCCAGGAGCAACAGTGTCCCTAATTTCCTGGGAAGTGGCGGTGCGGTCCCCTACGGCACTGCGTAGGATCCTACGGTCTTGGCGTGCATCCGTGCTTCGCTGCGGTCCGGTCCCAGGTCGACGGGCACGTGCACCTTCCGCCGACCACTGGCGACAACATCGATGTACTGTGGAGACCTCACGCCCCACGTGTTGAGCAATTCGGCGGTACGTCCATCCGGCCTCCCGCATGCCCACTATACGCCCTCGCTCAAAGTCCGTCAACTGCACATACGGTTCACGTCCACGCTGTCGCGGCATGCTACCAGTGTTAAAGACTGCGATGGAGCTCCGTATGCCACGGCAAACTGGCTGACACTGACGGCGGCGGTGCACAAATGCTGTGCAGCTAGCGCCATTCGACGGCCAACACCGCGGTTCCTGGTGTGTCCCCTGTGCCGTGCGTGTGATCATTGCTTGTACAGCCCTCTCGCAGTGTCCGGAGCAAGTATGGTGGGTCTGACACACCGGTGTCAATGTGTTCTTTTTTCCATTTCCAGGAGTGTATAATCTATCTGAAACCTGTCAGTATCTCCAGGCTTCTTCCATGTATTCTGATGTGTTGGTAAATGTGCCAACACCTTGTAGATGGAGGAAGCCGAAATGCACGCTATCTAACGCAGACGGGCGTGAATTCTGGAACAGGATAAGTATTGAATGCTAATAAGAAAAGTATGCAGCTCCTCGAATACTTAACTTTTATTTATCCTTGTTGTATACATCGTTCTTCTTGTTGAGACATTTCATACGATAACTATCAAACTATGTAAGGCAAATGGCGCCTTGCTAGGTCGTAGCCATGGACTTAGCTGAAGGCTATTCTAACTGTCTCTCGGCAAATGAGAGAAGGCTTCCTCAGTGGAGTCGCTAGCAAAGTCGTCGTACAACTGGGGCGAGTGCTATATCGTATCTCGAGACCTGCCTTGTGGTGGCGCTCGGTCTGCGATCACACAGTGGCGACACGCGGGTCCGACATGTACTAAATGGACCGCGGCCGATTTAAGCCACCACCTAGCAAGTGTGGTGTCTGGCGGTGACACCACATTCCTCCCCCGCAAATCGGCGAACGGTCGTATTATAAGGCTTCCGCCCGCCGTGGGGAGGACCCCATGTTGACGTATGCGATGAGGTCGGAAGCCCAACAACAGGCGAGGCAGTGTCACCCGCACCCGGCCATTCGGGCCGAGGGGAGCTAGGAAACGCTTGAAAACCTAGTCCAGGGTGCACGTCAACATGCGGTGTACGCGCCCGTAAAGAGACAGGAGGGGCCGAAGGGTCGACCTCCATTGCGTCGGGGTACCCGACGCGCGAAGACACCATGTGGTCCGGAGCGGGCAAGAGTTCCATGGCGGATGACAGCTGGTCACGGGAAGCGATCGGCGGCACGTGACCCAGGGAGGCGCTTGGCGGCTGCAGCGAAGCGTCGAATGCGGGCGGCGCCGGCGGGAGAACAGGCGGCGGCGGCGGCGGCGGCGGCTGCGGCGGCTGCGGCGGCGCGTCGCCATGGGGCAAAATGGAAGGAATCGTCGGTAACACCTGGGGATGAGGCGAGCCAGTAGATGGGTCCCCAGGGCGCTGACCGGACGGCACCATCGCTGAAAGCAGACGGGGAGCGGCAGAACCCGTCCGACGACAGAGGCGCAGCTGATTGAGATGCCGACGCACCTCACCAGAGGCCCCCAAAACCAAATACATCGCGCGGCCGAGGCAGCGAAGAATGCGCCCTGCGAGCCAACGTCGTGAACCTCGATAGTTGCGATAGAATACAACGTCGCCTGGAGCAAAAGCAGAAGTCTGCCGCTGCACAGGAACCTGATGCGGCGGATGCAGCAAAGACATCAAGGTTCGATGAGGACGACCGTGGAGCAACTCAGCCGGCGAGCGACCATCTCGGGGCTGAGAGCGATACGATGACAAAAAGATCAACAACGCGTCCTTCCGAGAATGCGACTCATTCAACTTCAACATCTGTGACTTAAAAGTCCGGACCAATCGTTCAGCGGCACCGTTTGACTGAGGCGAAAACGGCGCGGATGTCAGATGTTGAATACCGTTGGCCTGGCAGAATGACTGAAATTCTGCGGACATGAATTGTGGGCCATCGTCGGAAACAATAGTCTGCGAAAGACCTTCAATGCAAAAGATAGCAGACAATGCTTGGATGGTGGCAGAGGACGTCGTGGATGACATCCGGACAACAAAAGGAAAATTACTGAAGGCATCTACCAGAACCAACCACCGAGCATTCCAGAATGGACCAGCAAAATCGATGTGCAAGCGTTGCCAAGGGGAAGTGTCTTTTGGCCATGCAAAGACTTTCCGCGGTGGTGCGGATTGTTGTTCGGCACACGCCATGCAAGAAGAACACATATTCGTAATCGCAGCATCGATTCCGAACCAAGTACAGTGCTGACGAGCAAGTTGTTTCGTTCGCACTATACCCCAATGTCCTTGGTGAAGAAGCCGTAAAACAGAGGACTGTAACGAACGTGGGACCACGACTCTGGACTGATCATTATCAGAACGCAACAACAAAACACCACGTCGAACATAAAGTCTCTCCTTGTGAGCAAAAAATCGGCGAACCAACGGATCCTCGATCCGAGACTTTGACAAAGGCCATTGCGTAGCAACAAAACGCAAAACGGTAGCAAGGACCGGGTCAGCAGCTGTGGCTGTAGCTACACGACGAAAATTAATCGGAAATGATTCGACCACGTCATCGGTTTCCGCATCAATGAACATGCAAGCAAGTTCGGAAGAATCGAATGCTTTATCCTCAGCAACAGGCGAACGGGACAACGCATCGGCGTTTCCGTGCTTAGCAGTGGACCGATACAAGATATCGTAGCGGTACTGCGAGAGGAAAATAGACCAGGGAATGAATTTCTGCGCTGTACGTGGAGGTACAGGCTTGTTCGGATGAAAAAGCGATGTCAAAGGCTTGTGGTCTGTGATGATGGTAAAGTGACGACAATACAAGAAATCATGGAACTTAGTAACACCAAACACGAGAGCCAAAGCTTCTTTCTCTATCTGTGAGTAATTTCTTTGCGCAGACGAGAGCAATTTTGTCGCAAAGGCAATAGGGCGATCATGCGAGCCAACTTTGTGCGCAAGCACAGCACCGATCCCGAAATCCGATGCATCGACCATCAACAAAAGGGGTTTCTGGGGATCGAATGGCGTAAGGCAAGTATTAGAAAGCAACGCCGATTTCAACTGGCGAACAGCGCGTTCGCATTCCGTCGTCCAGAGAAACGGAACACCTGTACGGCGTAAGCGATGAAGCGGAGCTGAAATGGAAAAGGCATTGCGCACATTCACTCACACCTTGTGGTGCTAAATCGTGTAATGTTCTGGCGACCTCAACACGCAATGCTTGAGGAACATTGCGCTCTCGGAAATATTTCGGTTGCGCGTTTACTTTCAGTTCCAAATGTGCTTCATAGTTTTTAGCGCAACCCAGGCCCGGGGCAAAAATGTCTGCAAATTCTTCACACAGACGAGAAACACTGTCTGAAGGCACAGTCTGATTCACTGATAGGACCTGATTTACTATAGACATGTTAAACAACTGAAATAAATCTATACCAAACAAGTTCACTGCAGTAGAAGAACGAAGAACGTAAAATGTCACAAGTTTTGTTTGTCCCTTGTATGTTGCAAGAAGGGTGCACTGTCCTAACACAGGGATAAGCTGTCCTGAATAACTTTTTAACTGAACATTTGCGGCACGCAACGGAGGTTTGCCCAGTCGTTTGTACGTGTCGTGATTGAGCAATGAAACTGCAGCTCCGGTATCGAGCTGGAATGGTATGACCTTGCCATTAAAGTCCAAATCTACAAAAAGTTTATTGTCCTGTTGACGACAAGAGCGACTGTCTCGTGCAATTTGAACTGATACAGGTACAGCATCACTTGCTAATTGACGCGATTTCCGGCGACGTCGACGCACAGTATTTGTGGGACGAACACAGTCACTGTTAGAGAAAGTGGCACTGGACGAAGTGGAATTAACTACATGAATGTCCATGGGCGAAGGTCCACGAGCCTGAGTGTCCTTGGTTCGATTCCGGTGCGAAGCAAAGGGCCTGGAATGATTAAGAGTGTCTGATCTGAGCTTTTTCTGGCAAACACTTTGAACATGTCCTTTCTTATTACAGAAAAAGCAAATAGCTTGGCGTGACGGGCAATTGTCACGCGAATGTCTAGTTGCACACCGCGGGCATGATTTCACTGCATTTGTATGCTGGCGCGGCACACCTGGTTTAAAGCGTGGCGGCAGCTGTGCGGACGTGTGCGAGGGCAGTTTACCGGGCCGCGTAGCGCGCCCGGCAGGCCGGTTAATGTGACACACGGCTGGCGAAGCTCCAAATGATGCCTGAGCAAAGTCAAGTGTGTCTTGCCTATCCAATATGTCTATCACTTGTTGAAGGGAGGGATTAACTAGTTTCAAAATTTGCTCCCGTATGCGAACATCATAAACGTTCTGTGCAATCGCATCACGTACCATAGTATCTGAATAAGGAAGGCCACAGTCACATTCAAACGCACAATCCCTAGTAAGGCCTTGCAAAGTTGCAACCCACTCCCTAGTAGTTTGACCGGCCGTACGTTTTGTACGAAAGAAAGTATACCTTTTTGTAACTACATTAACTGTTTCTTTGAAATAGGCGTCCAATGGCGTCAAAATTTCCTCGTAGGACAGAGTTGCTACGTCGCGGCGGGGAAATAATTTCACTATGACACGGTACGTTTGCACCCCTACACAAGACAATAAATGAGGCTGCCGCTCGTTACCTTGAATTCTGTAGGCGGCGAGATGAAATCCAAACCGGCGGGACCACTCGGTCCAGGATTCGTGCGCCGGGTCGTAGTGCCTAAAAGGCGGTGTAACTGCGAGTTGTGGCTGCGGTAGCGGTGAAGCGGCGGCTGTCGCATCGTGTTGCAGTGCACGTTGACCCTGGACGAGCTGTCCAAGGGCATTCAATAACGCCTGCGTCTGCTGATTCTGCAAGCGATAAAATTCGGACAGTACATCTGGAGATTGTGGCGAAGCCATGACACAAGTAAATGTAAGCAATTACAAAGAACAAGACCCTTTCCGTTAAATCGTCGCCAATGATGTGTTGGAAAATGTGCCAACACCTAGTAGATGGAGGAAGCCGAAATGCACGCTATCTAACGCAGACGGGCGTGAATTCTGGAACAGGATAAGTATTGAATGCTAATAAGAAAAGTATGCAGCTCCTCGAATACTTAACTTTTATTTATCCTTGTTGTATACATCGTTCTTCTTGTTGAGACATTTCATACGATAACTATCAAACTATGTAAGGCAAATGGCGCCTTGCTAGGTCGTAGCCATGGACTTAGCTGAAGGCTATTCTAACTGTCTCTCGGCAAATGAGAGAAGGCTTCGTCAGTGGAGTCGCCAGCAAAGTCGTCGTACAACTGGGGCGAGTGCTATATCGTATCTCGGGACCTGCCTTGTGGTGGCGCTCGGTCTGCGATCACACAGTGGCGACACGCGGGTCCGACATGTACTAAATGGACCGCGGCGGATTTAAGCTACCACCTAGCATGTGTGGTGTCTGGCGGTGACACCACGTATTCAATCTTCCTTTGTGATTCTTGAACCAAGTGTTAGCTATGATTAAGTTACGCTCTGTGCAAAATTCTACCAGGCAGCTTCCTCTTTCATTTCTTCCCCCCAATCCATATTCACCTACTACGTTTCCTTCTCTTCCTTTTCCTACTACCGAATTCGAGTGACCCACGACTATTAAATTTTCGTCTCCCTTCACTATCTGAATAATTTCTTTTATCTCATCATACATTTCTTCACTTTCTTCGTCATCTGCGGAGCGAGTTGGCATATAAACTTGTACTACTGTAGTAGGCGTGGGCTTCGTGTCTATCTTGGCCACAATAATGCGTTCACTATGCTGTTTGTAGTAGCCTACCCGCACTCCTATTTTTTTTACTCATTATTAAACCTACTCCTGCATTACGCCTATTTGATTTCGTATTTATAACCCTGTATTCACCTGACCAAAAGTCTTGTTCCTCTTGCCACCGAACTTCGCTAATTCCCACTAAATCTAACTTTAGCTTATCCATTTCCCTTTTTAAATTTTCTAACCTACCTGCCCGATTAAGGGATCTGACATTCCACGCTCCGATCCGTAGAACACTAGTTTTCCTTCTCCTGATAACGACGTCCTCCTGAGTAGTCCCCGCCCAGAGATCCGAATGGGGGACTATTTTACCTCCGGAAGGTTTTACCCAAGAGGACGCCATCATCATTTAACCATACAGAAAAGCTGCATGCCCTCGGGAAAAATTACGGCTGTAGTTTCCCCTTGCTTTCAGCCGTTCGCAGTACCAGCACAGCAAGGCCGTTTTGGTTAGTGTTACAAGGCCAGATCAGTCAATCATCCAGACTGTTGCCCCTGCAACTACTGAAAAGGATGCTGATCCCTCTTCAGGAACGACATGTTTGTCCGGCCCCTCAACAGATATCCCTCCGCTGTGGTTGCACCTACGGTACGGCTATCTGTATCGCTGAGGCACGCAAGCCTCCCTACCAACGGCTAGGTCTTAGGATCATGGGAATGGGGGGGGGGGGGGGGAATTTAATTACGTGATGCCAAAATTTCAAACATTATTCTCAACACTCTTTCGGTTTGGTTTAATGTAGGTATAATTCATTGATTAACCTTTGTGTTTGAATTATCGAAGCGGTAGGACTAATGCGTCTTGAAAATATTGACCAAACTGTGCACCACATTAACTAGCATGTACTCCCAGTAAACTACAAAATCTTTCTTTACGTCCTACAATTTGTGTTGGATATTAAAAAGTCCTGCTATAGCTAGACTTCATGATATTATTTTAAGTTCAGCTTATGCTCAGTCTGTCCAATATGCGAAGATTGATTCATAAAAATATTCTCTGTTGCACCTGCCCAACTTGCAAGTATTCTTACAACTTCAAAACGCATACAGATTAATAAAAAATATGCTAATTTCAAAGTGTCTAACTTGCATGAATTATTGCAAGTTCAAAACACTCGCTAACTCACGAAAGTATTCTACGCTACTGGCCATTAAAATTGCTACACCACGAAGATGACGTGCTACAGACTTGAAATTTAACCGACAGGAAGATGATGCTGTGATATGCAAATGATTAGCTTTTCAGAGCATTCACACAAGGTTGACGCCGGTGGCGACACCTACAACGTGCTGATATGTGGAAAGTTTCCAACCGATTTCTCATACACAAACAGCAGTTGACCGGCGTTGCCTGGTGAAACGTTGTTGTGATGCCTCGTGAAGGAGGAGAAATGCGTGCCATCACGTTTCCGACTTTGATGAACGTCGGATTGTATCCTATCGTGATTGCGGTTTATCGTATCGCGAAATTGCTGCTCTCGTTGGTCGAGATCCAATGCCTGTTAGCAGAATATGGAATCGGTGGGTTCAGGAGGGTAATACGGAACGCCGTGCTGGATCCCAACGGCCTCGTATCATTAGCAGTCGAGATGAGAGACATGTTATCTGCATGACTGTAACGGATCGTGCAGCCACGTCTCGATCCCTGAGTCAACAGATGGGGACGTTTGCTAGACAGCAACCATCTGCACGAACAGTTCGACGAAGTTTGCAGCAGCATGGACAATCAGCTCGGAGATCATGGCTGCGGTTACCCTTAACGCTGCATCACAGACAGGAGCGCCTTCGATGGTGTATTCAACGACGAACCTGTGTGGACGAATGGCAAAACGTCATTTTTTCAGATGACTTCAGATTCTGTTTCCAGCATTATGATGGTCCCATCAGCGTTTGGAGACATCGCGGTGAACGCACATTGGAAGCGTGTATTCGTCATCGCCATACTGGCGTATCACCCGGCGTGATGGTATGGGATGCCATTGGTTACACGTCTCGGTCACCTCTTGTTCGCGTTGACAGCACTTTAAACAGTGGACGTTACATTTCAGATGTGCTACGATCCGAGCCTCTGCCCTTCATTCGATCTTGTCGAAACCTTACATTTCAGCAGGATAATGCACGACCACATGTTGCAGGTCCTGTACGGGACTTTCTGGATACAAAAACGTTTTCTACTGCTGCCCTGGCCAGCACATTCCCCAGATCTCTCACCAATTGAAAACGTCTGGTCAACGGTGGCCGAGGAACTGGCTCATCACAATATGCCAGACACTACTCTTGATGAACTGTGCAATCGTGTTGATGCTGCATGGGCAGCTGTACCTGTACACGCCATCCAAGCTCTGATTGGCTCAATGCCCAGGCGTATCAAGGCCGTTATTACGGCCAGAGGTGGTTGTTCTGGGTACTGATTTCTCAGGATCTATGCACCCAAATTGCGTGAAAGTGTAATCACATGTCAGCTGTAGTGTAATACATTTGTCCAATGAATACCCGTTCATCATCTGCATTTCTTCTTGGTGTAGCAATTTTAATGGCCAGTAGTGTAAATGAACATGATTTGTTCCCCAATAATTTGCTGTGTTTTCTGTAATCAACGCGCCGATAATGTCAGAGGTCGACAAAGTTTTACTTAGAAGGCTACACTGAATTCAGATCGCGACTTACTCACGGCTCATACACTCCTGGAAATGGAAAAAAGAACACATTGACACCGGTGTGTCAGACCCACCATACTTGCTCCGGACACTGCGAGAGGGCTGTACGACACACCAGAAACCGCGGTGTTGGCCGTCGAATGGCGCTAGCTGCGCAGCATTTGTGCACCGCCGCCGTCAGTGTCAGCCAGTTTGCCGTGGCATACGGAGCTCCATCGCAGTCTTTAACACTGGTAGCATGCCGCGACAGCGTGGACGTGAACCGTATGTGCAGTTGACGGACTTTGAGCGAGGGCGTATAGTGGGCATGCGGGAGGCCGGGTGGACGTACCGCCGAATTTCTCAACACGTGGGGCGTGAGGTCTCCACAGTACATCGATGTTGTCGCCAGTGGTCGGCGGAAGGTGCACGTGCCCGTCGACCTGGGACCGGACCACAGCGACGCACGGGTGCACGCCAAGACCGTAGGATCCTACGCAGTGCCGTAGGGGACCGCACCGCCACTTCCCAGCAAATTAGGGACACTGTTGCTCCCGGTGTATCGGCGAGGACCATTCGCAACCGTCTCCATGAAGCTGGGCTACGGTCCCACACACCGTTAGGCCGTCTTCCGCTCATGCCCCAACATCGTGCAGCCCGCCTCCAGTGGTGTCGCGACAGGCGTGAATGGAGGGACGAATGGAGACGTGTCGTCTTCAGCGATGTGAGTCGATTCTGCCTTGGTGCCAATGATGGTCGTATGCGTGTTTGGCGCCGTGCAGGTGAGCGCCACAATCAGGACTGCATACGACCGAGGCACACAGGGCCAACACCCGGCATCATGGTGTGGGGAGCGATCTCCTACACTGGCCGTACACCACTGTTGATCGTCGAGGGGACACTGAATAGTGCACGGTACATCCAAACCGTCATCGAACCCATCGTTCTACCATTCCTAGACCGGCAAGGGAACTTGCTGTTCCAACAGGACAATGCACGTCCGCATGTATCCCGTGCCACCCAACGTGCTCTAGAAGGTGTAAGTCAACTACCCTGGCCAACAAGATCTCCGGATCTGTCCCCCATTGAGCATGTTTGGGACTGGATGAAGCGTCGTCTCACGCGGTCTGCACGTCCAGCACGAACGCTGGTCCAACTGAGGCGCCAGGTGGAAATGGCATGGCAAGCCGTTTCACAGGACTACATCCAGCATCTCTACGATCGTCTCCATGGGAGAATGGCAGCCTGCATTGCTGCGAAAGGTGGATATACACTGTACTAGTGCCGACATTGTGCATGCTCTGCTGCCTGTGTCTATGTGCCTGTGGTTCTGTCAGTGTGATCATGTGATGTATCTGACCCCAGGAATGTGTCAATAAAGTTTCCCCTTCCTGGGACAATGAGTTCACGGTGTTCTTATTTCAATTTCCAGGAGTGTATATACGTACGTCTGCACTGCTCGAGAGCTCCAGAACTACTGTGCCAAACCAAGACAGTCACCGACTACTTAAGCTCTTAGACCGCCGTTCCAAAAGATCTCATACAAAGTTATCCTTACATTTTACCTAACACATATCACATATTACACATGTACATACTACATACCAGACTAGACATAATATTTTTCACCTTTAACATAACGTACTTGGTTTTTTACATTTCTCTTAATCTACAGTATTACCTATGTAATCATTAGCTTACAATATTTTACTGTGTCAAAATTATAAATATATGGGAAACAATACATTTGCAGAAAAAGCAGTATCCTAGTTTATCACTCTGCGACTACTTTCCTCATATTGTTACTTGTTTTGTGTAAAATTTATCTTTCTATAGTATAGAATGCATTTTCTGTCATATCGTTTAAATTATCTTGTATGTGCAAGAATTCTATTGATAATTTCTGAAGGAGATCTTCCAGTTCTAGCCATTGAGACTTCGTTTATCCATCACGTCCAAAACGTTGATCAGACATGAGTATCAATTTTTAAATATCCTATTATTGTAAAACTTGGATAATTCATACATTATAAACTACTTGTCTGCTTGAGGGCATGTTTAAAAGCACCCATCAGTCTTTCCGTTCTGTAAATGTGTTTAGTTATGTCACAGTTTTCTTAGATGAGGTTTTATAGAATACTGGTCTATTTAGTAAGTATAATAGTGTCCCGTTTCCACCATGGTGACTAGAACGTCACGTTTCTCTCCAGTGACTAAGTGCACCTGGTTTTTCCCATTCTACCACTTTATCTGCTCCCTGAAACTGCAGCGCCCTCTTACTGTCGAGGATACCCCGCATGACGTCGGGTATGAACCTGCTGATCCTTTCGGTTCCATAGTCTCATGACAGTCGAGCGATTATGATTAACGCAAACAGCAGTATCCTGGAACAATAAGACGCAGTCTTCTTAAAACAAGATTCTGAGGCTGTCGACATTTGGCAGGCACTGGTATTTCTACTTCTTACATGAGGCATATCTCAGTCATTTCACAAACAAAGAACGTGGAATCACGGTTTGTGAATGAGGGACTCCATGCTCGTTCTTCAGTTATATTTATAGGAGGCTTTATTTCCACCCACGTCGTTTGTTTGTGCTGAAATGCTGCCCATCTGCGTGTAAGAGCATGTAATGAACTTGAGCCAATTTGCCGTTTGTTGCATGTCGCCTTCCTGATCATGATCCTGTAATTTTTAATGGCTATCGGTGAACATTTCTTTCTTCCCCATAAATTACAAACCACGTGTGTAGCAGTTATTCGTCACGGAATATTATTATATACGAAAGCACTAACCTGTTTCCCAGGAGTATGCAGTCCGTAGGCCTTGGCAGTTACGGTTGAGAGTTACTACTGTGTCGTCCTCGGTCTTTGTGATCGCTGAAATAACTGGGAGGTGAGAAACGACGCTGAAGGGTTGGGCTGTCTCTCAATTGTACTTTCAAGATGAAAGAGAAACACATTGATTAAAACATGAAAAATGAAATGCTGTGAAACTGATATAGTGTGGGAAGGAAGATATATTTTAAGGAACTAATATATCTTAAGGTGGCTGTCATTTTAATAGCCACTGCAGGAACTGTCGAATCAATACAGAAGACTAAAAGCCACACGTTCCTTTTCTGCTCCGTGGCTGTCATTTAACAGCCACTGCAGGAACTGTCGAATCAATACAGAAGACTAAAAGCCACACGTTCCTTTTCTGCTCCTTAATTTATTTGTTTGTCTTCATCAGTATTTCGTATTTTCTGAAGACCTGTGGTGTCGATGATATATTTTGTCATGCTTCATACTATCGGCATTAGTTACACAACAATTGCGTAACACCATGTAGGCTCATAGTCATCTGACGAGAGAGAAGCACTCGCGCAGGGAACAAACAGGTTCTCTGAATGCGTTCTGTGAGAACCTGTTACTGAGTCACACAGCTGGAGCTACGGCTTTTTTTATCATCATTTACTTGTTGAGCATATTTAGTCATTTATTTTAGCCTTAAGATATCACATACGTTGCATGTGAAAATTCTCATATAACACGTACTATATTTGAATAATATATTAAGATTCGTAATATATCACAAAACAGCAGAAAGTGACCTGGCCACAAATGCAGCCCACCTATTCAAGGGCTTCCAGGGGCGACAAAAAAAAATTAATTACCAGTATTTAGTGTAATTATTGACATACTTAAGCAGTACTGCCATATTTGAGCCATTACGAAGTATACAACTATTCTTACTTTAAATGTTTAGCACAATACGTCAAATATTAACTCATTTGTAAAGTAATGCTGAAGATGTTTTATACATGGGAGACTGATTCTTTAGCCAATAACGTTTTTTTCGGAATAGCGAAAATAGCAGATGGGCGTTACTTATATATATAAAAAAAAAATAAAGGCAAGTAGTGAGAATCGAAGAAGATCAAAGGGAATAAGATAAATTACTTGTTATGGAAATAAATTAGTTTACGTACTACGGATTGTTCCTGTTACACGCAATTATTCAGATATAGAACTCAGAACGCGCACTATGTGCCAGCACACAACAAAATTCTTCCCCTCTCCTAAACCACAGATTTCTAAATTTAGAATTCTGCAACGTAAACGACACTGCTGTAGTGAGTAATTTAATAACTTGTTGATGCAGACGTATTTTAAAATCATTTTTTTATTGTTTTTTGGCATGTTCAAAACAATTTCTACTTTCTTCTGACTTTATCAAAGCTCTTTATATAACAAAATAACATTACTGATGTCAAAGATCTGTCTGAGAATAATAACACTTCTTGTAATTTTTATCTCTTGACCTTTTAAATGTGCGTTGCTAGTGCTAGACATAAAAACTGACCGCCGGCCGGCCGCCACAGGGATTATGTCCGAGTCGTTCACTTAAGGTGGCCAATAAAACTGACCGCCCCTGACAACTCTTAAGTCCGGCCATCTGCACAATCTGGCAACACTGTAAGAACTTCACAAAAGCGTTTAATTGTAAATCAAAATTGAATGAAGTATCATTTTGATTAAGGCACACCACGTAAGTCCGCAACAGTCAACATTATCCAATAAATAATATATTAAATTACGACGACCGACGGACGCGAGATTGGCGCCGCAACTTTCGGGCCTGATCAACGAAATGAGAGATGAATTGAATATGATTCTATTGTAATGAATGTAATTATGTATGTGTCTAATTTTTGTAAAATATTAATGTCTATATGAATTCTTTTACATCTACAACAACAAAACCACACCCTGAGGAGATCTGGAGAAGAAAAAGTGTAGGAAAGAGAAAGGATTACCTGAAAGAGAAATAACAAAGGTAAGGCCTATTGTGCAAGTATCCTGTGTAGCTCTGTGCGGAATATCGAACCCATATGCACATGAGATACCTTCGGCGAAAAAATAATAAGTAGAGTGCAAATTAAATTATGTGTATTTGTGTATTTATGTGTTTGTTTTTGGAGGGGATTATTATTCGTGTGTGTGTGTCAGTGTTACAGATTTGTCAGAGGCTTAAAGTGAATTTATTAAGGGTAAGATAGGACAACCTAAAGCATCTGTACCAGATGAACAAAATTCTGTTAACATGGAAAGTGAGGATCATTTGCAAAACGTAAACGAATCCCAAGCCACTGCCTCGGATAACATAATTTCCAGTGTGGGGGGCGAAGGTCTGTGGACAGTGAATGACGCTCCACAGCCTGGGCAGGGGGGCCAATCGAGTGCTAGATTAAGCGGGGCACCAGTATGCTCACCGATTGGCTCTGAGCACTATGGGACTTAACATCTCAGCTCATCAGTCCCCTAGAACTTAGAACTACTTAAACCTAACTAACCTAAGGACATCACACACATCCATGCCCGAGGCAGGATTCGAACCTGCGACCGTAGCGGTCGCGAGCTTCCAGACTGAAGCGCCTAGAACCGCTCGGCCACAATCGGCCGGCATGCTCAGCGATTGCAGACCAATTTGCAGAATTTCTGCGCAGGTTAGAAGAAAGAGATAGGAAGAGAGATCAGAAACTTGCTCAGATGCTCCATGAGCATGGGCAACAAAGAGACGAAAAACTGACTCAGATCCTACATGAGAAAAAATTAAGCTCAGTGAGTAAGAGCAGTGCAGCAAGGGAAACTAGACAGTATCCAAAGCGAACTTGCCGAGATGCGGGACGCTTGCAAAGAAATACCTGATCTTGTGCAAAGTTTAGCAGGCGAGATGCAAAAATTACAGATATCGCAGGCTAGGCCTGAACTCTTGTTTTAAGATTCAGCGAGCCTAACTTCATTCAATTTTGATTTACAATTAAACGATTTTGTGAGGTATTATTTTGATTAAGGCCCACCACGTAAGTCGGCAACAATCAACATTACCAATAAACAATATATTAAATTACGACGACCGACGGACGCGAGACCTGGGAAATAACGTAATACGTTGCCACATTTGTTCCATCGAAAATTTCCCATGCTGGGACTCTATTAATTTATCTGACGAGTGCATGAGTTGTGGAGTGAGTGTGTTATTTAAATACGTTAAATTTAGAATTGGGAGCTGTTTCTGTCTAGTTGCGATTGAACCTGAATGGCGTTCCCAGCTTCTAACTCACGATAAAGTTCGAAATTTCTCTGCCTCTCGTGCTCCATTTCCTCTCTCAACGTGTGCACTTGCTCAGTTAAGGTAACAACTGCTTTCGTGTTAGTGGTAGCTCGTGTTTCCGTCATTTTTTGTACTGTATTTCTACCCTAATTCAAGTATTTAGAAAAACACATATGTGGTGTGCGTACTGTAAGACTTTCGGTACACACACCATCAGATTATTTGACTTGTCGTTCTAACGAAGTAGGCGAGTGTCAGCAATGTGTCTCGTGGTCTTATTGTGGCGTGTTTATCTTCTGCCGTTAGGTCAGGCGATAGAAATGCCACTTGCACGCTTAGAGTAGCAGGTTGACGGTGACCAACTTTAAACAGAAAGTGATTAATTTTCACTTACATTTATTAAAACAATAACAAGCATAAAATTACTTAACTTGATTCTGGATGCTATTTACAATTGACTATCTGGAGTTCCTTTGGTCTTGGTACGTTAATCTTATTCTCACATATCTCTCATACTTGACAAAAGTGCCTATACATTTATCTTCATGGCTATGTACAGGAATGTGAATATCTTATTATTCGCAGACTGAAACTTGACTACAGACTAATGCACACTAATGCCGACTGACTAATCGGAGGTCTGTACACACGTTATATTACCTCGAGCGTTCAGGTACCACTGCGCGAGTGTGATCCGCGAGGAGGAAAGGTTCTACGTTAGCAGCAATCTCATTGGCTGCGTTACATATGAATACGCGGATCGGCGGAAGCAGAATTTGGTCCGTCTCTAAGACAGCGCCATCTTGTAGTGCGGAGATGGACGAGCGCTGCGCCTGTGCTGTTGTGTTTAGCGGGACGCACTCTATTGAGAAAGTTGTGTACGCACTGACTATGCGTAACTATGTACACAACCACATACATTCTCGTTTAACCATCCCAGACACCAGACTCTAGCCACAAATTAATTCTTCCAGCGAATCATCTACGAGTTGCACTAATTACAGTTTCTATCGAGATGACAAACTCGCCTACACTCAGAACAAATAGATTCTACAGCTGTGGTATATGGCTACTTGTGCCCAGAGAAATTAGAAAATGTTCACCTTAATGGCGCTAAATTATCATGCCCATCATTACCCTTAAACAAAGATAAGTAAATGGGGTTCTGTGGTTTCACAAGAGGAACCCTAAACATGGTGTACCCTAGCTTACACAATCAACTCTGTCACCGAAAGCAAACACCAAAAATAACATACATAAAACTTGGTAGTAATGCAAGTTTAATGCGTTTTTTACTTTGGGTTTGATAGGGCTGCTTCCATATCTATTTTTGGTTGGGTCCACAGTTTAAGTAAAGATGGATTCAACATGTTCCTTTAAGTTCATTTTTCAAATAAAATGGAGTAGACTTTCTGGGTAGCTTTCTATGTGGATGGTGTTTTATGCCAAATAACCTTAGCGTTCTTTTCATACAGTCTTTTTTGGACATGTCAATGCCATATTCCACTTGTTATTTAATGTTCCAATTTTATGTCGACCAGTGAAAATATTTCCTATGTGGAGGAAAAATAGCAGTGCAAATTAAACTTACAGATAAAAAAAAAAAAAAAAAACAAGTCAGAGAAAAACATCGTTATACACAACATAATGTGATCACAAATTTGCCATTCTCTAGGTCAGTCCTGTAAATTTACTCGACTGAGTGTTTATAAGTTAACATATGGGGGATAAAAGCAAATATACATTAGAACAGACATAAGCAATTGCCAAAGCAATATCTATACCACACCTGAATCTCAGTGGCATGAAATTATCTTCATTGACTAACAGTTAAAACAACAAGTTTAGTAAAATTACACAATGTCTGTCAGTTCCACCCACCAATAAAAAAAGATATGTGCTAAATATTTTACATGAAATAGGAAGTTTCATATATATGATGAAACATCCATACATTATTTTGAACGAACTGGTCAAACCAGAAATATTCATTGTAAATTTCACGTATGTTATTCTACATGCTTCATGTTGAAATACTTTCCTTTCTCGAGATAATGTGTTAACATAGATAGCATTATTTGGGTTTGAAATTATATAGTCTGTGATATAGCAAAGTTAATCACTATCTTTGTATGTAAAGCACACCACCATTGAAAATTACACAACAACCAAATCTATGTGCTTATTGCCACAAGATTATATATGTTACTGGCTAATGTCTGACATGTGCTAAGAACTCAGTGTATGTAAGCTGTGTGAAAAAACAGTTGTCATGTTAGCTAATGATAAACACTAGTCACTTGACGTAAATCTGTCTGGAAAGATAATTTGTCTTCTCTAATGCCAGTAGGGCTAATGATGGACATTTGCGCTTGCTACTTTCCCAGCAATGTGTAAACAAAGAATTTCTCTGTTGTTCAGTTTATGTCAGTCAACCCCAGTACCAACAAACCTGATGCCACAACATTTTCTTAACTCAATACAAAACCTCCTTGTCCTGGTTGAGTTTTAAAAATCACCATGTCCCAAAGCATAAAATAGTCCCAGAAACCTATCCATATTTTAAACTTTAAAGTAACACACTCATCACATGACAAGTGAAGTCTCAAAATGATTCTCTTCCTGCAGAACTGAAATATTACTTAAATACCTTCCAGTTCTTAAATACTAAAAATTAGTTTCTTCCCTCATAAGTATGGAAAATCTTTTTTCTTCTAACTTTATTCCCAATGCTGTCCAAATCATGATTCCGTATTTATAGCTACAAGCAGTCCCCAGTATCATCAACCTCATTCACTACATAAATGACTGGAATAACTAGAAGAAAAAATGCAGGTGTACAAAATTTGAAGGCAATCACATCATAGGTGTGGTCAGGACAAAACCATTCTATTTGAATAACAGACATTAACGATGAACTAACAAATGTACTAACAAATTGCAAATGTTATAACGACCAATCGTAGCCATCTGAGGCTGTCTGCACAGAAAGAGGGAGGCAATTCACAAAACATGTTGCTAGTGGTCAGACAGATGCCGGCAAGAAAATTGAAGATGATTAGGTAAAGAGTCTTTTGAGAATAAATCTGATAATAAGATAATCCAAGGTGCAATTAAAGCTCATATATATGATATACCTGTTGCCATTACTGTTCATACCGGTGCCTCTATGTCGATGATAGATTATAAGCTATAGAAACAATTGAATATGCCAAGAAAGATTCCAGTATTGCCTATTTAGAAATGTTATGTTACCAGAGCGTTTGGGGGGCAAATTCAATTAATGAAGTTCCAAATCATGGTCGATATTAAAGTCTAGTAGTATGAACTACAGTGAAACTTCCTGGTCATGAAGAAATTATCAGTACAGTGAATCTGGGGATCGGAAGTCTTATATAAAATGAAAGCAATGACAGACCTATATTTCGATACCATTACATTAGATAATAGTGGTAACATTATTACATTAAATCTGGTAAGCAATGTGGATCATCTTTTAAAGTATGGCATTTGTATAAATATAAGATATATCATCCCTAATAGTGTAGATTGGTGTGATGAAATGCATACTCAGCCCATTAATGTAATGAACACAGAGCTCAGTGAACATATTAATGAAAAAGTAGCTGAGTCTACTTATCTTACAGAACACCAACAGATCTAGTTAAGTCATTTATTAATGAGGTCTACCAGGATTTGTTCATAATACATCATGTGTAATAAAAGGTTATGTTTGTCATCTAGAAATATATTATAAAACATTTTGTAGGTCATCATATTCCATACCTTGGTCTAAGAAAGAAGCTATATCCAAGGAAATTCGTAAGATGTTTGAATGGAATATTGTAGAACCATCAAATTCCCTTTACAGCCGTCCTTTGTTAGCTGTAGCAAACCAGACTGTAGCATTAGACTCATGATGGATGTATGAGATATAAATAACATTATGGTGCCTGTTAGAAAATGACTAGAGAACTTAGTAGAGTTATTACAAAAATTTCATAGTATAAAATGATTAAGTTTCGTAGACTTAAGACCTCGTTCTGGCAATAACGATAATTTATTAAATTTGTTTCAGAAAAATACTCCTTGGTACTGGTAAACAAATTGTTCAGAAATATATAAACAGATCAAAAACGTTTTGGCTACCTCTCGTATTTTGTACCACCATAATATAACTGAAGACTTTAGTTTATTCACTGATGCAGCTTTAGCTGGGTTAGGCGCATCTTTATTCTGGGAAATAGGGGATGAAAATGATATTAGAGTAATTGAATTTGTGAGTTAAGTTTTATCATCCAGCGAACATAATTATACCGTAACAGAGCTGGAGGTGTTGGCTGTAAAATGGGCATTGGAAAAGTAAAGTAATTTCTATAAATGAAATAATTGCAAAGTATATACACACCACCAGTCAGTATGCGTTCTATTGATCTGCAAATTACTACATGCTAGACTTCCAAGATGGGCGTTAGTGCTTCAGAGTTATGATAAAGAATTAATACACCTTAGCAGAAAAGATAATGTAGTGGCTGATCCTCTATCGTGAGTGCCACAGGGCCTAAATGGTTTAAATGAACTTGTTGAACAATCATCTGCTTTTAGAATAGCGATAGTTAAAAATTCTCCATTCAAAAGTCAATATCTGTCTATATGCAAAAATCTATGGCTGTTACAAAAGGGAGCCACGTACTAGAAACAAATAAGAGATTGAATGATAAATGAAGAGAAAGCTGCTCTGTTAAATATAAGTTGTATAATGATATCTTATATTATAAGAGGAACAACAACATTAGGATATGGTAGGCATGTATTCCTGAAAACCACTTATTCCACATAATATTATCTTATAATGCTTCATATTTCATTAGAAATAAATGGAAACACTGCATGACAGGGAATAAGATCAAACATATGTTAATAAATTGACTCCATTCAGAATCCAGCCGAGTTTAGAGAGTGTTTAGAGAGTTCACCGATTTATTGGATCATATGCTCCCAGGCAACAACATAAGTGGACAGAGCATGTCTGTATTCGAAAACGTACTGAATAACCTACAGCATTTATTTACAAATCATACACCTGTTGAACTGATGCTTAATGAACCTGGAAAGAAAGAGTGAATTAATCCCATACCTGTAGTTCCTGAAGTGGCAAGACGCAAAGAAGACACTATCCAACTAGTCTTAGAGAAATTAAGATCTGCTGCTCTAAAAAGAAAGGCAAAAGATAATACTGAAATGGGTAACATTTTAGTATATAGTATTGGGATAAAATAATGTTAAAAAACGACCTGAATTCATCTTTAATGAAGATACAGAATAAGAAGTGTCAAGAAGTTTATTTTGGGTCTTACATAATAAGTAATATACCACATGGAGGTAGCTATATATCGCAACACCCCGAAAATAGAAACGTGAAAGGTTTATATTATCATAACGACCTGAAAAAGTTCTATAAGTGATGCCTTATATTCAATAAAAGTATAGCAGATTTTTGTGTGAATGTCTTTATGTGGGTGTTTAGTTTTTTGTGTACAATAAATATCTAAGTTTGTCTTCTTTTAATGTGTTTTATTAGATGTAAGTTTTGTTCTGTTAGAAGTAAGGTAATGTTTCAATTTTGTCATGTTCCACTGTGAGTTAAAGTTATAGTCTGGCAAGTTGTTATTCTTGCAGTTGAAAAACAGGATTCGTAAAGGGCAGCAATACGCTGTTTGAAGTTAATTTTTTAATTTTTCTGATTAAATAATATTTAAAATTCTTCCTTATAATGATTTATTTCCTAACAATTTAAGAATTTCAATTATTGAGGTATTATTCTCGCAGTTAAAGATCTTTCTTACCAATTCATAACGAAAATGCTGCAATATGCAGAATGAAACGAGATTTATTAAACAGTTGCAGTTACTTGGAGTGCTGGAATTTTTCACTTGTATGTTGTTCCTTCAAGTAGCTAGTAATTATAGTGTTATTGGATTTAGTATTAACCATATGTGCACACATAAAGCCATTGTTGCATTAACACCAAATTCGCATATGTAGTTAGTTCTGTTTTTTTAAAAAAAGGCAGAAAATCCAGTAAACTCACCCAATTACATCAAGTTGAAATAGTCTTATCTAAAAAAAAAAAAAAGACGTTATATTTCAGCCTCTCATGGTTTCATCAGGAATAAATTTCCTTTTTAAAAACCGAGATTAGTGGTTGTTGCATGGTTGAGGCAAGAGCCAGACGCAATTTTCAGTGACTGCTAAGCTCTCATCAAATACTTATAATACCGTTATTACTAATGGGTACTCACCATATGATTATGTGAAAAGTGTCCACTGATGTATAATGGATATCATGTCAAGGAAATCGTGATATGTAATGAACTGTAATTAATGTTTGAAGCGTGATTGTGTGACGGAACTCTGATGATAAAATGTCGAAATATCTGCACAAAAGAGAATATTGGACTATTATATTGACAGATATATATGAACTGTAATTACATTGATACAATGTCTGTCAAAACTGAGTATAGTAATATAAAAAAATTAAATAAATTCACGATACACAACAATTGTCATATAAACATGAATTTGAGGAATCATAATAGTGCGAAGTACACACCTGGAACACAGAGGAATTAATGAACACCTACTTTGTGTTTCCATTAACAATGTGTCAATAATAAGTGTCTTATATATGTTCTTTATACTGTTTCATGGCCAATCTCGAGACACGGTCCTGCTAGGATTAGGGTTTTTCAACCCACCAGCTACAAACCTAGTAGGTCATGCCATGTGGCATCAAAACATCTTCATGCTCGACTGCTGTAGCTGTCATGTTGAAGACAACAAAATAAAATTTGTCAAAAGATATGATGTAAATTTTGATATTTTATTAATTGAGCAACTATGTTAGGTTCAGAGCAATTACTTACACAAATTTCTTTAAAATACTACATGAATAATTTTTTAATTATATAAATGAGCCCTCCTGTTCAGATCTTCACTAAAATATTTAACTTATTTTCTTTCAAAAAATAGTTATTGGTATTAATTACTTAAAAGTTTATAATATTAAATATTTTCAAATAGCAGAATTTTTAGAGTAATATAGTTTAGAGCGCTTAGTGATATTAATTTTTTTGTGCCTCTCTTGAACTAAGTGTGCTAATGTAATTCGCAACACTTACTTCAAGGGGGCTATTGAAGGCACTGTTTCATAGTATAGTAACTGAAATACTCATTTTCATTTAATGTGAGTTACTTATATGAGTTATTATGTCAATTTTTGTTTGGAATTTATAAGTTTGTTAATATAATAAAATAATTTAGATTTTTCAACGAAGCTAACGGCTTCAGAATAACGAATAGGTGTTACATTGTTCAGTGTTTTGTTTTTAGTAGGATATGTGTATGTTTTAGTCTGTGGCGATATCTTCTGTTCTGTTAGCTCTCTCCCAGTTAGAATCGCCGTTACATTTATGTTTGTTGTTGAAAAGTGTTATTTGTAACTCATACGCAACGAAACTGTCACAAATAAGACAGAATCAAAAGTAATCTCTGATTCAGCTTCGTTGTTTATGGATTTTAATATGTGCTCTTATTGAAGTGCTACGATTTTACATCTGATGCTGTTTGGTTTAAAAATACTAGTCTTCATCTACAATAATTTTGAAGTCATTCTCAATTCAACAGCAGTTAAATAAGTTTCACGAAAAAGTTAACTTCCGATCGCAGCACACAGAGATCTGCTGACTGTCATTTATTTGAAGCTACCTTACGTCTGCTATTACTGTTTCAAGAGATTATAATGAAGCCAGAATGAGATTTTCACTCTGCAGCGGAGTGTGCGCTCATATGAAACTTCCTGGCAGATTAAAACTGTGTGCCCGACCGAGACTCGAACTTGAGAACTTTGCCTTTCGTGGGCAAGTGCTCTACCAACTGAGCAACCCAAGCACGACTCACGCCCCGTCCTCACAGCTTTACTTCCGCCAGTACCTCGTCTCCTACCTTCCCAGCTTTACAGATGCTCTCCTGCGAACCTTGCAGAACTAGCACTCCTGAAAGAAAGGACACGGCAGAGTTCTGCAAGGTTCGCAGGGAGCATCTGTAAAGCTGGGAAGGTAGGAGACGAGGTACTGGCGGAAGTTAAGCTGCGAGGACGGGGCGTGAGTCGTGCTTGGGTAGCTCAGTTGGTAGAGCACTTGCCCACGAAAGGCAAAGCTCCCGAGTTCGAGTCTCGGTCTGGCACACAGTTTTAATCTGCCAGGAAGTTTCAGATTATAATGAACTTTCTGACACGTACTCCCAGTTTTAAATAAAAATAAACTGAACATGTCCCTGGCGATCGAAGACATTGTAGGAGTCGCCAGAAGAACACATCTGTGAATGCACAATGAAATTCAGCATTATTCTGTGGCGACGAGTGCACTGACAATTTGCTTTACTCTTTGATTCTTATAAGTATTCTTTGTGTTGACTTATGTTCTTTCAGTTGATTGGTGTTCGAGCTTTAGTAAATAAAAAAAATTGTTTGACTACTACGTTTTATCTCTTCAGCAGACGGAGATAAGCTGTAGTTGACCAAAACATCGTCGCCCGCAAACTTAAACTCAAATTTAGCACCCACGAGAGACTATAAAAAGGAGGAGAAGCCACATTACTACTCGTTATTGAATATTGTTATCCATGGAAGCACTAATCTATTTCACAAGAACACGTAGTCCATTTGCCTCGGCACTTCAGGCTGAAAGTTCTTATTGCGCCTTCCTCTGTATTCGTGCTCACTGGAATAACATCTCGGAGGTGACAGATATGTACATTGCGATTGGGAGAAATGACGCACAATGTTTGGGCTGTCTCACAATTGTAGGTTCGTAATGAACGAGAAAAACATTGTTCAAAACATAAAAAATGAAATGGCCTGAAATTGATGTAGCGTAGGATGGAAGTAACATTTTAAGGAAGTAATATTTTTAAGGTGGCTGTCAGTTTAACAGCCACTGCAGGAATAGTCGAATCAATACAGAAGACTAAAACCCACACAATTTTTTTTTCTGCTCCATAATTTCTTTGTTTGCATACTTCAAAACTTCGTATTTTCTCAAAACCCTTTGGTGTCAATATTATACTTTACTATGCTTCCTACTATCGGAATTAACTATCCAAAGATTATGTATCACCATGTAGGCTCATATTCATGTCATGTGTGAAACACTCTCGGGCAGAGAGGTAACAAGTAGTTAGCACTTTGAATGCCTGCAGTAAGAACCTGTTATTGGGTCACATGGCAGGAGCAACGATTGTTATGGCAGTCTTTTATCATTATTTATTTGTTGATTATTTTTAGTCAGTTATTTTAGCTCTAAGATACAACGTACATTGCACGTGGAAATTCTCGTAATATACACAAAAAACTGATTACGAAAATTTAGTGTAATTATTGAGATATTTAAGTAACTTAAAATGCTGCCATAATATAGTCATTAAGGCATGTACCACTATTCTTACATTAAATATTTTGCACAATATGGAAATTATTAACTCATTTGTAAAGTAATGATGAAGATGTTTTATACATGGGAGATTCATTCTTTAACTAATCAGGGGTTGGTGTGCGGGAAGGCACAGTGGGACGTTAAATCTGCGAAGAAAAGTATTTAGAATCTAAGAGAAACAATACAGATAAGGTAAATTACTTATTACAAAAAGAAATTAGTTTACTAACTATGGACTGTTCCTGTGACAATTATTCAGATGTAGGACCCAGAAAGCATCCTACTTGCTAGTATACTACAGTACTCTCCCTCATTGCTATACCACAGATTCCTAAATTTAGAATTTTGCAACACTAAATATCATTGTGGTAGTGAATAATTTAATATCTCGTTGAAGTAGACCTATTTTAAAGTCCAATTTTTTTATTGTTTAGTGGCAGGTTCAAAACAATTTTTACTTTTTTCTGCATTTATCAAAGCTCTTTAAATTACGGAATAACATTACGAGTTTCAAAGATCTGGCTGGGTGAATTAAGCACAAACTCTAGACTCTATGAATGACTCTTTTCGGAAGAGTATCAATCAACCTTGAATCCCCACTCCATAACTCAGCATGACCATTACAGTCAGGCGTTTACCTTCAAGCACTACTGAGGAAGCCCTTGGAGCAGGGAATGATTTGTGCTCAGAGTTTTCCCACATCGTTGTTCATTCATTTATTTTTATTCACTCATCGTGTTCCATAGATTCCTACCCTTTCGAATCTCGTACACACAAATGTGTGGGTGTGGTTTATTTGTGTTGTAGCGTCATATTATTGCCCCATGTCGTTGACTCCTGTGCTGGTATCATTTGGAGAACCAACGTGCAAGTGGACGATGAATGTAGCAACCACAGAAGGAAAAACTGAGATGATCCTGATTTACGGAGGTGTTTTCCAGAGAAAGCTAGCTGCCGTTCGTTCTTTTAACGAGGTTGTGTAGGCTTTTATGTCTGATGGCAAGTTATGGACTGGCAAAAGGACACGAAGGAAACGTGTTGATGAAGAAGCTAATGAACTAGCTGTACTAGCAGCAGTGCACCACAACCGACCATTTCCTGGCTAGCTTAGTGATTAGAGCATCGATGTCCTAAGTAAGCAGTAGACCTGGGTTCCCGTCTCAGTGTGGTACAAATTTTTAACTTTTCCTGTTGATCTTACATCAATGCCCAATTGTAGGAAATGTCTGTAATTCTTTGTGTTTACTTGAGCGAGCTATGCAGTTATTCTTCTGAGAGAAAACAGTCTTTAGTACTTTTTCACTAAGTGATGTAAAGCTGTAGGATACAAAACATACCCCCAGAGGGTAGCCCGACTCTCAGGTGCACGCAGAGATATTTCAGTGTGTACGCCGGAGTTAACACAAGAAATATACATATTCATTTAATTATGTAATGAAAGACCAATTCTCTTCACCATTTAAAACTGATTGCTGGCTGCTGTGCTTTTAATTTGTTCCAGGTGCAATGTGTAACTAATAAATTGAGCAACCAACTTAGAAATTTCCCTTAGGGCATTGTAAACAAGAAGAAAGGTACATTTTCCAACTTTTGCAATTGTTTCCATTCTGTTTTACTACAAGAAGAGTGATAGATTGATGATGCGCCTGCGTCGTCCCGCACGCTCTACGTCAGCGTCTCGGTGCTGAGAGGGACAGGGCAGCAGCCGGAGCGAGGAGGTGGCGCGCGCTGCAATCGCGCCGGCTATCTCGCCACCTCCTCGCGCCGGCTGCTACCCTTGCTCTGGCAGCAGCGGGCTGAATCTACGTGCTGCGGAGGCGCCACGCGCCCCTCACCAAACAACCAACCCTCCATCGTAAGCCCCCACGAAAAATTTCAGAAAAAGTATTTAAATGACACAGCTCAAACCCAGAAAGTGAGTAAAAACTTTCATATAACCGAAGTAACCGACAGAAGTAACAGCTGGCGCTCTCGCATTAAGTGAAACTACTCAAACTACTCGGATTCGCAGCAGATTACGGAATATGTTGTCATATTTATTTATTTTTACTGTCAATGTGCGTTAGTTTCTTTTTTATTTTTAGCGCTACTAATGAGGAAATTGTAGCTCTATTAGATGAATCACAAAGTTGACGACTTCAGCGGTCTTCCGACAGCTGACTGGAGCAGCCCTAACTTCTTCATCTTGTAGTGATTAAGTGTATCTGATGAAGACCCACCGAACAGTCTATTCAAACCAATAAATGCACCATGTGATCATAAAAAGCTACACAGTACGAGTGCTGGCCTACTGTTGATGATATGCACTCTGCTCATTGCTAGAAGAGGACAAGAACAAGGTGTGTGAAACTTAATATCTATCCCGTTTGTGATAAAAAAATATTTACTTTCACGAGTATCGCTGTAAGACTGACACAACAGTGCGGATCTTAAATTTTTGTAAAAATGAAATAAAAATTTCTTCCCATTAATATACCATTCTATGAATTTTATTGTTGTAAAGAAACACTCTTTCGAAACATCCGTTCCAAGTTTAACGCTGGGGTATCAAAGGGCTAAATACTCTGAAATGAGTCAAGGTATTCACTAACAAAAACAGACAAATCGTAGTAACATAATGTGTATACTGTATACTGCATTAGCGATAATAAACTATCACTGCAGTGCTTAATGGTATCCGTGGTTGTACTAGCTACATTTAATCAACTAAATTAGGAAAAATAGTGCTAGCTTGAAAAAGCTGCAGCCTCCTCAGTAATACTGAGCAGTTTCTGTTTGCCTACTATTGGTTCCTAAATATGTTCATTACATTGCTATGAAAACTCATCTACATCTGTACAGTGAGTCCTATTTACAGACGCCAATACTTGTCACGTTGCTTTACAACAAACTCTGAAACTTTTTCTGAATTATATGGGAAGTAGCAATCTATGAATCTACATAATTGGTGATTTGCAGAAACAGTAGCTCATGAGGTATGTTTTTATTTTTCTTATAAACCAAGTGGGATTTCCAGTTTCCTTCCTTTATATCAGACGGGAGCTTGTTGGGTATTTTTGAACCAGAGAACCTAACTCCAATCTGAAATGTAGACAAGGAAGCAAAGTCTACATGAAAATTATTCTGTTGTCGTTTATTGTAATTGTGTAGATCACGGTAGAGCTGAAGCCGATATATATCTCAGGTGCGTAAACAATTAATGAGTAAATGTATTGGGAAATAATTGTAAGGATTTGAAGCTCATTAAATGGTTTCTCAACATATGCAGTTCCGTATTTCAGACAATATATTTTTACTGGTCGTATATGTACTTCTGGTACACTTCCCTGAAATATAATTCCGTAAGACAACAGGAAGTGACAATATACAAAATAATCCAGCCTTCTTGTCTTTAGGGAAACACAACGAGACATAATGTAAACTAAAGGTGCAGGGGATTGAAAGGAAAGGAACTGTTGATGTCAGCTGCATCGGGACTTTATGTGACTCAGTGGCGAAGCGTGAAAATGCGTGCCACACTGAGATTCGAACTCACGATCCACCGTTTGTTACACAGTGACGCACAGGACTGCGCCACATGAACACAGTATTTCTGGCGGCCGCGAGAACTATTTCTGTACGCCTCCCAAAGACCAGCATGTCCATGTCCCCATGCTCACTACTTTGTGATTCACTCAGGAGGCTGAACGTAATTGTAAATCCGCCTCTGAAGGTGGTAGGATTCATTGCCCATCGAGGTGAATCAGTTGTACTAATGTGCGGTGTCTGCCAAGTCCGGTTACTGCCGAAAATACGTGCAGGACGAAAACAATCTGACAACGCGGTAATCACACGTGTGCTAATTATACTCTCAGGGGACGTTAGCAGTTCTATGCAGGTGGTGCAGTGGATAGCGTTTTGGGTTAACATGCAGGAGGTCAAGGGTTCGATTCTAAGTCGGGACGTATTTGATTTTATTTGCTAAATGTAGTCACCGTGGCACGGTGTCTGTCGTGTTGATCGTCATACAACTATTATAGTGGCTCTTCTACAAAACATTTGCGCTTAAATAATACGAACACAAAAGTAGGATGTACAACCGTTTCTATTGGTAAGCCTCTTGCACCTCCTGTTCGCGAATTGTTTCAGACCACTGCATCTACTAGATTCCGACCCTGTTCTCTGTGTACCCTACACCTAAGATCCCATCGATTGGTACCAACTATTATTCTTGCCACGTTCAGGTGCATTACATTTCGTTAAGGCCTTACGTCATCAACATTCTTTGCAAATAATTTGCAAACGGCTGCTATGTAAATGTCGGATGCATGTGGTTTAAGAACCGGTCTATACTACAGTATTAAATGGCAGAATGAAACTGGCAAATAAAATCAAATATGCCTCGACCCAGTGTCGAACTCTTTACCTGCTGCATGTCCACCTATCCGTTCTTTTAATCAAGTACGGCTTCAAAGCTCTCTTCTCGCCCATTAGGTTGGTTATCTGACATATCCCTCATTCTTTTACAATACTACATTTCAAAAGCTTCTATTCACATCACGCCTGCACTGTTTGTCGTACTCGCAAACATGGCTACAGCCCCGACAAATACTTTCAGAAGATACTTCCCAACGTTTAAGTTGAATTTTAAGAAAAACTTCTCTTTCTATTGCAAGTCCGCATTCTATATATCCTCTTCCGCTCTCCGTACTTGCTATGGTACCTAGATAGCAAAACTCGCCTACTGCGCTCAGTGTCTCATTTGCTAAGCTAATTCGCTCAGTAGCACCAGCTTCATTTCAACTACACTCCATTAACTTTGTTTTACATTTCTTGATATTCGTCTTATAATTTTTTTTCGTGATACTGTCATCCTTTCCGTTCAACACATCTTCTAAGTCGTCTAATGAGGAAATGTCACCAACTTGACGTCATATTTTAATGACAAAAAGGCACACTTGCATGATATCGACCCCAGCAATCGACACCACGTAAATATTTACGGCGTAATTATTAGAGTGCACAGTTACGACCTTCCGAAAGGACAGGTTTGAAACATTCGCACGCACAGGTAGTTTGTCACGCGTTCCGCCCCACAGCAGCCGCCTAAGGCCCGGTCGCGATGTGCGGTACGTCGTGGTGACAACCAGAGCATTCGTATTAGCATGATGTTGAAGACGAGGGAAGTGGAGGAGGGAGCTGGACTCATCTGCCCAGCGTGTTTTAAAATCTTGTTCCACAACATATGTCACTCTGCCTGAAACATAGTAAATTTTACGAGTTCTTAATATCTCACCCTCATGAATAAACTGGAGCGAGTGAAGATTTATTATAAAATGAACTTAGTGATCTTCGATTTACAATTTCATCACGGTTGAAGAATGGCGCATCTGCTATAAATTTACTTCACTTTTACAGTGCTAGCGTCAAAATCCAAAGATAATAACGTACCACAGTGATGTCAGCGCTACACTACTTCCTTAATGATACACTCAGTTGTCTCATTTAATTACACCGCACTTGTGTGAATCGCAACATAAAAATGTTCGAAGCAAAGACATCTGTGGCACCAGCTAGAGGTTACAAATCGAGCTCTCTGACACACCCAACGCAACAGCAGTGGGGCGGCAACGAATAACAAAAAAATTGTGCGCTCGCAGGTTTAAAAGCTGTACTTCCAGAAGTTCATAACTGCTTACAGTCTACATTTACATCTACAAAGACATTCCGCAAGCCACCGTACGGTGCGTGGCGCAGGGTATGCTGTACCACTACCTGTCATTTCCTTTCCTGGGCCACACACAAATAGAGCGAGGAAGAGCCAAAGAAACTGGTACACCTGCCTAATATCGTGCAGGGCCCCCTGAAGCACACAGATGTGCCGGAACACGACCCCGGAAGCACACAGATGTGCCGGAACACGACGTAGCGTGGACTCGACTAATGTCTGAAGTAGTGCTGGAGGGAACTGGCACCATGAATCCTACAGGGCTGTCCATAAAACCGTAAGAGTACGAGGGGGTGGAGATCTCTTCTGAACAGCACGTTGCAAGACATCCCAGATTTGCTCAATAATGTTCTTGTCTGTGGAGTCTGGTGGCCAGCGGAATTGTCTAAAGTCAAAAGAATGCTCCTGGAGCCACTCTGTAGCAATTCTGGACGTGTGGGGTGTGCATTGTCTTCCTGGAATTTTCCAAGTCCGTCGGAATGCACAAAGAACATGAATGAATGCAGGTGATCAGACAGGATGCTTACAACGTGTCTCCTGTCAGAGTCGTACCTAGACGTCTCAGGGGACCCATACCACTCTAACTGCACAAGTCCCACACCATTACAGAGCCTCCACGAGCTTGAACTGTCCCCTGCTGATATGCAGGGTCCTTGGATTCATGAGGTTGTCTCCATACCCCTACACGTTCATCCGCTCGATACAATTTGAAACGAGACTCGTCCGACCAGGCAACATGTTTCCAGTCATCAACAGTCCAATATCGGTGATGACTGTCCCAGGCGAGCCGTAAAGCTTTGTGTTGTGCAGTCATCAAGGGTACACGAGTGGGCCTTCGGCTCCGAAAGCCCATATCGATGATGTTTCGTTGAATGGTTGGCACGCTGACACTTCTTGATGGCCCAGCTCTAAAATCTGCAGCAGTTTGCGGAAGGGTTGCACTTCCGTCACGTTGAACGATCCTATTCAGTAGTCGTTGGTTCCGTATTTGCTGCGTCTTTCTCCGGCCGCAGCGAAGTCGGTGATTAAATGTTTTACCGAATTCCTGATATTCACGGTACACTCGTGAAATGGTCGTATGGGGAAATCTCCACTTCACCACTACCTCGGTGATGCTGTGTCCAATCGCTAACGCGCCGACTATAACACCACGTTCAAATTCACTTAAATCTTGATAACCTGCCATTGTAGCAGCAGTAATCGATCTAACAACTATGTCAGACACATTGCCGACCACAGAGCCGTATTCTGCCTGTTTTCATATCTCTGCATTTGAATACGCATGCCTATACCAGTTTCTTTGGCGCTTCAGTGTACATGCCTCCGTGTGAGCCCTAAATACTCGTGTCTTATCTTCGTGGTCGTTACGCGCAATGTATGTCGGCGGCAATAGTATCGTTCGGCAGTCAGCTTCAAATGCCGATTCTCTAAAGTTTCCCAATAGTGTTTCTCGAAAATAGCGTCGCCTTCCATCCGGTGATTCTCATTTGAGTTCCCGAAGCATCTCCGTAAAACTTGCATGTTGTTCAAAGCTACCGGTAACAAATCTAGCAGCCCGCCGCTGAACTGCTTCGATACCTTCGTTCATTCCGACTTGGCACGGACCCGAGACACACGAGCAGTACTGAAGAATAGGTCGCACCAGCGTCCTATATGCTGTTTCCTTTACAGGTGAACCACTCTTTCCTAAAATTCTCCCAGTAAGCCGAAATCGACAATCTGCAAAGCGATATGACACGGAACTAGCATGTGAGAACTGTGGTAGGGAAGGCAACGTTACACCCAGATTCTTAAAGGACGTGACCGTATCAGGCAGGAGACTAGTAATACTGCATCCGAATATTACAGATTTGATCTTCCTACTCATCCGCATTAACTTACATTTTTCCACATTTAGGACTAGCCGCCATTTATCACACCAACTGGAGATCTTGTCTTCGTCGTCTCGTATCTTCCTACAGTCACCCAACTTCGACACCTTACCGCACACCACGGCATCATCATCAAACAACCGCAGATTGCTACCCACTCTGTCCGCCAAATCAGCCTATCACACTTACCTGGGGCACTCCTGACGATACCGTTGTCTCTGATGGACAGTCACCACTGAGGACAGCACACTGGGTTCCATTATTTAAGAAGTCTTCGAACCGCTCACATGCCCGTGACCTTATTCCTTATGGTCGTACTTTCGTTAACAGCCTGCTGTGGGGCACCATGCCAAATACTTTCCAGAAATATAGAAATATGGAGTCCGCATGATGCCCTTTATCAAAATAGTTCTCAGTATACCATGTGAGAAAAGGACAAACTGAGTTTCGCACGAGCGATGCTTTCTAAAACCATGCTCATTCGTTGACATAAGCTTCTCAGTCCCAAGAGAGCTTATTATATTGGAACTGAGAATATTCAAGGATTCTGCAGCAAATAGAAGTTAGGGATATTGGTGTGTAATTTTGCGGATACGTTCTCTTACCCTTCTTATACATTGGAGGCACCTGTGCTTTTTTTCCAGTCGCATGGGACTTTGTCCTGGGCGAGAGATTCACGATAAATGCAAGCTAGGTAAGGGGCCAGTGCCATAGGGTACTCTTCGTAAAATCGAACTGGAATTCCATCCGGATCTGATGATTTACCTGCTTTCAGATCTTTTTGTTGTTTCTCTACGCCGGGTATGCTTATTACTATGTCGTCCATATTGGAGTCCGTCCGATGGTCAAGTTCGATGTCCGATGTTCGTACGATGCTCCTGTGCGAGTGGTTCCTTGGACGTGCAATTTAAAACTATGGCTTTCGTTTCGCTATCTTGAATCAAAATTATGGCCCAAATTTTCTCTCGGGTTCGATTGACCCGGCTGATATCTTGCAAGGGTGCTTTCTTCTCCTTAAAATATGAGGTCAACTTGATGATGTTCCCTTGTGAGGCAAAATTGACCCTACAACTTTTCTTACAAGTTCAGACAATTCCTCGAAATCCATACTTTTTCTCCCCGAGGTTTGGTTCTCCTGGCCTCCGTACTTCTGTAACTAACTGGTCCCTGTGTTTTGCAACCGTGACTTATTAAACTGGTGTTCCGGTAGTAGTCTCACCTTCCAGCACCTCCTTAGTACTCGTATAGGAATTGTAATGTTCCACTTCAAATGTGACGGTCTTTCTCATGCGCCTTGCATATCATGTGAAATACTTTTCTCATTGTCAGATCTCCTAAATATCTTAATAACTGCGAGGGAATCATGTTAACTAGTGGTACCTTGTTTCGACTTATGAGTAATGTGATACTGCGAGAATAATTTGTCACAGCATTGAAAGACATATCATGTTAACTCACTTAGCCCTCCCCTTTCAATAATACTACCTTCAATCTTATCACTCCTATATAACACTTCCACACTGTTCATTGCACTTCCAGACTGGCATTAGTATAGGCTTTATAAATGAACTTTCGATGTCCTAACAGCTTCTGCTCTTTCCTCAAAAGATATTCTAAATTTTCCCATACGCCACATTTCCCTATCCTACAGTCTTAAGTACTACCGCATAACTCCCGGTCTGACGGCAAACGTGTCCTTACAACCACGCTACGAATGTCAACTGTTGGTTCTTTCTTAATAAGAACATTCTAGTATATTGGTCGAAATTTTCCACAAACTGTTACGATGCAATAGGCTGCGAAGTTCTTGATTGCCTTCAACAGCTGTAACCCTGTCCCGTTTGAATTTTCTTTCTCTTCGGAACTGTTGAACCATTGAGAGGACGAGAGGAAGTGATCGTACTGGCGTGGCTCGACTAAGGCTCCCGTCTGACAGAAAACGTGTGGGATGATTTTCGAGCATGAAGAGACGCATCGAGTGCAGTGGAAATCAATGTATAGGCTATAATGCACATACTTGTCCTACAAGATTGCTAAGTAGTCGTCCTATTTTAAGCACTGGCAAATCGGGGAAGATATTAGTGCCAGTGGGCCAACTGCGGTGTTTGGATCCAGTTAATGAATAGCCGTTTCCTCTTCCCTTCTTTGTCTCTCTCTCTCTCTCTCTCTCTCTCTCTCTCTCTCTCTCTCTCTCTCTCTCTCTCTCTCTCACACACACACACACACACACACACACACACACTCGTTCACTCACTTTCTCTCTCTCTCTCTCTCTCTCTCTCTCTCTCTCTCTCTCTCTCTCTCTCTCCGTCTCCCTCTTTTCCAATCTTTTGTTTCATTTCGTTAATGTAGAAGTCAATAAATTAGCACGTAATACCAAGCCCCCCCTCCCCCCCCCATGAACCATGGACCTTGCCGTTGGTGGGGAGGCTTGCGTGCCTCAGCGATACAGATAGCCGTACCGTAGGTGCAACCACAACGGAGGGGTATCAGTTGAGAGGCCAGACAAACGTGTGGTTCCTGAAGAGGGGCAGCAGCCTTTTCAGTAGTTGCAAGGGCAACAGTCTGGATGATTGACTGATGTGGCCTTGTAACAATAACCAAAACGGCCTTGCTGTGCTGGTACTGCGAACGGCTGAAAGCAAGGGGAAACTACAGCCGTAATTTTTCCCGAGGGCATGCAGCTTTACTGTATTATTACATGATGATGGCGTCCTCTTGGGTAAAATATCCCGGAGGTAAAATATTCCCCCATTCGGATCTCCGGTCGGGGACTACTCAAGAGGATGTCGTTATCAGGAGAAAAAAACTGGCGTTCTACGGATCGGAGCGTGGAATGTCAGATCCCTTAATCGGACAGGTAGGTTAGAAAATTTAAAAAGGGAAATGGATAGGTTGAAGTTAGATATAGTGGGAATTAGTGAAGTTCGGTGGCAGGAGGAACAAGACTTCTGGTCATGTGACTACAGGGTTATAAACACAAAATCAAATAGGGGTAATGCAGGAGTAGGTTTAATAATGAATAGGAAAATAGGAATGCTGGTAAGCTACTACAAACAGCATAGTGAACGCATTATTGTGGCCAAGATAGATACGAAGCCCACACCTATTACAGTAGTACAAGTTTATATGCCAACTAGCTCTGCAGATGACGAAGAAATTGAAGAAATGTATGATGAAATAAAAGAAATTATTCAGATTGTGAAGGGAGACGAAAATTTAATAGTCATGGGTGACTGGAATTCGAGTGTAGGAAAAGGGAGAGAAGGAAACATAGTAGGTGAATATGGATTGGGGGACAGAAATGAAAGAGGAAGCTGCCTGGTGGAATTCTGCACAGAGCACAACATAGTCATAACTAACACGTGGTTTAAGAATCATAAAAGAAGGTTGTATACATGGAAGATCCCTGGAGATACTAAAAGGTATCAGATAGATTATATAATGGTAAGACAGAGATTTAGGAACCAGGTTTTAAATTGTAAGACATTTCCAGGGGCAGATGTGGATTCTGACCACAATCTATTGGTTATGAACTGCAGATTGAAACTGAAGAAACTGCAAAAAGGTGGGAATCTAAGGAGATGGGACCTGGATAAACTGAAAGAACCAGAGGTTGTAGAGAGTTTCAGGGAGATCATAAGGGAACAATTGACAGGAATGGGGGAAAGAAATACGGTAGAAGAAGAATGGGTAGCTCTGAGAGATGAAGTAGTGAAGGCAGCAGACGATCAAGTAGGTAAAAGGGCGAGGGCTAATAGAAATCCTTGGGTAACAGGAGAAATATTGAATTTAATTGATGAAAGGAGAAAACATAAAAATGCAGTAAGTGAAACAGGCAAAAAGGAATACAAACGTCTCAAAAATGAGATCGACAGGAAATGAAAATGGCTTAGCAGGGATGGCTAGAGGACAAATGTAAGGATGTAGAGGCCTATCTCACTAGGGGTAAGATAGATACCGCCTACAGGAAAATTAAAGAGACCTTTGGAGATAAGAGAACGACTTGTATGAATATCAAGAGCTCAGATGGAAACCCAGTTCTAAGCAAAGAAGGGAAAGCAGAAAGGTGGAAGGAGTATATAGAGGGTCTATACAAGGGCGATGTACTTGAGGACAATATTATGGAAATGGAAGACGATGTAGATGAAGATGAAATGGGAGATATGATACTGCGTGAAGAGTTTGACAGAGCAGTGAAAGACCTGAGTCGAAACAAGGCCCCCGGAGTAGACAATATTCCATTGGAACTACTGACGGCAGTGGGAGAGCCAGTCCTGACAAAACTCTACCATCTGGTGAGCAAGATGTATGAAACAGGTGAAATGCCCTCAGACTTCAAAAAGAATATAATAATTCCAATCCCAAAGAAAGCAGGTGTTGACAGATGTGAAAATTACCGAACTATCAGCTTAATAAGTCACAGCTGCAAAATACTAACACGAATTCTTTACAGACGAATGGAAAAACTAGTAGAAGCCAACCTCGGGGAAGATCAGTTTGGATTCCGTAGAAACACTGGAACACGTGAGGCAATACTGACCTTACGACTTATCTTAGAAGAAAGATTAAGGAAAGGCAAACCTACGTTTCTAGCATTTGTAGACTTAGAGAAAGCTTTTGACAATGTTGACTGGAATACTCTCTCTCAAATTCTAAAGGTGGCAGGGGTAAAATACAGGGAGCGAAAGGCTATTTACAATTTGTACAGAAACCAGATGGCAGTTACAAGAGTCGAGAGACATGAAAGGGAAGCAGTGGTTGGGAAGGGAGTAAGACAGGGTTGTAGCCTCTCCCCGATGTTAATCAATCTGTATATTGAGCAAGCAGTAAAGGAAACAAAAGAAAAATTCGGAGTAGGTATTAAAATCCATGGAGAAGAAATAAAAACTTTGAGGTTCGCCGATGACATTGTAATTCTGTCAGAGACAGCAAAGGACTTGGAAGAGCAGTTGAATGGAATGGACAGTGTCTTGAAAGGAGGATATAAGATGAACATCGACAAAAGCAAAACGAGGATAATGGAATGTAGTCGAATTAAATCGGGTGATGCTGAGGGAATTAGATTAGGAAATGAAACACTTAAAGTAGTAAACGAGTTTTGCTATTTGAGGAGCAAAATAACTGATGATGGTCGAAGTAGAGAGGATATAAAATGTAGACTGGCAATGGCAAGGAAAGCTTTTCTAAAGAAGAGAAATTTGTTAACATCGAGTATAGATTTAAGTGTCAGGAAGTCATTTCTGAAAGTATTTGTATGGAGTGTAGCCACGTATGGAAGTGAAACATGAACGATTAATAGTTTGGACAAGAAAAGAATTGAAGCTTTCGAAATGTGGTGCTACAGAAGAATGCTGAAGATTAGATGGGTAGATCACATAACTAATGAGGAAGTATTGAATAGGATTGGGGAGAAGAGAAGTTTGTGGCACAACTTGACCAGATGAAGGGATCGGTTGGTAGGACGTGTTCTGTGGCATCAAGGGATCACCAATTTAGTATTGGAGGGCAGCATGGAGGGCAAAAATCGTAGAGGGTGACCAAGAGATGAATACACTAAGCAGATTCAGAAGGATGTAGGTTGCAGTAGGTACTGGGAGATGAAGAGGCTTGCACAGGATAGAGTAGCATGGAGAGCTGCATCAAACCAGTCCCAGGACTGAAGACCACAACAACAACAATGCATTGTAGATACTATTGATAGAAAATATTATCTAGTAGCGAATTTAATTTGAACTGGTTCTCCATTTGAGGTATAATTGAACCAAAAATCTATATGAGTGTAATTTGTTTCTTTTTCTTCATTACGAGTAGGTCGTATCTATTTGGTTATATATATCATATCTTAGTATACTGAACTCTACATTAGCACGAAATTTGATTACCAATGAGTAAGAGATTAAACTTGAAGCGTGGTTAAGTTGCTAATTAGCCTTACGAGCATTAAGTAGGTCAATGTGATTACCCACTTCTTACGGAACTGTTCCACCAGGTAACACATGATTTGATTCGTCGGACTAATACACACTTTGTGAGATGGCGATAGAGTGAATACGGAAGTGTTTCTCTTGCAGTGAGAGGACATAAGTTACCAAACAATTTACAGCTCTTTCCACCATTATATCGATGACTGTCACTGTGGATTGAAAATTAAATGAGCGTTTGGTGTCATTGGCACAGAGGCCTCTTACGGGGCAGGTCCAGCCGCCTTGGTGCAGGTCTTAATACATTCGACTCCACATGGGGCGACCTGCCCGCCGGATGGGGATGAAATGATAATGAAGACAACACAACACCCAGTCCCTGAGCGGAGAAAATGTCCGATCCAGCCGGGAATCGAACTCATGCCCCTTAGGACGGCAGTCCGTCACGCTGACCATTCAGCTATCGGTAATTCTCATGAAGAACAACAGAAAACTAAAAGTGGATATTATGGTGAAACCAGTACGATCGGATCATTACCATAAAATCAATATATGTGTGATGTTCTAGGAGACTTGAATACCACGAAACGAATCAATGAGGCATTTGTTTTCTCTTGTATCACTCTGCCAGCAAGTTGTTTGGATTTAAGTCTACTGCCCTTCAGAACTCATTTCAGCACTGTCAGATGCATCTGTGTCATATTTTGATCGTCGACGCCTCAGAATAGAAAACGAAAGTACTGACGTCTCGGAGGCGTGTCCGAAAGGCTTCGGCTGGCTTGGGATACTTCGCAATGACGATCACATGCTGGTTATGTGACTTTTCTTTCTGCAAAACACTGGATCAAATGCAGATGCAATGTCTCGGTGCCCGGCGGATATTAACATTGATCATACGCAGTATTACGTATGGCTGACGTATCCAACAGTGTTGAAGGAAGGGTGTGACTTTACCTTATACAGTTACCCTGATATTCAGAGTCCTAGACCTGTATTTACCTACATTTATTTCTACGTATACAGGGCGATTCAAAAGGCATGTCTCATAGGGCAAGATCTGCATGTTATTCAGTAGGGTTGGCCGAAGTTGTATGCAGGGCTATGAGAGGAACCATCTTACGAAGCAAAAACTTTTAGAAAGCATGAGCTCTGAAATGCATACCTTAAGAGCTATGAGCACTTATTCATCTTCGATACTGATAAACGAATCTCTTCTACTACAAGCTCTTTGCTTTCCATATATTGGGTGGATGTAGTATGAATCAGATAGAGAAAAAATTATCCATTAAACGTGGGCTCTAAAATGAATACCCTAGAAGCCATGACCATTTGTTCAGTAGAAGATGGAGTGCTCATAGCTCTTAATTTGGGCATTTTAGTGCCCATGTTTACCGAATAAATTGTTCTTGTTTTGGTCCGTACTACCTGCTCCCAAAATATGGAAAGCAGAGAGCTTGTAGCAGAAGAAATTCGTTTCTCAGTATTGAAGTTGAATTAGTGCTCATAGTTCTTAATGTATGCATTTTAGAGCCCATGTTTACTAAATATTTTTGCTTGAAATGTTCGTTCCTGCCACATCTCCGAATAAGACTTTGTCCTGTGGCCCAATACTACTGAATCACCAATGTAGATTCTGTCCTGTGAGACATGACTTTTGAGTCACCATGAATATACTCTGCAAACCACTTCGAAGTGCATGACAGATGGTACGTCATGTTATGGTTCCTCGCCATTCCTGGAAGACTGAATGCTTAACGTCTCTGTGCGTGTTGTAATTAGTTTAATTTTGCATTCACAGTATCTGCGGGAGTGCTACTTGAAGGTATGAAAGCATCTCCTGGTTCTTCACTTAACACTGCCTCCTGAGACTCAGACGCCAAATGTTCTGCGAAAGCCTGCTTACTATCTTCCAGCGACTGCGAGTTCTGGTTTTTCAACTTTCCGTGGCGGTCTAGTGTGTTCAAATAAAACTGTGACCACTCACGTAGCCCTTCTTTGTAAACGTTCACTATTCTCTGTTAGCCTCAGTTCCATTCCATATCCGCACACACGTGAAGGTTGGACGCACCAGTGGTTGTACGAGGTGTACTGTGTAGACTGAGTGCTTTTCCCCCGGTACCCCGTCAATGAACCAGTTTGTCACTGCCCTCCTTACGACGGAGCCTGTGCGGTAGTTCCATTTCATGTCCCTGCTTTCAGGTAAGTATCTCAGTTGACTGATTCCAATTGTGATTCATTTATGTTGCAGTCGCAGGATACTGCTTATCCAAGTTTTGTTGGGTGTACAATTTTACATTCGATAAACAATGCACCATTACATATTGCCTAGAATGTCGAAGAATCATTAATAGAATCGTACATATTCGCTGGGCCACCTATTGTCCTGACATTTAACGAGTAAGGGACGTACCAGGAACAGTACTGAGACATCGAAATACTCCTGTCCTGTGAGGCGTCATTTCAGGCTGAAGCGCCCTGATCGAAATATCTCAGAAGAATGTTTTACGCGTTTCTCATTTCCTGTCACCACGTAATCAGGATATTAACGCATTTCGTAGAGGCGCCGAACTGTATCAGGATTTGGTGTCGGTAATAAAGTTTTACTTGTCAAAGATAAGCAAGTAGCCTCACCATCAGTTATGTGTGGTTTAAATGTTATGGTTTTCGGACGATTCCAGAATAGTATCCGCATTTCTTTCTCTAAAAACGAACCTTAGGATCGACCTTGACGCTAGTGGGAGCTGGCAAGAGCCATATTGTGGCTGCCTTCTGAGAGCAGTCAACAGCCACCGGCACGTCAGCCAATGGCTCACTCAGGATGCCGGCGCTGATGCCATCGCTAGCGGGGTCGCTGAACTCTCCCCCCTTCCTCCCTCCCCCCTCGCTCATTCGACGGCGCCCTTATCTGTGGGCACAAAGATACGAACCGGTGGTCGTACTCTACACCTTCCACACAGACTACTTACTCTCCGTGACTCACTAAAATCCTTCTCTGTGTATTCCCGCGTTATCTTATTCAACACTACAATTGCTAAAATATTAAAATAAACTACCTTTCCGTTCCACTGCTAGTTGTGATGCATTATTTATAACGAATTCCGTTAGGGAATATTTGTATTGCGACAGCGCAGTTAAAATGCCTGGCTCCTTGAAGAATTGCCTATATGACGTTCGTGGGAGAACACCATGTATTATTCACATTGCTCGCTGTTGTACAATAACTACTTTGTAAGTCATCAATTGCCGCAGAAAATTACTCCGTAAGACGTTATTGAGTGGAAATTGAAAAATATGTCAGGAGTTAAATTCGTTTGTTTCCAAGATTAGGAACTGTACGATGAGCAAAGTAAATGAACTTATCTGTTTGAGAAGCTCAGTAACATTCTTCTTTTCCGGAGCGAGAAGGAGCGCGTTGTCCCCGGCACGAATCCGCTCGGCGGACTTGGGTCGACGTCCGGTAAACCCGCCAGTCTGTGGACGGTTTTTAGGCGGTTTTCCATCTGCCTCGGCGAATGCAGGATGGTTCCCCTTATTCCGCCTCAGCTACACTATGTCGGCGATTGCTGCGCAAAAAAGTTCTCCGCCTACGCGTACACCACCATTACTCTACCACGCAAACGTAGGGCTTACACTCGTCTGGTGTGAGACGTTCCCTGGGGGGATCCACCGGGGGTCGAACCGCACAATAACCGTGGGTTCGCTGTGGGCCGACGGACGGGTGAAGTGGACTGCGGTAGTCGTCGTGGGGTTGGGGACCACTGTGGCTGCGGCGGGGACGGAGCCTCTCCGTCTTTTCAAGGTCCCTGGTTAACATACAGCATTCTTTTTCCAGTTCAAGTTCTCCAGCGGCTCTCCCCAGAAGAAAGACTAAGACGCCCTGTGCTTTACTCAACCGACGTGGCAAAAGTCGTTAGATACCTCCTAATACCATGTCCGATCTCCTCCTGCCCAGCACGGTGCAGCAGGTCGACGTGGCATGGAATCAACAACTCGTTGGGAGTCCCGTCCAGAAATAATGAACCAAACTGCCACTATAGCCGTCCATAGTTGCGGAATTGCTGGCAGTGCGGGATTTTGTGCACAAACTGACCTCTTGAATGTGTCCCACGAATGTTCATTGGGATTCGTGTCGGGCGCTCTGGATACCCAAATCATTCCCTCGAATTATCCAGCATGTTCTTCAAACCAACCGCAAAGAACTGTGGTCTGGTGACATGATCGTCGTTGATGGCATCATAGAGTCCACGAATGGCTGTGAATGGCCTCCAAATGGCCGAACGTAACCATTTCCAGTCAACTGTCGGTTCAGTTGGACCAGAGGGCCCATTCCATTCCACGTAAACACAGACCACACCATTACGAAGCCTCCACCAGCTTGCGCAGTGCCGTGTGGACAACCTGAGCCGGTGGCATCGCAGGATTTGCGCCGCGCATCAGCTCTTACAAACTGAAATCGGTACTCATCTGACAAGGCCACGGTTTTGCAGTCGTCTAGGGTCCAATCGATACGGGCACAAGCGCAGGAGAGGCGCTGCAGGCGATGTCGTGTTGTTAGCGCGTCGGCCGTCTGCTGCCACAGCCTCATAAACGGCAAATGTCGCAGCATTGGCCTAACGGATACGTTTGTCGTACGTCCCACATTGATTTCCGCAGTTACTTCGCGCCGTGTTGCTTGTCTGTTGGTATTGACAACTTTACTAAAACGCCTCTGCTCTCGGTCTTAAAGTGAAGGCCGTCGGCCACTGCGTTTTCCGTGGTGAGGTAATGTCCGAAATTTGGTGGTCTTCTCTTCGACACAGAGTTCCCTTCCGTGTTGAAAGCCTGTCAATTCCCGGCCTGTGGCCATAATCACGTTCGAAACCTTTTCACACGGATCAACTGAGTACAAACGACAGCTCCCCATTGCGCTTCTCATATACACTCCTGGAAATGGAAAAAAGAACACATTGACACCGGTGTGTCAGACCCACCATACTTGCTCCGGACACTGCGAGAGGGCTGTACAAGCAATGATCACACGCACGGCACAGCGGACACACCAGGAACCGCGGTGTTGGCCGTCGAATGGCGCTAGCTGCGCAGCATTTGTGCACCGCCGCAGTCCGTGTCAGCCAGTTTGCCGTGGCATACGGAGCTCCATCGCAGTCTTTAACACTGGTAGCATGCCGCGACAGCGTGGACGTGAACCGTATGTGCAGTTGACGGACTTTGAGCGAGGGCGTATAGTGGGCATGCCGGAGGCCGGGTGGACGTACCGCCGAATTGCTCAACACGTGGGGCGTGAGGTCTCCACAGTACATCGATGTTGTCGCCAGTGGTCGGCGGAAGGTGCACGTGCCCGTCGACCTGGGACCGGACCGCAGCGACGCACGGATGCACGCCAAGACCGTAGGATCCTACGCAGTGCCGTAGGGGACCGCACCGCCACTTCCCAGCAAATTAGGGACACTGTTGCTCCTGGGGTATCGGCGAGGACCATTCGCAACCGTCTCCATGAAGCTGGGCTACGGTCCCGCACGCCGTTAGGCCATCTTCCGCTCACGCCCCAACATCGCGCAGCCCGCCTCCAGTGGTGTCGCGACAGGCGTGAATGGAGGGACGAATGGAGACGTGTCGTCTTCAGCGATGACAGTCGCTTCTGCCTTGGTGCCAATGATGGTCGTATGCGTGTTTGGCGCCGTGCAGGTGAGCGCCACAATTAGGACTGCATACGACCGAGGCACACAGGGCCAACACCCGGCATCATGGTGTGGGGAGCGATCTCCTATACTGGCCGTACACCACTGGTGATCGTCGAAGGGGACACTGAATAGTGCACGGTACATCCAAACCGTCATCGAACCCATCGTTCTACCATTCCTAGACCGGCAAGGGAACTTGCTGTTCCAACAGGACAATGCACGTCCGCATGTATCCCGTGCCACCCAACGTGCTCTAGAAGGTGTAAGTCAACTACCCTGGCCAGCAAGATCTCCGGATCTGTCCTCCATTGAGCATGTTTGGGACTGGATGAAGCGTCGTCTCACGCGGTCTGCACGTCCAGCACGAACGCTGGTCCAACTGAGGCGCCAGGTGGAAATGGCATGGCAAGCCGTTCCACAGGACTACATCCAGCATCTCTACGATCGTCTCCATGGGAGAATAGCAGCCTGCATTGCTGCGAAAGGTGGATATACACTGTACTAGTGCCGACATTGTGCATGCTCTGTTGCCTGTGTCTATGTGCCTGTGGTTCTGTCAGTGTGATCATGTGATGTATCTGACCCCAGGAATGTGTCAATAAAGTTTCCCCTTCCTGGGACAATGAATTCACGGTGTTCTTATTTCAATTTCCAGGAGTGTATATCGTGTGTACCCCATACAACCGCCACCTGTATACGCGAATATAACTATCCCGTGACTTGTATCACCTCAGTGTATGTTACATTTCATACGGCGTCACTAGGCCACCGATGTCTCGTTAATTAGATTTTATTGGCCTTAAAATACCACTGGTCGGTGGGAAGGTATTTGTGGGCTGCACAACTTGCTGGTAGTTAGTAATCCGCTACGAAGCAGCGACAAACGCCGTGAGGTCGTGTTTCCCTGCTGTTAGTAGCGGCTAGGGCTGTTGATATTTTTAATATTATCGGGAGTCCGACATGTCGATATTTAAAAGAATATCATGACCGGTGCTCGATATATCGAAATAATTATTGATGTATCGGTATTTCTACGGAAGAAATATCGACGTACTGGCCAAAAATTAACGGCTGCACATTATAAAAATTCCGCTAGTTTTAGAGATTTATATGTAAGCATCGATTTATTATTAAATATTCTGCACAACAGCAATCTAGCAGCCTGTTTATCCCCCTTAGAGCAACAACTGACAGGAAAACGATGCTCGTTCACGCTTGGTGATAACCACTTTGCTAACAATGGTAAATCATTGTAAGTGGCACAATAGAAGGTGTCCGATGGGTCCATCGTTCCGTTTCGTCACATATCGCATTTGTCTGGAACACTTTATTTCGACATCCCCGTTTTTTCTTTTCTGCAAACGTCAGCGATCTAGCAGTTGTAGTGTCGGAACTGCTTGGTGAAGTTAAACGTTGCAGTTTCTGTTGGTAGCGCCGAGCGCCGATTACGTCATTTCCCCTGACACGTCTCCGCCCACCGCAAAGACCAATCTTGTCGTTTAGATTTTTGTTCATCAGTTTCAACAGTTGGTTTGAAAGAATGCCGATCTGAAGGAATAACAGACTAGTTGCGCTAAAAAATTTCTTCACATCGGACTGCTCCCAGAAGGGTGTCGCTGATTCCCAGTGGACTACTTGTTGTCATCCAGCTATGCAAACCACAAATAGTGTTACACATACCCCATACCTCTCTCCTAACACCCATTACAGCCAATAAAAGCTGAGTCCAATTGTTTAGTGACACTGTTAAAAATCGATACATTTAAGCATCCTGTTCCCAACCAATAAGGCCGCTGTTGTATGGCCTAATCTTCGGGTATTTCAGTGTTCAGGTTTTCATCTAGATCTACCTACATACTGCAAAAGCCACCATATGGTGCACGGCAGTGGTTAACTCACACCACTGCTAGTAATTTCCTTTCCTGTTCCGCTCGCAAATAGGAGGCAGAAACGACTGTCTACATTCCTCCGCACGAGGCCCAATTTTCTTATCCTGTCTTTGTGACCCTTACACGAAATGTATGTTGGCAGCAACAGATTCATTCTGCAGGCAGCAGCAACTGCCTGATCTCTAAATATTTTCAGTAGTGTTTCGTGAAAATATACGTATTACCTCCAGGGATTCTCATTTGTCTTTAGGAACCATCTCCCTAATACTCGCATGTTGATCGGAGCTACCGAGAGCATCTAACCAGTAAGAAACCTAGCAGTACATCTTCCAGAGTCTTTGATGTCTTCCTTTAAACCGACATGGTTGGGATCACAAACACTAGAGCATTACTCTACGAGGGTTGAATCAAAAGTAATGCCTCCACCTTCGTTAACTGGGTTTGGATGGGAATATTTTAATAAATCAAACGCAGAAATAATCCTTGGAAAATGATTACTGGTAATTATAGATCACATTCTAATATGATGCCCAGCTAATTGCATACATTCCAGCCAACGATGGACAACTTTTCTGAAGCCGTCACGGAAGAAGTTGACTCTCTGTTTCCGCAACCACAGCCTCACAGTTCTCTCAACGTCTTCATCAGAAGCAAAATGATGTCCCGTGATTGAATGGAGAAAGGCGACATCTTCATTCTCGTAACCGAGACGAGTTTCTGGCAAACTTCAAGTCTGTGCGCTTTCATTTCAGGAGCCAGCATCCGGGGTACCCATCACACACAGATCTTCCGATAGCCAAGCAAAGCAATGATGTGACCCATACGTTCTTGTGAAATGTCGATTGTGCTTGAAATTTCTCTCTGAGTGATACGACGATCGTCCTGAATCAATCTGTCAACATTTTGCTTGTGAAACTTGGTGGTTGCTGTCACACAACGTCCAACTCTTTCTTTGTCACGAAGATCAGATTTCCCCCCCTCAACATTTTTAAACTTATTCGCCTAAGACGCATAGTACTCTCATCAACACAATCACCATAAACTGCCTTCATTCTCTGATGAATCTCGTTTGGGGTGACACCTTCTGCTGTCAAGAATTGAATGACTGCACGTTGCTTAAATTGCATTAGCCGAGCGTCTGCGCAGGGTTCCATACTTAACACTGCAACAACACAGCAGTTCAATGCTAAGGCTTCCCGCCAACTGGAGCTGCAGAGAAGAGCCCACAAACAAGCCAGTACCTGCCGCATACCAACGCTGCCAACTGTTGAAGAGTTACGAAAGCGGAGGCATTACTTTTCAGTCAAACCCTCGTAGAACCAGCCATACTAGTGTTCTATAAGCGTTCTTCTCTACAGATCAGCTACTTTTTCCTGAACGTCCCCCAATAAACCAAGGATGTCGACCATTCGCCTCCTCTACTGTCGTCCTTACGTGCTCTCTCCATTCCATATCGCTCTGCAGCGCTACGTCCAGATACTGACCCGACGTGACTGTCAAGCAGCACACCAGTGACACTGTACATGGACGTCGTAGGATTGTATCTCCTACTCGCCTGCATTAGCTTACATTTTTCTAGACTCAGAGGAAGCTCCCACTCATCACACATCTAGGACTTACCTCTGAGTCGTTTTGGATCCTCCTACAATCCTACAACGGCGACTCCTTCCCGCACCCCGCAGCGTCACCAGCAAACTGCCGCAGGTTACAGCTCACCCTGTCCGTTACATCGTTTACGTAGTATACCGAGGATGAGAGCAGGTCCGTCACACGTCATGGGACACTCCTGACGGAACCCTTACCTATAACCATACAGAACAACGTACCGGTTTCTATTAGTTAAGGAGTCTTCGAGGCACTCACATATTATTTGAACTTATTCCGTACGTTTGTACTTTCCTTTGCGCACGCTTATCCCAAGGAGAGCGTGGAATCCTACATATTTATACTCCCCGTGTGTCAGGTTATCTTCTTTGGCAGGTTGTGGTAGAAAACTAGACGAAAACAGCATGCATTAAGAATGCTGCATTCACTTAAGCTACGTCGTCCTAAGGGCGAGCTAGTGACCAAAGTTGTTTCTCCTTCAAAGCATCTCCTGCCAGTTCTGCTAATGTAAGAGCTTCGTTCAATCAATAAGTGACCACATGACGGCAAATCCATCTTTCAACAAAGACTTTCGCCGAGGTATAAGATGTAGGACAAGCTACTATCCGCCCTACGTGTTTTATTTAGTGAAAAATATCCTCGGACCACTGAAATGTGAGACAATTTCTTCTCTTAGAAATGTGAGGCCTGGTACAGCTGTGAGTTACGAAGCTGTTGACGCTGGCATGGTTTAGACATGTTTTCGCCGAGTAGATAAAAGATGGAACAAATTTTCGTGCTACAGTGGTTAATAAAACTAGGAAAGTTAACTTATTTAATGTAGTTCGCAGAAATGCTAGGTCACTCTGCAAAACATGTGTACGTGATTTTCTTTACGATGTCCAGAAAAACTTTTGGAAAGCATGGACATTAGATGCGTAATCACAGACTGACTTATAGTTATTGTCCATACCTGTATGTGGAGATATATGGATCCAGAAGAAAGCCAGTTGGAGGAAAGGTGATGGTGTCGGTGAATCTGCTCAAAATATCGCCCTCAGCCAGGAATTGATGTCGATTTGGAAGAATCAGTGGGTATACTATTGGAGGCAGAGTTTAGCAAAGCTTTGAAAGAACTGCGCACAAACGAGGCAGACCGAATACATAACATACCTGCGGAAATTCTTAAATCTTTGAGGTAAGAGGCAGCGAATACATTTTCAGACAACGGGGTACAATCAATCAGACTGGAGATGTACCATCCAACTTTTGAAAGACTATCATTCAGACAACCCCGAATATACCAAATCTCGTTATGATACCTTATAAGCATAATCTGCTTAACAAGTAATACATTCTGGTTTATGAGTGGTGGTGGTGGTTAGTGTTTAACGTCCCGTCGACAACGAGGTCATTAGAGACGGAGGGCAAGCTCGGGTTAGCGAAGGATTGGGAAGGAAATCGGCTGTGCCCTTTCAAAGGAACCATCCCGGCATTTGCATGAAACGATTTAGGGAAATCACGGAAAACCTAAATCAGGATGGCTGGAGACGGGATTGAACCGTCGTCCTCCCGAATGCGAGTCCAGTGTGCTAACCACTGCGCCACGTCGATCGGTCAGGTTTATGACAAACATAAAATACAGACGAATGTAAAACAAAAATGAGGATCTGCCAGATGAGGGTCGCTTTGTCCTTAACAAACATAAAACCAATTCTGACGTTGTGCTTCATAAAATAGGTAAGACTTAAGAAAAACCAGGACACATTTGCGGATTTGTCGACCAACGAAGAACCTTTCAACATAAAACGATGCAAGATGTTGGAAATTCTCAGAAAACTAGGCATAAGCCTAAGCAGTGGGGAAACAGGGGTAATACACTATATGTACAAAATAAAGAGGGAACAATAAGAATGAAGACCAAGAGAAGAGTGGTTGGATAGAAAAGAGCATAAGGCAAGAATACAGTCTTTGAACCTATATATCGAGAATGCAATTACGGAAATAAGGAGCGAAAGCAATAAATTTCAGAGAAAAGGATATCAACGTAAGATTCGCTGATAATATTGGTATACTTAGTGAAAATGAGGGAAAATTATAACAGCTTTTGAATGAAACGAACAATGTAATGAGTAGAGTACATAGGCTGACAATGAGAGTAAATCCAAGAAAGATGCAAGTAATGAGTAAATAAGAAAAAGAGATTAGCGACAAACTTACCATCAAAGTTAGGAACCACGAAGTGGACAATGTAAATGAATTCTGCTACTTCGGAAGCGAAATAGCACAAGACGGACGCAAGAAGGGCATAAAAATCAGGCTAACATAGCAAAGCCAAGGGCGGTTGTTGTTGTTGCTGTAGTGGTCTTCAGTCCAGAGACTGGTCTGATGCAGCTCTCCATGCTACTCTATCCTATGCAAGCTTTTTCATCTCCCAGGGCCTACTGCAACCTACATCCCCCTGAGTCTGTTACAAAGGCGGTATTCCTCTCTAATAAAGCTTGATAGATCACACATTGGACTTAATATAAGGAAGAAGTTTCTGAGAGTGCCCTGCTTGAGACAGTATTGTATGAAAGTGAATTGTGGATGCGGGAAAACCGAAAATTAAAAAAATCGAAGCGTTTAACATGCCGTGTAGCTGAAAATTAAGTAGACTGATAAAGTAAGAAATAAGGTGGTCCACCAGAGAGTGAAAAAAAAAGTTGCGGAAAACAGAAACTAGAAGGTGAGACGGTGTGATAGTACCACCAGGGAATAATATCCACGGTACCAGAGGAAACCTGTGGTTAAATGCAGACGCCAGCACAGTCACAGTGGCCCACGTGAGACCTGCCTGAAGACTGAGGAAACGGAAACAAAACAATGATAATAATCCAAGACTACAGCATAGGAGACAAGAAATTTAGTTCAAAGGCTAGAGACGTTAAATGAATCTCATTTTTTTGCCACATGATGGAGAATAGCAAAAGAATGACTCACATGGAAAGACCACACCTCACTATACAGCCTCGACAAAGTTGCTAGTATGACAATATTAAAGTGGACGAAACCATACACGAAGCATACGAGCGAAGACGCTCTACACATTGATTGACCGGGAGGCTATGGCGGAACAGTTGAGTTGACCATTCCTCACTGCTACATACCTTTAAAGTGATGTTATTTCAGATTTGCGTATTTTAAGGTTTTAATTCTGAAGAACCGATTCCGCCCAGTGTTTTTCTTAATTTTCTGCTTTCGTATTAAAACACGATTATCAGTTACGATTACGTTCCATTTGTGCATCAGTTTCCAAACCCTGTCTGTGCATGTGGAACTGCAGAATAAAAGCCATTACATAAAACATAAATATGTAAAAAGAAAACAGACTCCCGTGGCCGAGGTTGTCAGTGGCACTCGACCCAGAAGAAGCCAGTTCGAACTCAGGTGGTTAGTAAAACTTTCGTTGCCAATATTTGGCCAGCAAGGGCAGGGAAAGTGGAGGCGTAAAGTTTCTGATCATCACCCTTTTCTTTATTTATTGCTTTTACAAACTAGATATATAGTTTTGACCTCTAATGGAGCTTGTTAATATAAATTGTACTCGTACCAGGTGCAATAACGAGTTCATAGAATTATATGTAAGTGTTGACTTTGTTGTTTACAGTAAAAACAATATATTCAGAGACCCAATCATCTAACCCTTTAAAACTAAATATCAGTTTTGAGTAGTTTAAGTAGATATCCCTTGTTACACAGTAATTATGACGTGGTATTTCTGCAACTGTTGCTGCTCGAGCGCTCAGATTCTATACAAACTGTTTCAAACGTGACCAAGTAGGCCTACTCACCATAGCTACAGACTAAATTACTACTACAAAGAGATTACTGTAGCATTTCTGTCATCCATTATATATCAACAAATCCACTGGAAATCTTGTAGCCAAAGAACAGTTGTCTTTCCCTGTGTGGGATGAGCACCATCTCAAGAGTAAAATTATCCTCCTATCACATCGGTGGCACGACACCATCAGAGTGCCTCCCGAGTCTATCGGAGGTGTGGTGTGAGAATCGAACGCCTCGTCCTCACCGGACTGACCAGGAGTCACCTCACTTCTCCTGAATTGCCAGAGGAGAACACCCTGTCGGACGCAGAACGTCCCCCCTCTCAGTAAGTCCAAAACATCCGTTTTCTATCTTTGTTTGTGTCTGCTCTTCCGTTGGCACTTTACTGCTAGTATCGTCTGAGGTGCCATGTTTCCATCTTGGCATAACTCCTATTAATGTTTCTCCACCTTACTGATTTTACATCTCTAATGAACTGTTTTGACAGTTACTGCCTTCACTCGACTGCTGGACATTACTTATGTATTTTGACACTCGTTTAATTTAGCTTTGTAGTTCCTCATTCTGAATTGTGACATACACCCTGCCATATTGTGTCCACTTAGTGTATTAATTTACTATATTTAACGCATTTAAACAGTGTTCAGGCGTGCCTACCAATCCACAGTTGCATTCGATTGCGCCAATATTATGTATTACACATAAACACGAGTAGTGTTGACCACGTACACTACCTAATCGAAAGTATCTGGTCACCAATTAGTGAACTTTAATGTGGAGTGTGTGCACACTTTGTCTTTATGACAGCCTGAACTCTGCTGGGGACACTCGTATTGAGGAGTTTGAATCGTCTGTTGAGGGCCGAAACCAGAGGAGGTACCGATGGGGTGTGAAGCTAAATCAATATTCTAGCTCATTCCAAAGGCGTTCCATCGAGTTCGGGTCAGGACTCTGGGGAGGTCAGTCCATGACCCGAAACCAGAGAAGGTACTGATGTTGGACGCTAGGATGTGGAGCAAAATCGACGTTATAATTCATTCCAAAGATATTCCATTTAGTTCGAGTCACGGCTCTGGGCAGATCAATCCATCTGAGGGATGTTATTGTCCAAAAAAAAAATTGCCCTGGATGCTGCTTTACGACAGGGTGCATTATAATGCTGATATAAACACTCATCGTATATGAACTGTTCCTCTACTGTATGCTTGACACTATGGCGTAAATGTGTCCATATTCTTCAGCATTTAGCGTTTTCTTAAGCGGAAAAGTGGGACCACACCCTAACCATGAAGAACATTACATCATTGCAGCATTACCTCCTCTGCGCTTCAGTGTTGGCACTACACAAGCCCTTCCATCGGATTGCCACATTGTATAGCGTATTTGATAGCTCCAAATGGCTCGTTTCCAGTCATCCACTGTCCAGTGTTGTACCACCTCAAACGTCGTCTAACACTAACTATAGAAAACTGTGGCTTATGAGGAACCTCTCGCCCGTTGTACCCCATTCCTTTTAACTCTCTCCACATAGTCACTGTGCTAGTTGTACTGCTGATAATAAATCTTTCACCGATTTTATGCGATTTTTACAATCGCCCTTTGCAATGCTATCGTCCCCTATCAGTCAGTACACTACGTGTGTCTAGGTCTTTGCTTAGGTGAAGTTGTTCCATCGCGTTTCCACACCAGCGACAGTCAGGCAGCTTTATAAGGATTAGAATGGATTCCTCACTCACGTGACATCCAATGACCAGCCCACGATCACAGTCACTGAGCTCCCCTCACCACAACGTCCTGTTGCCACAGCTTCTGTACTGACAACATAATACTGCCTGCCTCTTTTCATATTTGTCTCTCGTGACATGTGGTGGTCAGTTTCCATATTATGTAAACCTTCCGGATACTTTTGATCAGATACTGTATCGTCAAAAACATGCATTTTTCGTTTGGCATTACTTCTATAATTTAATTGCAGTACTTCATTGACATTGGAAAAAAATTATGTACTCGCTGTGCTGTGTTTCTAGCGTCTCAGTCACGTTGTCATTCAGCAAACATTAATTCGATGTTCTTGTCAGTCCGTTTCTTGGCAGTCAAGGTTTGTATGATCCCGAATTTATCTAATGTTACTTATCTGTGATGTTACAACATTTTACAATTTCCATTTCAAGCCAATGTACCAAGAAAGATCTCACACAATATATGTCACGTTTATTGCAGCGTGTTGATTTGAAATGTTGCAATTTTATCCTAATGTATTTGGGCGAGGAAAGTGTCTAGAGTGAGTATTATGTGAAACTGATATGTGATGTAAAAATTAGGAGATGTGTAGGGGTTCACTTACGCAGGAAGAGGATGGGTTAGGGCCTCCAAAGAGGGTGGGACAGGTAGGGTGGATTACAGTTGGTAGGAATGAGAGACCTTAGGGATCATGTTGGTTGGTTGGTTGATTTGGGGAGGAGACCAAACAGCGAGGTCATCAATCTGATCGGATTGGGGATGTATGGTGAAGGAAGTCAACTGTGGTCTATCAACGAAACTATCGTGGCATTTGCCTGAAACGATTAAGGAAATCACCAAGTGCGGGTTTGATCAGTCTTCCTCCAAAATGCGACTCCTGTGTGCCACCTCACTCATGTCATGGCCCGGGAGAGAGGTGGTTAAACGTCTCCTGGGGAAAGGATGTGAAGTGTTTCGAGTGAACTGTGCTGGTATACTAGCACAGCTCCCCAGGTTTTCGTGGACAGGGCTACAGTGTGGCGTTATGATTCAAGACTTCGAGAGGGATAGGCGAAGTTGTTCTAGATCTGCGACGTGATGTCGAACTCTTATTAGCTAGTACAGTGTATGGGAAGGTATGAGAAGGAGTGTGGACTTGATTCAAATGGTTCTGAGCACTATGAGACTTAACATCTGAGGTCATCAGTCCCCTAGAACTTAGAACTACATAAACATAACTAACATAAGGAAATCACACACATCTATGCCCCAGGCAGGATTCGAACCTGGGACCATAGCTGTCGCGCGGTACCGGACTGAAGCGCCTGGTGTGGAGTTTAGGATGATGATGATGACACTTCGTTTGTGGGGCGCTCAAATGTGGGGTAATCAGTGCCCATACAATGTCCCAATTTTTACACGGTCTAATTTTTACACAATCCAATGTAGCCACTGTCACAAATGATGACGATGATGAAATGAGAACGACAACACAAACACCCATCCCCGTGCAGAGAAAAATCAACTCGGACGGGAAACGAAGCTAGAACCCCGTGATACAGAGGCAGCAGTTTGGGAGGAGCAGAGGTCCATATGGGGATAGATAAGGTTGTGGTGTGGTGACCTTGCACGGGTAGACGGATGGTGTTTGGGTCTACATAGCATCTTTAGCCAGTTTTTACTTTCAGAATATTTAAGACTTTCTTTTGAAAGATTTCTAGTTAGTTTTTGATCGAGTGGTTTTCCTAAGTATTTGTCTTTTTATTTCGGTATATTGATAGGATTTTAGATTAAGGACGGGACTAGGTGGCAAGAAAGGCGGTATTGTCAGTATTCTGAATTGTGTGGGACACGGGTGGGGACGGATTGTGAACGTCAGCTGTGTGTATGGGATAGGATGGAGCCTCAAGCACAACTGCAGTGGGTCGGAAAATGCGAGAGTGCGTGTGTGTAGTTTGCGTTGTAATTCGCCCTATTAGTGTCGCCGTGCTGGTCGACTGCCGGCAGACCAGCTGCGCACGCTGCAGTCGGCGGAGCGACGGCTGGTGTCGCGGCTCCAGAGCAGCGACGATCTGGAGAAGCTGAGCGCCGAGCTCAGCAACGTGCTGCCGGCGGGCGACCGGCGCTCTGCACGCACCGCACCCACCGCTGCCGCCACGCCGCCCACGCCTACACCGGCGTGCCCTGGGCCGCCTACAGTGAGTCCGTCCTCTCTCCGTCACGGCCGGTCACCTATACGGGCTGGTCTTATCCGCCGTCTGCGAACTCTGCGGATTGGTCGATGAGAAGTTACGGAACAAAGAAGGTCAAATGCGTCGTGTCCATGCTAGAGACCATTTATTCAATCCTACATTGCTGCATGCCACTGTAGCACATACCGCAGTAGTACAAGTTTATATGCCAACTGGCTCCGTAGATGATGAAGGGATTGAAGAAATGTATGACGCGATAAAAGAAATTATTCAGATAGTGAAAGGAGATGAAAATTTAATAGTCATGTGGGACTGGAATTCGATAGTAGGAAAAGGAAGAGAAGGAAAAGTGGTAGGTGAATATGGATATGGGTAGGGAATGAAAGAGGAAGCGCCTGGTAGAATTTTGCACCGAGCATAACACTTGATTTCAGAATCAAGAAAGAACGTTGTATAAGTGGCAGGGGGCTGGAGACACCAGAAGGTTTCAGATAGATTATTTAATGCTAAGACAGAGTCTCAGTAACCAGATTTTAAATTGTAGGATATTTCCAGGGGCAGATGTGGACTCTGACCACAATTTATTGGTTATGACCTGTAGACTAAAACTGAAGAAACTGCAAAAAAGTAGGAATTTAAGGAGATGGGACATTGAAAATCTCTACAGCCTCTGGTTCTTTGTGTTTATCTGAGAGAGCATAAGGGAACAATTAACAGGAATGGGGGAAGGAAATACGGTAGAAGAAGAATGGGTAGCTTTGAGAGATGAAATAGGGAAGGCACCACAGTATCAGGTAGGTAAAATAACGAGGGATAGTAGAAATTCTTGGATAACAGAAGAGATATTGAATTTAATTGATGAAAAGAGAAAATATAAAAATACAGTAAATGAAGCATGCGAAAAGAAATACAAACGTCTCAAAAATGAGATAGACAGGAAGTGCAAAATGGCTAAGCAGACATGGCTAGAGGACAAATATAAGTATGTAGAAGCCTATATCAATAGGTATAAGATACATACTGCCTACAGGAACATTACGGAGACCTTTGGAGAAAAGAGAGCCACTTGTATGAATATCAAGAGCTCAGGTGGAAACCATGTCCTAAGCAAAGAAGGGAAAGCAGAAAGGTTGAAGGAATATATAGAGGGTCTGTAAAAGGGCGATGTACTTGAGGGCAGTATTATGGAAGTGGAAGAGGACCTAGGTGAAATTGAAATAGGAGATATGATACTGCGTGAAGAATTTGACAGAGCACTGAAAGACCCAAGTCGAAACAAGGCTCCAGGGCTAGACAATATTCCATCAGAACTACTGATAGACGTGGGAGAGCCAGCCCTGACAAAACTCTACCATCTGGTGAGCAAGATGCATGAGACAGGAGAAACACCCTCAGACTTCGAGAAGAATAAAATTCCAATCCCAAAGAAATCAGGTGTTGACAAGTGTGAAAATTACCAAACTACCAGTTTAATAAGTCATGGCTGCAAAATACTAACACGAACTCTCTACAGACGAATGGAAAAACTGTTAGAAGCCGGCCTCGAGGAAGATCAGTTTCGATTGCGTAGAAATGTTGGAACACGCGAGCCAACACTGACCCTACGACTTATCTTAGAAGATAAGTTAAGGGAAGACAAACCTACTTTTCTAGCATTTGTAGACTTAGAGAAAGCTTTTGATAATGTTGACTGGAATACTCTCTTTCAAATTCTGAAGGTATCAGGGGTAAAATACAGGGAGCGAAAGGCTATTTACAATTTGTACAGAAACCAGATGGCAGTTATAAGAGTCGAGGGGCATGAAAGGGAAGCAGTGGTTGGGAAGCGGGTGAGACAGGGTTGTAGCCTATCCCCGACGTTATTCAGTCTGTATATTGAGCAAGCAGTAAAGGGGACAAAAAGTTATGAAGTAGGAATTGAAATCCAGGAAGAAGAAACACAGACTTTGAGGTTAGCCGATTACGTTGTAATTCTGACAGAGACAGCAAAGGACTTAGAAGATCAGTTGAACGGAATGGACAGTGTCTTGGTTAGTCGAGGTTAGTGTTGTTTAACGTCCCGTCGACAACGAGGTCATTAGGGACGGAGCGCAAGCTCGGGTTAGGGAAGGATGGGGAAGGAAATCGGCCGTGCCCTTTTATAGGAACCATCCCGGCATTTGCCTGAAACGATTTAGGGAAATCACGGAAAACCTAAATCAGGATGGCTGGAGACGGGATTGAACCGTCGTCCTCCCGAATGCGAGTCCAGTGTGCGGAATGGACAGTGACTTGAAAGGAGGATATAAGATGAACATCAACAAAAGCAAAACGAGGATAATGGAATGTAGTGGAATTAAATCAGGTAATACTGAGGGAATTAGATTAAGAAGTTTTGCTATTTGGGGAGCAAAATAACTGATAATGGTCGAAGTAGAGAGGATATAAAATGTAAACTGGCAATGCCAAGGAAAGCGTTTCTGAAGACAAGAAATCGTTAACATCGAATATAGACGTAAGTGACTGGAAGTCTTTTCTGAAAGTATTTGTATGGAGAGTAGCCATGTATGGAAGTGAAACATGGACGATAAACAGTTTAGACAAGATGAGAGTAGAAGCATTCGAAATGTGGTGCTACAGAAGAACGCTGAAGATGAGATGGGTAGATCTTGTAACTAATGAGGAGGTACTGAACAGGATTGGGGAGAAGAGAAATTTGTGGCACAACTTGACTAGAAGAAGAGATCGGTTGGTAGGTCATATTCTGAAGCATCAAGGGATCACCAATTTAGTATTGTATGGCAGCGCCGAGGGTAAAAATCATAGAGGGAGGTCAAGAGATGAATGCACTAAGCAGATTCAGAATGATGTAGGTTGCAGCAGTTACTCGGAGACGAAGAAGCTTGCACGGGATAGAGTTTCATGGAGAAGGTTGCAGCAGTTACTCGGAGACGAAGAAGCTTGCACGGGATAGAGTTTCATGGAGAGGTGCATCAAACCAGTCTCTGGACTAAAGACCACAACAGCAACAACACCTTTGCTACAGAGACTGTCGTCTAATGCGTTCACCTCAGCCAGGGTGCATCCGGACAGTGTCAAAGGCAGTGTGAATGCGTTTCTCCAGTGTCGCCACGTCTGGAATGTGTTCTGCATACACGATACTTTTGAGATGGTCCCATAACGAAGAATCACACGGGTTGAGATCCATCGAACCAACAGGCCTTGCAACAAGGCCACCTTGTCCGTTTCATCAATCAGGAAAGACACAACTGAGATGCATCCAGACGTTAACGGTGAAGTGGGCTGGAGCACCGTCGTGTAGCAGCCACGTAACCTTTCGAATCATCAATGCTTCTTCGAGAAGGTGAGGTGAAGTTATCTGCAAGAAACGCTGATAGTTCCGGCCTGTTAGGCGACGTGGAAGAAAGACTAGTCGCAAAATACAGTCGCCAATTATCCCGGCCCACACATTCCGGTTTCACTGATGCTGGTCGTTCGCTGACTGCCATCATACCGTGAAGGTTCTGCATGCTATCCCACAGATGACTGTTGTAAAAGTTCAAAATACCACTCAGTGTAAAGGTGGCCTCCGGATATATAAATGATTTAGTACAAAGCGTCGGATGGCCTTTAAAGCAATTCACAGGTGATGCAGTTGTCTATTCCAAACTAGCAACGCCAGAAGATAGTAAGAATTTGCAGAACGACCTGCGAAGAATTGATGACTGGCGCAGGCTCTGGCAGTTGACCCTGAACGTAAATAAATGTAACATACTGTGCATACGTAGGAAAAGAAATCCACTACTGTATATCTACACTATTGATGACAAACAGCTGGAGACAGCGTCTGCCGTAAAATATCTAGGCTTAGCTACCCAGAGCGACCTTGAGTGGAATGACCATATAAAACAGATAGTGGGAAACGCAGACACCAGACTCAGATTCAACGGAAGAATCTTAAGGAAGTGGCTTATAAGGGGTTTGTTCGCGCGATTGTTGAGTGTTGTACATCTAACTGGGATCCCTATCAGGTAGGACTGATAGAGGAAATAGAGAAGATTCAATGAAAAGCTGCGCGTTTCGTCACGGGATCGTTTAGCTGGCGAGAGAGCGCTACGGAGATACTAAACAAACTCCACTGGCAGACGTTACGAGAGAGGCGTTGTGCATCACGGAGAGATTTACTATTGAAATTTCGGGACAACGTTTTTCAGTAGGAGTCGGACAAGATATTACTTCCCCGGAGATACATCTCGCGTATTGACCACGGGGAGAATCACATTCTTCCCACGTACTATTCGCGATTGTAACAGGGTTGGAGGGATCAGATAGTGGTAGCGAAAGTACCCTCCACCACACACCATTAGATGGCTTGTAGAATATGATGTAGATGGCACAGAGCCCGCAATCGTTGTTGCCTGGTGTAGAAACCAGTGGCAAAACTGCTCCCGACGTGTAAAGTCGCTAGTAAGCCCTGTACACGGTGTAAGTGATAAGAGTAGCAACAATTGTCGTGGAAAATGTTCCACACGGATATATGGCTTACCCCGTACTGGAGGGCCAACTGCCTGGTACTGACACAGCGGTCGCCTTCCACATTTCCCCCCAAGTCTGGTGTCAGAACGAGTCGGGTACGTCCTTCATGATTTCCTGCTTCCTGAAACAACCATGTCTCAGACAAACGGCGAAAAACTGTTGCAAACATTGAATGCTGTGGTGGTTGTCGGCGGGGATAGGTCTCGTGATCCAACAGTGTTGCCCGCCGCCCGTTGCCGTTTGCCTTTCCGTAAGTAAACACCATGTCGACATGCTCTCCATTCGGATACGGAACCACTGTGTACTGCGTACACGGTGAGTCAGCAAGAGAAGTGAATCGGACACAACATTACCAATTACTATGGCAATAGAGGGCGCTAGGGCATGACGTATGAGGAAGTACCACCCTCTACGAGAAAATCATGCATACCGCTGCATGGTACAGCGCGTGTTACACCGCTGGCTCTTTAACAAAGTATGATTGGTTTCCATGCCAGAGATCTTTTAATCAATCATTTCCGGACATAAGTTCATTACACCTTTTTTGTTCCATATCCTCACACCGATCACAACTTAGTACACCGTTGAAAAAGATCACCCTGTATAAACAACACAGGCACCGCCATATTAGAAGCCAACTGGATATTTAGCCGCCACGTTTTGCAAGGTAATGTCGAGTGGCACTAATCGTCTACTAGTACAGAATTGTATAGCTTTGTTTGTTATATAAAGGGTACCACATAAAGGCGGTACGCCAAACGTACTTGTCAGTCGTCTCTGATCGAATTGCTTGTGAAGCGGGTACAGTGTCTCGGAAGTTGGCTACACTGCATTTTATCGGAACGTTGAGTGCAGTTGTACGTGTACTGATATAGTAGAATGTTACATAAAGACAGGCTCCATCGAGGAATGTTAAGAAATATTCGAAGCGAAGTATTCCGGTAGAAAACTCCTCGCGACCAGCACAATTCAAGAACTGTACAGGAAATGGATGGCTGCAGGATCCGTTTGGAATGTGCAGAGGAAAAGGCGACCGACAGTGAGGGGCCCTTGAAACTACAGGCAGAAGTCCCGTGGGCATTACGAAAAGTCCCTCCAAGTCAGTAAGGAGGTTACTGCAGTAGGTTGGTGTACCTTGTACAACGTGTACTGAAACTCCTATCGAGAGTGTGTGGTGCAAAATTGAAATTTGGAGACCAGGAAAAAAAAAGAGTTCATTATTGTAACTGGCTGTTAACATCAATTACTAACAGCTACTTGAACCCCTCGCTTTACTTCATATCAGATGAGGCATGGTTTCATTTGTCATGTTATGTATACTCCCTGAACTGTAGTTCCAGTCGCAGGACAACCTCCATATCTTGCATGAAGAACCTCTCCACTCAGAGAAGACGGGCGTTTAGTGTGCGTTGATCGGCATGCACATTAGTGGTTCCGTATTTTTCATGTAGACCTTAATCAGTACCAGATATCTAGAGATCTTTGGCTCTTTCTATACATAGTTAACAGGTGCAGAAAAGCTGTATGTAGTATTCCAACAAGATGGAGCGACCGTTCATACATCGACCAAAGCACGGCTCACATCACCAACGTGTTCCCTGAAGACTGACTTGTCAGTAGAGACCTCTGGCCCCCTCGGTCCCCGGACTTAACATCGTGTGATTCTTATTTATGGGGCACACTAAAAAGCCATGTGTATTTTGACAATCCTCGCACAACATAAATCTTCAACGGAGAATTACTACAGAAATTAACAATATCACGCCCGCAGAATTACACAATGTTGTTGGTAACAGCGTCACACAAAATCAGCGATGCCTGGATGCCCATGGCCACCATTCCAGAATCTCTTATAAACAGGCAACTACATATTTTGGTTAGTATCTCTACTATTTATTCGTTTTAGTTCGTTCAACGTTACTCGAATTTCCGCCGTGATGTGTATGTTTTATGTGGGATGCCCCGTACAACAGCATTTGCTGCTGCTAGTGGCGATTTTTCTTTATTTGTTGCCAGCACAACGTGTTTCAGCAATTAATTCCCAATAAGTGCGATTTTCCTGTATTATGGCTCATCGCACGTGATGTTTGCAATGCGCGAGCTGATACGTCATTCTGATGACTTTAATGTAAGCACGCGCATTTCTGTGGCTATTGGCGACTTTCGTTATAATTTTACTTACAGTTATTACACGTTTCACATGAATGACATTTTGCGTATTTCATGATAGAGATGTTCTGTCTTACGTATTTATCAAAGAGACATTTTTTATAGATTGTTGGTATTTTTAAAGAGAGCAAACTATAGTAGACATAGATATAAATAAACAATTTAATACGTGATTCGAAGGCTTAATTATCGTTGCGTTTGAGAGAATTCGAGACATGCGGGCTAAGAGTTTTTCGTTCTTGTGTAGCTTTCGGCAGTTCTAATCAAAGACGGCACTATCATGTGTCATGTCACATTGAGTTGGGAATTTTGTTTCTCCAAAAAGAGCAATTACCAGAACATCGAAGATAAGAAGAGCACGTATAATTATTTTATGTATGCCACCACTTGTTCACAGCTTATACAGGTTAGTCACCTTTGAAAAATCACCAGCCAACACAGAGGAATTCAGCAGTAAAAATTAGGAGTAGCTTGAAGAGTTTACACGCGTACATAGCCCTTATGCCTAGTCCTTCAGGGACATTGTTTTTCCTCAAGCATTCCCAGATCTTATCTCTTATAACACTATCACAGGCTTTTTCTAAATCCAGAAATACAATGACCAGGTTCTGGATTTTCTCCCAGTACTTTTCTATCAACATGCGGGTGCTAAAAATTTGATCTATTGTTGATCTATTACTCCTGAAGCCATAATTTTCCTCCTCCAGCTGTGGTTCTATGGTAGTTCTCAGTCTCTTTTCTATGATGTTCTCAATTATTTTCAGCCCATGAGACAATAGGGTTATTCCTTTATAGTTGGTGGATTTCTACCTGCTGCCATTCCTAAACAGGGGAATTATTACACCCTTTCTCCAATCCGCAGGTATTATGTTATCTGACCCATATGGCATTGAGTACTCGCTGCACCCATTGTGGGCCTTGGATACCTGCTGCCTTTATCATGTCTGCATTCACTTCATCTGCACCTGAAGATTTTCCTTTAGGCATAGATTTTAAGGCTGCTTCTGTTTCTGTCCAGGTGATGGGAGGTTCCTCATTGTAAGTGTGGACTTCCAGTTCTGTATTTGGTTCTTTAACTGATCTATTAAATAGGTGGTCAAAATGGTTTTTCAGGACTTCTCTCCTGTCACTTTGTGTCCTTACCAGATTTCAATTTTCATCTTCAGGCGCTTTTATGGTATTCATTGGTTTCCTTTTACCTCTGATAACCTTATAAAACAGTTTCTTATTTTCTCTACTGCCCTCCTCCAATTTCTGAATGAATATCTTCCAAGAGTTGGTCTTTTCTTCTGCGACCGTTCTTTTAAATACCAGTTTCTTGATTCGGTACATTTGTTCGAGGTTTCTGATCTTTGCCCCATCTTTGCGATGTAGCCCAGAAATCACCAAATTCTGTACACAGATGAGTACCTAAAGTTAATACATAGGGTTAGCAATCATAGGACTAGGAATAAATAGGATAAGTAATACATTTCTACACTACTAACAAATTTCTTTTTGTGACTGGTGGTCAACAGCTCGACGAAACGATTGCGAGGTATATACACTGTCACTAACAATCGGAGATCGTGCTAACAAATCTCTCCACTATCCTGTCTCTACATTCTTGTTAAAAAAACCACCTCTTATTCATATTTCAACCTTAAATTACTGTTTGTTTAAAAAGTATTGTTCTTTGTAAAATGTTGTAGATAAAAACGAGAGAAAAGAAAACTGCAAAAAAGATGAAAACCGAATACTGTAAGATGTACGATCTGTTTTAAAACATCAGGTATCAGGTCTGTAATTTGGCAATAAATAAATGAATAATAATAATGAATATCAGGATGCATTCTAAGAGAAATAGCGTAATTTTAGTCCAGTTTCAGGCTCGAAGAGAAATATCACAATTTCGTAATTTTAGTGCAACATTTAAATTGTTCTGTAGCACATTATCACCTGATAACTGGGCACCTCTGAATCAAAAACTAAAACAGTGCAAATAAAGGCACAGATATATAGATAATTTCAACGGAGGACGATACATTAACATGTTTAACCACCGCCTTCTGCTTTCCCGACACTTTAGCACAACGAAATGTACTGAAAATGATGCGTTTTGCAGAGTTCTTTAATTTGGTAAATCACTTAAATTGGATACTTTTATAATATGCAAGTGTAAATATGAATACCAACAAATACAGCATCACAAGTACTTAAACCAACGTGGGGGCTGCCTCTTTGCTCCCGCAAGCCAATCACTCAGCCGTGACGTCACAGGATGGTGCCTAAAGTGTTTCGTCTCGTTTGCTCGTAAATATGAAGCCAACAAACATCGCATTAAAATTCTTTCCAAACCGCGTCGTTTCTAGTACGGTTTGTTGTGGTTGTGTCAAGGAAAGATAACGTCGGCGGCTAAATATGCCAACTATAGAGTCAGTTTTGATGTTATTTAGTAGACTACTATGAAAAGCAAAGGAGATAGTGTTTGCACACTTTTTATAGATCCCTGGCACCATAGTTACGATCCGCAGTCACGAGCCACCCCTGTTTGGCTGGATACCGTACTGCAGCGCTGATGCGAGCTGGAGGTGAGTACTGCAGCGAGCAGCCGAGGCGTGCGGCCACAGGAGTGAGGCGTGTCAATTGCGTGTTGCAGTCGCTCCGCGCCCTTCCTGCCGCGTATCCACACGGGGGCGGCGCCGGACCGGGAGGACGGCCGACATCGGCACGCCGAGAGTCTGTAGCGGCGGCGGCGCGCGCCGTGTGCTCGCTGGCCAACTCCGCCTACATGTTCCGCCAGCGCGGCACGTGGCAGACACGTGGCGCCGCCACGCGCCGGCCGGCCTCCCCGCGAACTAACGCGCAGGACGCTGAAAAGGATCTCCACAGGTCGCAGACGACACTGAAGCTCAGCTCTTAGTAACAAACTCTACACTCTAAAGCCTGTCCAGGATCTGAGCTGGGAGGGCTGGTTGTGCTATAGGTACAAATTCTGTGTTAAGCATGATGCGCTACTAGTCACTGTATCCATTATATTTTCCGACTTTCATCAAATTGAAAATTGAAATATCTGAGTTTCGGAACAGGATTCGACTTTGGCTTGAGAAGATCATTCTTTCTAGCAGAGCACACCTCTGAACAAGCCGACAACATTGAAATCATGAATACCAAATCTGCGTTAGATTTGTTTTTCTAAATTTTGTAGGAGGATAGAAAAATGTGCTGTTCCCGGTTCAAAATGGTTCAAATGGCTCTGAGCACTATGGGACTTAACATCTATGGTCATCAGTCCCCTAGAACTTAGAACTGCTTAAACCTAACTAACCTAAGGACAGCACACAACACCCAGCCATCACGATGCAGAGAAAATCCCTGACCCCGCCGGGAATCGAACCCGGGAACCCGGGCGTGGGAAGCGAGAACGCTACCGCACGACCACGAGATGCGGGCGCTGTTCCCGGTATACCTTTTAAATGCAGTTTCTAAAATCAAAACTCTGGAAAAACTTGTGTTGTTTCTGCACTAAACATTATATTTTCAGAAATTAGATGGCTCAAAGCATCAGCCAATCTGTATTTTCTGGATGAAAAATAAACACGGAAACATTATAAAATATGGTACATTTTCAACACTCTTATGAAAACACTTGACAAAAATAACATCTCATACAAAGCATCTTCGTACTGAGTCACTGGCTGAGATATCTGTAATATCAGAGGAAATTCTGTACAATATCTTCAACAGTTTTCTTCAAATCCCTCAATGTTTTTTACTCTTTACTTTTAATAAGTCAACATCTTTCACTGGCCATGGATGGATAGGTTATGCCACATCTTATATATCAAAACAAGTACTAAACCTAAGATACAGACAAGAAGCAATACATACTGATGTTGTAAACTGTGGTTATAAACACCACTTTACAGCTCTTAAATGTTTCCAGTTTGTAGCTTCACATGTGATGGTATCATGATGACCCATCTACAGTTCCACTTGAAGAGAAAAATTCATTTACAGAGCGCAGTGGCCGTTCCTTGAGCACAAGACTCAGTGGCAATATTTGAACATCTGGTGGTAAGTGGTTGAATATCTTTAGGGCTGCCGTGAGATAACTGTCCAGTGCCTTACTTAGGTGACAGTTCGGAATATCAATGTTGGCCTTATTTCGTGTCATAGTTGTGAATCTTTTGTCACTTGCAAAAGAATCCTCGATTTTCTTTTATATAGACAAGTGAGTTGAAAACATACTGACTAAATATTGTCATTTTTCCCAACTGCTTGAAAATGGATCTACAGTGGAAAAATATCTTGCTGGAAGATATTTTATTAGAGACTTCTTTTCTCGCAGCAATATGTTTTTATTTCCAGTAGTGACCCCTCCAGGAGACATCCATATAAAACAGTGCATAACACATTATAATTAAGTACTGGTCTGTTATCACACATTTGAGCTTCCTGTGTTTGTCTGCATCTGCTTATTGTGAATTGTGATTCCCAGGAGTTTGACACTATTGACATTTGCTGTGGGTCCACAGTCACTAAGGCTGCATAATATTTTCTGGGGTTTATCTTCACTTAATTTCATTTTGTTTGCTTTGAACCACTTCTTATGTGATTCAAACAAAGTTCAGCAACCTTTAGGGCCTCAGCGCAGTTTCTACTCTTAGCCTGTTCTTTGCAGGTAATACGTTAATGACTATGACCATCACAACTTAACTAATTGACAAACATTAAAAGTGCAGAGGGCCAAATACAGAGCCCTTGGCTACACCATGTTCAAGTGGCATTTCATTAGACGTCACTCCCTGGATACAAACACTCTGTCACCTGTCTCTTAGCGAAGATGACAGGTTCTCAAAAATGACACTCTTTATACCGTAAGGTTTTAATTTTTCCAACATTACATTAGACATAGATCACAGAGAATTAGAGCCACGAAGTTCTGCCTTCAAATGCATCCATTATTTTTGTTATTTTGACGAACATTGCAATAAATGTACATTTCTTACTTCTAAATCCATCTTGGTTATCCAGGAAGAAGTTTGTGCCATCAAAATAAATTCTTCAATATAGTTCCAATTACTTTTGCTAGTATAGGTGTCACAGAAATTGGTCAATAGCTGGACGGACTGTTAGGATCATCTTTTTAAACACTAACACTGGCTTTCTCAATTTTAAGAAGTCTGTATTAGTACCAACCTGAAAGCATTGGTTAATGACAGCAGCAAAAGGTTCAGCAATATCAGGTACAGTATCCTTAGCCCCAAGGCCAACAAAGATGGTTAGGAAGCCTGATGTTTTGTGGTGTTTGTTGCTTGACACAGAACTACCAGTACAATTTGAGAGTGGTAAATTGAATATCATCATCTGCAGTATCATTGTCTTTCTCAGTCCTGGAGCAGATTTTCATATATTCATAAGATCAGCAGAAGTTTTGTCATATATATTCAACCATCTTCTTCAAAACCTTCAATTTTTGTTACCTAGTGGAGCAGACCCAGAAGGGTAACACAGATAACTGGGAAGTGTAACGTTTTGGGGTTGCCGTGGCTTGTGTGAATCATGTGGAAAATTTCATGCATTTAGAAGCAAAAATTCAGCTTTCTATCAGGCAGCTGTTGTCTTGCCCAATAATACCATAGCTAACAGACATCGTTTGTTGTAATCTAATGTATCCTAACTGAAAAGCCTTGGGGAAACAGATTACATTTTTTGAAACCCATTGAATTGTTGATTCATTACGGCTTCTCTTCCATATCATAAGCACAGAGAAATTTCCTTAGTTTTTTTTTTTCCTTTTCGTTCCAGAATCTCGTTACTAAATAAATGGCCTTCAGTGACAAACTAATGTATTATCTTGTTCAAGACCCACAGTCATATAAAACCAGGATAGAATCATTGCATATATGATTTTGTCAGGACAATCATTGAAAAAAAAAGGGAAAAGATTTGTTACTGCAGAATGTACATACTCACTTACATATTTGAACAACAATCTGCAAACTTCATTGGCTCCTTTATTGGTGTCCCCCTTCATGAGTGATGCAAAAAGAACTCAGTTTTGTTATTTCGTCGACCAACTGGAGCAGAAACCATATAAGCTGCTGACTTCTTTCTACAGTCATTCCAGTTTCCTATGGTCCTACATCTTCTAGATGAGACACCAGACTAGTGTACGATCTACACTCATTGTATGCTGACCCTGGACAAGTCAATTACTGTCATAAAATAAGAACAATTCTAGACTTACGTGATTTCTGCAATCATAGATTCAAATGTTTGACATGCATAGTCATCGGTACTTTCTATGCTGCCTGTACATAGAAACAAAAACTTCATTAGTATGATTAAAAGTACTTGTTAGTTGATATGTCAAGCCTTGGAACGCCACAGTGGATTGTCAGTACACTTGCAGTTTTTGAGTAATGCTGAGTGCACAGAAAGTCTGTTATTGGGCACTGCTGACCACTCATTTAACTGTTAGCGTGGAGGGTAAGCATGCATTCTGCTAATGATGGCAACCTATTTCCTGTTGTCAGAGCTTTAGTTCAGGCATAGCGGGACTGTCAATATGTTAATGCAGTAGCACTAAGTGACAAACATGAAGTAGCAAATAATTTTAATCAGAATGTAGTTACATGATGGTATGTATGCCTTCACTCGCATATTTAGTAATCTAGTAGTGCCCACACAAAGCTGCTTAGTGCAGAAGTCCCAAACAGAAGTTATTTTGCAATCTGCAGGCTGTACCACTTCCTGATGACTCCAAAGTCTCTTAAAGATACTTGCCCTAAGCAGGTCTCAGCTTGCTGCTTTATGATTGTATATTTTTGAGAGAAATTATACAAATGTAGAATCATATTATTTGTATTTTCCAGAAGTGTAAATGGTTTGAAAATAGAGAGGGTGTGATACAAATAACCCATAGTCCTGATTAATCAATTTCATGTTCCAGTCCTGTTACAACAATTACAATAAACATATCAATAGTGCCGATTGTATAATGGTATGTTCAGAATTTTATGATTTGAATTCACAAAACACTGAAATTATAAATACATGTACTATAACTGTTTGAAACTTACCTTCATATGTAGTGTATTTTGAAAGCCAGCAATTTGTGGCAGAAAAATGAATAAGTTAAGGTTTGAAGCAGTATCACACTCAAACTATAGTTAACCTAGACAAGATTCAGATACTAGGGAAATGGTGTATTTAAAGATTTTGTAACAGTGTTTCATTTATGACAGGTTAGCTTGCATTTGAAAATTACTGTCATGGCTTCCCTGTGCAGCTTCAGGTAAGAGATCCTTTGCAATTGACGATGATTAATCAGAGACAAACTGAATTGTGTAAAGGTGCTTGAAGAGTGATTATGGATTGACCGCTACGTGAATACGAAAAAAAATACGTTTTGCAGCAAAAAAGTAACCATCACTGTGAAAAGAATTCCTTTCAATTTGTTATGTAAACAGAACACCTTCTTCCTTTCTTCTTATCAACTGTGAATCAGTGTGTTGTAATATCTCTCTTTCAGTAGCTCATAAGTATCATTCCATTTCTCTGCACATTATAATTCTTTTACCTAAATTTTCAAAACGTTCTTTTATAAAAAGTCATTTACTAAACAATGGGAACATTAATTCCAGATTTTCCTGCAGTTTATTCACTCACTGTATGACTGACTACAGCTTATTTTCAAAGATCACTACTTTTACTCTGTTCATTGGGATGTTAGTGTTCAGTGTTGATCCATTTTGACACCATATTATTCCAAAGGATATGAAGGAGTACAATAATAGGAATATAATTAAAAAGAAGATACTTCAGAAACGATAAATGTTCACTATTGTACCACTCTGCGAACTCTCTCGTTCTAGACTTTGATATACAATTAGTTATTGTTTTCTGGCAGTTATTTGATATTATAAATGAACAACAAAAATGTATATTCAACCTCTGTTGTCCCATCACGGCCAGGGGACATCAGCTGGTTAATACTATTTAAATGATGTTCTTACCCAAATTCGAAACATTTAACTCGAGATGTTCACTGTGTGCATAACGTGAGGGAAGTCAAGAAATGTGCGACAGGTCAATTGTGTGTTGTACATAGAAGAAAAATAAACAGTACAGTAATATTGATGTGAACTGTAAGATGCCAGAAGAATGTAACCTAGTCCAGACTCTGAATTTTTGTTAATATGGAATCTTAATATTTGCATTTTACTATTGACGTACTAATAATGCCACTGAACTGTATGGACTCACAAAAATTGAAAAAAAAAACTGTAGAAAAAAGAGTGCTTGATAAAAAAAATTAGAAAATAATTGTAAAATAAAGTGCTCCATGAGAAAAGTTACATAGCCTATATTACAGTCATGCCTTTTAGTTTTAATCAAGACAGACTGTGAGTAATATTTTGTATGTGTAAATATTTGTAAATATGATTAACAAATCTCAATGTATTAGATAGTCACCACTGAACTGAAAATATGAAACTGCCAGTTTGACTCCTTTAGTGTATTGTATACTAATGCTATCAAGGCAACACATTTTGTTTTATTATGCATGCTATCATTATTCCTAAAGCCAACTACAATCTTTGGAAGAATCGCAGCTGACTGATGGTAAAAATCAATGTCTCAGTTGAAGAATTTTTTCCACAATCCTCTCAAGCATGTCACATTGTTATTACTGCTCTCTAGCTAATTATTGATTATGAATGTAGTAGCAGCTTCTTATTAATATCACTTCTTAGTAATGTCAGCAGTTCAGTGTCACAATATGGTGAAGTCACAATGACAAGAGGTTGTTGTATAACTACACAAAATTCAAATGACATTAGCAGTTCCTACTTGTAACATTAATGATGATTGCATACAGTGTGTGACATGCAACTGTATACAAATCTCTCATTGTTTTCACCATTATCCAGATCGTTAAAGTGATGGTAACTGAGTTTTGCGGTTATGAGGCTAATTTTTGTGATCTACCTTAATGCTGATAAACCATTTTATTTCTCAGTATAATAATACATGTAACGACATATATGTAGACAAAGTAGTTACAAAATCAATTTATACAATAAATGTGTAGTTTGTTTCTTGAGGAGGTGGCATTCTCATATGGGATGACTATCCAAAACATCAATTTCTACTGTATCTCTCCCAGCCCATTGAAAAATTCCTGGCATTCTGGAAGCTTTGCACAACCATGAACATCAAACAGGAGGGTGGTGCCCAGCCAGCTGCCCAATGGAATATCAAGGCCAACCCCGCATCCCTGCACCTCATGTGTTGTAGGGACATCACAGTAGCCAACTGGGGTACCACTCAAGAAGCAGAAGCATTTTCTGACTGCAGTTCAGTGTCAAGGGCTTGAAAGGCACCAATTCTAGTACACAATGTTGCTTTGGGCAGGTTATGAAAAAACACCCTATTAAGATAAGTAACAAACTTCAAATACCAAACATTGGAAAGTCTTGGTTAGAATATCAACAATATTATGAAAAGATTGCTACTCATCATAAAGGTTACATGTTGAGATGCAGACAGACGCAACAAAAAGATTGTTAGACACTTGGCTTTCAGCCAAAGCCTTCTTCAGAAAGGAAACTAACACACACACATTCACACAAGTAAGCACACCTCATGCGTACATGACCACTCTCTCTGGATGCTGCAGCTGTAATGCAAAGGTGTAATGTCAGGCAGAATAAGCAATATGGAGTGGGGCAGGGAAGGAGGAGGGATAGCAGGATCCTGGTAGGTGTGAGGAACCATCGAGTGCTACCTGACGGAGCATGCAGGGTCTAGATGGTGGCCAGGCAAGGTTGCCTGATGTGGTACTGGGAGATTGTGGGGGAGGGCAGGGGAGGATGGGAAGAGGAAAAGGAGATCAGCACAGAGGGAAAAGACTGGTGGCAATGACATACAGTGGAGCACAATGAGTGTGGGAGACATGAATTGGGAGGAGGTGATAGGACAGAGAGGGTGAAAACTGTTGGGAGGAATGTGTGAGGACAGTAGGTTACCTTTTGCTGAGGCTGTTATTATTTCGGGAGCAGAGAATGTCCTGCATGGATAACCCCCATCTGAGAAGTTCAGACAAGCTGACAGTCAGGGAGGGAGAGGGAAAGGGGGGGTGGAGATCCAGGTGGTCCAGCTTGTGAAGCAGCCATTGAAATCATGAGTGTCACATTCAACTGCATGTGCCACAGGGTGGCACATTTTGTTCTTGACCACAGTTTGGCTGTGGCCATTATTCCTGGTAGTCAGCTGGTTGGTAACATACCAATATAAAAAGCTACACAATGATTGCAGCAGAGCTGGTAAATAACGTGTCTGCTTCTGATGGCGTAGGACAAACCTGTGACAGGACTGGAATAGGACATGCTGGGTGGGTGCATTGGGTAGGTCTTTCACCTGTGTCTTCCACAGTGATATGATCCCCAAGGCGAGGGGCAGAGTTTAGGAGTGGAATACTGATGGACTGGGATGTTGTGGAGTTTGGGTGGGCATCCTGAGTGTTGACTTTATGCTCTCTGATGGTTCCATTCACACCTCTCTCCACATCAAACCATTGACGGCCAACAGTACCTGCATTTCCATAGCTGCCATCCCTTCCACACCAAAAAATACCTCCCATACAGCCTGGTCACCTGGGAATGGTGTATCTGCAATGACAAGAGCTCTCTTGTCCAGTATGCTGAAGATCTCACAAAGGCCTTCACAGACAGGCACTATCCCCCAGATTTTCTGTGCCCTATCTCCATACCCCCCCCCCCCCCAATCCTCCTAACACCCCCAAGAACCAGCTACAAAGGAGTACCCACTTCATTACCTAATACTGCTATGGACTCTAACAACTGAACTACATTCTTCTAAGATCTTCGATTATCTATTATCATGCCCTGAAATGAGGGGCATCCTATTCAAGATCCTTCCCACCCTCCTAACGTGGTGTTCTGTCACCGGGATTAAAGTATATTGTGCTAGAGAAAATTGATAAAGGGCAAATTGGAAGAAAGTGTGTAAACTGCATTGACAAAAATATTGCAAAGTACTGAAACTCCCTAACAGGAGAGCAGACACATTTTGGTGAAAAAATCCACACAGAATGAAAGAGGATTAATCTGGTGGCATATTCAACAATTTAAGATGTAAACATCAAAACTGTTGGTCACCAAAATAATTTTCCAACAGTGGTAAAAATATTTAGATCTGTCAATAAACAGGTGAATACAGATAAATTACAACTGCGTCAGTGGGTTGGAAAAGGGATCATATCCACTTTTCTCTAAGTACATTTGCCGACAGTAACTGATCTTCATTTCTGTATGGATTCTTTGGGACAACAAGGGGTCACATCTCAGCAACAGAAGTGCTTGTCAGATGGGTACTGAGTTAGAGAAGGGATTATGTCCAGGTAAAAATGTGTATGGCAGACCTGTTCAAATAGCGGACCTCATCCAATAAAAAAGAAGAAACTAGACAATGTAATGAAAATTCTACAACACATAACTGACAAGGAGAAAGCATCTTGCAACGGTAGCTGATAGTAATCAGCAAAGAATGGACAAGCTAAAGGTGAAGCATATCCACCATAGTTTGCTCTGCTCTATTTTGATTGTGGCTGTATTTTGGGTATAGTATGCAGAATGCTCATAACACTTTCTTTTATTGCTACAATGGGTATGAATAATATAAACTTTCATAATGCAATCCTTCCACTGCAAGCAGAATGCTAGTTACCTCATCACCATCGTCTGGAAAGAGCTCACCTCCAGTACATTCATACTGGATCACTGACCACACTTGGTGGCTAAAGTATGTTGTAATGGTATATTTTGCTTCACCCTGTGGCCAATTGCTACACAGCAATTGCGTTGCTTATTGCTAAAGTACTGTCTTTCTCTTCCTTTGTCATACCACATTTTTTATGTGTAGAGAAATTACTGTCCAGTAGGGCTGACATATTAGTATGTTAGGTTGATTTCATGGAACGAGGGTTGTGCATAACAGTACTGAAGTGGTAAGTGTGTACTGGTATATTTTTGTAGTTTCTGCTTGCGTTCAGTTGGGATGGGCAAATGTTTCTGTGCCTTGCTGCCAAAGGAACTTGTAGTTTTACTGAATGGTCAGATGTGAGTTGCTAGCTCATTGCGTCCTGCAGGGATTCTTTATCAAGTTGGTGGAATTTAAGATTTTTTGAATATTTAGTACGAAAGTGACATTTTGGAACTATGAATCGCTCAAGGAATTTATCAGGATTAGCAAAGTTAGTGATACTGGTAGGTGAAGTTTGTCAGACAGTGATGTTTCGGTAGGTGGAACTTGCTGAGTGATACTACTGATCTTGTGACATCTTGTGACATCACTACTCACATAGTTTCGCATTTAGAAAAAGTTTCTGGTAAATATTTCTGGAACTGTAGGCTTCGTTGGAGATCTATATTGATGTCCTGGGTGCAAAAACATGTTTCTGGAAATTGTATGAAATATTGCTGTCTCTGAAATGCACCCAACTCTATGGGATCCTATCCTAAAGAGTTTCCAAACTAATTTATTGGAACTATGTGTGTGCAACTGAGCATTCTTATGGACATGCAGTTCATCTGTTGCCTGTTGGTGATTTTAGTACATGTAACTAAACTTTTTACTAGCTTTCTGTTGGTCGTTGCAACACACCAGTTTAATTAGAATTGAGCAGTAGGAGTAAGTCTGACTGCCAATTTCATCGTTTTACTTTGCAGTGGTAAAAGATTCAGCATAGTAGAGTGGAGAATTGGACCAGTCCCCACCCTTCAATCCTTTGGCTCTTCCGCCTCCCCAACCTCACGGTGATATTGACTGTGATATTGAAGAGTTGAGTTCATAATTTTCAAATTTCTTAAGTATTCTAAATGCATACATTGCGATACATGGATTTAATAACATCACTAAATTTACTTCTCCAGACGAATTGTATTCTGGACTTTGTAAGTATTGTCAAATGTGCAAGTTAATATCAGAAATCCAAAGCGTCTCCGACTACTAATACTTACTGCATACTACCTGTGTCTGATATTAACGACTTGCTGATTTATTACTCTCTCTTTTACCGCGCACCTGCGGAGAAACTAATATTGTTTTGTTTTGGGTAGGTGGACTGGATTCAGCTTAGTGTGGTTTATGTTACTTCACTCCCTGAGTTATCCCTCTTCAGAAGTTTGTTTGGAAATTTTTATGGTATGAAAGTTCCATGTTACAACAACAGATTGCACTGGACTACAAAGAAATGATAAAACTAAACAGATTCATAGCACTTGAGGAGTGAAATCTTAGACAATTATAACTGTCAATAACTAGTCGAAAAGAAGTGCAAGAACATGAGGATAATGTTTGTGGAAGAAGGGAACAATCTGAGGTACATGTTAGACTAGGAGCTGCTCCAAGTCAGACTATAGCGAGTCACGTTAACAAACAAGTAATCATGCAACAGCTTTGTAATAGCTTGAACATAAAGTAGGTGTACTGAAGGTCAACACAGAAAATAGCATTTCAAGAAACAGAGAAGTGTGATGAAATCCCTACTGCTGTAGCCAAACTGGCTGCTAGTTGTAAGCAGAGCTCAGTTATACAGGGTGGTCCACTGATTGCGACCGGGCCAAGTAAGGAGATAATTCAGAGGCTTCCTTTACCAGGATACAGGTTGGCTGGCAGCTTTTCGAGGAGCTCTTTGCGGTGTGGGGGAGTAGCCATGTATGAAACATCAATTGACTCAAATGGGATGCCGTTTTTCACAAAGTACTGCACGGAAAAGGTGTTTGAATGTTGTGCAGGTGTGGCTAAATTTAACGGAGCTAAACTTCTAACTGTTGTTAATTATAGATCCCCAGACTCCGATTTCACAACATTTTTGCTAAAGCTAGAGGAGGTTCTTGGTTCAGTTTATAGGAAATACCACATATATCTAACTTTGTGTGACTTCAATATTAATTGTATAAGTGATTGTGCAAGGAAGAGGATGCTGGTAGACCTCTTTAATTCATATAATCTTATGCAAACCGTATTCTTTCCAACGAGAGTGCAAGGGAACAGTAGAACAACCATAGACAACATTTTTGTTCATTCCTCATTACTAGAAGGGCATTCTGTTAGCAAAAAGGTGAATGGCGTTTCAGATCATGATGTACAAATTTTAACTTTAAAAGATTTTTGTGCTGGAACACGTGTTAAATACAGTCATCAGCTGTTCAGGAAAGCTGATCCAGATGCTGTAGAGACCTTTGTAAATCTTATTAAGGAACAAGAGTGGCAAGATGTTTATAGTGCGCTGATACAGTAGATGATAAATATAATGCTTTTCTCAAGATTTTTCCCATGCTCTTAGAAAGTTGCTTTCCGTTAGAACGTTTAAAACAGGGTACTAGCACAAACAGGCAGCCTGGGTGGCTGACTAGAAGGGTAAGAATATCTTGTAGAACAAAGAGGCAAATACATCAAAACGTTAGAAACAGTCAAAATCTAAATGCAGAAGCCCATTACAAACAGTATTGTAAGGTGCTTAAAAATGTTATTAGGAAGGCAAAAAGTATGTGGTATGCAGATAGAATAGCTGAGTCTCAGTATAAAATTAAAACCATATGGTCAGTCGTAAAGGAAGTTGCTGGTCTGCAGAGAGAGTGCGAGGATATAGAATCAGTGCGTAGTGGGGAAGTCCGTGTTACTGATAAGTCGCATATATGCACAGTATTTAATAATCACTTTCTGAATGTAGCAGGTGAACTAAATAGAAACCTAGTCCCAACAGGGAATCATATAGCGCTCTTAGAAAAAAAGTGTTCCGAGACTGTTACCTGAAATGCTCCTCCGAGATACTGACAAGAGGGAGATTGAGTTAATAATTAAATCACTAGAGACCAAGATCTCTCATGTATATGATGGGGTATCTAGCAGAATACTGAAGTATTGTTCTATGTATGTTAGCCCAGTACTCAGCCATATCTGTAACTTTTCCTTTAGGAGTGGTCGGTTTCCTGACCGATTAAAGTACTCGGTAGTGAAGCCACTTTATAAAATGGGAGACACTGATAATGTTGACAATTTTAGACCTATTTCTATTCCATTGGTGTTTGCTAAAGTTATCGAGAAGGTTGTACATACAAGGTTACTGGAGCATTTAAATTCACATAACTTGCTGTCAAATGTTCAGTTTGGTTTTAGAAATGGTTTAACATTTGAAAATGCTATATTCTCTTTTCTCTGTGAGGTTTTGGACGGATTAAATAAAAGATTGCGAACGCTAGGTGTTTTCTTTGATTTAACGAAGGCTTTTGACTGTGTTGACCACAAAATATTACTGCAGAAGTTGGACCATTATGGAGTAAGGGGAGTAGCTTACAATTGATTCGCCTCTTACTTTAAGAAAAGACAGCAGAAGGTAATTCTCCACAATATTGAGAGTGGTAGTGATGTTCAGTCCCAATGGGGCACTGTTAAGTGGGCTGTTCCCCAAGGGTCGGTGCTGGGGCCACTGCTGTTACTTATTTATATAAATAATATGCCTTCTAGTATTACAGGTGATTCAAAAATATTTCTGTTTGCTGATGACACCAGCTTGACAGTGAAGGATCTTGTGTGTAATACTGAAACAGTAACAAATAATGCAGTTCATGAAATATGTTCGTGGCTTGTAGAAAATAATTTGTAAAAACTGAGTCTTACTGTGATTTGGCATCAGTTTCTAACTCACAATTCAACAAGAACCGATATTTTGTTCAGACAGAATGGGCATATTATAAGCGAGACGGAACAGTTCAAGTTCCTAGGCGTTTGGATAGATAGTAAGCTGTTGTGGAAAGCCCATGTCCAGGATTTTTTCAGAAACTAAATGTTGCTTTATTTACCATTAGAACAGTATCTGAAGTAAGTGACACTTCAACACGAAAAGTAGTCTACTTCGCATATTTTCATACGCTTATGTTGTATGATATTATTTTTTGGGGTAATTCTTCTGATTCAAAAAGGGTGTTTTTGGCTCGAAAACGGGCTGTTCGAGCTATATGTGGCGTAAGTTCGACAACCTCTTGTCGATCCCTATTCAAAAATCTGGGAATTCTGACATTGCCCTCACAGTGTATATTTTCTTTAATGTCGTTTGTTGTTAGCAATATTAGCCTATTCCCATGAGTTAGCAGCTTTTACTCAGTTAATACTAGGCAGAAATCAAATCTGCATGTAGAATGCACTTCCTTGACTCTTGTGTAGAAAGGAGTGCAGTATTCTGCTGCATCCATTTTCAATAAGCTACCACAAGAACTCAAAAATCTTAGCAGTAGCCCAAACTCTTTTGGAAGTCTAAACTGAAGAGTTTCCTCATGACTGACTCCTTCTATTCTGTCGAGGAGCTTCTGGAAGAGCTAAAAAATTAAGCAAATTCCGGTGTTACATTGTTTATTTTCTTCATTTAAACTTACGACTTGTCACCTGAATATGTTTTGTTTTATATTTCATTTTATCTGTTTCTAATATCGTGTTATAATTTCATGTATTGACTCGTTCCATGACCATGGAGACTTCTCCTTTATTTGGTCCCACGGAACAATAAATAAATAAAAAAAATAAAAATATCTCACGAAATAAGCATCAAACGAAAAAACTACAAAGAACGAAACTCGTCTAGCTTGAGGGGGGAAACCAGATGGCGCTGACATACGTCAAACGGATATCATTGCGTTTTTTTAAAATAGGAACCCCCATTTTTTATTACATATTCGTGTAGTACGTAAAGAAATATGAATGTTTTGGCTGGCCCACTTATTTCGCTTTGTGAAAGATGGCGCTGTAATAGTCACAAACCTATAAGTTCGTGGTGTCACGTAACATCCCGCCAGTGCGGACGGTATTTGCTTCGTGATACATTACCCGTGTTGAAATGGACCGTTTACCAAATGCGGAAAATGTCGATATCGTGTTGATGTATGGCTATTGTGATCAAAATGCCCAACGGGCGTGGGCTATGTATGCTGCTCGGTATCCTGGACGACATCATCCAAGTGTCAGGACCATTCGCCGGATCGTTACGTTATTTAAGGAAACAGGAAGTGTTCAACCACATGTGAAACGTCAACAAGGACCTGCAACAAATGATGTTGCCCAAGTAGGTGTTTTAGCTGCTGCCACGGGTAATCCGCCCATCAGCAGCAGAGAAATTGTGCGAGAATCGGGAATCTCAAAAACGTCGGTGTTGAGAATGCTACATCAACAACGATTGCACCCGTACCATATTTCTATGCACCAGGTATTGCATCGCGACGACTTTGAACGTCGTGTACAGTTCTGCCACTGGGCAAAAGAGAAATTGTGGGACGATGACAGATTTTTTGCACGCGTTCTATTTAGCGACGAAGTGTCATTCACCAACAGTGGTAAAGTGAACCGGCATAACACGCATTATTGGGCAATGGAAAATCCACGATGGCTGCGACAAGTGGAACATCAGCGACCTTGGCGGGTTAATGTGTGGTGCGGCATTATGGGAGGAAGGATAATTGGCCCCCATTTTATCGATGGCAATCTAAATGGCGAAATTTATGCTGATATCCTACAAAATGATCTACCGATGTTACTACAAGATGTTTCACTGCATGACAGAATGGCGATGTACTTTCGACATCATGGATATCTGGCACATAGCTCGGGTGCGGTTGAAGCGGTATTAAATAGATATTTCATGACAGGTGTATTAGTCGTCGAAGCACCATACCATGGCCCGCACGTTCACCGGATCTGACGTCGCCGGATTTATTTCTGTGGGGAAAGTTGAAGGATATTTGCCATCGTGATCCACCGACAGCGCCTGACAACATGCGTCAGCAAATTGTCAGTGCATGTGCGAACATTACGGAAGGCGAACTACTCGCTGTTGAGAGGAATACCGTTACATGTATTGCCAAATACATTGTGGCTGACGGACATCATTTTGAGCATTTATTGTATTAATGTGTTATATACAGGTAATCACACTGTAACAACAGGCGTTCTTAGACATGATAAGTTCACAAAGGTACATGTATCACATTGGAACAACTGAAATAAAATGTTCAAACGCACCTACGTTCTGTATTTTAATTTAAAAAACCTACCTGTTACCAACTGTTCGTCTAAATTTGTGAGCCATATGTTTGTGACTATTACAGCGTCATCTGTCACAAAGCGAAAAAAGTGGTCCAACAAAAACATTCCTATTTCTTTACGTATTACACGAATGTGAGATAAAAATGGGGGTTCCTATTTTAAAAAACGCAGTTGATATCTGTTTGACCTGTGGCAGCGCCATCTAGGGGGCCAACCATCGCGCCATCTGGTTTCCCCCTTCAAGCTAGATGAGTTTCGTTCTTCGTAGTTTTTTCGTTTGGCGCTTATTTCGTGAGATATTTGGCCCAGTCACGATCAATGGACCACCCGGTACATGATAACTACATCTACAGTCATATCATGTGTAAGAACACAGCACACTGTCTCACTCATCCTCATAATTAAGAAAATCACTGTACACTCATCAATAGTATTACTGAAGAGTACGAAATTCTTCATCACATGTTGCAACTACAGTAACCATAATCATATTGTGCAACAACCAAGTACCAGTCTTTCAGATCCAATAGAACCTGGAATATCCAGAAGATATCCGACCCAAATACTAACCAGACCTGAAATTGCTGAACATTGTTGGTTGTGTGAGATCCAGTGTGGCAACACTGTTGGATATATAGCTACTCATATGGAAGAAACCATCTAGACACTTGACTAATACCTCACTCATGCAAAGAAACCTTTAAAACGTTAAAATATACTCAAAAGAGAACAGCCTGGTTACACAAAGAAACTTAACTAGAACATAAGCACAAACACTAGATAAGTTACACTAGACACCTGAACATCAGGAAATATGGTACCTCCAAAGTACCATACACTGAAGTCTGCATTGACCCTGCATAACTTCTATCTGGTCTAAGACTAGAATAACTCGTCATTGATATTGAGGTCATTAGATATGGTCATTTAGTAACAAAATTAGATATATGTTACTTTTCAGGAAAATATATATACGAGGGCAGTTCAATAAGTAATGCAACACATTTTTTTTGTGAAACATGGGTTGTTCTATTCAGCATTGAAATACACCAGGTTATTCCCCAATCTTTTAGCTACACAACACTATTTTTCAACGTAATCTCCATTCAATGCTACGGCCTTACGCAACCTTGAAATGAGGGCCTGTATGCCTGCACGGTACCATTCCACTGGTCGATGTCGGAGCCAACGTCGTACTGCATCAATAACTTCTTCATCATCCGCGTAGTGCCTCCCACGGATTGCGTCCTTCATTGGGCCAAACATATGGAAATCCGACGGTGCGAGATCGGGGCTGTAGGGTGCATGAGGAAGAACAGTCCACTGAAGTTTTGTGAGCTCCTCTCGGGTGCGAAGACATGTGTGAGGTCTTGCGTTGTCATGAAGAAGCAGAAGTTCGGTCAGATTTTTGTGCCTACGAACACGCTGAAGTCGTTTCTTCATTTTCTGAAGAGTAGCACAATACACTTCAGAGTTGATCGTTTGACCATGGGGAAGGACATCGAACAGAATAACCCCTTCAGCGTCCCTGAAGACTGTAACCATGACTTTACCGGCTGAGGGTATGGCTTTAAACTTTTTCTGGGTAGGGGAGTGGGTGTGACGCCACTCCATTGATTGGCGTTTTGTTTCAGGTTCGAAGTGATGAACCCATGTTTCATTGCCTGTAACAATCTTTGACAAGAAATTGTCACCCTCAGCCACATGACGAGCAAGCAATTCCGCACAGATGGTTCTCCTTTGCTCTTTATGGTGTTCAGTTAGACAACAAGGGACCCAGCGGGAACAAACCTTTGAATATCCCAACTGGTGAGCAATTGTGACAGCACTACCAACAGATATGTCAAGTTGAGCACTGAGTTGTTTGATGGTGATCCGTCGATCATCTCGAACGAGTGTGTTCACACGCTCCGCCATTGCAGGAGTCACAGCTGTGCACGGCCGGCCCGCACGCGGGAGATCAGACAGTCTTGCTTGGCCTTGCGGCGATCATGACACACGCTTTGCCCAACGACTCACCGTGCTTTTGTCCACTGCCAGATCATCGTAGACATTCTGCAAGCGCCTATGAATATCTGAGATGCCCTGGTTTTCCGCCAAAAGAAACTCGATCACTGTCCGTTGTTTGCAACGCACATCCATTACAGATGTCATTTTAACAGCTCCGTACAGCGCTGCCACCTGTCTGAAGTCAATGAAACTATACGAGACGAAGCGGGAATGTTTGAAAATATTCCACAGGAAATTTCTGGTTTCTTCAACCAAAATTGGCCGAGAAAAAAAATGTGTTGCATTACTTATTGAACTGCCCTCGTATATATATATATTTTTCAACATGCATTGTGTCAGGTGTAATTTGATGATATTTGATGATTGTATACCTCCATAATATGATTATCGTGATTGTTTTGATGTAGTGACACTGGATTTATCTGAGTAACCTATTGTATAGTGAGAAGATACAAGGTAAGAACTTGGGTTTGTTGTGAGTCTGAAACTGTGACATGTGATTAGGAGTGAATATTTCCTATGTTGAAATGTTCAGTATATGCTGTGAATGATATGTAGGAGGATTTATGTCTTTACTTGGTATTTTACTTGATGTTTCTTTGAATGCGTGACATTCTTATTTGACAGAAACCAGTCATCATGGAAGATACGTGCAGGCAGGATCTGACATGTTGTGGACATTTACATTCTTCAAAAATTTCTATTGCACCTACAGGATTCCACAGTTGTCAGGATGAAGAAGTGGTTCTGGCATAGTATGTTGAAAAGTGAGTTCTGATTTGCAATGGTTGTCTCTCAGTCTGTGTCAGATGAGTATATGACGCTATTTTCCTCGTTTGTTCGATATTTCAGCCAGAGTCAGTACGTTGAGAGAATGAAAGTGAATCTTATGTGCAGTGAGGTTCCCATCTTAACGCTCAGCGGCTTATACTGACTGAGCGTGTGACGAGTGTAACAAGGTCAAGGTTACTCCTGACGAGGCAATGCATGTTTTGTCTTCCATTCCAATGATACATTCGGGTCGCGTGAGACATGGTGGGTTGGGTCAAAGGAAGTAATAATTGTTATTAAGGCCTCGATATGGACTGAGTTTCACTGATGCTTGATTATGTTTAATTACGGTTTCTCCAAATGACGAGGTGTTTAAGATTGTGTTGGTCCCATTTCTCTATGGAACAAAGCAAGTAGTACTCCGAGATTAACACTAGTATGATTTTTGTAGCAGTAGGTTTTTCGAGTGCAGCAACCCATATTTGACGTCCATCTGAAGACATTGACGAAACATGGTATACACTCGCCTACGTCAACTATTAATCGTGGCCTTTTGCTGTTAACCCATCTTGTACCTCCATTTAGCATTTGAAACTCTTTGCTAATATTCTGTATTCTTCTGAGGAACACACTGTCCCCTCTAAATACATTCCAGTTATAGTTCCTGAACTTTTCTCTTACACTTAAATGTAATAACTTATTATGTGATTCAAGAATTATAAATTGGTGCAATTTATATCTTTGTCTAAGTATATCATTTTAGTCTTGCTATTAATAAATACCAATTGCCTGGAAGTTTAATGTAGCGAGAAAAGTGCAGTAGCTTTGATTTGTCTCCTATCGTTTCCACAGATGGGATGCTTAATGTTGGTTTTGAGTGAAGGTAACGACACTATAACTGGATATACTGTACCACAGACTTGATTACATCCATTTTTGTACCCCTTGGCTGTGTTCATTTCGAAACTCAGAAATTTCAACGTTACAGCAGCTACACGTAGCGCGAGAGCGCCTGCAAACACCACTTTGCTGGAGATCCTCACCGCCGCACTGAAGAAATGGCGCGACTCCAGAATAACACTGTCCCGATAAGACAAAAGACTGAGGATCCTCTGGTACTTGTGGATGTTTCGAAACAAGTCTGCGGCGACCGCCGTCACCGTGGTGGCGTAATGTGTCATCATATAGGCAACCAACCACACAAAGGTGATGGAATCCTTTTTTTCTCGCATCTATAGCTTGCAACCAGTTTACCACATGTGCTGTTATTGCCACGTTAATGACGAGAACAACAGCTGCGTATAGTGTACCAGCACGTGTCCTCCGCAGCTCACACTTCTCAGTGTCCACTGCGAAAGGCGTCAACCCGAAAATCCTGCAGGTGGCGTGGTACGATGCTACTGATCTTAAGACGTGTCTTCTATTCGCCATTTCTACGTCGGCTGGAACTCCAGGATACCTTCGTTACCTGTGATGAAAGAAAAAATTTCCCCACTTACAGTAAGCAAGACGGTTGCATTAGAAAGAGAATTACTCTGGAAACATCGACATGTGACTGATTAACAGAGTACACTCAGCCTTAAGATAGCATTTCAACGACAAATGATTTTTCCTTGACTCATGGAGTAAACATAGGCTTGATAAAACAGGGCCTTCATAGCTTCTATTTTTCGACAACAGAAATCGATACAAAGATGCAACAATTATAACAAAACAGAACTTGACCATCCAGTACTGTTGCCGCACCTCTACGAACCGAAAATAGTGAAAAATGAGAACTAGAATCACTCATAATTTCTTGAGTATCATGTGTAGGTAAATTTTGGTTGTTTGATCGAATAAGTTCTTGTGTTTATTTAAGAAAGTGAGCTATCTGACCTTGCCGTAAAACATTTATTAATTACTACAAGTATTATTACTGTTACGCAAAAGCCATCTATCAACCTCATTGCAAAATTTACTATTACGAATATCTGTAAGAAGTCTTTCTCACATCTCAGACAGAGCCAAAAAGATTTAAACATTCTGGGTAGAGTAACAAAATAAATGAAAATAAATAAGGCAGTAAACAAGAAAAGTTAAGAGGAAATGTTACATCGTAATCGGGACCGTTACAGACGGCGCACTATATCACCTGGAGAGGGAAGTGATTGTTGCCACTTGAAGGAGTAATGTCGACAAAAATGTAGTTAAGCCAAGCAAATCTCAATCATGTGGCAGAATGGAAATTTATATTCCGTTTCACCCATACACGAGTTAAGTAACTCAGATTTCATCGGAAATTCTGTGGCAGTACGGGATGACGGTAAACTGAGCTTTTCCGTTATCATCTTTCCTTGTTAAAGTAATGCTGTCCTTTATTTTATATTACTTCCTTTTGGGTATAACTTTTTAATATAAGTTTTGTAGTGTAATGTGGGGTAGTAGCAATCGTTTTCTGCTATTTTTTGCTATCTAAGATAGACGTAAAAATTTATTTTATTATGGTGCTCATGTTAGATTGTAAATACATTTTTGTGTGATTTCAAACAATGGTACAACAAAATGGGAAGAACAGATTGCTACTCACCATACAGAGGAGGCACTGTGGTTCATACATGCATAATGAAAAACCAGCCTAAATACCCAGCTTTAAGAAAAAGTCTTCCTTCCAAAATAGAAACCACACACATATTCAGACAAGCACAACTCTCGCAGACATGGCCATTGCCTCTGGGCACTGGGGAAATGAGAGAGGGGAACGACTAATTAGTTCCTGTAAATAAAATTCATCAGCAGTGGGTAACACATTATTTGAACATCACAAAGGAGACGTTACACCTGGATATCAAATTTGAATAGGGAAGGACGTCAGTTGGACTGAGGTATAGGAACTGTTTGAAGAATGCCAAAGCTTATCCAGGAGCGGAAATAAATCCAGACCACAACCTAGTTGTTGTGGTCTTCAGTCCTGAGACTGGTTTGATGCAGCTCTCCATGCTACTCTATGCTGTGCAAGCTGCTTCATCTCCCAGTACCTACTGCAACCTACATCCTTCTGAATCTGCTTAGTGTATTCATCTCTTGGTCTTCCTCTACGAATTTTACCCTCCACGCTGCCCTTCAATACTAAATTGGTGATCCCTCGATGTCTCAGAACCTGTCCTACCAAACGATCCCTTCTTCTAGTCAAATTGTGCCACAAACTCCTCTTCTCCACAATTCTATTCAATACCTCCTCATTAGTTATGTGATCTACCCATCTAATCTTCAGCATTCTTCTGTAGCACGACATTTCGAAAGCTTCTATTCTCTTCTTGTCCAAACTATTTATCGTCCACCTTTCACTTCCATACATGGCTTCACTCCATACAAATACTTTCAGAAATGATTTCCTGACACTTAAATCTATACTCGATGTTAACAAATTTTTCTTCTTCAGAAACGCTTTCCTTGCCATTGCCAGTCTACATTTTATATCCTCTCTACTCCGACCATCATCAGTTATTTTGCTCCCCAAATAGCAAAACTCCTTTACTACTTTAAGCGTCTCATTTTCTAATCTAATTCCCACAGCATCACCCGATTTAATTCGACTACATTCCATTATCCGCGATTTGCTTTTGTTGATGTTCATCTTATACCCTCCTCTCAAGACACTGTCCATTCCATTCAACTGCTCTTACAAGTCCTTTGCTGTCTCTGACAGAATTACAATGTCATCGGCGAACCTCAAAGTTTTTATTTCTTCTCCATGGATTTTAATACCTACTCCGAACTTTTCTTTTGTTTCCTTTATTGCTTGCTCAATACACAGATTGAATAACATCGGGAATAGGCTACAACCCTGTCTCACTTCCTTCTCAACCACTGCTTCCCTTTCATGTCCCTCAACTCTTATAACTGCCATCTGGTTTCTGTACAAATTGTAAATAGCCTTTCGCTCCCTGTATTTTACCCCTGCCACCTTCAGAATTTGAAAGAGAGTATTCCAGTCAACATTGTCAAAAGCTTTCTCTAAGTCTACAAATGCTAGAAACGTACGTTTGCCTTTCCTTAATCTTTGTTCTAAGATAAGTCGTAGGGTAAGTATTGCCTCGCGTGCTTCAACATTTCTACGGAATCCAAACTGATCATCCCCAGGTCGGCTTCAATCTGTTATCCATTCGTCTGTAAAGAATTCGCGTTAGTATTTTGCAGCTGTGACTTAATAAATTGAGAGTTCGCTAATTTTCACATCTGTCAACACCTGTTTTCTTTGGGATTGGAATTATCATATTCTTCTTGAAATCTGAGGGTATTTCGCCTGTCTCATACATCTTGCCCACCAGATGGTAGAGTTTTGTCAGGACTGGCTCTCCCCAGGCTGTCAGTAGTTCTATTGGAATGTTGTCTACTCCCGGGGCCTTGTTTCAACTCAGGTCTTTCAGTGCTCTGTCAAACTCTTCATGCAGTATCATATCTCCCATTTCATCTTCATCTATATCCTCTTCCATTTCCATAAATTGTCCTCAAGTATATCGCCCTTGTATAGACCCTCTATATACTCCTTCCACCTTTCTGCTTTCCCTTCTTTGCTTAGAACTGGGTTTCCAGCAAAGCTCTTGATATACATGCATGTGGTTCTCCTTTCTCCAAAGGTCTCTTTAATTTTCCTGTAGGCAATATCTATCTTACCCCCTAGTGACATTTATCCTCTAGCCATGCCTGCTTAGCCATTTTGCACTTCCTGTCGATATCATTTTTGAGACGTTTGTATTCCTTTCTGCCTACTTCATTTACTGCATTTTTATATTTTCTCCTTTCATCAATTAAATTCAATATTTCATCTGTTACCCAGGGTTTTCTACTAGCCCTCACCTTTTTTAGTGGGAGAAATACAAGTGAAGTCGAAAAAAGTATGGAGAGTTAAAGCAAAAGAAAGACTAAACATAGAGAGACTCAAAGAGGTAGGAAAGGCATCAGATGTGGAAAACAGATCTATGGAAAAATGGGAAAGCGGTAGTGTTGATGAAAGTGTTAATGACAAATGGAAAAAAATTGGGAAGGACTCATGCACTCTGCCAAAGAAGTACTAGGAATTAGAGTATCCCGAAGTACCAGGAAATAATGGATAACAGAAAACATGTTGAAAAAGTTGGAAGAGCGGAGCAAGTGCAAAAATGTAGAAACTGAAGAAGGCAAAAAGAGGTACACGAAACTGAATAGTGAATTAAGAAGAGAAACTGAAGAAGCAAGGTAAAAATGTATCAAACATGTGGTGTCACCGCCAGACACCACACTTGCTAGGTGGTAGCTTTAAATCGGTCGCGGTCCATTAGTACATGTCGGACCCGCGTGTCGCCACTTTCAGTGATAACAGACCGAGCGCCACCACACGGCAGGTCTAGAGAGACTGACTAGCACTCGCCCCAGTTGTACGGACTACGTAGCTAGCGATGCACACTGACGAAGCCTCGCTCATTTGCAGAGCAGATAGCTGAAGGCTATTCTAACTAAGTCAATGGCTATGACCTAGCAAGGCGCCATTAGCACTATATTGTCTGTAACTATAGAGTCTCACTTGTATCATCAAGAACGATGTACCACAAGGATGGATTAAAGTTAGGTAATCCAGCAGCTACGTACTTTTCTTTATAGCATTCATTTCGTATCCTGTTACGTGAGCTAAACGCGTGCCTTCCGGCTACTTCCATGGCGTGGCTGTCTTGCTACGCCACAACAAAACAGAAAGAGAGAAAATGGAGAAAGAGGGAATGTATGAAATGATGTATACACTGGCTAGTGAGATAGTTTTTGAATGTAAAAGAAAGAGAAATAACATGGATATAGAAAGAGTGGATTGTACTCTAGCAGAACAACAACAGGAACTTTTGGACAGACGGCAGGAATATATTGAATTCTGCATAAGTGGGATGAAAAACGAAGCGAAATTAATGTTGAAGAGGAGCAATATGTACCGGAAGATGGAAAGGGATTCACCATCTTGGAAGCAGCAGTAGAAAAGGCGCTGAAGGAGATGGAGAATAGGAAGGCATGTGGAATTCATGATATGCCAGCAGAACTGAAGAAGAGTCTGGGAAACAATGCAAGAAAAGAAATAGTCTACCTCTGTAATATATGACAGAGGGGAATGGCCTGAGGACTTCCTGGCAACAGTTATGATACCAACAGAGAAAAAGAGAAACAATAAAAAATATGAAGAGTATAGGACCATCAGTCTAATTTCTCATGCAGCTGAACTGTTGCTGAGAGTGTTGAATAGAAGGCTATATGGCAAGCTGGATAGAGGAACTGCAGAGGAGCAGTTAAGATTTAGAAGAGGAAAAGGAACAAGAGATGCTATTGTCCTGTTAAGAACTATAGGGGAAAGATATGTGGAAAAAGGTAGAGAAATCTCTGCTGCTTTTACAGATTTAGAAAAGGCTTTTGACAGATTTCAGTGGAACTAGTTGATGGATATATTGAAGAGGAAAGAAGTAGGTTGGAAAGAGAGACGACTCATGCAGAATCTATACGTACACCAGAAATTGAGGATAGGCGTTGGAAATCAACTGTCAGAAGGAAGCAGCACAGGACGAGGCGTTAGTCCCCACTGCTGTTTAATGAATACCTTGAAGAGATTGTTGCGAAAAGCTTAGATGGGAAAAGAGGAATGTGTATTGATGGAAATAGAATAGACTGTAGACGATTTGCTGATGACACGGTTGTGGTGTCACCGCCAGAAACCACACTTGCTAGGTGGTAGCCTTTAAATCGGCCACGGTCCGGTAGTATACGTCGGACCCGCGTGTCGCCACTATCAGCGATTGCAGACCGAGCGCCGCCAAACGGCAAGTCTAGAGAGACTTCCTAGCACTCGCCCCAGTTGTACAGCCGACTTTGCCATCGATGGTTCACTGACAAAATACGTTCTCATTTGCCGAGACGGTAGTTAGCATAGCCTTCAGCTACGTCATTTGCTACGACCTAGCAAGGCGCCATTATCAGTTGCTATTGATATTGTAAATAATGTACACATAAGAGCTACGTTCAACATTAATGGATTAAAGTATTCCACCATCTGCGTCCGTTTTTCTAAGTTGTAATTTCCTTGTCCTGTTCCAGACCTCACGCCAGCCTGCGTGAGCTAAAACGCGTACCTTTTGGCTTCTTCTAAATTTCGTGGGTTGGCTCTCCTGCCAATCAACAGCAACGGTACTAGTGCAGAAAGTGAGCGGACACTGAATAACATGCTGAAAGATGTTACTGAAGCTTTTGTGGAATATGGGATGCAAATAAACAAAGCAAAAACAAAGAGTATGGTCATCAGTAGAAGACGCAGACTGTCCAGTATTAAAATAGGACAAGCTAACATTAGCCTAGAAGTGCATTTAAATATCTTGGAAGCACAACAACTGAAGACTTGAGATGTCACCAGGAGGTAAAAACTCGAATTGTCATAGCGAAGGAGGCATTCAACAGAAAGAGGAGACTGTTATGTGGCAAATTAGATAAAGGTCTAAGGAAAAGGCTTGGAAAATGTTTTTACTGGAGTGTAGCACTGTATGGGGCAGAAACATGCACGCTAAGACGAGAGGATGGAAAAAGGTTACAAGCATTTGAGATGTGGATGTGGAGGAGAATGGACAGAATAAGCTGGATGGAAAGAGTCAGTAATGAGGGAGTATTGTAAAGGGTTCGTGAGAGAAGATGACTGCTGGAGGTTGTAAGAGAAAGGAAAAAGAACTGGTTGGGACGTTCACTGGGAAGGGAGCGCTTGCTAGTCGATGCTTTGGAAGGACTGAGAGGCAGAAGGAGATACAAGATGAGAGACGGCGTAAAGGGAAGATGAAATTATGCGGTCCTGAAGAGGATAACAGAAGACCAGACAGCCTGGAGAACTACCAAGTGCAAACCTGCCTTCTGGCGGAACACTAATCATGATGACTGGGGCCTGAGTCATCCTAAGTCGTACTCCAGCGCCCAGAGACAGTGGGCATGTCTGTATGGGTTGTGCTTGTGTGAATGCGTGTATGTTTCTTATTTTGTTGGACCAGATTACTCCACACCTGTCTCCACATTTGATTATAGTGCCTGCAATGCTTCCTCGCCTGTGAGTGGTGTAAACCTGCCTCGCAGAACCGGTTGCTTAATGACAACATTGCCAATGCCTCCTACCTAATGTGTCCGTCGCTCCCGTAATGTCAACCTTCCGGCCATGGCTGACCAAAATTTTGAATAATTCCCTAAATACATGACTACACTTATTCGTGGCGCAACATTCCTCGTCCTTTCCGAGGAGATTAGTTCCGAATCTTTAGTAACTGGCTCTCACTAAACTAACTATAGACTAATTAGTTACATGTTGAGGACATTCCCCTCCCCCCTCCACAATTCACAGTGCAGTGTCCTCCACACTCAACATCTCCCCACCCATTTATTCCATCCTTAACTAACTGCCACGTAGCCCTATTATGCCCTTACATTCTAATTAAGCGCTTAAAACTAATTGCTTCCCCAGCCAACGCTGGTCAACAATTCTTCAGGTAATTGGTGTGTTGGCGTGTCTTCAGAGTATGCCTTTTAGCGTATTATCCAGGAATGCAGTACGCAAAGGCCAGCTACAAACACGTCACAAATGTCAGTCGAAACGCTTACTACTAACACTTCGTGCTTCCGTTGTCCTGGGAAATGGTGTAATACGCTGCCACATTTGTTCCATCGAAATTCACCCATGCTGGGACTCTATTAATTTCTCTGACGAGTGCATAAGTTGTGGAATGAGTGTGTTATTTAAATACGTTAAATTTAGAATTGGGAGCTATTTCTGTCTAGTTTCGATTCAACCTGAATTGCGTTCCAAGCTTCTACCTCACGATAAAGTTCGAAATTTCTCTGCCTCTCGTGCTCCATTTCCTCTCTTACCTTTTGCACTCTCTGAGTTACGGCAGCAGCTGCTTTCGAGTTAGAGGTAGCTCGTCTTTCCACCATTTTTTGTACTGTATTTCTACCCTAATTCCAGTGTTTAGAGAAACACACACATTCTCGTTTAACCATCCCAGACACAGGAATCTAACCACAAATTAATTCTTCCAGTGAATCATCTACGATTTGCACCTAGTACAGTTATTATCGAGATGACAAATTCGCCCACACTCAGAGCACGGAGGTTCTACAGCTGTGGTATATGGCTATTTGTGCCATGAGAAATTATAAAATGGACACCTTAATGGCACTAAATTATCATGCCCACCATCATCCCTAAACAAAGATAAGTAAATGGGGTTCTGCAGTTTCACAAAAGGAACTCTAAACATGGCGTCCCCTAGGTCACACAATCAACTCTGACACCGAAAGCAAACACCCAAAATAACATACATAAAACTTGGTAGTAATGCAAGTTTAATGAGTTTTTTTTTTTACTTTTGGTTTGGTAGGGCTGCTTTCATATCTATTTTGGTTGGGTCCACACTTTAAGTGAAGATGGATTTAACATGTTCCTTTAAGTCCCTTTTTCAAATAAAATGGAATCTTCTTTCTGGGTATCTTTTTATGTGAATGACGTTTTTTGCCAAATAACCTTAGCGTTCTTTTCATACAGTCTTTTTTCGACATGTCCCTGCCATATTCCATTTGTTAGTTCTATTAATTTGTCATTTAAATTTCCTATTTTTTGTCAACCAGTGAGAATTTTCCTATGTTGAGGAAAAATAGCAGCACAAATTAAACTTACAGCTCAAAAAAGAACAAGTCTGAGGAAAAACATCATTATACACAACAAAATGTGATCACAAATTTGCCATTCTCTAGGTCAATTTACTCGACTGAATGTTTATAAGTTAACACATGGGGGCTAAAAGCAAATATAAATTAGAATAGACAAGGAATTTTCAAAACAATATTTATGTCACATCTGAATCTCACTGGCACGAAATTATCTTCATTGGCTCACGTTTAAAACAACAAGTTTAGTAAAATTATACAATGCTTGTTAGTTCCACTCACCAATAAAAACAGATGTGCTAAATATTTTACATGAAATAGGAAGTTTCATATACATGATGAAACATCGAGAGATTATTTTGAATGAACAGGTCAAACCAGAAATATTCATTGTAAATTTCACCTATGTCATTCTACATGCTTCATGTTGAAATACTTTCCTTTCTCTAGATAATATGTTAACATTGATTGAAGTATTTGGGACTGAAATCATATAGTCTGTGATATAGCAAAGTTAATCATTATCTTTGTGTGTTAAGTACCAGGCCATTGAAAATTACACAATAACCAAATCTATGTGCTAATTGACTCAAGATTAGATATGTTACTGGCTAATGTCCCTGACATACGCTAAGAAGTCAGTGTCAGTGAATTGCCTCCCTCTTCCTGTGTGACCAGCTTCAGAAGGCTATGATTGGTCGTTAAAACATTTCCGATTTGTTAGTACCATTAGGTGGTACATTAGTAATGTCTGTTATACTAATAGCATGATTTTGTCCTGACCACACCTTTGATGTGATTGCCTTCAAATTTTGTACACCTGCGTTTTTTCTTCTAGTTATTCCAGTCATTTATGTAGTGAATAAGGTTGATGACACTGGGAACTTCTTGTAGCTGTAAATAAGGAATAATGATCAGGTCAACACTGGGAATAAAGTTAGAAGAAAAAAGATTTTCCTTACTTAGGAGGGAAGAAACTAATTTTTAGTATGCAAGAACTGTAATATATTTATGTAATATTTCAGTTCTGCAGGAAAGGAATTATTTTGAGGCTTCACTTATAATGTGATGAGTGTGTTACATTAAAGTTTAAAATATGGATAGGTTTCTGGGATTATTTTATGCATTGGGACATGGTGGTGATTATTAAAACTCAACCAGGAAAAGGAGGTTTTGTATTGAGTTATGAAAAGTATGTGGCATCAGGGTTGTTGGTACTAGGGTTGACTGACATAAACTGAACAACAGAGAAATTCTTTGTTTACACATTGCTGGGAAAATAGCAAGTGCAAATGTCCATAATTAGCCCTACTGGCATTAGAGAAGACAAATTACCTTTCCAGACAGATTTATGTCAAGTGACTAGTGTTTCTTATTAGTTAACATGACAACTGTTTTTTCACACACACAAAACACATTGCTAGTGGTCAGACACATGCCGGCGAGAAGATTGAAGACCATTAGGTAAGGAGTCTGTTCTGGATAAATCTGATAATAAGATAATCCAAGCTGTAATTAATGCTCATATACGTGATATACCTGTTGATATTACTGTTCATACCGGTGCCACTATGTCAATGATAGATTATATGCTATAGAAACAATTGACTATGCTAAGAAAGATTCCAATATTGCTTATTTAGAAATGTAATGTTACCAGCGCGTTTGGGTGGCAAATTCAAGTAATTAAGTTCCAGATAATGATGGATATTAAAGTCCAGAAGTATGAACTACAGTGAAACTTCCTGGTCATGAAGAAATTGTCAGTACAGTGTATCTGGGAATCGGAATTCTTATATAAAATGAAAGCGGTGACAGACCTATATTTAGGTACTATTACATTAGATAATAGTGGTAACATGATTACATTAAGTCTGGTAAGTAATGTGGATCATTTTTTAAAGTATGGCATAGGTATAAATATAAGATATATCATGCCTAATAGTGTAGATTGGTGTGATGAAATACATACTCAGTCCATTAATGCAATGAACACAGCTACTTCTTCATTAATATGATCACTGAGTTCTGAGTCAACTTATAGAACACCAACAGATCTAATTAAGCCATTTATTAATGAAGTAATCAGGATTTTTTATATTAAATCATGTGTAATAAAACGTTATGTTTGTCATCTAGAAATATATCATAAAACATTTTGAAGGTCATAATATTCCATACTTTGCTCTAAGAAAGAAGCCATAATCAAATAGATTCGTAAGATGTTTGAATGGAATATTTTAGAACCTTCAAATTCCCCCTAGAGCTGTCCTTTGTTGGCTGTAGCAAACCAGACAGTCGCATTGGACTCCTGATGGATGTTTGAGATATAAATGACATTATTGTGCCTCTTGGAACATGACTAGAGGACTTAGAATATTTGTTACGAAACTTTTATAGTATAACATGTTTAAGTTCCATAGACTTAAGACTTCAGTCTGGTAAGTGAAGCTTCATGAAGAACTCAGACAATGTACAGTTTTTATATTTTTTGGAAGAAGCTGCCAGTTTCAGGTAATGCCTTTTGCACTAAACATAAGTGGTGGAATGTTTATAGCACTCTTGGATACAGAGCTAGGACCTGAGTTACTAAATACAATTACATCATATGTAGATGATATTCTACTCGCTACAGAACCTTGGGAAGAACAAATCGAAATCTTAGAAAAGGTATTTAAGAACTTTTATGATTGTGGAGTAACACCAAATTTAAAAAATTCTAAGTTTGGTAAGAATCAAATAAAATGTTTTAAGTCACATTCTATCACCTACGGGAATCAAACCCCATCCAAAAAAACTGGACACATTAAGAAACATACCACATGCAACAAACAAAATGCAATTGAAATCATTTCTAGGTTTCGCCTCGTTTCTTAGAAAATTTGTACCCAACCATCTACTGATTAACGATCATTTATTAAATTTGTTTCGGAAAAATACTGGTTCGTACTGGTCAACAAACTGTGCAGAAGTATATAAACAGATCAGAAACGTTTTTCCTAACCCCTGTATTTTGTACCACCCTAATATAACTGAAGACTATTGTTTATTCACTGATGCAGTTTAGCTGAGTTAGGCGCATCTTTATTGCAGGTAATAGGCGATGAAAAAGAAATTAGATTAATTGAATTTGTCAGTCAAGTTCTATCATTTAGTGAACATAATTATACCGTGACAGGTACTGGAGGTTTTGGCTGTAAAATGGGCATTGGAAAAGTCCAATTATTTCATTTATAGAAAACACTTTAAAGTATATACACACCACCAGTCGGTATGCTTTCTATTGACCTGTAAATCACTACATGCTAAACTTGCAAGATGGGCATCAGTGCTTCAGAGTTATGATACCGAATTAATACACATTAGCGGAAAAGATAATCTAATGGCTGATGCTCTATCGTGATTGCCACAAGGCCTAAATGGTTTAAATGAAATTGTTGAACAATCATCTGCATTTAGAACAATGACAGTTAACAATTCTCCATTCCAAAGTCAATATCTGTGTATGTGCAAAAATCTAGGGCTGTTGCAAAAGAAAACTGTTCTGTTAAATATAAGATGTATAATGATATCTTATTTTATAAGAGGAACAACAACTTTAGGATATGGAAGGCATGTATTCTTGAAAATTATTTATTGTACATAATATTATCTGATAATGATTCATATTCCATTATAAATAAATCGAAACACTGTATGGCAAGGAATAAAATCAAAGACATGTTAATAAGTTGACTCCATCCAAAATCCAGCCGAGTTGAGAGAGTGTTTAGAGAGTTCAATCGATTTATTAGATCATATGCTCCCAGGAAGCAATATAAGTGGGTAGACCAAGTATCTGTATTCGAAAATGTACTGAATAACCTACCGCATATATCTACCAATCATACACCTGTTGAACTGATGCTTAATGAACCTGAAAAGAACGAGTGGACTAATGCCATACCTATAGTTCCTGAAGTGGCAAAATGCAAAGAAGACACTATCCAACTAGTCTTAGAGAAGTTAAAATTTGCTGCTCTAAAAAGAAAGGTAAAGTATAAGACTGAAATGGGTAACCTTTTAGTGTATAGTATTGGGATAAGATATTGTTTAAAAACGACCTGAAGTCATCTTTAATGAAGATACAGAATAAGAAGTGGCAAGAAGTTTATTTTGGACCTTACATAATAAGTAATATACAACATGAAGGTACCTATTTATTACAACACCCTGAAACTAGAAAGTTGAAGGGTTTATATCATCATAAGTACCTGAAAAAGTTCTATGAGTGATGCCTTATATTCAGTAACAATATAGTAGATTTTTTTGTGAATATCTTTGTGTGGGGGGGCTTACCTTTTTGTGTATAATGAATATCTAAGTTTGTTTTCTTTTAATGTGTTTTCTTAGACGTAAGTTTTGTTCTGTTAGATGTAAGGTAATGTTTCAATTTTGACTTGTTCCACTGTACGTTAAATTTATAGTCTGGCAAGTTGTTGTTCTCGCAGCTGAAAAACTGCATTTGTAATGTTTAAGTAAAGAGCTGCAGAATGCTGTTTGAAGTTAATTTTTCTGATTAAATTTACAATTCTTCCTTATATTGAGTTATTTTGTGACAGTTTAAGGATTTCAATTATTGAGTCATTATTCTCGCAATTAAAGATCTTTCTTACCTATTCATAACGAAAATGCTACAATATGCAGAATGAAACGAGATTTATTAAACAGTTGCAGTTAGTTAGAGTACTGGAATTTTTCACTTTTATGTTGTTCTTTCAATTAGCTAGTAATTATAGTGTTATTAGGTTTAGTATTAACAAAATGTGCACACATAAAGCCATTTGTGCATTAGCACCAAATTCGCATATGTAGTTAATTCTTTTTTTAAAAAAAGACAGAAAATCCTGTAAACTGACCCAAGTACATCGAATTGAAAACGTCTTATCTAAAAAAGGCGGTATATTTCAGCATCTCGCGATTTCATCAGGAATAAGTTTCCTTCTTAAAAATCGAGGTTAGTTGTTATCACATGGTTGAGGCAAGAGCCAGGCACAATTATCAGTAACAGCTAAGCTCCCATTAAATACTTATAATACCAATATTACTAATAGGTACTACCATATGATTATGTGAAAAGTATCCACTGATGTATATTGGATATCATGTCAAGGAAATCGTGATATGTAATGAACTGTAATTAATGCTTGAAGTGTGATTGTGTGATGGGACTCTGATTACAAAATATCCAAAATCTGCACAAAATACAATATTGGACTATTCTATTGACAGATATATACGAAATGTAATTACATGACGCAATGTCTCTGAATAGTGAGTATATCGATATACAATAATTAAATAAATTCAGTGTGCACGACAATTGTCATATAAACATGAATCTGACGAATCATAATAGTGAAAAATGCACACCTGGAACCCAGAGGAATCAACAAACATCTACTTTGTATTTCCAGGAACAATGTATCAATAATAAGTGTCATATATGTTCTTTATATTGTTTCATGGCAAATCTCGAGACATGGTCCTGCAAGGTTTCGGGTTTTTCAACCCACCAGCTACAAATCTAGTAGGTCATGCCATGTGGCCATCAAAACATCTTCAACATGACAGCTACAGCAGTCGATCATGAAGACAACAAAACAAAATTTGTCAAAAGACATGATGTAAATTTTGTTTTTTTTATTAATTGAGCAATTGAGTTAGGCTCAGAGCAATTACTTACCCAAATTTCTTTAAAATATTACATAAATAATTTTTTGAATTATATAAATGAGCCCTCCTGTTCAGCTCTTCACTAAAATATTTAACTAATTTTCTTTCGACAAATTATTATTGGTATTAATTACTTAAAAGAACTAAGTGTGCTACTGTAATTCGCAACACTTACTTCAAGGGGGCTATTGAAGGCACTCTTTCATAGTATAGTAATTGAAATACACATTTTTATTTAATTTGAGTTACTTATATGAGTTAATATGTCAATTTTTGTTTGAAATTTGTAAGTTTATTAATGTAATATAATAATTTTGATTTTTCAAAGAAGCTAACGGCTTCAGAATAACAAATAGGTGTTACATTATTCAGTATTTTGTTTTTAGTAGAATAAGTGTATGTTTCACACTGTAGCGATATCTTCTGTTCTGCTAGCTCTCTCCTGGTTAGAAACTCGGTTACATTTATGTTCGTTGTTGAAAAGTGTTATTTGTGAAAGTTTCGTTACGTATGAGTTACAAATAAAACAGAATCAAAAGTAATCCCTGGTTCAGCTTCATTGTTTATGGATTTTAATATGTGCTACTATTAAAGTGCTACAATTTTACATCGGAGGCAGTTTGGTTTAAAAATACTAGACTTTACCTACAATAATTTTGACGTCATTCTCAATTCAACAGCAGTTAAACAAGTTTAACGAAAAACTTTCGATCGCAGCACAGAGCGGTTGGTTGACTGTCATTTATTTGAAGTTACGTTACGTCTGCTATTACTGTTTCAAGAGATTATAATGAAGTTTCTGACACATACTCCCAGTTTTAAATAAAAATAAACTGAACATGACCCTGGTGATAGAAGACATTGTGGGAGTCGCCAGAAGAACATCTGTGAATGCACAATGAAACGCAGCATTATTCTGTGGCGACGAGTGCACTGACAATCTGCTTTACTCTTTGATTCTTATAAATATTATTTGTGTTGACTTATGTTCTTTCAGTTGATTGGTGTTCGAGCTTTAGTAAATAAAAAAAATTGTTTGATTAATACGTTGTATATCTTCAGCAGACGGAGATAAGCTGTAGTTCATCAAAATATCGTCGCCCGCCAACTTAATAAAATAAAATTTAGCACCCACGAAAGACTACAAAAAAGAGGAGAAGCCACATTACTAGTTATTGAATATTGTTATCCATTGAAGCACTAACCTATTTCACAACAGCACGTAGTCCAGTTGCCTCAGCAGTTGCGGCTGAAAGTTCTTATTGCGCCTTCCTCGGCATTCGTGGTCACTGGAATAACATATCGGAGGTCACAGATACGTACATTGAGATTGTAAGAAACGATGCAGAATGTTTAGGCTGTCTCTCAATTGTAGGTTCGTAATGAACGAGAAAAACATTGATTAAAACATAAAAAATGAAATGGTCTGAAATCGATGTAGCGTAAGATGGAAGTAACGTTTTAAGGAAGTAATATTTTTAAGGTGGCTGTCAGTTTAACAGCCACTGCAGGAACAGTCGAATCAATACAGAAGACTAAAACTCTCACAATTTTTTTCTGCTCCAAAATATCTTTGTTTGCCTACTTCAATATTTCGTATTTTCTCAAACCCTCTGCTGTCAATATTATACTTTGCTATGCTTCGTACTATCGGAATTAACTATCCAAAGATTATGTATCACCATGTAGGCTCATATTCATGTCATGAGAGAAACACTCTCGGGGAGAGAACTAACAGGGAGTTAGCACTTTGAATGCCTGCAGTGAGAACCTGTTATTAGGTCACATAGCAGGAGCAACGATTGTTATGGCAGTTTTTTATCATTATTGATTTGTTGATTAATTTTAGTCAGTTGTTTTAGCTCTAAGACACAATGTACATTGCACGTGAAAATTCTCATAATATACACAAAAAACTGATTACGAATATTTAGTATAATTATTGAGATATTTAAGTAACTTAAAATGCTGCCATAATATAGTCATTAAGGCATGTACGACTATTCTTACATTAAACGTTTAGCACAATATGGAAAATATTAACTCATTTGTAAAGTAATGATGAAGATGTTTTATATATGGGAGATTCATTCTTTAACTAATCAGGGTGTAACCTCCCCCGCACTTACCGACCTTAATGACAGTGAAAAATTAAACCGCGTGTACCTAATGGGAGTTTTGGAAAAGCAATCGTCACCGAAGTTAACCTGTCGGTAAAGAGGGAGGAAAGGGTTACATCTTAATGAAAGGAAAAGTGCTAATGAAACTGGTGGAAATTAATTTTGAAAAGGGGTAAAGTTAATAAAGAAGGTAAATGTGCAGCCGTTACGTTAACAATTAACTAGCGGTAATTAGGTATTTGAGATTTGGGGGAAATCACGGTCGCCAGTCCTAAGGACAATTACTATAGTAACTGAAAAAGAAAGGTTATTACACATATAATTAGCACTAGAAGCGTGGCAACTGAAGGTTGACACGTGTAGTGTGAAAACTGAAAGTTTGTCAGAAGTAATAAATTTCGCTACACTCTGACTTAATTTAGCAAAAGGATTAATAAAACTGGAAAATCGAAAGTTAATTTAGTGACTGAAGTTAATAGTGAGCTTTCTTTCTGAAGCACACCGACATTCAGTAAAATAAGGTTAGTCTTGGACTACCTCAACAATCATTTCAAAAGCTACTTGAATCTACGCAATTTAGAAATAAGAGAATTAACTTTGAACTTGAATTAAACGATTCTGAACAATTAACAATAGTAAAATTTAGTACGTACCAAGCTGAGCTGCAGTCACAGGTAAGCTAAAATACGGTAACAAAACTCGCACTCTTAATTTGTGCTTGTGTAATCTAACTATTGTAGCCAGCTAATGCTTGAATTGAACTTTGAAATTAAAGCAGTGAAATGGAATTATGCTGGCGTTTGAATTTCAACGACACTCGGGTTCATTTCGGAAAAGGAAGGGACCCTGCTTGGCAATGCAACTGGGACAATGAGCAACAGAGGTTCATGCTAAGTTGCTGTAATTTTGCGAGGCAAATGGAACAATTTGAAAAGCTGAGGTCTGCCATACAATTCTGAAACTTTACGTGCTTTTAGTCTTCCTTGTTGGTTGATTGAAGGTTTGAAGCCGTCGATCGAGGAGGTGGCGACAGTCACTCATTGTCGGCCGTCGCTGTTGCAGAAGCTGGATGTTGGCGCGCCTTCTTCTCGACACGGTCACCAGGCGAAACGGGCTCTTGATGTGCGCCAGCTAATGCTTCCCGTCCGCGACACCATGTCAGAAACTATCATCGCGAGTCGAGCGCAATTACATGCTGCCAAACCCCGAAAGCGCGGCAACTCGCGGGAGCGTCACACAACACCTGCTCCACTCGCTACTCCCGCCAGACTCTCTCTGCCCCCGCTCCACGCGGCAGAGTTAACACTACCAAAGATCCTACACACTTTGATTCTTCACACGACCTATCGATGTAATCGTTCGATAGCAGTTTTCCCTAGGCAAGACCCAGCGTAAAAATACAAATAATATTTACGAAACAAACCAATTATACATCGACATAAATGCATAAATAACAAATAGTAAAACAATTACAATATATAAAGAGACAGAAATGTCATATCTTGAGGTAACAAAACAAGGAAAAAAATAATAGTACAATAGATGGAAATAGGAGGATATGCATTTCAGGCGTTACACGTGCCCCACATTGTCTGAGGATGTTCGTGTAACGTAAACAGACTCAGAAAATGTCCCAAAAAAGAAACAGCGGAAATGCATATGCTCAAAACATCAACAAAATTTAGCATTCGTCTAATTAAGCACCAATAAATTTTTTTAGACCATAATAATTGAGTGGAGACACTCCTAATCTTATTCCACTCTGTCATCTTGAACAAAAATAAAACAGGTTGACAACATATTAAAATTCATAGAAAACATAGAAAATGGTTTAGCTATTCTAAAATTGTCAAAATTCCCAACAGTATCAAGAAATGGAATACTATTTACAAAATTAATCAGAGTACATGGTCATAAAAACAGGTAGATCAAAATACGCAAATTAATAATTAATTACATAGAATACACATTTTTACATAACCCTTTCATAATTAATATTCTCGTCATGGGAGTCCATTAAACGCTAAACAAGAAAATAACACACATCAGATCGAAAAAAACATAAATATTGACAGTAGAATTCTTTCAGCTGCCCAGGAAGAAAAACAATTCCGCCTTCCGTACTCGCAAGTACAAAGAATGCCGACAGCGGCCCAAGAGCCAACAGCGGCACAAGAGCCGACAGCGGCTCGCCTCGCCAGTATTGTTGCGCCCGCGTGTGCGGCACGCTTGATCTCACTCGCCTGTCTAACGACATTTCCAGAACGTCCGCTTCACTGAATTCTTTGGGAAAAACTCACTCCCGAGTAATCTCAAGGAGTCCATTAACACTATCACAGTGGATAACTCAACACTGTCCATCATCAGACGCATGTACTAGCCTGAAACTTAAAACACCGTCTAAGTACATCGGCAATGACTAGTAAACACACATTCATGAAATCTTACAGCTATTTACAAAATCATATTTACATTCCTTAATCTACTGTGACTCAGCTGAAAACTTAAACTAGCAGCTTGGATTTTTCAGTTGATTAGATCATGATTAAATTGATTAAAATTAAATTTATTAATCAAAATTAATTACTTATTAATTACAACTTCTTTAATGACCTTGGTCAGTCAAAAGCATGGCAATCTAGCAAATCGTTAAATCTTACACTCTATTTTACATACTGTATAAATTACCACTTGTGTGGTATTAATCGATCCTAGGTTGGTACAATTTCAAGTCTACAATATTCCGTAAGCATTTGTGTGAGGCATACCAATGACTTTATATGGTCCATTATAAACAAACTTAAATTTAGAGTTTTCATGGTCTATCTCGCTCGATTTCTCATGAGCTTTTACAAGTACTAAGTCTCCGATTGCAAACTTAGCAAAACGCGCTTTAGCGTCATGACGACGTATGCGAGCATCGGCTTTTAGCTTCATTACTTCTCGCAAACGATCTTTTTTCACACCAATACTAATGTTAATCCGTGGAGGGAATTTGATTATCTCTTCCAATTCACTTTCTACACTTTTGTCAATGCCGAAATTCCTCATGTTATGGCAGTTCAAACTCATTCCTACGTCAATGTCATCCGGCCAGTTAACAATGTGTATAGGCTGGTATTGCCTATGCACACCGTCTCCTGCCTCGTCAAAACCAACTACCATTGTTTTATCTAGTGACATACATGTCAAAGTTTTGCTTTCGCAGTTAATCACTGCACGGTACTTTAATAGCCAATCTAACACGATAATTACTTCCATAGTTAAGTCTGGCACGACGACAAACTCTTGTTCAAATCGTGCCCCACATATCTCGAAGTTGACAAAAATCTGTTTTGTGACCGGTTTACTGGCCTTCCCAGTAGCACCGATAATTTTCACTCCTGTTACTGGCATAACTACGATGCCAGGTCTGTCTTTCAGTAACTCAAATATTTTCCCAGATACAGCACTCAATTCTGCCCCGGTGTCAATCAACACGTTTAGTTGTAGGTCGTGCATATTAACAGACACTACTATCTGTCTACACTTGTCCTCGACTGTTTCATTATTTTCCCACAGTAAATCCTCGTCTATATCCAGGTCATTCCAGAAAGAACCATCCGGCTTTGATCCTAAATTCGGCTTATCTGGCGGCTTTTTCAGCCTCTGTTCACATACAGTTTTAATTTCAACACGTTTGTCCTGAGGCTTAGTCTGTAGCTTCGCCTCCAATACCGAAACCTTGTCCTGTAACTCGTCAATTAGTTAGTGCTGCTTTGCTATCACTTCACTAATTGTCACCTTCGTTGATTCCACTTTGGTCAGATTGATCTCATCTGCCAATCTACCTGGAGGAATGTGCCCAGTAGCATCTGAAATTACTTCCTCTGGATCTGCGCAACCCACACTGCTATCGTCTGACTGTATAATGTCAGCTCTAACCTCATACAAGCTGTAATCTATGTGCTTTTCTACCAATCGTGTCCGGCTATCACTAAAATTTTCGTAATCTTTCTCCTTAATACTCTCGCAATGTTTAAACTGGATGTTCGCGTCGGATGGGTCGGCTACTTCTACCATTACAACTTTCGGTAAAGTCTGCCGGTTAGGGCCAGAACTTTCCGTTACTACTTCAACATTCAACTCCTGCGGGACGAAACACGACGCATCTTGATCGTGCTCCCCATTAACATCAACTGTTTCTGGTAAAGTCTGCCGGTTAGGGCCAGAACTTTCTATCATTTCACAAATACTATCTTCCTGTGGGACGAGACGCGGCAAATACTGCACGCGCTCCCCATAAACACTTCTCCCATACAGACCCCTATAATCTCTTAGTTCGTCGTATAAGCGAGCGAACTGCCTTAACCAGACCTCATCCCTCTCTGCATCCCCTCGCTCAATGACGGACGTTTTATCCGACATCTGATCTTCTCTCAACAATTGCGAATCATTCTTAAACTCAATCTCCAGTTCCGCTGTGGGTATTACAGCTGCCACTTTATGATCGATTTCCGGAACACTACTTAAATTGTTCTCACTGACAGCGAATGTATTTTCTACTGCCGTGTATACAGCTGATCTACTACTTGTGGGCGCACTCTTTTCTCTTAACACTGGCACACTCTCCCGCCGTTGATTATTCCACACGGAATTTTCATAATGACGATACCTGGGTTTTCTCCTGTTATTGGGCCGCCAAAATTTCTCCACGCCCGCTCGGCCCCTCACCGGCGCGGCTAATGGTTTCCCTGTCTCGTCCCAGCAGATACGCTCCCCGGATGCTGCTGAGGCGGCTGATCACACCCTCTGGCGTTATTACTATTCTGTGAAGCCCGTATCACGTTAGTGTGATACTGGTTTCCGTCATTCCTGTTATTATTTGCATTGTACTGATTGTTATTACGGTCCGAACCATTATTGTTATTGCTGCCATGGTTGCGGTATGCATTATTCCCATGGTTATCGTTGCTGTGGTTGCTGTGGTACCCGTTGTTGTTACCACGGCCTCTACCACTGTCGCGATTATTGCGCCAATTGTCCTCGTCCTCAACTCTTTCTAGGAAATCACTGATTGTCCTGTAATTGCTTCCTACGTAGCGTTTTGTATCATCTGGAAGCTTTTTGTAGAGTTCCCAGACTATTTCGGATTCCGAGCGGCGATCACGCAAATATTCCAACTTGCGGATCCAGCCCTCACAAAACTCCTTCATCGAGTCGCGCGAATTCGCATCGAAAGGCCTCGATACGACAAATTCGCGCCAGACACTTTGCTGTTTTTGCTCTGACCAGTATTCAGCCAGAAACAAATTTTTAAACTCGTCAAAAGTCAGGTTCGTAATGTCGAGGTTTAAGCCCCAACGCTTGGCATCACCAGCCAGCACATCAATAACCGCATTAATTTTTCTCTCATTAGTCCATGATCTGGGTAAAACTCTTTCACAATTTTTAATGAAATCCGTCGCGTGTATACCGCCTTTTTTCAAGGGGTCGAACCGCTCCTCTTTCGTCAACAATTCCGAACTATGTGCACAGATTGGCACATAGCTCTGTTTTTCGTCAAGTTTCTTTTCTAATTCCGACACTCTCGTAATTACTTGGCAAGTGGTTGTCGCAAGCGTTTCCACTTCCCTCTTTTTCTCTTCGCAGGTATTAGCCTGCTCCCTCACTTTAGTGTCTACTTCGGACACTAAAGCCTTTAAAGTTTCCACCTTCTTTTGATCCTCTTTTTTCACTAATTGAATTTGTTCCGTCACCTTATTCTCGATGATCGGAGCAACTGATTCTCCTACACTTTTCTCGATTCTGCTAATTTCGGAATCAAAACGAGTATTTATGCTCGCAATTTCCGCCTGAACGCCTATCATTTCCTGTTTAAGATTACCGATTTCGGTATTAATTACAACAATATCTTCTTTGATTTTATCAACTTTTGTATTAACAACTCCAACATTGTTGTTAACAATATTAATAGCTTTGTTCTGATTGTCTAGCTTTCGTTCAATTTTTTCAGACTGAGCTTCTTGCTTGGCAGACAGAGCTATAATTTCTGCCGATTGACTCTTGATTTCATTAATCAAAACATTCAATAAATCAGTTAAATTCCCGGAGACTACCGGTTTTACTTCCGTAGCTGGTTCCTCTATATATGTTCCCCCGTATTCATCATCAAGGGGTACAGATTTGATTTTCGCTTCCGATTCCGAAACATTTTCTAAAGTTTGGAATTCCATTTCTGCTCTTTGTTGCGTTTCGGCGGTCGCGTCTTTCATGCTAGCCGCCTGCCCCTGAACAATGGGAACCGCCGTGCGCGTTTCCCACTGTTCGACCGATTGTTCCGTATCCAAGTCTACCAAATTTTAGTAATTGTTGCCTTCACTCATTTCAATAATTTTCAATATAAATGACAAATCTCAAATGTAATTAGGATTACTCCCACTACTTATTCTCGCTGACGTAACGGCCTGTACGTAAGCAGTACTTTGTTACGACATTTGCACCAAAGAAAATTCGTGTCCAGAACAACCTCAAAACTGAAGATTGTCCTGTCACCAGGTCGCCACGTGTAACCTCCCCCTCACTTACCGACCTTAATGACAGTGAAAAATGAAACCGCGTGTACCTAATGGGAGTTTTGGAAAAGCAATCGTCACCGAAGTTAACCTGTCGGTAAAGAGGGAGGAAAGGGTTACATCTTAATGAAAGGAAAAGTGCTAATGAAACTGGTGGAAATTAATTTTGAAAAGGGGTAAAGTTAATAAAGAAGGTAAATGTGCAGCCGTTACGTTAACAATTAACTAGCGGTAATTAGGTATTTGAGATTTGGGGGAAATCACGGTCGCCAGTCCTAAGGACAATTACTATAGTAACTGAAAAAGAAAGGTTATTACACATATAATTAGCACTAGAAGCGTGGCAACTGAAGGTTGACACGTGTAGTGTGAAAACAAAGTTTGTCAGAAGTAATAAATTTCGCTACACTCTGACTTAATTTAGCAAAAGGATTAATAAAACTGGAAAATCGAAAGTTAATTTAGTGACTGAAGTTAATAGTGAGCTTTCTTTCTGAAGCACACCGACATTCAGTAAAATAAGGTTAGTCTTGGACTACCTCAACAATCATTTCAAAAGCTACTTGAATCTACGCAATTTAGAAATAAGAGAATTAACTTTGAACTTGAATTAAACGATTCTGAACAATTAACAATAGTAAAATTTAGTACGTACCAAGCTGAGCTGCAGTCACAGGTAAGCTAAAATACGGTAACAAAACTCGCACTCTTAATTTGTGCTTGTGTAATCTAACTATTGTAGCCAGCTAATGCTTGAATTGAACTTTGAAATTAAAGCAGTGAAATGGAATTATGCTGGCGTTTGAATTTCAACGACACTCGGGTTCATTTCGGAAAAGGAAGGGACCCTGCTTGGCAATGCAACTGGGACAATGAGCAACAGAGGTTCATGCTAAGTTGCTGTAATTTTGCGAGGCAAATGGAGCAATTTGAAAAGCTGAGGTCTGCCATACAATTCTGAAACTTTACGTGCTTTTAGTCTTCCTTGTTGGTTGATTGAAGGTTTGAAGCCGTCGATCGAGGAGGTGGCGACAGTCACTCATTGTCGGCCGTCGCTGTTGCAGAAGCTGGATGTTGGCGCGCCTTCTTCTCGACACGGTCACCAGGCGAAACGGGCTCTTGATGTGCGCCAGCTAATGCTTCCCGTCCGCGACACCATGTCAGAAACTATCATCGCGAGTCGAGCGCAATTACATGCTGCCAAACCCCGAAAGCGCGGCAACTCGCGGGAGCGTCACACAACACCTGCTCCACTCGCTACTCCCGCCAGACTCTCTCTGCCCCCGCTCCACGCGGCAGAGTTAACACTACCAAAGATCCTACACACTTTGATTCTTCACACGACCTATCGATGTAATCGTTCGATAGCAGTTTTCCCTAGGCAAGACCCAGCGTAAAAATACAAATAATATTTACGAAACAAACCAATTATACATCGACATAAATGCATAAATAACAAATAGTAAAACAATTACAATATATAAAGAGACAGAAATGTCATATCTTGAGGTAACAAAACAAGGAAAAAAATAATAGTACAATAGATGGAAATAGGAGGATATGCATTTCCGGCGTTACAAGGGGTTGGAGTGGGGGAAGGGACAGTGGGACGTTAAATCTGTGAAGAGAAGTATTTAGAATCTAAGAGAAACAATACAGATAAGATAAATTACTTATTACGGAAAGAAATTAGTTTACTAACTATGGACTGTTCCTGTGACAATTATTCAGATGTAGGACCCTGAAAGCATCCTGCTTGCTAGTATACTACCGTACTCTCCCTCATTGCTATACCACACATTCCTAAATTTAGAACTTTGCAACACTAAATACCATTACGGTAGTGAATAATTTAATATCTCGTTGATGTAGACCTATTTAACGTCCAATTTTTTATTGTTTCATCGCAGGTTCAAAACAAATATTACTTTTTTCTGTAATTGTCAAAGCTCATTACATTACAGAATAACATTACGAGTTTCAAAGATTTGGCTGAAAATAATAATACTTACTCGTCATTTTTCTCTCTTGTCCTTCTAAATGTTTCGTACTAGTGCACGAAAGTTACTGGCACTTATGAGACTACGTCGAAATTTCGCGACGTGTTGATAAATGCCAATCCTATCGTCTCCTGGCGAAATGTCGAGATTGCATGGGTGACCCACATACAGGTTCTAATGCGTATAAATGCAGTGGTACCTCAAAAAGTACACTCATGTATGTGTTGGTAGTTTTTTCTCTCCGTCGTACATTCTTCTCACAAAGACGTCACAAACTTTAAGACTTGTTTTCTGCACAGTCCTAAGAACACCACTAAGTCGACTACACCTTTCGGGATAGACTAACGATTTTGCGTCCTCGTGTCCACACTTCAACATTTGTGTTTCTTCTCAAGGGAAAATAATCATTAATGGCTTCCTCTTTCCACACATACTTCGAGAGGCTAAACAAACGACAAACATATGACTTGTGTTAGCTATAATTATAAGTTACAAATTACCTGAATGCTGCCATATTGTCGTTCAGTACACCGTCTTCAGGCAGTAATAGAAATATCTGCAATTATAGCCGTTACACCCTGTATACACCCGAGATGTGGCCGACTCTCCCCAGGTGTGTCGTGTGTGGGGGAGGGGGTGGGGTGGGGAGGGGAGGGGGGGAGACGCCGACCGCCGTTCGACCCTCGGCGCATTCAGTCTTGCCCACACTCGCGAAGCTTCAACTGCTGGGTGCGTCCTTGGCGTAAGGCTGCTAGTAAAGGATTCCACGCCGAACTTAGTAGATGGCCCTCGCCTAATATCGAAACTGTTATGAAGCCTAATCTCACTAAATTCTTTTATGATGCTCTCTCAAAATTCACTAACTCGGCACAACTTATTTGCTTTCTCATATTCCAACGTATGCCCTCCGTTGAGGCTGCGTTTAACCAGTGCTGATTTGTCTTTATGCCACATGCGTACGCATCTAATGTGCTCCATCCACCGTTGCGAGATGCTGTGTTGCGTTTTCCGAATCTGTTGGCGGCGACACTTCCAAAGCATTCCCATCTATACCTGATATTCACAAGTGAATTATATCATTTACCGAGCTAAGCATATTTTTCGTTTTTCGTAGTGGTTGAAAGACTGCTGTTTTTTATCCCGCAGTTTCTCGCCGTTTTGGCTTACACAGTCTCATCATAGGCGCTAAAGGTACGTTCCTGTTCCTCTTACTTGAGGATGGCTCTATCATTCGTTTTCTTCGATGCACGTGAATCTGCGCTTCACTGTTTCTGGCAGCATACAGTGTAAGCTGTTGCAGAGCATCTCTGCGCCAGTGACGTTAGCTCGTTGCATGGAGGTACAGATCTGAGTGGGTCTTTTTTCCATAGACTACGTCTGCCAGGAAGACGGTATTTATGTCCTCTTATTAGCATGTCCAAAACTGGAAGATATCTCTTATGTTCTAGCCCCATCGTCAGTTGTATGTTTTCGCGGACGCTGTTCAGGCGGTCCAGTAACTCAAAAAAAAAAAAAATGGTTCAAATGGTTCTGAGCACTATGCGACTTAACTTCTGAGGTCATCAGTCGCCTAGAACTTAGAACTAATTAAACCAAACTAACCTAAGGGCATCACACACATCCATGCCCGAGGCAGGATTCGAACCTGCGAGCGTAGCGGACGCTCGGCTCCAGACTGTATCGCCTAGAACCCCACGGCCACTCCGGCCGGCCCAGTAACTCAGCCAAAGCCTTTCTGTCATGTTCCCACAGGACGAAGGTGTCATCCACATAGCTTATTGGCTCTTACTTGTTACTATGTGCAGTACGGGCCGATGAAAAAATATTAGAGATTGCACCTGCAGGTTGTATTCCCTTAATTATTACCTAGAAATGGAATTCTACGGATGACTTTTTTTTTTAATTTTGTGATGTGATTGCTTTGTCGCTATTGAGTGTCTTAGAGTGTCTATTAGGGAGCTGTTATAACCGTTGAAATTGCTGTTTGTTTTATTATTTCAATTTCTTGTTCACATTTCTAGGCAATATTTCATATCAGATTGCCAATGTCTTCAAACGAAAACGCTTAAACATACCCTTTACCGTAAACAACAAGATTGGATAGAAGTTACCTGACAACAGCAACACACGAAACCGAGTTCATCACACAGATGTGTACAAAACTGAATGTTTGGACTGTGGCTACTTTTACATACGCCAAACAGGTAAATAATTGGAGATTAGATTCAAAGTACACATGACAACACTAAAAAACAAAAAAATACCACACATCAGCAGCAGTCAGCCACTTGCAAGAAACGAAACATTATGTTAACAATACAAGAAGCAGCATCATACACGTCCAACCTAAAGGCAAAAAACTAGACATCCTTAAAACACTGCAATTATACAGGTACTAAACAAAAGAACCGGAATCCAGCTTAGATGACAATATTTACAAGTGTCTTTTCTGTTTTCAGAATCTGCCTGGGTTATTAAATCTGCAGTTGGTACCTCCTGTCAGCTTGACACTGTATGTGCATCAACTAATGGAACAAGTTATAGATCAATTAGCACGTTTTAAAGCATTAACCAATGCATTACCACAACCTGTAGTCAGTTATTATATGCAACAGATATAATCTTAAGAACTCCCTGCTTTGGAAAGTTTCCTCTCATCCAGTCACTCCTTCCACCCTCTCTTTTTCTCTCCCTCTTCCTCTGCTTCCAGCCTTTAATTGCCATCTGTGAATCCTAACCAAAATTGTTATTTATGTATAATTTTACAACTGTAGCCAACATAACTATTGCGCTCAAAGTTTGGTATGTGTTACCTGACTGTATAAACTAGAACGGATTTTAAGCTACATGAACTTGACAAAATCTGATTTATATACCACCTAAATATTTTTTCCAACATGTATTCAACACCTCAAAACGAAGATCCTCAAAATCCTTTTAAGTTTATTCGATAATAATATTGTTCTCATGTATATTCTTTGTAATTCGTGATAATGTTTCTCTTTTGCGATATGAGCCTTGCATCTAGTAGTTTCCAGACGCCATATATGTTTACAAAATATGATAGTATAAATATGACGTGTGCGACAGGGAAAAGCGCTCTATTTTACTTATTTTATTTGCAACCTTAGATATACGATAGTTTTTTGCCAAAAGAAACCAAAACCTTGTTCTGAAATAGTATCTTGTTTCTTCACTAAATACCTCCAAAAAACGTAATGCAAGACACTTTTTTTTTTTTTTTTTTGTTTTTTTTTTGGTTTTAGGGCGCACAACTTCAATGGTCATTAGCGCCCTGACTACTCTAAGAATGCACCGCGAGCACAAGTTGACCACAACAACTAAAAGGGAAAACACGATAAAAGACAGACTGACAGGCATAGGATTAAAAAACAGCATCATCAAATGTCCTTAGCGAGGTGTGTCAAATTGATAAAACGAAGAACACGAGCAGCTGCTCGTGGGTCATCCGCTAAAATGACATCGAAGGTATCTGGCAGGTTAAGATCGAGGCGCAGTGTGTTAAGATCTGGACAGGACATTAAAATGTGTCGAACCGTCAGCAAGTGCCCACATGGGCAGAACGGCGCCGGCGCAGCCGTCAGCAGATGGCGATGGCTGAACCGGCAGTGTCCAATTCTTAACCGGGCTAAAACGACCTCCTCCCGCCGAGAAGGGCGTGAGGAGGACGTCCAAGCCACGGGAAGAGGTTTTAAGGCCCGAAGCTTGTTGTCGGTAAGTGCAGCCCAATCGGCACGCCACAGAGATAAGATGCGCCGACAAATCACCCTGCTAAAATCGGACGAAGGGACGCAACAAGAAGCTGTCCGAGGCTGGAGGACGGCAGCCTTGGCCGCGGCATCTGCAGCTTCGTTCCCAGGGATACCGACATGGCCAGGAACCCACATAAAGCTAACTGGAGAACCGACGTCCACCAGCTGCTGAAGAGAGCGTTGGATCCGGTGTACGACAGGGTGAACCGGGTACGAATCACTGAGGCTCTGGATGGCGCTCAGGGAATCTGAGCAGATGACATAAGCAGAATGTCGGTGGCGGCAGATGTAAAGAACAGCCTGGTAGAGGGCAAAGAGCTCAGCTGTGAAGACCGAACAATGGCCATGGAGCCGGTATTTTAAACTTTGTGCCTCGACAATAAAGGAACACCCGACCCCGTCATTGGTCTTAGAGTCATCTGTATAAATGAAAGTCATGTCGATGAACTTCGAACGAAGTTCCAAAAAACGGGAGTGGTAAACCGAACCGGGGGTGACCTCTTTTGGGAGCGAGCTGAGGTCAAGGTGAACGCGGACCTGAGCCTGGAGCCAAGGTGGCGTGCGGCTCTCGCCCACTCTAAAGGTTGCAGAGAGTGAAAAATTAAGGTGTTGAAGGAGGTGACGGAAGCGAACTCCAGGGGGTAGCAGGGCAGAGACATACAACCCGTATTGACGGTCAAGAGAGTCGTCAAAAAAGGAACGATAAGACGGATGGTCGGGCATTGACAGTAGCCGACAGGCATACCGACAAAGCAGTATTTCGCGCCGGTAGGTGAGTGGCAATTCGCCAGCGTCAGCATGAAGACTCTCTACGGGACTGGTATAAAATGCTCCGATCGCAAGTCGTAAACCCCGATGTTGTATGGAGTTGAGGCGGCGTAAGATGGATGGCCGTGCAGAGGAGTATACGAAGCTCCCATAATCCAGCTTGGAGCGGACGATCGACCGATATAGCCGAAGCAGGACGGTTCGATCCGCTCCCCACGACAGACCACTGAGAACACGGAGGACATTTAAAGAACGGGTACAACGGACGGCCAAATATGACACATGTGGAGAACAGCTAAGTTTCCTGTCAAATGTAAGGCCTAAAAATTTGGTTGTCTCCACGATTGGGAAAGCAACGTGACCGAGTCGTAAGGACGGTGGGAGAAACTCTTTGTAGCGCCAGAAGTTAATACAGACCGTCTTCTCGGCAGAAAAACGGAAGCCATTGGCGACACTCCAGGAGTAAAGACGGTCAAGAGAACGCTGAAGACAGCACTCCAGGACACGTGTACACTGCGCGCTGCAATAGATGGTAAAATCGTCCACGAAAAGGGAGCCTGATACATCAGCTGGGAGGCAATCCATTATTGGTTTGATCGCGATGGCGAAGAGAGCGACGCTCAAAACTGAGCCCTGTGGCACCCCATTCTCCTGGCGGAAGGTGTCGGACAGGACAGAACCCACACGTACCCTGAACTGTCGATCCATTAAAAAGGAACGAATAAAAAGAGGGAGGCGACCGCGAAGGCCCCATGTATGCATGGTGCGGAGAATGCCCGCCCTCCAACAGGTGTCGTAAGCCTTCTCCAAATCAAAGAACACAGCCACGGTCGGGCGCTTCCGCAAGAAGTTATTCATAATGAAGGTCGACAAGGTAACCAGATGGTCAACAGCAGAGCGGCGCCTACGAAATCCACATTGTACATTGGTAAGTAGGCGTCGAGACTCGAGCAGCCAAACCAATCGAGAGTTAACCATTCGCTCCATCACTTTACAGACACAGCTGGTAAGCGAGATGGGTCGATAACTGGAAGGCAAGTGCTTGTCCTTCCCCAGCTTAGGAATTGGGACAACAATAGACTCGCGCCAGCATTCGGGAACATGTCCCTCAATCCAGATGCGATTGTATGTACGAAGAAGAAAACCTTTACCCGCAGGAGAAAGGTTCTTCAGCATCTGAATATGAATAGAATCTGGCCCTGGAGCAGAGGACCGTGATCGGCCAAGTGCGTTTTCGAGTTCCTGCATGGTGAATGGGGCATTATAACTTTCACAATTCGAGGAGCAGAAGTTAGGTGGCCTAGCCTCCTCTGCCTGTTTGCGGGGGAGGAAGGCAGGGTGGTAATGAGCGGAGCTCGAAACCTCTGCGAAAAAGCGGCCGAAGGCATTGGAGACAGCCTCAGGGGCCACAAGGACGTCATTCGCGACCTTCAAGCCAGAAACTGGTGAGTGGACCTTAGTGCCAGATAGCCGGCGCAGGCTACCCCAGACAACAGAAGAAGGAGTAAAACTGTTGAAGGTGCTTGTGAAAGCAGCCCAGCTGGCTTTCTTGCTTTCTTTGATAATACGACGACACTGAGCACGTAATCGTTTATAATTGATACAATTCGCCACTGTAGGGTGGCGTTTAAATGTGCGTAAAGCACGTCGACGAGCACGTAAAGCGTCTCTACATGCTGCGGTCCACCAGGGGACCGGTACGCGACGTGGAGAAGAAGGAGGGTGAGGGATGGAATATTCAGCAGCAGCGAGAATGACTTCCATGAGGTGTGCGACCTGACGATCGCAGCTTGTAAAGGTTTGATCCTGAAAGGTCGCCCTGGAAGAGAAGAGCCCCCAGTCTGCCTTGGAGATGGTCCAATTAGAGAAGCACGGAGAGGGGGTATGCTGCAGGAGATGGATAACACACGGGAAGTGGTCGCTCGAATATGTATCAGAAAGTGCATACCACTCAAACCGGCGTGCAAGTTGGGGAGTACATATAGAGAGGTCTAAATGGGAATAGGTGTGAGATGTGTCCAAAAGAAAAGTAGGGGCGCCAGTATTGAGGCAGACAAGATCGAGCTGGTTGAAAAGTCTGCTAACAAGGAGCCCCTCGGGCAGGATGCTGGAGAGCCCCAAAGGGGGTGGTGGGCATTGAAGTCTCCAGTTAACAAAAATGGTGCAGGTAGCTGAGCAATAAGTTGCATCACGTCTGCCCTGGTAACGGCAGATGACGATGGAGTGTAAACGGTACAAAAGGAAAATGTAAAAGTGGGGAGAGTAATGCGGATGGCAACTGCCTGCAGGCCGGTGTGCAACGTGATGGGATCGTAGTAAATATCATCCCGGACCAGCAACATAACCCCTCCATGAGCTGGGATACCTACCACAGGGGGTAGGTCAAAACGCACAGAGGTGTAGTGTGCCAAGGCAATTTGATCGCATGGGCGTAGCTTCGTTTCCTGGAGGGCTACGACGAGCGGACGGTGCAAGCGGAGCAGCAACTTCAAGTCCTCTCGGTTGGAGCGAATGCTGCGAATATTCCAGTGAATAAGTGCCATCGTAAGAAAAGGAAGATGAGAGAAGTGGTCACCTCGAAGGCCGCTTAGGGCCTGGCTTCGAGCGAGCACTGCCGCCGCTATCAGTAGGCGGACAGTCATCGTCCATTGGGTCTATAGGGTCATCGGCCATCTCGGGAGGATGGCCGGGAGGGGGAGCTCCCTCCGCCAGTGAACGGCCAGATGTACGGCTACCAGCGGTGCGGCCAGGCGAAACGGATGACGGCCTGGGGCGGCAACCGCTGGGTGGCGCAGGAGAAGAAATGCGCCGTGGCGGAGAAGGAGAACTGTGCTTCCTATGCGCCTTTTTGGAAGGACGTGTAGTGGAAGTACTGGTCGAAGGCTGGGAGGTCGAGGTACGGAGGAAGTCTGCACGGGATGGTTCCTTCTTGAAGGCCCGTGCATCTGACTTCTGGGTCTTCGTCTTAGCAGAAGCTGAGGAAGGTGCTCGTGTCTGTGGGGTGATGGGAGGAAGAGGAGACGTCGACCGCGCGATCTTAGCACTGGCCGAACGGACGACCGTGGTGCTGAAGGTCAGATCGCATGTCTGGGTTGCTACCTCCCGGGTAGTCCGAGGAGAGGCGAGGACAGTACTGTATTTCCCCGCTGGGAGCAGCGTGGGCTTCCTACTAGCCAATAGCTTGCGAGCAGCCGAGGTGGACACTTTCTCTTTGACCCGAATTTCTTGGATACAGCGTTCTTCCTTATAGACAGGACAGTCGCGGGAGGATGCGGCATGGTCACCCTGACAGTTCACACAACGAGGAGACGGAGGTGGACAGTCACCCTCATGGGCATCCCTGCCACAAGTGACACATTTAGCCGCATTGGAACAAGACTGTCGAGTGTGATTGAAACGCTGACACTGGTAGCAGCGCGTAGGTGTCGGGACATAGGGGCGAACAGTAATAGCCTCGTAGCCCGCCTTGATGCGCGATGGCAGCTTAACACTATCAAAGGTCAAGAAAATTGTCCGGGTCGGTACAAGGTCATTGTTGACCTTTTTCATGACCCTATGGACAGCCGTCACGCCCTGCTCAGCGAGGAATGATTGAAGCTCCTCGTCAGTCAATCCGTCGAGGGAGCTAGTATAGACTACACCACGAGACGAATTCAAAGATCGGTGGGCCTCCACCCGGACAGGGAACGTGTACAGGAGGGTGGCCCGAAGCAGTTTTTGTGCCTGAAAGGCACTCTCGGTTTCTAGTAATAAGGTGCCGTTACGCAACCTGGTACAAGATTTGACAGATCCGGCTATGGCATCTACGCCCTTCTGAATAACGAAAGGGTTGACAGAGGAAAAATCCTTTCCGTCCTCAGATCGAGAAACTACGAGGAACTGTGGGGCAGGCGGTAGTACTTTTGTCACTGTTGGCTGGTCACGTTTCCGTTTTTGGGTCGAAGTCGAAAGAGATAGAGTAGAATCCATTGCGGAGGAATCCCCCATGATTGCCAGCGTCTCCGATGGCGCGCTCCTTCCTTGTGGGGACCCTCTCAGAGGGCACTCCCGCCTTACATGTCTACCCAGGGCGGGGAATTACGCGTTACCCCGTCACCGGCTACGCGTGCGAACGCGTGGGTCGGCCTTCAGGCACGCACAGGGAGGAAGGAAGAAGAGGAAGAAGAAGAGAGAGAGGGAGAAAGAGGACAGACTGTCTCAAACGCCGAGGCGGAGACCAGAGAAGGCAAGGAGAAGAAGGCAATGAGAAAGCAAGGAGAAGGCAAGGAGAAGAAGGCAATGAGAAGGCAAGGAGAAGAAGGCAATGAGAAGGCAAGGAGAAGTCAAGGGAAAGAGGAAGGAAGACAGTGAGGTGGAGAAGAGCAAAGAAAGGAACCAACAAAAGGAAGGAAGAAACGAGAAGTGAAAAACCAAAAAGACCACGATGATAGGTCGTGGAACCGTCCGTCTCCGGACGCAGGCGCTAACCACCCCCGTGAGGGGGATGGACTCCTTTTAGTCGCCTCTTACGACAGGCAGGAATACCGCGGGCCTATTCTAATCCCCGGACCCGCAGGGTGGAAGACACATGTGTGTCATACAAATGTAAATCCACCTGATGATGGAGGTTTGAAACGTTGGCCGGCCGCTGTGGCCGAGCGGTTCTAGGCGCTTCAGTCCGGAACCGCACTGCTGCTATGGTCGCAGTTTCGAATCCTGCCTCGGGCTAGGATGTCTGTGGTGTCCTTAGAACTACTTAAACCTAACTAACCTAAGTTTAGGGGACTGATGACATCAGATGTTGAGACCCATAGTGCTTAGATCCACTTGAACCACTTTTATGAAACGTTAAAACGCGTCGTGGATATAAATAAAGAGTGACTGGTAACAGTAAACTTGTTTCATATAGTGTCAATAACTGTCGCGGCGGAGGCTACCTTAAAATTTTCGCATTTAAAGACTTCAATTTTTCCAGTGTTGCTAATTACGCCATAATATTCTTAAAATAAAATGATTTACACTATCAGGCGCCTTTGACCCATCACAAAATATATCAGGAGCCGATAATGTATGTCTAATGAATTAAGTGAATTATCACTATGTGTGTAAATGTCGTTCTGAGCATCTAAATCGTGAAGGAATCCTAACTGTGATTTTGAGAATATACACTCCTGGAAATGGAAAAAAGAACACATTGACACCGGTGTGTCAGACCCACCATACTTGCTCCGGACACTGCGAGAGGGCTGTACAAGCAATGATCACACGCACGGCACAGCGGACACACCAGGAACCGCGGTGTTGGCCGTCAAATGGCGCTAGCTGCGCAGCATTTGTGCACCGCCGCCGTCAGTGTCAGCCAGTTTGCCGTGGCATACGGAGCTCCATCGCAGTCTTTAACACTGGTAGCATGCCGCGACAGCGTGGACGTGAACCGTATGTGCAGTTGACGGACTTTGAGCGAGGGCGTATAGTGGGCATGCGGGAGGCCGGGTGGACGTACCGCCGAATTGCTCAACACGTGGGGCGTGAGGTCTCCACATTACATCGATGTTGTCGCCAGTGGTCGGCGTAAGGTGCACGTGCCCGTCGACCTGGGACCGGACCGCAGCGACGCACGGATGAACGCCAAGACCGTAGGATCCTACGCGGTGCCGTAGGGGACCGCACCGCCACTTCCCAGCAAATTAGGGACACTGTTGCTCCTGGGGTATCGGCGAGGACCATTCGCAACCGTCTTCATGAAGCTGGGCTACGGTCCCGCACACCGTTAGGCCGTATTCCGCTCACGCCCCAACATCGTGCAGCCCGCCTCCAGTGGTGTCGCAACAGGCGTGAATGGAGGGACGAATGGAGACGTGTCGTCTTCAGCGATGAGAGTCGCTTCTGCCTTGGTGCCAATGATGGTCGTATGCGTGTTTGGCGCCGTGCAGGTGAGCGCCACAATCAGGACTGCATACGACCGAGGCACACAGGGCCAACACCCGGCATCATGGTGTGGGGAGAGATCTCCTACACTGGCCGTGCACCACTGGTGATCGTCGAGGGGACACTGAATAGTGCACGGTACATCCAAACCGTCATCGAACCCATCGTTCTACCATTCCTAGACCGGCAAGGGAACTTGCTGTTCCAACAGGACAATGCACGTCCGCATGTATCCCGTGCCACCCAACGTGCTCTAGAAGGTGAAAGTCAACTACCCTGGCCAGCAAGATCTCCGGATCTGTCCCCCATTGAGCATGTTTGGGACTGGATGAAGCGTCGTCTCACGCGGTCTGCACGTCCAGCACGAACGCTGGTCCAACTGAGGCGCCAGGTGGAAATGGCATGGCAAGCCGTTCCACAGGACTACATCCAGCATCTCTACGATCGTCTCCATGGGAGAATAGCAGCCTGCATTGCTGCGAAAGGTGGATATACACTGTACTAGTGCCGACATTGTGCATGCTCTGTTGCCTGTGTCTATGTGCCTGTGGGTCTGTCAGTGTGATGATGTGATGTATCTGACCCCAGGAATGTGTCAATAAAGTTTCCCCTTCCTGGGACAATGAATTCACGGTGTTCTTATTTCAATTTCCAGGAGTGTATTATTTGTTACCAAATGGTCAAGTAGCCAGTTGTGTAACTCTTTAACGAGAATGCTCCAGAACGCTGGCAAAGGAAAACTGGATAGAAATTGCAACATTTCTGTACCTCAAGTCCTACGCAAAGCCTTAGCTTCAGCATATTTTAAGCCGCTTGCGAAATGTTCAGCTCATAAAACTGGCTACCCAAATGACTTCATATGTTACTAAGGTCTAAAGAACACTCTTTACATTACTCTGTTGATATATTATCAGAATTAGAATTTGTTTTTGATTTTGAAGCTTTTATGATGGATATTGGTTTTTATAGTGAGGTTAGCATAGCATCGCTTAATTTTAATGTTATCTCCCCCTCTTCGTCTACGACTATACCAGTTTTCTCCTTTGCTATATGAGACTTGTCTTTATTATGTCACGTGACGTACCTGTCTTTTTCCCATAATGCATTGTCTATATTAGTGGCTGCAATATTATGCAAAACCATTGATATAAGACCTGTTACTGATTGATGCATACAGTTTCCTATTTATTGTAAAGGTTATCTTTCAGAAATATATGGTTGCTTTGTAGATTTCAGACTAATCTGGAATACTTTTGAAGGAAAATGACTTTAAAATAAAGCAATGACTTGATTAATAAAAGTATTGTGTTTTTCATTCATGACATGAGCGTTACATACATGCTTTGTTCATGCCTTTGAGGAGTTCCTAAAATAATTAGTTTCGTCTTGCTGACTTTTGTGCCGGCTTCTGTGGGGTCAGCACTGTCACAAACAAGGAGGGATATAAGTTGCGATGGCCGGTGGCAGGAATCGAAAATGATTAAATTAACAGGAGTCTTTAGTTCAAAAAAGCAAGGAGCACAACTAAACTTCCTGTTATGAGGTATGTTCGTGTGCCTTCCGTGCGTCATATATGCAGGTACTTTTATACACTATTAATACTGGCAGAATGCAGGCCAAGTATCGTCTTCCTACTACTCAGTAATGATGCTCTCGAAGTCTGTGACAGAACTGGGGCCGACCGGCGACGGGCGGCTGGTTACGCCGGCGTTAACAGGGCACGCTGGAGGTGTGGCGCTGCCCGCTCTGTCCAGTGGCGCCTCCAGCGGTCCAGCTCCAGCTGTTCTGCAGGCGGTGCCGAGGAGACACCCGGGGGCGGCCTCGCCGTCCGCAAGATTACCTTAGGATGCGAATCTGGGGACAGAAAATCTGCACAAGAGTCTCGCAATCGACAAGCAAGAATCTGGACGGCGGCGCAGCAGTCCAGCAGGACATCGAAATTTTTGGCCCTTGCATGTATTTAATTCAAAGAATCGGTCCTCTCTTCCAGCGCCTGGTGGGGCCTAAAACTCTGAAGAGATTGCCGGCCGTTGGGGCCGAGCGCTTCTAGGCGCTTCAGTTTGGAACCGCTCGTCCGCTACGGTCGCAGGTTCGAATCCTGCCTCGGGCATGGATGTGTGTGATGTCCTTAGCATCTGAGGTCATCAGTCCCCTAGAACTTAGAACTACTTAAACCGAACTAACCTAAGTTCCATAGTGCTCAGAGCCATTTGAACCATCTGAAGAGATCACAACCAATAGGCACAACGCGATACTTGAGGGGCGTGAGAGGCGCCGTACGCTGTGGAGGGTGCAGCAACTGGAGCAGCGTGCTGGAGCAACTGGAGCAACATGGCGCCGCCCATGTAGGAGCTCCGCCGGCGACGGACCGTCGCGGGGCTGGGAGCGGTGCGTCGCGAAGAGGAGCAGCAGCGCTTTGTCCCGTGTGGAGCAGGCACGTACTTCGTTCGCCTGTTGCTTGAACGTACGCACAAATCGTGCGGGTTCTCCGTTCGGCTGATGATGAAACGGAACACTGGTGACGTGAGTGCTACCATGGACTGTACAAGGCTGTTCAAAGTTCTGAATCGTAAACTGTGGTCGTTTGTTTTTAACCAGCACTTCAGACAAACCTTCCAAGTAAAAAATAGGCGACAAAGGTTGAAAGGTACTAAGCGACGTAGTCGAGTTCATTGGCCACTGCAGACGTATATTTGCTAAAAGAATCCTCAAAAGTAAGTGTTCCAAAAGGGACGAGCAAAGCCAATATGCGCTCGTTGCCACGGCGACAGGGACTCTGACCGAGTAAAAAACCTTTGCGGCGGGGCCCATAGCGTTTCAGCACAAGAGCGAGTCTGTGAGGCCACCTCTTCAATCTGGGCGCCCATGCCAGGCCACGTACATTGTCGACGCCTACAATCCACCAACGTCCTTGGAGGAGCAATCGCAACACATTTTCTTGCAACACTTTAGGAATAAGCGCACCATTCCAGAGTCACCTTGTAATAAAATCACACTGTGCTAAGCGGAGAAGTTACGCGTACAAGCAAAATGACGGCGCACAAAAGATTTCGGAATATTTTTCACTGAACGAGTGCAGATGTAGTGCAACAAGGGTCAAAGTCACAGTCTGATTCTGTGGGCAGAGAAATTTTCCTATAGTTCAGTGGAAAAGTAGGTAAAAGTTCAATGTCCGGAGCATTTATCTGACAACAAGATGCGATAGTAGCATCGAATTCAGAATCACGACGAATAGCATGCGAATACTGATGGCCTTTCTCGGCTTCCTTACACGTGGGCTGGTACAATACTTCGTACTGATACTGTGAGAATAACAAATCCCAACGTTGCAGCATCTGAGGCGTGCGCAGTTACACTGAGTTTTCGGCAATAACTTCGAATCCCAAGCACTCGGCCTATCCCGCGAAGCAAATCTGTACGAGTGCAGAGTTCCGATTCTCTACGAAGAAGTGTCCACCGTCAAAGCTACAGGCTTAGCGGGATCGAAAAGAACAAGGCATCTGTCACTCAACAAGGCATTTTTAAGTTTCTGAAATACATTCTGACACTCTTTGCTCGTAACAAAAGGCAGGTTCTCTCGGTGCAAACGATGCAACGGAGCCGGGATCTGAGCTCCGTTGGCTGAAATTCGGATATAATGTGTCATCTCGCTGAAAACTAACAGCAATTCTGTCACGTTCCCCGGGTCAGAAGGTCCTCGATGGCCAGAGAATGTAACGGAGCGGGATGAACATCTTGGATGTTAAGAACATGCCCTAAATACTGAATTTCAATCTGAAAAAACCACGTTTCTCCAGGCGACACTTCAAACCTGCAGCTGAAAGTACTTGAAAAAGCATACGAAGGATTCTGATATGTTCCTGCGGTATATGTCCTGACACCACAATATCGTCCAAGTAATTTGAACAGAATGTAACTTTTGCAACAAGCTGTTCAAAGTAGTGTTGCTATATGGCTGGCGCGGAGGCGCTGCCAGAGGGTAAGCGCAAAACATTTGAACAGTCCTAAATGTGTGTTGACCACAAACACATTCTGACACTCCTCATCTCACAGAATTTGCAAAGACGCATCGCGTGAGTCGCTTTTTGTAAAACAGCGGCCTGCAGCAGGCCTGTCCAATAGTCACTCAGAGCGAGGCAACGGATAAGTATCAAGTATTGTGCTGTTTAAGACTTTCCGGACGTAGTAGCTGAGTCATTGTTTCATTGAGTCGCGTCGGATGTTGTTGTGGAAGCTGCACAATATTTCGACGAGACAGCTGAGCGTCATCTTCAGGTGCTCACTGCTGTGGTGGATGTGGGGAGAGAGATGGCATAATTTTGAGAGCGGACGATCTGGACGTGTGTCCATCAGAAAGAGTAAATTTGTAATATTGGATATCTTTGAACATTATTAAGGTAAATACATTGTTTGTTCTCTATCAAAATCTTTCATTTCCTAACTATGCCTATCAGTAGTTGGTGCCTTCAGTAGTTTGAATCTTTTATTTAGCTGGCAGAATATGGCGCTCGCTGTATTGCCGTAGTTCGAGTAACGAAGATTTTTGTGAGGAAAGTGATTCATGAAAGGTATAGCTTATTGTTAGTCAGGGCCATTCTTTTGTAGGGATTATTGAAAGTCAGATTGCGTTACGCTAAAAATATTGTGTGTCAGTTTATTGACGATCAGAATAAGTAAAGAGAGAAATGTCTGAGTACGTACAGTTCTGCTCAGCTGTTAGAAAAATTTATGAATGACAGGGCTGATAAACCTCTTACCTTATTAGATTTTCTAAGGGGATGTTTCATATGGCGATCCTGCCAGGATTGAAACCTGGAATCTTCTGGCTAAATGAAAGATTCTAACTACTGAAGGCACTAACTACTGATAGGCATAATTAGCAAATGAAAGATTTTGATATAGAACAAATAATGTATTTACCTTAATAATGTTCAAAAGTTATCATGTATACACCACTGGCCATTAATGTTGCTACACCAAGTAGAAAAGCAGATGATAAACGGGTATTCATTGGACAAATATATTTTACTAGAACTGACATGTGATTACACTTTCTCGCAATTTGGGTGCAGAGATCCTGAGAAATCAGTACCCAGAACAACCACCACTGGCAAAAATAACGGCCTTGATACGCCTGGGCATTGAGTCAAACAGAGCTTGGATGGCGTGTACAAGTACAGCTGCCCCTGCAGCTTCAACACGATACACCAGTTCATCAAGAGTGTAAGTAGGCTGTTTATGTTTTCTTATTGGCAACGTTACGTAGCGCTCTGTATGAAAATCACTGGCTGTGCTGTGTACAGTCTGTGGCTAGTTTGCATTGTTGTCTGCCATTGTAGTGTTGGGCAGTTAGATGTGAACAGCACGTAGCGTTGCGCAGTTGGAGGTGAGCCGCCAGCAGTGGTGGATGTGGGGAGAGAGATGGCGGAGTTTTGAAATTTGTAAGACTGGATGTCATGAACTGCTATATATATTATGACTATTAGGGTAAATACATTGTTTGTTCTCTATTAAAATCTTTCATTTGCTAGCTATGCCTGTCAGTAGTTAGTGCCTTCAGTAGTTTGAATCTTTTATTTAGCTGGCAGTAGTGGCGCTCGCTGTATTGCAGTAATTCGAGTAACGAAGATTTTTGTGAGGTAAGTGATTTGTGAAACGTATAGGTTAATGTTAGTCAGGGCCATTCTTTTGTAGGGATATTTGAAAGTCAGACTGCATTGCACTAAAAAAATTGTGTGTCAGGGTAAGCACAGTCTTGTATAAGTTTTTCAAAAGGGGACGTTTCATATGTCGACCTTTAGCCGAGGATACCTCACTGGAATCTTCTGATTTTTTTCCTTGTAGTTTGTGTAATTAGTGTAGCCTTTGTTTACTGCTAGCGCGTAATCATAGAGAGAATTTCCTTTGTACATGTAGTTTTTCATTGTTGTACAGTAAAACAGTTGTGACATGCATGTGGATTTGCACCAAGTATTTCGCAGCTGCGCTTGCAATTAACTAGACATTATTTTCAGTGCTATGTACATGTGTTCTCTTATTTTTGCTCTTCAAATTGTGTGTTTCTGTGTTATGTGAAATATTGTGACAATAATGGCGTGTGAAAAACGTAATACTAGACTCCATAGTAAACTGAGAAATGACAGTGAAGACGAAAGCAGAGTGTTAGCGCCACCATGTAATGAATTAACTAATGTTCGAAGTAGTAATTTGGTAATTGTGCATAGGGAAATGGAGCGGACCGCAAATAATGGTGTAGGCAGTGAAACAATTAGTGAACAGGGAAGCATTATCGATCGAGCGGTCGGCAACAGCTCGCCTCAGGATTCCGAAATGACAGGACATAATCTTGCAAATACTGTAGATTCAGGTTTTGCGTCCTCACCGTTTTCTCAAATAAAGCAAGACACATTTTCTGCTTTTCAAAATGCGAATATTGCCGGTTCAAATGCACTGCCGAATAGCACTGAGGAACATGTTTCAGACACCAGTGCACTGTTATTACAGTTAATGCAACAAATGGGACAAGGGCTACAAAAGTTAGACACAACACTTGAACAAAATCAGAAACAAATGGGACAAAATCTTCAAAAGTTAGACACAATGGAACAAAATCTTCGGAAGTTAAATCTTCACGTGTTTGTTCCAGTGTGGTGTCTAACTACTGAGTTACATAACATTGAATCGAAATGTTTAAAAAGTCTGTAATGACGTAAAAACACAAATTTGTGAGCATTTCCAACCTATTTTTTCGCGTCATGAAAATGCATTACAGAACCACGGAGCAGCCATAAAAGAACTCCAAACTATTGTTCATGAAAATCACGACACCTTGCAAGCTAAAATTAACTCAGTTGCATCAACCGATTCGGTTACGCAACTTGCAAAAACTCAGAAAAACTTAAAGGACACAGTAGATACGATTTCAACACAAATGGACACTCTGAAACTTGGTTCAGAAAAACACACTGAGGAAATGTGTTCACTATCGGAGAAAGTAGCAGAACTTTCGGATCAGTTCACTAACTTATCTACAAAGGTAGATGATCTGAATGACACAAGACCTGTAGCCTTCACGGACACTGAAGAGTATGAACAAATTAGAAAATTCAAACAAAATCAAAATCAAATCAATACACAGTACAAAAGAGAAATTTGGGAACTACAAGATCAGTTGCCACAAGTAATACAAGAATTACGTATTTCAGAGGACACTCGCGCTCCAGTACGGGAAGAGGGACATAGAAATACGGAGCAGCCACTAAATAATAACACAGGACACTTCGGAAATTATGAAAGAAATTGGCAAGGTACACCGAATTTTGAGATGGAACCGCCGAAACGACGTAACAATGACCGACATGCGACTCGCCGACATGATGATTTTGACTATAAGCTGTTCATTACTACACGTAAATTCAAAACATTTAAGAATTCTGGCAACGATATTCATCCACAAGCATGGCTCCATCAATTCTCTCATTGTTTTCCTCCCAACTGGTCATTAGAGCACAGATTAGACTTTATGTGTGGCTATTTAGAGAATGAACCAGCTGTAAGAATGCGATCGGTCATTCACGATTGCCACAGTGAAGGGGAATTTGTCATGCCTTCCTCTCAGCATATTGGTCTCAAGCTACACAAGACCGGGTAAAACATAGCATCATAATGATGAAACATTTCGAACAATCTGAATTTTCCTGTCTTGTGAAATATTTTGAAGACGTGTTGCACAAGAATCAATACCTGTCAAACCCATACAGCCCCTCAGAACTCATCCACATTTGCTTAATCAAATAACCTGAACATTTACGACATATTATTTTGGCAGGACGCTGCAAAGACGACATTGAAGCTTATCAGGGACTCATACAAGAGCTGGAAATTGACACTGCCAATCGCGGAACGCGAAAACAGGAACACAACAATTACAGGTCACATCAGTCTCAGTTCCGCGATGACAGAAATAATAGCTGGACACAAGGCTATTCTCACAACACAAATCGTGACCAAAACAGACACCCGTATGACAACCACTGGCAGAGTAATAGTTACAGAGAAATATCGCATTTCCATAGTAATGAATATGATAGAGATAACCATGGAAACAGACAATATGGGAACCAAAGCAATTATTATCAAGGGAGACAGAATAACTTCAGACGCAACAGTTCGGCGCACAGTTACGATTCAGGGAGAAATTCTCCACCACGTGACGGACAAGGAAGAAACTACGGAATCTACCGACATGACGACAGACGATATATTGGTAACGACAGACCTGAATTGCATCAGAACTGGCGGGATTTAAACAGGGCAGGGCCTTCTCGGCAAGGTGAATTTGTAGAAGTTAGGTCTCATAATCCCAATGACGACGCGCGCCAACAAAGAGACAGACAATGACTCGCACCGCAGGCAGCCGCGTGCGCCGGCTGGCTCAGAGAAAAATAACATAGACGCTAACCCTGAGAAAAATTCCAGTATTCTTTACCGACGTATACCGCATGATAATTGCATTCAAGTTGAAACTCTGAGTACTATGAAGAGTAAAAGATTGCACCACATTTCACATGTAAAACCGTTTATTGGCAGATAATCTGCTTTTTAACTTTGTCTTTGCCATAAAACTTTTCACTTCACATATCTAGTATGCTTTGTCAGACTTAAGAAACTGTTACCATGCAACAATGTTTGAAGTTAAATATTAAGTCAAGAACCTGGGCAACTTATTTAGACAGTAATTACGAATGCATTGTTATAGTGAACAGACGACACAGTGTTGTACATTCTTGCAACAAGTTGCACGATTACGTGATGACTATCAGACTTACATACTTAGAACATATACTGGCACTGCTAATGGGATTTTAATGCAACATTTTGGTTTACTTGAAAATACATTCTGGATTTAAAGCACTTTCTGTGAGATACCAGATGACACAGTGGTTAGTTTATGTGACAGCTACACGATTTTATCACGACGCTACTAAAGAGTGACAATTCACAATGTTGCTTTTGCGGTGTTTCTGTTTTATATCTCCACAGTTTTTCTGTATTATTCTGGAAAGTAAAACATGTTTTAGTAGTAATTTTTGTGGTACAGCTACAATGAGACAGTCTTTTTCGTAGCACAACAATACGTCACATTATAGTACTTTCTTGATCACGGTAAGGTATGTAATAACTACGATATCTATACGCAAAGCATTTCACTTTTGTTTATCATGAGATAACTACATTGACTTCTGCAGAACTTAGCTTTCGGAGGACGATAACTACGACACTTCCACAGAGATTATCTTACAACAAGACGCACAGTTTAGCGCTACAGTACACGTATTTGAGTGATTAAAAATAAATGTTTTAAGTACAAAATTAAAGATATTTGAAGTACAACGATACAAAGGTTTTCCGTGATACAGATTACAGCAATGGAATGAAATGTAACACCAGAGGGTATAATTACATTAATCTTCATGGGGCTACACGCTTACTTTGAGTACCATGTGTTTGGCAAGCACAAGGAGCCCTAGCAAATATGGTATTTCCTTATACAACTTTACACATCAGTACCATATTTCTCTAACACACAAATTACACAGCTATCTGATCATTTAACTGAGAGATAAACATTTCTTGTACTACATCAGTGACACATGTTTACACAATTACACACTTGGCTAACTACACACTTATGAACAGTTCACAAAGTACAGACAAAATACAATTTCATATTTTTTTTGGAACCATTGTGATACTATGAGAGCTTTGAATGATGTATTTGGTAAGGGAGCATGATTTTAAAGTACGTTTGAGGTAGATGACACTATTGAAACGAGCAGAGAATTTTTTTAGGTTTTGACATTATTGTAGAAAGCTACGACGTTTTTAAGATTTGACTGAGGTGTTATGATGTTATTTTTATGACGACGATGTGTATTATGCTGTTGAGGTATGTTTATGATCAATAATTTGATGCTACCCTATATGAGGAATTTTATTATGCTGCGTATTTATTATGATGAAATATTGAAGAAGTGTCGACGAATACGTATATGAATAATTGGTAGTGGTTAGGGACTCTGATTTGTGGAGAAGGATGTTGGAAACCAAGAATCGTACTTTAAGAGTTATGAAATGTGTGTAAATGCGTGAATGTATCACAATGACGACGAAAACTTTTTGAACACTGTTATATTCATAGGATTTTGTTTCTACACATTTGCAAAGCAAATTCTCGACCTGTGAAATTTTTTTATATAAGACTGTCACTGTAATGCAAACTGGTGTCGTAAATATTTCAGTAAGAAAGGTAAGTGACCTTGACGTAATGCGTTTTGGGCGCCCAGCTGAGTGATAGTCGTCTGACAAAAGAAAGCCATTAGATGGAAAATAAAAAGCGGCCAATATCCTCGCTATTGACATTTCTTTGTCGAAAGCATCGCAAATACGACACGCTCAAACTTGAAAACATATGATAACACTGTGGAGCTCTTAATTTATGATATTTACTGAAATGCCTAATGAAATGACGAGAAATATTTTTATGTCTATACAACTGATTATGACTACTGTCTTTCCAGTTGATTTTTTTTACTACCTTATGAAGTGCCATATAGCTAATGAATGATGTTTCATGCCTTCCTTTGTACATATTTGCTCATTTTCTTTAATATCTAGTTTCTAGGTGCACTGCAAAAAAAAATGGTTCAAATGGTTCTGAGCACTATGGGACGTAACTGCTGTGGTCATCAGTCCCTGAGAACTTAGAACTACTTAAACCTAACTAACCTAAGGACATCACACACATCCATTCCCGAGGCAGAACTCGAACCTGCGACCGTAGCGGTCATGCGGTTCCAGACTGTGGCGCCTAGAACTGCACGGCCACTCCGGCCAGCAGGTGCACTGCAGCATTGGTTATTATAAAATTTAATAGATGTACTTATATCACTATTTTCTGTCTACAGACCCAGTAAAGAATACGTTTATGATATACTTTCTTAGAAAAGAGAGCGCAAATAGACATGTCCCTTCACAGGAATTGCATAAATATTTTTTTTTTAATGGCTTGGTAGCTTTCTTGCAGAGTAAGTTTTTTGATGCATCACTCTAGTGTTAAGATGTGACATAGGTATTAAACACGGCCATTTTTAGTGTAATATTTTTTCTGCTTGAGCTTTGTCATGTTTAGGTATAAGTTATTTCATTTGCTGCTGCTGCTGTTTGCCAGGCATAGTGCTACTAAATTTCACTTTACATTACTCTGTTAAGCCAGTTTTACTATTGATTTATTTTTGTTTACTGCTAATTGCCTTATATTAGTTGTAATATTGCTGCTTGCTTTGCTAATTTGCATTTTTTTTGTCATTGCTGTTTGTGTTAATTGTTTTGTGCTGCTGCATTGCCTCGTCCCTTAGTTTAGCATCTGAGCTCAGTAGGTTTAAAGTAGCTTAAGATGGGGTAGGCTATATAAGAGAACGAGTTGTGATGAACTGGAAGAAATGCATTGAGAAGCTCTAAGATACTGGTTTGGCCAAAAGGTATTTTGAAAGAGGATATGAACAAAAAAGTAGGGTTTAGGGACAACAGGTTTAGGTAGGATTTTATTGGAAATAAACGATGAGGTAAGATAATGGAAAATAAATAATGAGGTAAGAAATATGTGAACATATAAATACAGAAAGCAAGCTTGGATAGAATTTTTTTGGTGGAAACAAATGTTGAAATAAGAGGAACGATATATGGAATGAAGTTTTGGGGTGGACTGCAGTACCAAATGTCACACTGAAAACAAACCCTGTCCTGTATTTTTGTGTTATTACACTATGTGAATTTGTGTTTTTCCTGTCTTAATAACATATTATCAGAAACATTCTACAACATAACTCTTATTAGCTAAACACATTTTCTTTGTAAAGATGTTTAGACATTATTTATTCTGTTCTGTTTTAATGCTCTTGTGTGAAGTTGATGTTTCGAAAGTTTTTCTGATATTTTATGTATGTATTCATGTCATAATTCCTGTAAAAACATGTTAATACAGATAACATTTGTAGTACAAGCTTTACAAAAGAATCGATATGTTATGTTCTTTAATGATGTATTTGGTACCTTTGTAATTGTATTCTTATGTTATAAAATTGTAATTGACACCAGTTCATCTTATTATTAACTTGTAAGTTCCATTTCACTGCACACGTTTCTGTTGGTCATAGTATATGGACAATATGTGAGAAGTAGGGACTGTTAGTGTTTGCACGTGTGTTAATAATTCAGCAAGGGACTGGACAACAGCATTGCTGGTTCTAAGGACTATTCCAAAAAACTTTATGAGTGCACAAGTGGTGGTTTATGGACTTACTATATTGTCCACGAGACTCTTCAATGGTGATTGTGCACCTGCACAGTCGCAACAGATGGCTGCTGGCCGTCTCTACAAGGACTGAAGTGGGTTTGCACCTTCGATGACTCACCAATACAATTATTTCTACAAGGACTGCAGTGGGTCTGCACCTCTGGTGGCCCACCAATACCATACCCTCTACCAGGACTACAGTGGGTCTGGTCTGTGATGACCTACCTACCAATATTCTTCATAACTTCGACTGCTCTGCTGTGGGTTTGCTCTGTTGTGGCGCATTACCTGTCTGCATGTCAAGAGTCAGCACTGTCTTTCCGTTGGAAGGACAACACTACTTCTTCAAGACTGCATGGAAATCCACTATTTGCGTGTGCATTCTCTTTTACTGCTCAGAGTTTGAGAAAAAAAAAACACTGAAATTTTACTGTGATGAATGATCAGGACTGTCTTTATGGACTGTGAGAAAATTTTAGCTTTTGACCAACATTGTATCAATAAGTGTGTGTATTTGATATCTTTGTTATTGTAATTATGAAAAATTTTATCAAATCATTATTGGCCACTGCCCAAAACAATTTGTAAAATTTTTTGTGGGGAGCATGGGGGCTATGTAAGTAGGCTGTTTACGTTTTCTTATTGGCAACGTTACGTAGCGCTCTGTATGAAAATCACTGCCTGTGCTGTGTGCAGTCTGTGGCTAGTTTGCATTGTTGTCTGCCATTGTAGTGTTGGGCAGCTTGATGTGAACAGCGCGTAGCGTTGCGCAGTTGGAGGTGAGCCGCCAGCAGTGGCGGAGTTTTGAAATTTGTAAGACGATGTCATGAACTGCTATATATATTATGACTTAAGGTAAATACATTGTTTGTTCTCTATTAAAATCTTTCATTTGCTAACTATGCCTATCAGTAGTTAGTGCCTTCAGTAGTTTCAATCTTTTATTTAGCTGGCAGTAGTGGCGCTCGCTGTATCGCAGTAATTCGAGTAACGAAGATTTTTGTGAGGTAAGTGATCTGTGAAACGTATAGGTTAATGTTAGTCAGGGCCATTCTTTTGTAGGGATTTTTGAAAGTCAGATTGCGTTGCGCTAAAAATATTGTGTGTCTGGGTAATCACAGTCTTGTATAAGTTTTTCAAAAGGGGACGTTTCAAGAGTAGTGACTGGCGTATTGTGACGAGCCAGTTGCTCGGCCACCATTGACCAGACGTTTTCAATTGGTGAGAGATCTGGAGAATGTGCTGGCCAGGGCAGCACTCTAACATTTTCTGTATCCAGAAAGGCCCTTACAGGACCTGCAACGTGCGGTCGCGCATTATCCTCCTGAAATGTAGGGTTTCGGAGGGATCGAATAAAGGGTAGAGCCATTGGTCGTAACACATCTGAAATGTAACATCCACTGTTCAAAGTGCCGTCAATGCGAACAAGAGGTGACCGAAACGTGTAACCAATGGCACCCCAAACCATCACGCCAGGTAATACGCCAGTATGGCGAAGACGAATACACGCTTCTAATGTGCGTTCACCGCGATGTCGCCAAACATGGATGTGACCATCATGATGCTGTAAACAGAACCTGGATTCATCCGAAGAAATGACGTTTCGCCATTCGTGCACCCTGGTTCGTCGTCGAGTACACCATCGCAGGCGCTCCCGTCTGTGATGCAGCGTCAAAGGTAACCGCAGCCATGGTCTCAGAGCAGATAGTCCATGCTGCTGCAAACGTCGTCGAACTGTTGGTGCAGATGGTTTTTGTCTTCCAAACGCCCCATCTGTTGACTCAGTGATCGAGACATGGCTGCACGATCCGTTACGGCCATGTGGATAAGATGCCTGTCATCTTGACTGTTAGTGATACGAGGCCGTTGGGATCCAGCACGGCGTTCCGTATTACGCTCCTGAACCCACAGATTCCATATTCTGCTAACAGTCACTGGATTTCGACCAACTCGAGCAGCAATGTCGCAATACGATAAACCGCAATCGCGATAGGCTGTAATCCGACATTTATCAGTGTCGGAAACGTGATGGTACGCATTTCTCCTCCTTACACGAGGCATCACAACAACGTTTCACCAGGCAACGCCGGTCAATCGCTATTTTTGTATGATTAATCGGTTGGAAACTTTCCTCATGTCAGCACGTTGTAGGTGTCGCCACCGGTGCCAACCTTGTGTGAATGCTCTGAAAAGCTAATAATTTGCGTACCACAGCATTTTCTTCCTGTAGGTTAAATTTCGTGTCTCTAGCACGTCATCTTCGTGGTGTAGCAATTTTAATGGCCGGTAGGGTATATATCAGTTCATGATATCCAGTATTACAAATTTACTCTCTCTCATGTACACACGTCCAGATCGTCCGCTCTTAAAATTCTGCCATCTCTATCCTCACATCCACCACTGCTGGCGGGTCAGCTCCAACTGCGCAACGCTATGCGCTGTTCACATCCAACTGCCCAACACTACAATAGCAAATGTTCCCACAATGGAAACCAGCCACAGACTTCACACAGCGCAGCCAGTGATTTTCATATAGAGCGCTACGTGGCGTTACCAACATAAAAACCTAAACAGCCTACTTACAATCTGAACATACGACGTAGCCCTGGTGAGCGCTGCCTCGTAGAGTGCATTCGTCCAGGACACGCTGGCCCCACCACAGACATTATGGTGTGAGGAGCGGTAACCTACGACTCTCGCACACGTTTGGTGTTTCCGGAGGGAACGCTAACCAGCGCTTGATACGTACAGAGTGTCGTTAGACCCGATCTTTAGCCGTTCTTGCAACAGAAAGGTACTACTGGCCGTCAAACGCTATGTGGTCTACAAGATGTGCAGCAACTTCCATGTACTGCACAATCTCCGGTCTCCGACCGAGCACGTTTGGGATGTGATGGGACGAGAAGTGACAGTGCGACTAGTCGACCAACTACTACAGTACTACGCGAACGAGTCGACCAGGCGTGGAATAACATACCCCAGGACAGTACTCCCCATCTGTACACTGACTGGATGCAGGGTCCGTACCTCTACTGCCGCCTGTGGAGGCTACACGACGTACCAACATGGTGATGCAGCATGGACTGATGCTTGATGCCTCATAACCTCTCGTGCTGTTGATCTGTAAATATAATCATTTCATCCACGCGATATGTAGCAATAAATTTTGAGTGAACTGTAAAGCCCAAAAAAGTGCACTAATATTTGTTCTGGAAGTTTACTCTGCATAACCTCCCCAGAAATCTGTCGTTCTAAGAATAGGAGCTAAGTGCGTTTTCGAGCACTCTAACATGATGCTACTCCAGGCGGGTGTTAAATGAATGTGCGCAACGGAAAATAATAAACGCTAAAATGAAGATTTGACCCTGTCTGACTACCCCCTGAAGCAGACCTTAGGATCTCTTAGTTCTATAAATTACAATCTAAAACATAAACGAATGATGAACGCAACTAATCCTACTAAATGATAAACGTTGTGCCTACTTATATGATTATTGTAGATTAAAAGAAACCTTTATATTACAAGTTTACATTTCCTAAGTGAAGTTACTGATCAACTGCCCAACGCTGTCCCTTATTATGATGGCGCGGTCTAATAGCAATAACGAGGAATGACAGACTTCATCTACGTACAAAACACTAGAAGACACTACTTTCAAGGATGACCTACAGTGGTGTGCAACCTCAGTGGAAATAAACTAACGTGATCGCAAAATGGCTCTGACCACTATGGGACTCAACATCTATGGTCATCAGTCCCCTAGAACTTAGAACTACTTAAACCTAACTAACCTAAGGACATCACACAACACCCAGCCATCACGAGGCAGAGAAAATCCCTGACCCCGCCGGGAATAAACGTGATCGCAGTTGTCTAGCTTTTACAGCCCGGATGAGCTGAAGCAGTTTACTTCGACGCACCGGACGCAGTACACACGGTAATATCGTAATGGTTCTCGTACTCGTCTGAGACGATGGAAGAACTCCAGCCACAAATAAACTCTTTCAAACAGTAGGACAGCAGAAGACGGTCCTCTGACTGATATACTGTAATAATATCTTCTCCTCTCTGTGTTCTACAGACGAGAAACGCGCTCCCAACCACAAGGAAGGACTTCAAATAATGTCTCAACGTAAGTATAGGCAGAGGAAGTGCTCTCAATTACTGAACACTGCGTACTCAACGATGACTTCCAAACCGGAATCGTATAGGTTCGCAACAGTACAGTTCCTAACTGTTCTAGCTATAAACTCTAATGAGAACAAAGACAGCACGTCCGTCTGTACCAACAAAAGCTGATATCGAGCGACCGTCAGACACGGGCGCTCACAACGGAAGACCACGTCTCTCCAGCGCTGGCATCCCAGCAAGGCTTGGCTTCCCACCATCCGAAAACGAATCATATTCCCGAAACCACGAAATATTCTCCCTCTCTACCGATTCTTCCGAACGCCGACCAACCATATTTTAGTCTTTTGTCGTCCAGCGCGGAAAGTTTGCGAGGAAAATCCTATATCGTACAATGGTACGCTTCTGAGTAAAATCCTGGGAAATAACCCAGCCTTCGTGTTTCCGAGGTGTCGCTTCAACGTTCTTCTCACCTGTGTCCAAGATTTTCAGCGTTCGGAAATATTATCCGGTTATCCTTCCGGCCCCTACTACAATAACGGCCGGCCGTCACCCTATTGTGCTCCATAGCTCAGGTGCTACGACGTCCGTCTTGCTATTTCCTGTGTTTAAACAGGACCAACACACCTGTGGGCCTTCCACCCAGTCCTTTAGTTCCCCCAGCCGTTTCATTTCCACTGGCGTTCCAACCTCTACTAGTATAGGCAATCATTCATGCCGCCGTTTTTATAGTAAATACACTCCGTCATCTTTCATGCAATAAGGGTTAACAATTATTTACAAGATGTACGTGATAATGTCAGTCTCCTCTATATATTCGTATATACGATGTACAACCTATCACGTCATACCTAATTGTGTTTGCAGATCACGTCAAAGTATGTCGATGAGTGCTTGTAAGGTGCGAAATTATAGCCACCTTACAATACCAACACCTAACGAACTATTTTGTACTGAGATGGAGTAATTCTTATAGTACTACCTTATCCAGTACAAAAATCATATGACTATCAATTGTCTGTACAAGCGAACTAATAAGAATACAAGGGCAGAGGAACACTTGAAACGATATTTTTTCAACAGTCATTCTGTATTCATTCATGGGTTTACTGCCATAAACTTACTAATTACATGTTTATTACAGTATGTTTAATCTTTATGTTGGGACATTTTTCCGAGACGTGACAGTTAGATAATTTATTTTGACATTGTATATTCTAACGTTATAAAAAATTTTAATACTGTTTCAAAAATGGCAGTTCCCGTCTTCCTTTAGATTTAATGCCCACGTTCTCTATCATTCATCCACCCCTAAGACATAGGTTGAGGCAAGAAATATTAAAGTAAATTCTCCTTACCTTTTCAAAGTGATCAGCCAAAAAATTATATGTGCTTTATTTAGCCATTAATATGCAAGACAAGCAGTTACATCAATTATTCAAGAGGTTATCTATTGTTCATTATACAAATAAATAAAATTCTATGAAACAGCTCCGTAATTTTTGCTTGGTCATATTTATGCTCTTGGTCTACATCACAAAAAAAACAAAAAAAAATCATTTCACAAACTGATTGACCAAGTATAGTGTTACCCTAACGTGTATGATCTTTAAATATTTCCAAAATCTATGTTCTAAAGTGTTCTTTGACGACTGCATTTACATTTACTGTGACAATATTAGTAATAAGAGGTCGGACAGACCACCAATTTATCTAATGTGTTTTTTCACAGTGTGTTAAATGTAATACATAAAATAACAACCCATAGCATCATTAACAAAGAAATGTCAAACGATAATTTTACATAAATGCATACACAAATAAAATTCTGGAAATACGCAAATAGATAAAAACAGTGAAGGACATCGCATCATTATCAAAGAGAATGTCAAACAATATTTTACATGAATACATAACAAATATTTTCTTAAGAATACCCTGAAAAATTAGTAAAAATCCTACACAAATGGTAGATATCGGAAACTTTTCGATGTCTCTTTACTATTTGCTTTGTTTTATTATTACTCGCGTAACAACTAATATATGAGATAAAATATGTTGCTACTAAAAGAGCCCGAAATACCTTTTAGTGATGCTGTGTTGTGGCTTTCTTCGGATCATTAGTATTCAACAAAACAAAATAGATTATGTTCTTATTGTTCTGGATCTGGCTTTCTATTAAAGGAACATTTTTTCGTTGAGTTCACCATATCTTCCTTACTTTATAGTTATTGAAAAGGTTATTGAAAATTACTTCGTTGTTAATATTGATGTTACAGTACGCAATGATTGTTCAACATCAAAATTTTGCAGTGGATTTTTGTTAACAGTAAAACACCAGTAAGTACCACAACTAACACGAGAACATGAGACTATTGTCATAGAAAAAGATGTTTTTACTATAAGGTTTGCCAGACCAGAACTACGCACAGCAAGATTTCTTTTATGTTATGAAGGTAAATTATCTTTTTGCACTGTTAATAATAAATTACCAGCAGCCCGCGTCAACCTGCAAAACGCATCATAAAATATGCTGCTCTGCTCTGCAATTCCGAAAGCTGAAAGAAATAATTTTAGTTCACTATTACCTGCCCGCTTCTTTGTGGTATGATTGATTTCATTTAATGCAGTTTGAATGCGCCGCGGCAGCGGCTCGTTCGTTCGTAGCGCAGCTCTGCACTACGAATAATATTTAAATAACTGAAAATGTCTCAAAGGGATGGGATAAAATACCAGGCAAGCTTCTTACAAATCATAATGCAAGGTTTCACTAAGTAACTCTATTCAAAACATTGAAAGAAATTAAGTTATTGCACACCTTTCCAAAGCTATGTCTAATGGCGTCCCTCTCACAATCTTGACAAAAGAATGCTACGCAAGCGTACAATATAACGTCACAGGCTCTTCCTACTCACGTAACTACAAGAAGACGACAGAGAAATTAATGTTCGTTCTGTACTATTTATGCTAGTCACATATTCTCATCTTTGTTTGATATTTAAGAAGTATCGTCTGTGGCGGTTTCAGTACTCGCCGACACAGATATTATCTAAAAAAAAATAAAAAAAACAGTACATAATTTTATACAAGAACAAAACATGACACATAATGCTTTCTCTTTATTACATAATATGTCTTTTGCTAAGAGACGTTACAAACTGTTAGTTTGTGGGTGTAACTGTTCAGTGTTCACTACATTATGCACCTTTTTCACGAAGAGTCACACACTTATTTGGATTTCACAACACTCTTTAGTCTTCATTTGTGTACGGAGATGAACGCTACTGTTTTTTGTGAAGTTTAGGACGCGAAGATTGTTCGAGATCAAATACTGACTTGTAAAGGCAACATGTACGGACCCTCAGCCGATTACGAAATAAATCTCGGGTGAACAGCGTGGTATGAGTGTGCATAGGACACAACATTTCGGCAATCGACCACGTTGCCATCATCAGGTGCGTTGATGTACGGACTGGCGGTGGGCCGGCGCCATGTATATAGGACAATCCCTCTCCCGCTCCTGCCTCAGGCGCTTCCTATGAGTCGGTGCGGTCCGCACCCCGCTCGCGGTCCAGGTACAGCGTCCGTTCTCCCGCCGTCTGGGCGCTGCGTCCTAGGTCTCCTCGTTCAGGAGGGTCTGCCGGCACCGCTCTCGTTATTCTTGCCTCCTCCCCCGAAGTCGGTATTCTCTGGGAAATATCCTGTTTCTTATTAATCCGGGTGACCGCGGGTTCCCACGCGCTGCTAAGGATGTAACCGCTGTCACTACTTAGTTGTGGCTCCCTTATTCTGATCTCTATGGCTTCTTTGATGACAGTCCCAGTATTTGGAAGTTGTGTCAGGACTTTGGTTTGGTCATAACCATGCTGTGGAGTTCCGACAGGCAATGATCAGCGATTGCCGACTTATTGGGCTGTTGCAGTCTAGTGTGCCGTTGACGTTCTCGGCATCGGTCCTCAATGGTACGAATGGTTTGACCTATGCATACACTACCGCATTGGCAAGGTACCTGATAAACCCCTGATTTACGTAGACCAAGGTTGTCCTTGACACTACCAAGTAGGCTCTTGGTTTTGCTTCGAGGACGGAAGACGGTTTTCACTTCGTGTTTACGTAAAATGCGTCCAATTTTTTTCCGGATAAGGCCCCACAAAACGGAATAACAGCTAGGGCCGCCTCCTCCTGAGGCTCATCCTCAGTTTCCACCGGTGCTGCAGGTGTGGGATGTAGAGCCTTCCGAATTTGCCCCTCCTTGTAACCGTTCCTCCGAAACACGGTCTTCAGATGGTCCAATTCTTGTTGGAGACTGTCCCTGTCGGAGATGGTGTGAGCTCTGTCTTCAAGCGCTTTCAGCGCGCCATTCTTTTGTGCCGGGTGGTGGCAACTATCTGCATGTCGGTACAAATGGGCGTGTGTCTTCTTCCTATACACGCCGTGGCCCAAAGTGCCGTCAGCTCGTCTTCTAATCAAAACATCTAGGAAAGGGAGCATCCCATCCGTTTCGATCTCCATGGTGAACTTTATATATAATGTGTGAGGAAGTCTGCCAGTTTATCTCTTCCTTGTGGCCAGATAACGAAGGTATCATCCACATATCTAAAGAAACAGATGGGTTTTAGATGTGCTGATTCAAGAGCATCCTCCTCGAAATGTTGCATGTACATATTTGCGACAACGGGTGAGAGTGAATTCCCCATGGCTACTCCTTCTGTTTGCTCGTACTATTCACCGTCAAATAAGAAGTAAGTTGACGTCAGAACGTGTCTGAAAATCTTGGTGGTCTCTTCGTCAAATTTCTGCCTGATGAGTTCCAAGGATTCTTGTAACGGAACTTTAGTCAATAGAGATACCACGTCGAAGCTCACCAGTATGTCAGATTCCTTAAGCACAAGGTTGTTGATGCGTCCCAGGAAATGTAATGAGTTATGGATATGGTGTGTACATCTCCCAACATAAGGGCTAAGCAGTTGTTTGAGGTGTTTGGCGGGAAGGTACGTTGGTGCACCAATATTGCTGACAATGGGACGTAACGGAATCGACTCCTTGTGCACCTTCGGCAGTCGGGCAGGTCTAGGAGGAACGGCAGCCCTCGGGCGTAGCTTCTTGGTAATCTCGTCAGGGAAGCCGGAATCCTTGAGAAGCGCGAGAGTCTTCCTTTCGACCCTCTTCGTAGGATCGATGTCAATCTTGCGACATGCGCTGTCATCAAGTAGGACCCACATCTTCTCAGCATAATCCTGTCGGGATAGGATCACTGTTGCGTTGCCCTTGTCTGCAGGTAATATTACTATGTCTGGATCTTCTCTTAGCAACCGTATGGCGGCCCTCTCCCTGTAGGAAATGTTCGGATTCATCAGTTTTGTTTTGGTTAGAGCTCCGCAGGTTTCGCGACGAACTTCTTCAGCAGCTTCAGGTGGAAGTCGAGCAGCTGTTTGTTCTACGGTGCTAATGATGTCAGCAATGGGTACATCTTTAGGAGTCGGAGCGAAATTAAATCCTTTCTTAAGAACCGAAATAGCGTCATCATCCAGTTCCTCGTTGATGAGACTGATGATGGTCTTTCCGCTGCCATCAGAAGGTTGTTTCTCCGATATACGTTCAAACTTGGATGCCTGTCGTTCGATTGACTTCCGCTGGGTTGAGTCCGCTGTGGCTCATGTGATACCATCAATCCAATTCCACGTCCAGGGGTTGAACCGGTTGGCCAGTTGTAGATGTAACTGTGGGAGTTCTTTGTTGGTAGTGTCCAAGCACCACCACGTGAAGCGAACGCTCTCTCGTACCAAAGCTAGGCTGGCACGTTTCTTGATTCTTCTGGCCCCCGCTTAGTCGATGTGATGATTAACGTTAGCAAAATTCGGTACCACACGTTCTTCTCGGCACTTCGTAAGGAAAACAGAAGAACTCAGTAGACGACTTCTCCGATGGCGCAGTTTGTCGATCCTTTTCATGCTGCGATACCTCCCCATAGAGGTATGTGATGTGATTTATCCTATGCGCACTCATACTAGGCTGTTCACCCGAGACTTATTTCGTCATAAAATACGCCTGGAGAAATTGAGGAATCACCTCAGCCGTTTGTTGATCTCATCAGGTAACCAGTCCCTCGCAGAACTGATGATGTGGAAATTCTCGAATTATACAGCCAGTAAGTGGGTGTATGATTTGAAACAGCCAAGTTTTCGTCAACTCTGCACACAGTATGAGGGAGGTACAGTCAGGTAAGATCGTTATAGGTCACCTAAAATTCTTCTGCGTCGGCTAAGAGAAGTGTAAATGTGCCTAGTCTACAGTTCTTCGTGTTTCTTCTTTTACTGTGTTTGTGTTCCTACTCATCTGTTCTTCATGTTGCTTCTTTCTCTTGATGTAACTATTGTATTTTGGATAAGGATATCGGTAATTGTGGACAAGTAGGTTATGTGTTTGGTGACACTATACATGGACCTTGAGACGTTGTGTGTGACTCAAATTCCTCAGAAGTCAATGCCAGGTGACTGCAGAAGACGGCGGAGGGCCGCAGAAGAAAGCAAATACAGTTGACAGTTCCGTACAGCTATTAGCGGTTGCTGTAGACTTACTTGAGTGTATTATGTGTACAATTGGTTTATCTCGTCTCCATCGTGTAGTTCAACAGTGGAGGCAACTCATCGGTGGCCGTTTAAACACCCATGTTGCCCCGAACGAGCAGGGCTGTTTCGGCTGCCGCCTGTTACCTGCGCCGTCATTGTCTGCCTATTAGCAAGTCACTCATTTATGGTCCTGTTGCTAAACATGTAAAATAGACACCCATTTCTAAAATTTTTTTACTGGCGTTCTCTCCTAATACGTTCCACGTCAACTGGTTAACCTTTTTTTATTCTCACTTCTTTACATCATATTTACGGCACCACACGATCCTCAATTTCACTTTATTCCTTCATGGACAGATAGCACATCTTAAACTCTAAATACCTTCTAAAATTGTACACTCATCTTGCTGTGCACATAGTTATAGCGTACACAAAGAAACATACCCTAATTTTCCTACCCACAACATTCTGCTTTTCTATGTACTGTAGTACCTCTTTTAACGTGATAATATAATAGAAAATTTGATAAATCTACAGATCACTTCAGTGTAATACTTAACGAAATTGCTAACTATACACAGTACTATACTTTTGCCGTACAAGCTCCCTTCACTTCTCCCTACTTATTCAATAAATGGCTTGAGATGGCTCACATGATGGAGTCTCAAAGATTTTCCTGTTTTCACAGACTCAGTTTCAACCGGTTTTGCGTGCGCTAGTCTTCTTATACGTACAGGGTCGCTATATCTCTTGAAGAACTTTTGACATAGCTTCATTTGTTTGTTGGACAACATATAAGACTTAACTAAGACCCTTTGTCCAACTACAGATTCCCTTACATATGCTTTTTGGTCTACGCACACCTTGCGCTTCTCAGCAGCGACCCGAATATTGCGCAAAGTCTCCTCCACCATGACTTAAGGGTGTCGGTGCGTCCTTTGTGGAGAATCGATCAGTCCTCGAATTTTATCTGGAGGGTCCCTATTCTTCAGAATCGTCATAGGTGGCATCAGTGTAGTACTGTGGGGAAGCTCGTTTATCACATCCTGAAAATATTTAAGAAACACACCCCAGCTAGCATGATTCTTTCCACAGTATAATCTGCATAAATCACCCAAATCTTTCATCGTTGTCTCTGCGATGTTCGAGCTCGAGTGAAACCTACTAATAAACATTGGCTTTATCTTATACCTCCTTAGTGTTGTTTTCCATACCTCATTTATATTGAGGTCCAGTGTCTGAAATGATACAGTCTACAGTTCCCACTAGGTTTATGAAGTCTCTACACAGGGCTCTACTTACTGGTGCACCAGTCTCCCTTTTTAGTGGTGTCAACGTTACAAATTTTGATGTCAGCTCCGATACTAACGATAAATATTGGTGGCGCCTCGGTGTCTTGGGTAATGGTCCCATTATATCCATCGCTGCCATATGCCTCAGCTTCTCAGGAATAATGGGGGTTAAAGGAGCCTGGGTCCCTACAGTTGTGGATCTCGCCTTTTGACACTTTTTACAGATGGCTAGTACTTTCCGTATACGTTTCTCCATGTTTTTAAAGTACCAGACGCTCCTCATTTTCATAAAACATTTTCGTGGACCGAAATGTGCGTAACTTGGGTGTGTACACCATATAAGCTTCTTTATTAACTCATTTCGTATGCACACCACCTACAACGAATCATTGAGGTTTTCCCTATAAGAATCCCTTTTCTCAAGAGGTAGTGTTGTCTTATGTAGGCCTGCATCCGATCCTTCCATTTTTCTTTTATTTTGACTAAATCTGGGTCCTTGTCCAGCTCATTCTGAATATTCCGCATCGTTCCAGTAACGAAGTTTTCAAATACCACACCCTTGAGGTAGAACAACGAAAAGTGCCCTTTCTCTAATGCTTCAGCCGTCCTTTCTGTAATGCCAATATCTAAGCGGGATAGGGCGTCAGCGATGACGTTTGCCGGACCAGGTACATAGACCGTTGAAAACTGGTATTCCTGAAGCACCGCTACCCATCTCGCTAGTCTACCAAGCACAAAGTATCTGAACTTTTATAATCCCCACACTATTGAAAGGGCTTCAAGTTCGGTAACAGAGTAATTTCTTTCACTTTTGGCTAGTACCCTGCTACCAAAGGCCATTATTCTGTCTACTAATTTGCCACCTTGTTCAAATTCTTGAAACAGCATGGCTCCCAGACCGGTCGCCGTGCTGTCAGTGGCCATACAAGAATCCTGTGATAAGTCAGGATGCGACAAAATAGGACCATTGACGAGTGCCGCCTTCAAATTATTGAATTCTCGGTCCGCACACTAATCTCACACCCAGGGTGTTCCTTTTCCTGTCAATTGGCAGAATCGGGGACTTGTTAATTGTTGCGTACATATTTCCGCGTAGTCAGCGCGTACACAACTTTCCCACTAGAGCACGCCCCGCTAAGCACAACAGCGCAGGCGCAACGCTCGTCCGTCTCCGCACAACGAGAGGGCACTACCATAGAGACGGACCAAATTCTGCTTCCGCCGATCCGCGTATTAATATGTAACGTAGCCAATGAGATTTCTGCTAACGTATAACCTTTTCTCCTCGCGGATCACACTCGCGCAGTGATACCTGAACGCGCGAGGTATTATAACGAGTGTACAGACCTCCAATTAGTCAGTCTGCATTAGTCTGTACCAGTCTATAGTCAAGTTTCAGTCTGCGCCCAGTAAGATTATACATTTCTCTTCATGGGTTTGTACAGGAATATGATAGACAATTTGTCAAGTATGAGAGATATGTGAGAATAAGATTAACGCACCAAGACCAAAGGAACTTCAGATTGTCGATTGTCAACAGCATCCAGAATCAAGTTACGTAATGTCTAGGCTTGTTATTATTTTAATAAATGTGTGTGAAAATTAATCAAGTTGTGTTTAAAGTTGGTCACCGTCAATCGGCTACTCTAAGCGTGCAAGTGACATTTCTATCATCTGACCTAACGGCAGAAGATAAACACGTCACGATAAGACCACGAGACATATTGCTGACACTCGCCTACTTCGCTAGAGCGACAGGTCAACTAATCTGATGGTGTGTGTACCGAAGGTCTTACAGTACGCACACCACAATACCAAATCAAATTATTAACCACTCATCAGGAATGCAAACTAAGCAAACAGAGTTGTCAACCGATTTTCGTTTAAAAACAATATCATTGCGAACTAAATAATACTGTCTAATCCCTACGCTTTCTTTTGTCATAAGGCTGGTATCTATTGTCCTGTCTGTTTCGTCTGTCATTTCCAAAATTACCGTTATAACGTCCGTTCCGATCATTATCCCTATTCTCTGAAAATCTATTGTGATTACCGTTACTGAAAAAATTTAAAGAAATTCCGTCCTCGTTATCATACTCAAGTTCTTGTAGAAAAGTCTTAAAAGTTTCAATGTCGTCTTTACATATTCCGGCTACAGCAATGTGTCTTATCGATTGCGGCAGCTTAGTTAAACAAATGCGAATTAATTCAGTCGGGCTATAAGGGTTGGAAAGGAATTGATTCTTTCAAATAATGTCATCAAAGTATTCTGCCGGCGTGCGGAACTCAGACTGTTTAAAATTACGCTGCATAATAAGACTATTTTTGACCCTGTTTTGCGAGTTTTCGGACCAATATGCCTATGGAAACGCATGATAAAGATCATTCAAATTATTACAATCTCTAAAAAGTGCGCGCATGCGCGTCGCCGGTACGTTTTTCATCAATATCCTGCAAACTGTCACTTTTGGGTGAAAATAGCCATATACGGTTATTCTTTACAGACTCCTTTTCTAGATAGATTGATAGCTGAAGAGTTGTTTTGATAGATACAAAGAATAGTAAAAGAGTAGGCAGCAGTGCAGAAAACTAAAAGGGAAATAGCACCACTACAGCTCAGGGCCCTGTGCACGCTACGGCACATATTCACTTAGTGTAGTGAATCACCTGAGGACCTAAATAGCCACACATAAATTCCAGTTTGTGACTTAGTGGCCAATTTGGTGGAAGTGCGTGCATAAATTGATCTAACCATGAACATGGATGTATGTCGTTATTAGAATCGCGAAAGATCTTAAATTTCCGAACAGTTAAAAAGCGTTTATAGTCAAAGTTTTTGCCTCGTGGTCACAAAGACCTACCGCTTCTGTCCCCGTCCGAATGTCGACTATTGTCAAGTTCGCGCGCCTGGCGTTCTCTTGTTGCATCTCGTAAATGAAATTATTTTCTTCAAAACCCTCTTCTATCGGTGATTCCAAATTTCTTCTACTGTCTTTTCCTACGATTTCGCTTTCAATTTGTTTAACTTGCTTTCGTAACGCCTCAAATTCCCTTTTAACGCGTTCATTAAATTTTCCCTGATTTTAAACATGTTGATTTATATTCTGGTACTCTTCTGTTTCTGCAAATGGCAATGGAGCTGTATCATCTGAATCTCTGTCCCCATTTAAACTAAGATTTGTCAATTTATCTGAAATCTCCTCAACTCTTTCCGATAAGTCACCTTTTTGTTCTTTCTGGTTATTTACGTCTTCCATAAGTGTCGCGATTCGGGTTTCAGTATTGACACATTTAGTAGTTAACTGTTCATATTGTGTTAGGTTATTTATTCTGTCATTTGGTACCGATTCCTCGATTCTTTCAAATATTTCTTCCTTATCGCGTGCACGTTGAAGATTTAGCTCTGAAAATTTTTGTACTATCACGCGATCTCTTTCTTCCTGTTCTCTATCCTGTTCCTTTTGTTTAGTTTCTACTGAAACTAATCTATTATTGTGAGTATTCAAAATCGGTTGTACTTCTTCTCTAATTTCTTACTTTAATTCATCTTTCATGTTTTTAAAACTTGTCTCTATTCATGAGTCTAACCGTGTTTCCAATGTTCCCATCTCTGTTTTTAATTGAGATCCTAACTGTGATCCCAAATTTAATATTGTACTCATCAACTGCTCCATATTAACTGGTTCGAAATTCTTTTCGCCCCTAACATTTCCCGCAAAACTAACTTCCTTCGTCGTTGCTGTAAAGCTATCTGTGTTCGATGCTGTTCCAGAATCTTCTGTCGTCAATCTCGTATTCTGTGAATTTTTTGATTGTGAAAAATTTTGAACTGGTTCCGTACTATTTTCCCGGCTTATTAAATTGTTTTCTACTTCATTATTCATCATACTGCTCTCCTGTGTTGGCGAGTTCGCCATGTTAACAATTTCGTTCTTCTGACTGTCCATCATTTTTGCCTTTTTCATCGACCGCGTAATCATTTATAAAACATACAAAACACGTCACTATACGAAAATTACACACAATATAACACTTTATCACCAACAACACCATTCACACGAAATGCTTCCCGACAAGCACGATTTACGAGCTATTAAAATTTCATAAGTGCACAAAACTGTCAAATACGTATACGAGACATCAAAAGTTAAATTCTGCAAAAAATACCATTGGAAGAATGACAAGACAACTAAAAATATTCAGTTACCAAATCAATGCAATATAGACTACAATTACTAAACTACAAATTACTACAACAATACTACTATCTACTATTTTTACTGTCAAAAGAATTCCAAGGGACGATCCGAAGCAGAGGAGTCGCCATGTGCATGGGGGCTTAATTATTATGCAATAATTTTAGAAGCTGTGTGTCCGGTTACGAAGTCTCGTAACCGGTTGGCTCTGAGTAGTATTATTTCGCAATATGACTGCATAAAATAACAATAAAGAATGAAAGGAAATTTCTGTTAACACAATTGGTTAATTAAGCCCCTGCAACTATAAAGGCTACAAACCAACAAAGGACAAGTGTAACTGTTCTGTGTGTGGTACTGTGATTCAATCTACATGGATCTGAAATTTCTTGTCGTATTGAGGAAGAACAGTGCCAAACACCATTTACAATGAACTAATTAAAAAACCATCATCATTTAAGACTGATTATGCCTTTCAGCGTTCAGTCTGGAGCATAGCCCCCCTTATACAGTTCCTCCATGATCCCCTATTCAGTGCCAACATTGGTGCCTCTTCTGATGTTAAACCTATTACTTCAAAATCATTCTTAACCGAATCCAGGTACCTTCTCCTCGGTCTGCCCCGACTCCTCCTACCCTCTACAGCTGAATCCATGAGTCTCTTGGGTAACCTTGCTTCTCCCATGCTTGTAACATGACCCCACCATCTAATCCTGTTCGCCCTGACTGCTACATCTACAGAGTTCATTCCCAGTTTTACTTTGATTTCCTCATTGTGGACACCCTCCTGCCATTGTTCCCATCTACTAGTACCTTCAATCATCCTAGCTACTTTCGTATCCGTAACCTCAACCTTGTTGATAAGATAACCTGAATCCACACAGCTTTCACTCCCATACAACAAAGTTGGTCGAAAGATTGAACGGTGCACAGATAACTTAGTCTTGGTACTGACTTCCTTCTTGCAGAAGAGAGTAGATCGTAGCTGAGCGCTCACTGCATTAGCTTTGCTACACCTCGCTTCCAGTTCTTTCACTATGTTGCCGTCCTGTGAGAATATGCATCCTAAGTACTTGAAACCGCCCACCTGTTCTAACTTTGTTCCTCCTATTTGGCACTCAATCCGTTTATATTTCTTTCCCACTGACATTACTTTCGTTTTGGAGATGCTAATCTTCATACCATAGTCCTTACATTTCTGATCTAGCTCTGAAATATTACTTTGCAAACTTTCAATTGAATCTGCCATCACAACTAAGTCATCCGCATGTGCAAGGCTGCTTATTTTGTGTTCACATATCTTAATCTCGCCCAGCCAGTCTATTGTTTTCAAAATATGATCCATAAATAATATGAACAACAGTGGAGACAGGTTGCAGCCTTGTCTTACCCCTGAAACTACTCTGAACCATGAACTCAATTTACCGTCAACTCGAACTGCTGCCTGACTATCCATGTAAAGACCTTTAATTGCTTGCAAAAGTTTGCCTCCTATTCCATAATCTCGTAGAACAGACAATAACTTCCTCCTAGGAATCCGGTCATATGCCATTTCTAGATCTATAAAGCATAGATACAATTCCCTGTTCCACTCATAACACTTCTCCATTATTTGCCGTAAGCTAAAGATCTGGTCCTGACAACCTCTAAGAGGCCTAAACCCACACTGATTTTCATCCAATTGGTCCTCAACTAATACTCGCTTTTTCCTTTTAACAATACCTGAGAAGATTTTACCCACAACGCTGATTAAAGAGATACCTCTGTAGTTGTTACAATCTTTTCTGTTTCCATGTTTAAAGATTGGTGTGATTACTGCTTTTGTCCAGTCTGATGGAAACTGTCCCGACTCCCAGGCCATTTCAATTATCCTGTGTAGCCATTTAAGACCTGACATTCCACTGTATTTGATGAGTTCCGACTTAATTTCATCCACCACAGCCGCTTTGTTGCACTGCAATCTATTGACCATTTTTTCCACTTCCTCAAATGTGATCCTATTTCCATCATCATTCCTATCCCATTCTACCTCGGAATCTGAGACATTACTGATCGCATTTTCACCTACATTGAGCAACTCTTCAAAATATTCCCTCCTTCTGCCCAAGGCATCCACAGGATTCACCAGCAGTTTTCATGACCTGTCGAAAATACTTGTCATTTCCTTCTTACCTACCTTTCGAAGACTGCTAAAAAACCAGAAATACAATAATTACACATAGAAACCTGAATTACAAGTCTAATACATGAACACGGGCCAGATGCTTTGTTGACTGAACCTGTGACCAAGATGTATTGTCATTAAGGAAATGTGAAATAAATTTTTTTTTTGTTTACCTCCATATATATTGACGAAAAATACATTGCGATCATTGCAACATCTTCCATCTATACATTACACCAACCGAACAGCATCTACTCTCTCGCCCAACAGAACAACACGACATCCTCTGAACTAGGACTGCTCTCGACATCCTCTCAACAAGTCCTGCCCACGGCAACCTCTGAACTACTACTGCCCCAGTGGAGGCGGCGGAATAATAATCTTTGGCGCAATTTCTGGCGCTGTGACTCAGTGTAGCCACCTTTCAACATGAATTCCTGGTGGTAAACCTCTCGGATTTCTGCCATTGTCTTCCCAACACGTAACACTCGCACGTGGCACATCTCGCCACATTCCAGCAGTTGGCAGAAACAGGAGCTAAAATGCTAGAATCCACAGACCCTGCTCTTCCATTAATATATATATATATATATATATATATATATGAGACAAACTTGTGCTCCACCACACCCTTTATGTAATTAGTATTAAAACCTTTTTAGTTTTTCACGTACTAGCATTGGCCCTTTGCTCAATATGGTGAAGGCTACAACTTCTGAAAGGAATTTATCAATGTCATTGTCCTCAGCTAGTCCATCTATTACACACATACTTTGTGTTTTATACCATTCATATGAGAGTAAAATTGAGATATATGCTTAAAATATGCTTAAATATCTCATGAGAAACCTTCGGGTTGTAGGTAGTTTATTACTATAAAAGGCTTCTTTATTCACTTGGCAGCAGTTAAACGAACTAATTGAAAACACAACAATAACAACGGATATGACCATTATGTTGTTGTAAGGCCTACACTCTACTGTTATTATTATTTCTAAACACTGTCAGGCCGAATTCTGCTAATCGCTTTCATTTCCGAAGTAAAAGAGTCCAGCAATGAAGTGATTTACAACTGTGTATAGTTGATTTGAAATGGGGCACAGTATGTGGGTGAAGCCATGTGCTGCCAGGGAGAGGACTGGTGCAGAGAAACTACGTCTTGTAACAAGTGACTACCCTCAAAGCGAGTAGTTAGCTTTCTTCACTGAGAAGCACTTTAGGTAGCACTCGTGACGCTCTGGCAGCTGCTCCACCGTTCTATTAAAAAATGTTCTAGCAGTTATCTCGTTGACTCTATAGTTTGTGGTTTAATGGAACACCTACAAAATCTAAATATTCCTTTTTATCATATTAAAAATATAACTGTTCAAAGAAAATTTTGTTTTACTTTAAAATTTGGTTAGTTGCTAAAGTTGATGGGTAGTAGCAGATATGTGAATCCTCTCAGGGGGTAATGGTCCCAGACACGACTGCACTAAATAGACGCTCTATTGTAAAAACTGTGCAGCAGAGAAGCACAAACGTTAGTATACTCACTCATCCGGTGTCCTATTCAGAGTGTTGCTTACTGGCCGCTTAGTGCGCTGCTAACGGTGTGGGTCACGAAAAGGAGACGGAGTCTGTTCCAGCAATGCAACTGTGGGCCGTTGGTATGAATATTTTGGTCCCTTGGTGGCCCTTCCTTCCGAGTCTAAATTAATTACACGTTTTCCTGATAGTGCCCTGAACGTAGCCTACATTGAAGTTACGATTACATGGTGCTCAAGGAGCGATGTTTAAGTGCCAGTGAGTTCCTTTAAAAGTCCCGCTGACTGGTACATGCTCCAAACCAATGCAAGTGAGCTAGTTATTTACTTCTGTGATTAATTTACCCTTGCATGGTATGATTGAATTACAGTGAATTACGTAATATCCTTAAATCAAGTGTCATTTAATTTAATATCATCCGAATGAGTTAGTCATGCTTGGCACCAAGTTTATTTCGACCACGACTGATTCAGTACAACCATTAGGCGGCCGACCGTTGTATCGTTTAGACGGACTACCATTGTCTCTATACAGACACAGTCGATAAGGTCAAGTTTGTTCATAGCTACAAGCTTTGAAAAACTCCCATTACGTATGGACTCTCGATCTAGATGCTCGAAATATTTTCGGAAAACTTGTTCAAAAGTATTTTACAAGGCTTCCTGTCTGTGAAACGACAGCGAATCCGTAGGTTCTGCCTGGGTTGATGGTTGTTTCCCTAGCCTCTCGTGGAATCCCTATGGAACGGTCTCATCAAGCTACTGCTACTGGCAGGACGGATGTACCATCAGGTAGTACCTACACCCACTCATCACAGAGAGCCCAGTTGATCGGTCCTCCCGAAAAGTCTCAGAATCATAGTAACAGGACATTAACGTGGCATAACACTTCGATTGTAATCAGGGAAACTAGAGAAACCGTTTCTATGTTCACAAGGCACTGGAAGATATTCCTGGGTCTCTAAAAAGTGTCAAACAACATTGTAATGCAACACTTCTTGTTGAAACTACTAATTCAACCAAAATATCTAAGCTACTGGGATGTAAGGCCTTAGGTGACTACTTAATGGAGTGCGCGTTGCATAATACTCTTAACTTTAGTACGGGCGTGGTTACCTGCTCCGATCTAATGGAGGTAAACACCGCAGAGTTACGTGAAGAATGGAAAAATATGGGCGTCACGGAAGTGCAGAACTATGGCAAATTGGAAAAATCGGCAACATTCAATCTAACGTTTAGTATTGCGGAACTAACTGAACAAATTCTTGCAGGTTATATCCGTCTTAGGGTTCGCCTGTTTGTTTCTAACCTAATATGATGCTACAGATGTTAAGGTTTGGAAATACCACTATGGGATGTAATTGGACGGCTACGTGTGGCAATTGTGGAGGCTCAGCTCAGGATCAGGGGGTCCCAGAGTGCTGGTGCAAGGCTTGTATTCTCATAAACTGTACTTGTACAGTATGTGTTCTTTGTATGCTATTTTTGCATTTTGGGAGAATGCATTGAATGAAGTGTACAAGGAATTAATGCTTTATATTTTTCCTGTTCTTGGTTTGATACCATAGCGTTGCATCGGTGTCAATGCTAAAATTTATTCTGAACTTCTGTAGTCCCAGTACTTTCCGTAAACAAAAGTGATATTTTTTTCTGGTGCAGTAGGTCAGCTTGTACCATGAGGAGGCAAGACAACTCAGTCGCAAAAACAGCGCTCCACATCAGCCCAGGAGGAACAAGACTAAGAGGAAGACCGGCAAAGAGATGGACTGACAACGCCAGGGGAGCCATGCACGTTGTTGCCTTAAGACCAGAAGGTGTCAACGACAGGGAGAAATGGAGGAGATGTAGCAAAACAGCAGACCCCGCAAGTCGGGATTAATGCTTGGAAAGAAAGAGAGAGTAGGTCAGCTTGTAATAGTTTTCCTGTGTCATTTCTCCCTTATATCTATGAAATTTTAATTGTGGAATAGACTGCAATGCCGAAGCGTCACTAGCGTTTAATTAATGCAGCAACTGGTTTACAAGGATCTCCCGTGTGATGGTAGACTTCGAAGCTATTATTGTGATAACCATTTTACCATGCACTTTGGTCCGCCTGTTTTCTTTCCCTGTTTTCCGTTTCAAACTATATAAACTCCTTACATCTGAGCGCACACACTCTTCCAACAATGTAATGCATCCCCCAGCCCTCCTTTCTGTTGGAGTGATAGTAAACACCTATCTAACGGACGGTTAAATAACAGAATTTTCTAAATGTATTTCTTGTTTTCCCAGTTCCATAACCTGGCTTGTTGTACATTACAAAATATCTTTGAGACTATAATTTACTTTTTCTGTACAATCAGTTCTCAGGCTTTTGTGTACTTCGTCAAAAGGCATAATGATATCCATTTAATATCTTAGTTCCCATTATTCTACATCTACATCTACACGGATACTCTGCAAATCACGTTTGTGTGTCTGGTAGAGGTTTCATCGAATGACCGTCACAATTCTCTAATATTCAAATCTCGTATAGCGCGCGGAAAGAAAGAACACCTATATCTTTTTTTTTTTTTTTTTTTTTTTTTTTTTTTGTTTGTGGTCTTAGGGCGCAAAACTTCTATGGTCATTAGCGCCCAGCCCGTGACGTAGGAAACAGGAAAAAAACGAAATTTAAAATCAGCAGCAAGGGGAACAAAATCATAAAATTTGAGAAACTAAAGGCAGAAGGAATGCTTAAAAATCCACTATAGAAAGGGGTTGGTTGTCCCCAAAGAAAAATCAAATGACTGACGTCATTTCACTGTCACTAATAAACTGTAGAACGCGGTCAGCTGAGCGCGTGTCATCTGCTAAAATCAACGATAGATCAGGCGATAGCTGTGGACGGGAGCGTAACGGATTAAAATAGGGGCATTCAATTAAAAGGTGTCTGTCCCCACTGCTCTCAGCTGTGGACGGTTAGAGTGGGGGAGGATCGCCGCTTAAAAGATGTCGATGGCTAAAAAGACAGTGCCCTATCCGGAGGCGTGTCCCGGGAGCCAGAGGAACGCCACTGAGACGCCCCCCAGGTGGAGAAAGCGCAGACAGTCCTGAATCCGGTGGACCAGAGGGTGCACAGGGTAAAGAGCTTGGAGACTTAGGAGAGAGCTGAGAGAATCTGAACAGATTACGTACTGTATCCGCTGATGGCGGCGGATGTAGTGGACTGCCTGGAGAACAGCGTAAAACTCCGCAGTATAAACTGAACACTGGTCGGGAAGCCGAAAGTGATTTGGGGTGTCGCCAACAATATAGGCACACCCTACACCTAACGATGTTTTCGAGCCGTCGGTGTAAATAAGTGTGGCTTCCGTCATTTGTGCACATAGAGCAGCAAATGCCCGACGTTAAACAAGTGTAGGGGTACCATCCTTGGGAAATTGACATAGGTCTCTGAGCAAGTCGATCCGGGGACGGAGCCAAGGCGGTGCTGTACCCCAAGTTGTCAAGAAGGTTTTAGGAAAGCGGAAGGAGAGAGAATGGAGCAGTTGACGGAAGCGGACTCCTGGGGGTAGTAGGGACGAGGAGCGGCCTGCATACCCTACATCAAAGGAGGCGTCGAAAAAAAGGTCATGGGCTTGATTAGCAGGCATGGGAGACAGATGGCTAGCATAACGACTCAGAAGGACTGCCCGCCGATTGGACAGCGGAGGTTCAGCAGTCTCAGCATAAAGGCTTTCCACAGGGCTGGTGTAAAAAGCTCCAGACACTAAACGTAATCCACGGTGGTGGATAGAGTCGAGACGCCGAAGAATAGACGGCTGAGCAGAGGAGTAGACTATGCTTCCATAATCCAATTTCGAGCGCACTAAGGCGCGATAGAGGCGGAGAAGGACCACTCGGTCCGCTCCCCAAGAGGTACCATTCACGACACGGAGGGTGTTAAGGGAACGCAGACAGCGAGCCGAAAGATAGGAAACGTGGGAGGACCAGCACAGTTTTCTATCAAACATAAGACCCAAGAATTTAGCGACGTCGGAAAACGGAAGGTTGACAGGACCTAGATGTAAGGAGGGCGGAAGAAACTCCTTACGTCGCCAAAAATTAACACAAACGGTCTTACTGGGTGAGAAACGGACGCCGGTTTCGATGCTCCACGAGTGGAGGCGATCGAGACATCCTTGAAGACGTCTTTCAAGCAGGCTGGTCCGTTGAGAGCTGTAGTAGATCGCAAAATCGTCCACAAAGAGGGAGCCCGAGACATCAGGAAGGAGACAATCCATAATTGGATTAATGGCGATGGCAAACAGTACAACACTCAGCACGGAGCCCTGGGGTACCCCGTTTTCTTGGGAGAAAGTACGGGAGAGAGTAGTGTTCACCCGCACCCTAAATGTGCGCTCTGCCATAAATTCGCGAAGAAAAAGGGGCAGCCGGCCTCGAAAGCCCCAAGAGAACAGTGTGCGGAGGATGCCTGTCCTCCAACAGGTATCGTATGCTCTCTCCAGATCAAAAAATATTGCTACCGTTTGGCGTTTCCGGAGAAAATTTTTCATGATATAAGTGGAGTGAGCAACAAGATGGTCAACGGCAGAACGATGCTTTCGGAATCCGCATTGGGCTGGTGTTAAAAGACTGTGGGATTCCAGCCACCAAGCTAAACGGTAATTCACCATACGTTCCAAAACCTTACAGACACCACTCGTGAGAGAAATGGGGCGATAGCTAGAGGGGAGATGTTTGTCCTTTCCAGGTTTCGGAACGGGAACGACAATAGCTTCCCGCCATCGCCTGGGAAAGGTACTATCGTTCCAAATTCGATTATAAAGGCGAAGGAGGTAACGCAGACTATGGGTTGATAAATGCAGCAACATTTGGACATGGATACCATCCGGTCCTGGGGCGGAGGAGCGAGAAGAAGAGAGGGCATGTTGGAGTTCCCACATGGAGAAAACAGTATTGTAGCTTTCGTGATTTTGAGAGGAGAAAGCAAGATGTCGCACTTCCGCTGCACGTTTCTTCGGGAGAAACGCTGGCGGGTAATTTGAAGAGCTCGAAATCTCAGCAAAGTGCTGACCCAATGAGTTAGAAATTGCGACGGGGTCCACTAAGGTATCATGCGCGACAGTGAGCCCAGAGACCGGGGAGAAACTAGGCGCGCCTGAGAACCGTCGAAGCAGACTCCAAACTTCCGAGGAGGGAGGGAAGGTGTTAAATGAGCTAATAAAGAATTTCCAGCTTGCCTTCGTGCTATCGCGGATGACGCGACGGCATCGCGCACGGAGCTGCTTATATCGGATACAGTTGGCCAAAGTTGGATGGTGACGGAAAATGCGAAGAGCACGTCGCCGCTCACGTATTGCGCCACGGCATGCCTCGTTCCACCAAGGAACTGGGGGGCGCCGGGGCAATTCGGAGGTGCGTGGTATTGAACGTTCCGCAGCTGTGAGAATAACGTCGGTAACATGTGTGACCTCATCGTCGACGCTGGGAAAGCGACGGTCATCGAATGTCACTAGAGACGAAAAAAGTGTCCAATCGGCTTGGGCAAACTTCCAGCGTCGCGAACGCATATATGGCAGTTGAGGCTGCAGTCGAAGAACACATGGAAAGTGGTCACTCGAGTGTGTATCAGCAAGGGCGAACCATTCGAAGCGCCGAGCTAGCGGAACAGTACCGACCGCAAGGTCCAAATGAGATAAATTTGTCGTGAAGGCAGACAAAAATGTGGGGACCCCAGTGTTGAGGCAGACTATATCCGCTTGGTGGAAGACGTCTAGCAATAGTGAGCCACGTGGACAAGGATGTGGAGATCCCCAAAGCGGGTGGTGTTCATTGAAGTCCCCAACCAGCAAATAGGGGGGTGGAAGCTGACCACGAAGATGAAGGAGATCAGCTCGTGCCATTGGTGTGGACGATGGAATGTATACCGTACAAAGAGAGAACGTGTATCCAGAAAGGGAAAGACGGACGGCGACAGCTTGGAAGGAACTGTTTAAGGGGATTTGGTGATAATGGAGAGTATCGTGGAGCAGAATCATGAGTCCTCCATGGGCTGGAGTGCCTTCAACAGAAGGGAGGTCATATCGGACGGACTGAAAATGAGGGAGAACAAAGCGGTCATGGGGACGCAGCTTTGTTTCCTGAAGACAGAAGATGACCGGCGAGTAGGATCGTAAGAGGATCGACAATTCATCCCGATTGGCTCGAATGCCGCGGATATTCCAGTTGATAATGGACATAGGGTGAACGGAAAATGGAGGAACGTGACCAAGGGTGCAGTCAACTCAACGACTGCTCAGAGCTAGCGACCGACAGAATGGAATGGCATTCAGTCGAAGGCAGAAGATCCTGATCCATAGGTTGGTCAGGAGCAGCTCCTGCCACCAACGATCGGCCAGTTGACCGGCCACCAGCAGTGCGCCTCGGCGACACAGAAGACGGCCGAGGGCGATTTCCGCCAGGTGGTGCTGTAGATGGGACACGCCTTGGCGGAGGAGGAGAGGAACTGTGTTTCTTCGTAGCCTTCTTGGAAGTATGATGTTTAGATGAAGGAGGAACCGATGGTTGTGAAGTTGCGGTACGTAAAAACTCTTCACGAGAATGCTCTTTTTTCGAAGACTTGGCGTCTGACTTTTGGGCTCGAGATTTAGCAGAACCCGACGAAGGGTGAGCCAAAGAGAGGGCAGGCGAAAGTGGTGAGGTTGAACGGGCGATCTTTGCGCTGGCCGATCTGACGACCGTGGTACTAAAGGCGAGGTCGCAAGTCTGCGTGGCCGCCTCCTTTGTTGGCCGAGGAGAAGCAAGGACAGTGCTGTATTTTCCTTTCTGAGGCACAGTGGGCTGTCGACTGGCGAGTAACTTTCGAGCAGCAAAGGTCGACACCATTTCCTTCACTCTTATTTCCTGGATGAGTTTTTCGTCCTTAAAAACGGGGCAATCTCGAGAGGAAGCAGCGTGGTCACCCATACAGTTGATGCAGTGAGGGGATGGAGGTGGACAAGCACCCTCACGGGCATCCTTGCCACACGTAACACATTTGGCCGGATTGGAACAGGACTGGCTGGTGTGATTGAACCGCTGACATCGATATCAACGCGTAGGGTTTGGGACATAAGGGCGAACAGAGATTATCTCATAGCCTGCTTTGATTTTTGATGTGAGTTGAACTTTGTCAAATGCCAAGAAGACAGTGCGGGTTGGAATGATGTTCGAGTCAACCCTTCTCGTAACCCGATGAACAGCCGTGACGCCCTGGTCAGACAGGTAGTGCTGAATTTCTTCGTCAGACAATCCATCGAGGGAGCGTGTATAAACGACTCCACGCGAGGAATTTAAGGTACGGTGCGGTTCCACCTGGACAGGGAAGGTGTGGAGCAGAGAAGTATGCAGCAATTTTTGAGCCTGGAGGGCACTGTGTGTTTCCAACAACAGGGTGCCATTCTGTAATCTGGAACAAGACTTTACAGGACCCGCAATTGCGTCGACACCTTTCTGAATAATGAAAGGGTTGACCGTGGAAAAGTCGTGACCTTCGTCAGACCAAGAAACAACAAGGAACTGTGGCAACGATGGAAGAACCGTCTGTGGCTGAGACTCAGTGAACTTACGTTTGTGAGCAGACATAGTGGAAGGTGAGGAAACCATTGCGGAAGAATCCCCCACGATTACTGGCGTCTCCGATGGCGCGCTCCTCCCTTGCGGGAGCCCCCACCGAGGGCACACCCGCCTTAGGTGATTGTTCACACCTCAGGTCACACCTCCCGACAAACGGACGGAGGGACCAATCGGCACTTTCGGAAGGTATCAGCTCGGGTAATCACCCCTCCCTGGGCCTGGCCGTTACCAGGGGGTACGTACGTGTCCTACCTGTCTACCCGGGGCGGGGAATTACGCGTTACCCCGTCACCGGCTACGCATGGAAGTGCGTGGGTCGGCCTTCAGACACGCACAGGGAGGAAGAAAGAGACAGGGAAAGGAAAGAAGAGAGGTCTCAAACGCCGCAGCGGAGAAAAGGGTAAAGAGAAGAGGTAAAGAGAAGAGGTAAGGAAAAGAGAAGGACAAAGAAAGATGAAGACATACAAGCAAGGAAGGCGAAGTGTGCGGTACATTTACAAGCGTCCGTCTCCGGACGTAGGCACAAACCATACTCTCAGAGGGGGAGAAAGGGAAGGAAAGAGCCAGAGGTGACGGGGGGGGGGGGGGGGGGCAAAGATGGGGGATGGGGAATGGGGAAGGAACGGAAAGGGAAGGTATGCAGCCCGGAAAGGAACGAAGGCCACATTAGCTCGGGGTCCCGTGCTCGCTACACACGTATCCACAAAAGAGTTGTGGATCCCCTGGGGGGACCTATATCTTTCTGTACGAGAGCTGATTTCCTTATTGTATCGTGGCGATTGTTTCTCCCTATGTAGGTGGGTGTCTAAGAAATATTTTAGCATTTGAAGGAGAAAGTTTGTGATTGGAACTTCCTGAGAAGTTTCCGCCACAACGCAAAACGCCTTTGTTTTAATGATGTCAAGGTCAAATCCTGTATCATTTCTGTGAAACTCTCTCCCGTATTTCGCCATAATACAAAACGTGCTGCCTTCCCTTGAACTTTTTCAATGTACTCCGTCAGTCCTATAGGGTAAGGATCCCACACCACGCAGCAGTATTCTAAAAGAGGACGGACGAGCGTAGTGTAGGCAGTCTCCTTAGTTGGTCTGTTACATTTTTTAACTGTCCTGCCAATAAAACGTAGTCTTTTGTAAGCCTTCCCCAAGACATTTTCTGTGTGTTCCTTCCAATTTAAGTTGTTCGTTATTGAAATACCGAGGTATTTAGTTGAATTTGCGGCTTTTAGATTACACTGATTTATCGTGTAAACGAAGTTTAACGAATTCTTTTTAACACTCATGTGAATTTTTCTTCTTCCGTATCCAGATGCACCAATGCTATCTTCCCTTCCCAGTAGTTAGCAACGTAGTTTGCTTTGTCATTGACTTTCAAAGTATCATTAGTGCATATTATGGACATATCTGGGCAGATCAGTAGGTGGTCCAAGTCCTGTAATGCTCCGCATTTACACCTATCGCTATCACTGTAACCCCATTTAAATAGGTTTGATTTGCACCCAGTTACTCCAGTGCGCAGCCGGTTTAATGACCTCCAAGTTGTAAAAGGTAGTTGAAATCCTGCAGATCCCTCCTCAAGTAGTTCCATTGTGGAGTGTGGCACCATTTCTTCCCAAAGAGATAGCCGCCTTGCGACGGGCTCGGTGGCGACCTCTTCAGTAGTTTCAATGAAACTCCGGCGGGATTTCAGCTGGACACGTTGTTTTCGGTGCATATGCATCGGGTGTCGAGTATCATTCTTTTGTTTTGATCTTTCGAGCCCGGCGACTACTTGTCTGCGGCTAGTGGGTGGTGCTATGCCTATGATGGGATAAATGACGTCTGTGGGAGTTGCTTCGAGGCATCCTGTGACAATACGTACAGTTTGGTTTACGGCGACGTCAACTTGCTTAGTGTGAGCAGAGTGCCTCCAAACTGGCGCCGCATATTCCGCTGCTGAGATATTCAGCACCAGACCCGTGGTGCGCAAAGCATGTGGTTGAGCTCCCCACGATGAACCTGTTAGCTTCAGCAGTATGTTGTTCCTGGCACAGACTTTTTTTTTTTTTAGTGTTGTGACAGTGCTGCTTAAAAGTAAGTGGTCTGTCCAATGTTACTCCCAGGTATTTTGGGCTGTTTGTATGTTTCAGCTCTTCCCCTTGCCACATTACTCGGAGTTTCCGTTTCGCTTGTTTGTTCCTAAGATGGAAGGCGGATACTTGAGATTTACTAGGGTTTGGTTTGAGATTATTGCCGTTCTGTTAAGGCTCCTGTGAGATTCTCCTCCACTTGTTCAAAGGTTTTATCCTGTGTGGCCACTGCTGCATCATCAGCATATATGAAAATTCATGTCTGGTGGCTGATGGGAAGATCATTCGTATAGATGTTAAATAATATTGGAGCCAAGACACTACCCTGCGCAAGTCCATTTTTCTGTGTTCTCCATCGGCTGTTTTTAGATTGTAAGGTTACACATTAGCGTCTGTTCTGTAGCATGCATTGCACGAACATAGAAAGGGCGTAGTCCTTAGTGACATACACTTTCTGGGTAAGCAACTAATGGTTAACTGTCATATGCAGCACTGAGATCCAGGAATGCGACCCCAGTTACTTCTCCTCTCTGATAGCCGTCTTCGATGTACTGTGTGAGATTAAGGATTTGGCCACAGCATGATTTTCCTGGTCGGAATCCAGCTTGTTCGTTAATGACGGCTTTGTCCACGTAATCAGCTATGCGTTTGAGGATCATTCGCTCCAGCACTTTAAAAATTTCCAGCCTGTCTCACTGCTTTGTCATTTATTTAGCTTTAGCTGGGTCTCTCCCTGGTTTTAGTAACGCAATAACCCGAGCTTTCCTCCACAGCTTAGGAATTTGCATTATTGCAATACAGTTATTCATTAGCTCTAGGATCCATGCTTGTACTCTCGGTCCAAAATGTTTAATTTGCTCAGATCTCAGATCGTCGAGGCGAGCGGCCTTATTGTTTTTCAAATCGTTGATGGCATCTTGTAGCTCCTGAATGAGCGAGGAGATTAGCTTCCTAGCTCTCCCGTTCCTCAATTTTCTTTTAATTTTGCCATTCCTGGCCTTCCTTTTAGTTTTTCCGTTCATGAGTAGTTGGTGAGCTATCTGATCTGGTGTAACTTCACTGTAATTCGGTTGTGGTTCTGTTGGGTCGTTGCTGAGACTTGAGCAGTTTCCATGCCTTCCTACTGCTGTGCTTCATGTCCGAAGCGAGAAAGGAAAAGTGGTGCAACCTCCTACAAGAGACAGAGATACCAGACATCAGTACCTCACCTGCCTGGATCATTTACTCTGAGAAGGGGTCCTTATTGTACAGTTTCAGAGCTTCCTTGCCGCTACCATTGAGTCCAGCGATATACTGGGTGCGGCACCCTCTAGGTATGCGCCGTCGAGAGATTTTCTTCACAAGGTCTATAAAAGTTTCATATGATTGTATCTCTGGTTTAATTACCAAGATCTCCTTATCAAGGTCCTCTGTGAAAAGTTCCTAATGAGCTTTTTTGAAATTGAAGCGTCTCTTGAAGGGCATTACATCTGATTTGATTACTGCAGTAATGCAGCAAGTTATTGCTCTGTGTTGCGATCTTGGAATTGGGTCCTCGATTTGCTTTACAGCTTGCAGGGATACCTTTTCGGAGACAAAGATGTTATCTGGATTATATCCTCGTTTCCATCTTCCGCTGTTAAATGATGCAGGCAACTTTGGGTCATGTATCAATTTTAGTTTAGCCTGGTCTGCCCAGATCTCCAGCATTTCGCCATCGTCATTTGTCTCTTTATAACCCCATGCGAGACCGTGACAGTTAAAATCTCCTAGTACAACTTTAATGTTTTTTGAATGGAAATTTCCAGGCTCCGTAAATTTTTAACCTCGCACTAGGTGGTTTGTACACGGATGTTACAGTACATGAATGTAGCTCAATAGTCAAAATTTCTATATTTTCTTCGCAGGTCAGAGCACAGGAGCATACGTCTAAGTTCCGTTTCACAAGTATAGCACTTCCGTACCTTTCGTGTGGTCTCAAGAACTAATTTCATGCCCTGTATTTTTGGATTATGGCTAGTTGGTGCTGTGTGTGTTTCTTGTATCACTAAAACATCACAGTTGTTTCGTTTGCACATGTCAGATAATAAAATTTCTTTATTTACAGATAAGCCTTCAATATTGCAGGAAGTTGTCACTAGTGATGGTCTTGATAAAGGCCTTTTCTGAGTCTCTTCGGAGAGTTGTTTTGTCATCTTTGGTTTTGGTGCTCCGGTGTTTGCAGGATTGGCCGACTAGGTCGTTTCCAGGGGACGCCCGGTTGCTTGTTGTTCGAGTACTCGCATGGATGACTTCGCTCTTAGTTATTTAGCGTCAATTGCCAATTTTCGCACCATTCAGATATCTTTTCTAAATCGTTTAGCAATTTGTTTTGAACTTCTGATGATTTTATTAGCCGCCATCTGCAAACAACCTAAGACGGCTCCTCAGATTGTCTCCCAAATCGTTTATATAGATAAGGAACAGCAAAGGGACTATAACACTACCTTAGAAAGTCTCCGAGTAAAACAGAAGTGATTTCTGGTGATTCCTGTCAGTTACTGCGAACTGTGGATTTGTGATTTGCTGCAAAGAGGTCAGTCATATAACACGATATTCCATAAGCACGCAATTTCGCTACAAGCCGATTGTGTGGTACAGTGTCAAAAACCTTTCGAAAATCCAGAAATACGGCATCGATCTGAAATCCCTTTTCAACAGCACTCAACTAGTTCTTTATTCACATGAAGTGTTGTGTTTCACAGGAACGATGTATTCTTAACCCATATTGACTGTATGTCAATAGACAGTTTTCTTCGACGTAATTCACAAAGACTGAACACACTACAAGTTCCAAAATCCTGCTGCATATCGACGTCAACGATGTAGGCCTGTAATTTAGTGGATTACTCCTACTACCTTTCTTGAATATTGATGTGACCTGGACCTTCCGGACTTTGGATACGGATCTTTCGTCGAGCGAATGGTTGTATATGATTGTTAAGTGTGGAGCTAATGCATCAGCATGCTCCGAAAGGAATCTAATTGGTATATAGTCTGGACCAGAAGACTTGCTTTTATTAAGTGATTTAAGTTGCTTCACTACTCCGAGAACATTGACTTCCACGTTACTTATGTTGGCAGCTGTTCACGATTCGATTTCTGGGATATTTACTTCGTCTTCTTTTGTGAAGGCATTTCGGAAGGCTGTGCGTAGTAACCCTGCATTCGCAGTTCTGTCTTCAATAGTATCTCCATTGCTATTGCGCAAAGAAGGCATTGATTGTTTCTTGTCGCTAAGATACCTCACATACGACCAGAATCTCCTTGTATTTTCTGCCATGTTTCGAGACAAAGTTTCTTTGTGGAAACTGTTATAAGCATCTCGCACTGAAGTTCGCGCAAAATTTTGGGCTTCTGTAAAAGATCGCCAATCTTGGGAATTTTGCGTCTGTTGCAGAAACAACGAAACAAACATGCCAAATTTAAACAGTGTTCTAACCCGTTTTGTGTACCAAGGAGGATAAGCTCCGTCGTTTATTAATTTATTTGGTATATATATCTCTCAATTGCCACCGATACTATTTCTTTGAATTCAAGCCACATCTGGTCTACACTTAGATAATAATTCACTTGACGACCTCCTGAGAAACAATCTCCACTCATTCCAAATTAATAATATGCTTTTTTGAATAGGTATATTTTTCGCTTATTTTTGGAGAATGAGGACATTGAGTATTGTAATCTCGCTACAGAAACCCTGTGTTCACTAAGCCCTGTATCGGATTTGATGCTCGTTATTAACTCAGAATTATTTGTTTCTAAGAGGTCAAGTGTGTGACCACAACCGTTTACTATATAGTTGACACTTGAACTATTCAGCGGAACCCAAAACTCAACCAACCTTTGGCCCAAGTCTAGGAATCTGCTGCCTACACGGTAGCAGAACCGTCTGAGCCTCTCACTCAGGCCCTTCACTCGGCTCTGTACCACAGGTCCGCAATCGGTCCTGTCGACTATGTTGCAAATGGTCAGCGCCGCTTTCAACTTGCAAGCAAGACTAGCAGCCTTTACCACTTCTGTTAGCCGCTCGAAACCAGAGAGAATCTCTTCTGACCCAAAGTGACGCACATCATTGGTACCGACGTGAGCAACCACCTGCAGTTGGCTGCACCCTGTGCTCTTCATGGCATCCGGGAGGACAATTTCCACACCTGGAATGACTCCACCCGGTATGCATTCGGAGTGAGCATTGATTTTCTTTCCCATATTGTCAGCCAATCCCTACGGAGCCCCATAACGCGCATAACGTTGGAGCTCCCAACTACCATTTATCCCACCCTCTATGATTGCCAGCATCTTGCAGACTGAGTGGTTTCAAATTATTAAACAAATTAGCAATAATTAATGACAGTCGTAATAAGCGTAAAAACCACAGTTTTGTTTAGAAATTATGTTTTAACTACCAGATAACTTCATAGTCTATAAGAAGCTGATGCCTTTCGACCACAGATGTAACGATGACCGTAACTCGCTGTTGAAAGCTGCTGCCCGCTGCCGTTTCTTACTTAATATGGGGGCGTTATGAAGCGCTGTGCCTCATGGTCATTTTTATTTTCTTATTTTATTTTTATTTTTTGTCATTGAATCCCTATGCTTTGTAAGGGCAATTCTGTTACTTGGGCAACTGGCGAAGATAACAATACGAAACACTTAGCGTACCTTCAATGTAAATGATGACGTTCCTAGATAATTCATATAAAAAGTTATCCTGAATGGCTTTAGCGTTTAGTAGGGAATTGGCATCACAATGAAAAACAATCTGAGACACTTCAGTTTATTTCCTTACCCAAATTTGCATAATCACGATAGATCTAACAATAAATACGTGAAAGACGTGAATTGGTAGAATGTAAGACATAACTAGGTAGTGTATGAAAACCGATAATCATGCGGACAAATGCACAGGTTGCGCTTTCAGTATCATAAAGTGACCAACTGGCTGACAATGTTATCACAGCTATAGTCCACCTGTAATTTAAGTGAGTCGTATCAACAAGGAACGGCGCTGTACATTTACCAACACTTTCCTGGATTCTAATCTGGTACGAAACTTGTGGGAAGGTTGCTACTTAAACAAGACAATTTTGCATAGCTCGACACATGCTGTACTCTAATGTCGCACCACACGCGTAAGATTTCTTAAACACCAATCATACAAAATTACTGGTTAATTCGAATTTCCACAACTTCTGCTGCATGGCGACTGCACAATTTGTTATGAAAATTGTACTTTGTGTTTTGCCTAGCAACAGCAGTGATTTGCCTTTGTATAGTCAATAAACCTGTGTTTGCTTTAACAATACAGCCACCCTTGACCGTTCTGTTGTGCGTTACAAACATTCAGCTTAATATTTCCGAATTGGAAATTCTAACTGGAATAGCTGTACTTAAAACTATCTTCACTTTAGAACGATTAGTACAAATTTCAGAGTACGGTACGTTTCCCGTGTGAAAGGAAAAAATGGAATTATTGTTACTTTTTAATCAGAACTTGCGTTATATATACAATTCATTGACGAACTCTTTCTGGTCACACACAGTTTTTGAAATGATTTTCACTCAAAACAAAGTTTCATGACTTTACATCACCTAGAAAGAGACGTCACGGCTTGGGAATAGTTTGCGGTAGACATATAGCATTCTCAAAGGGAAAACATCAAATAAGTGAGATGAAACAAGTGGTTACCACACAAAAACATTAAGTTTTCCAATGAACAGCTTCACTCATTCAGAAACTATCTTCATTAAATGTAATGATCGAACAGAAAGCCATTTACACATACGATTCTGTTAAATATTACATTCTGTTTAACGCGTCGGCTAGAAGACAACTAATACTTTCTCAGAGGGTGTTAACAAATTTAGATCGACCCTATTTACGGCAATTTTAAATTCATTTTTCGACACACATGTTATAGTCAGCAAAATGTGAGCTTCGCCCTTAATTTACATCTAACGAGTGTGTCTCAGTTGTTTATGGGAATAACTAACCAAACAGTGTAAAAGAAGCCTTAAATACTTCCTGCGTGGCAGTATGCGGGTTTCGCATGTCACGTGCGAGAATCTCCACTCTGGCTTAACACTCTGCATGCCCAAGAATAGCGCCTGTAATCAATTCAGTCTGTTTGACGGCTCGACTTTCATCCTCCAAAAACAATAACATCGATACTGCTAAAGAGGCGGCACACGCAACAATGAATGACAATTGACGATCGCTAAGATCATATCCGCGGTAACGCATCCCTTCATTCGCTTCAAAATGTCAAAGCACGTCGGAAGTGTTCCTGTCGCTGTGCCCGAGGCGAAGAGGAAGCCGTACTACGTGCCGTGGCACGAGTACGGAAAGTTAAGTGACGTGTTGCACACGGTTTCAGGTGAGATACGTAGCAGTGGAAAGTGCACAGAATTCGGATGCAGTGTGCACCGCTCCGCTTTCATAAAACGACTTTCATACGCACTCAGCGACTTTGGAAGTTACATCTAACGATATTACTGATTAGGAGAGACAAAGATACTGAAACACAGTTTGGTCGTTATTTCTTTGCTTGAAATGAGGGTCGATTTGCGTAGTTTTGTGTGCTATGCTCTTCGTAAGTAGACGAAATGTAAAAGACGTTATGTATGACTATCAGAACACCCTTATCGTTGATGCAAAATGGAAGCTACAGTGAATAATTCCTTGCACTTCGAAATTTGTATCTATTTTGCGTTTCAGTAATAATTTGTTGAACTGGCGTCAACTTACAGCGTGTGCAACTTATCCGTAGTACGTTCCCGTTGGTAATTCGTTGTCGTACGTCGTAGCCAGTCTGATTTTCAATTGCTACCGTGTACTATCACCAATCACTTCGGTTTTTTTTCCGACTTTAACATCATTTCCGAAACTGTGGCTAAAAATTGCTCCGAGTGAAATAAAATATCCATCAACTTCGTTTATGAAGTACAGGAAGCTACGAAGAAGCAGTGTTGTTCTTTATCCACATCCGACTAATTATTCACCGTGTTCACTTCTTACCATTTTTCACGCGAACTCTTCCAATAAAAAGACCGTAGACAGGATAAGTGCCCCTTTACCTTCTCTTATGCAATGGTAGTTTGACGTGTGAGATGCACATGTAATCGTAGTTCATGTTTATAAGTCTACCACATCTGCAGACACTGATCGTAGTATTTCTGATGTTAGGCAAATGATATTACAATTTTCGCAGCAAATATGAGTTAGGAATAAGTGAACCACGAAAAGCATTTCTGAACTTCATTTTAATAGGTAGTCAAGAAGATGGTACATCTAAAAATGGGCCATACAATCAACTCTGTGGTCATGGATACCCAACCCATTACGTTCAAACTTAACATTAACTTTTAACCATGGTTAGGAATGCAATCTCACTATCTCCTGTACCCAATAACGATGAAACAGAAATGCGTTACGACAATTAATAGACATCACATCATTTTCTTTTGAAGAATTAGCTCTTGGCCGTTCCAAACGTAACAAACAGTATCATTTCAATCATTTCTGAAGTCCTCCAATAACTTTTCCCATTCGAATAGTATTTCACGATTTTCTGTGGAATCTCGAATTCTCATGAGGTTTTGTGTCGATTTATCTCGATTCATTTGATTTTCATGCTGAAAATATTTAATTATGTTCATTCATTTCTAGTCACGTCTCTGCTACACTACGTAAATGAAATTTTGGAGACCACAAAAAGAAAGAACAAAGTAATCACCCTCATCCACCATCATTAATTTCCATTGGGCCTTTGTCCCACTTCAGCAGGGTGTCGGCTTCGTTACAATATATTTGGCAACGTTAGTGTCGGAGGGTGACCAGATGCCCTTCCTGTCGCACCCCATACATAATTAGTGTACCACACCTGTATGTGTCTAGTGTAAGCCATGAAATAGATACACTACTCGCAGACTTTTGAAAACGTTCGCACTGAGGCGTAACGTGGGGACCAACCCGTTATCCATCTAGTGGGATGTGGAAAACCGCCAAAAAAAACCACATGCAGGTTGGCTGGCACACGGGCCCCCGTCGGTAATCTGCCGCGGGGGGGGGGGGGGATTCGATCCAGGGCCAGCCCGCCTACCCGAGTCCAGGAAGCAGCGCATTAACGCCCTCGGCTAACCTGGTAGGTCTAACGAAGTAATCACCATCAGTTTATAAAGTTCAGTACTGGTTTCTTTTTGCACCTTAGGGGTCATTATTGTGTTACTGATTCGAAAGACAGTTCGATTATACATTTCATTTTCAATATCGTCACGTAAGTAACACATTTGAAACATATGTTGTAAAAATCAATTATCTAAAAAAGATTGTCTTACCGGATAATTTGTTCGGAATGCCATTATTTTCGTTATATACCTAGGAACTTTATGACTGTGAACTCACAGACAGCTCTGATACGGGATAAGCATGTAAATCAGTCTTGCACTCAGCTATAAATCTTAAGTCAGGTGGCGGAACATATTCACCTTCTAGAATAATAGAAAATAGTGCTCAACCTCTTTTTTTCTGATTTTCCTTTTTTCCTGTCTGTATCTGTTCTACATGAACTGGGCGTTGTCTACTTTGCGTGAATTACCTTTCTTAACAGTTATACCGTCTATGATGTAGACTGTGAAATTAAGTCAAAATTCTTTATGAAACAGTTGTTTTATGTACAAGGAACAAATCATCAAAAAAGATGGATTTCATTCTGTGTTTATTACAGTTGTATATTACTTGATGTTTATGGGAATTTGTTTTTTGTTTCATACATGAGAAAATTAATGAGTACTTATATGCAGTACCGCGTATTTAGATATAATCGGCAGGATACTATATGATCAGTTGAAACTCATTTCCATCTCAACCCTATCCTCTTTTACCTCAGACAGAGCTAATATTTTCTTCTAAACTTCGCAAGGCCAGTATCTGACGTATGTACGTCTTTTCCTGCTGTCTGTTCTTGCCTAGATGATTTCCAATCATTCTTACCTCCCTTACATCTATGCAAATATGTTGCAGATTGGGCTAGGGAACTGTCTTCCTCACTGTAACTTCATCGTCATCCGCGAATTTCGCGTATTCAAAAAAAAAAATTGGAAATTTCTTCCGTGCATTTCGGGTGTTTAATGTTAATTGTAGTTGCCAGATTTCGTGGCAATTATTTTGCATACTAAAAAGCATAATGTCGTGGGATAACCGTAACCGCTGTATCATGATGGAAAACACCATCTGCGTCGCTAAATTTATATATTTATATAACGGTTTTGATCGTAACTATATGTAGCGCTGAAACACTAATCACTTTAGCAGGCACCTTTGTCCCAGGCCCCTAAACTTGTATGTTCATCTTTGAGCTTTCCATAGCAACATCAACATTTCTCTAAGATTTAACAAAGTAGTAACATGGAAGTATTCGTGTTACCGCTGAAACTAGTTTGGGGGTGGTAAGCGAATAAGTAAGGTAGATCCACAAATCACCAACTGCGTTTACAGTGAGGTCAACGTGTTTAGTAACCGGCAATGCGATAGTATCGTATCAAACAGTACCAATTATAGTATCTCTCATCGCGTGTGTAATAATGACAGTTAAGATTTGAGTCAACCTGTGGAGCGAGGACTTGTACTCAACAACATGAACTAAGGTAACTCACAAAATTACAAAGAAATCTTCGTACAGGTGATGCTGTCTAAGGTGACAGTGTGAATATATTTTACTTTCTTGTCAGCAGTGATTTGAATTATCTCTGTACAAGGTAAAGCAGTCAAGACATGAGACACAAAATACAGGGCGAATCCGAACTCTTGAAGTTCTTGTGGGCAGTTTATGAGTATTTCAGTATAAGGGTTTAGTGGTCACCAACCCCTCGTTATACAATAATAATGTAATGATTTATTCAACTTTTTACCACATTTACGTATATTTCTTTGAAAGGATCTTCACAACAGTAAAACAACCTGTGATACGCATACAACAAACGATTCGAAAAATAAAACAGTGTAACGCAAATACCCTCGGACAGTTCTTAGAGTACAGTGATGTGTTTCTCTGTGGCTGCCACGACTTCGTGCTGACTGTTCCCGCAGTCTGCCACCGCACGCAGTCAGCCCAGACACGAGAGGAAAGTCGGCCTGTTCTTCGTCAGTAAACTTATCCGCACTGCTGTCTGTCACTGTGACATGGTCGCGAATCTAAACCCAGGTAGAAATTTAATGAACTCTACTGAATTCAACATTGAGGACGAAGAGTCTAGCGGGCTTGTTATTATCAACAGAAAGTACGATAGATAAATGGTGCAAACTTGTTTGCAAACGAGACACACACAGCACATACAGGGGACACTTGCAATGATGCGCATATAATTTCCCTACAATACACATACAAACAGCAACGGGAATAGGAAATCAAACGAAATGCAATTGCTCGGTATAAAGCAACCACAGCCCATGGGGTCACTCATACCAGAATGATGAAAAAATCTCCCTGTCAAACCTCCGAAATTTTATCGCTCCAGTTCTACTTCACCTACCACGAAGAATCATGACTTTAGGTAGCAGTCGAGTGCGAAGTATATCACAGTAATACACCTCTTGTAACTGCTACCCAATAGTTGTGAAAAGAGCCACCATGAAGCCATAATGCTTGCGTTCTTATAACGACGCCTAGCCTTTCCTAATATCGATATATTACAACATGACCTTTTGAAAAGAGAAATATTATTATACGCGATTTATTCGCAGTTGCGAACACGAACATAAATCAGTTGATTACATTTGACGATCGCTAAGTTTGTAGCTGCAGAAACACGTCTCATCCATTGGTTCACACGGGCTGTTCCAGCTGCTGTTCCAGACGTGAAATAGCAGGAGTGATACCTGCACTTGCGTAGGGATGGAAAGGTAAAGAACACGACCCATGCAGTGTTACATAAAGTGCGTAACTGCAGTAATTACGTGTGTTAGAAGAAACAGAACTATAAAGCTTCTCGTCGTTTCGTACACAATAAAACTCAATTCGGGTTGGTATAGACTTAACGACATTCACCGTCGTAGGCTGCGATATTATTTATTACAAGACCAATACAATGATGCTAAATTGCGCGTGCTATACTAAGCCTCTCCCCTTAGGGTCAAAATCGATGTTGTACTCGCACTACCTCCCATACGCACTTTCAATCCAGACACACGTCTTCTCCCTGACCGCCATCCAAAAAATTTTATATTTACTATTGGGTTAACATAACTAAGAAAGACAGTAACTAAATTATTAATGTTAGCTCGGAAGACCTTTATTGTGCCTCGACTATTAAGTACTCAAGTTCCGCCACCTTACCGGGATCTGTCTTCTTTTCTTGCCAGCAAATGATGGGTTTCAGTGTATTATCGTGACTCGAATAATGATTCATATTTATGTGCGCAGTGACATTCAACTTAAATGTCTCGTTTCCTCAGTTTAAATTTCGACATGATACGATTATTTACGTTGACTTGATATTGACAACAGCCACAGTTATAATACAAAGTTTTCACACATTTTTGTGAAAGGTGATTTTATTTCCATCAGCATGCATTACTACCCTGCAACTTCTATATTCAGCTGGACAGCGAACAACTAATTGTTGGGAGAAGATAGCTTAGCAATCCGTCAAACAATTTAATATTTACCATACATCATACCGACAATTACTAAGTAGTGAAAATTTTTTTCAGTCTTTGGACGGAAGACCACAACAACTAAAATTGTTTTGCACAGGATAGAATAGCATGGAGAGCTGCATCAAGACTCTTTAACTCCAAGTAACTACTGCAGCCTACATTCTTCTGAATGTCCTTAGTGTATTCATGTTTTGGTCTTCCTCTACGATTTTTACTCCTGATGCTTCCCTCCAGTATGAAAGATGATCCCTTGGTGCCTCAGAATTTGTCCTGCCAAACGATCCCTTCTTCTTGTCGAGTTATGCCACAAATTTCTCTTCTCCCAAACTCTATTCAATACATCCTCATTAGTTACGTGATCCACCCGTCTAATCTTCAGCATTCTTCGGCAGCATCACTTTTCAAAAGCTTTTATTCTTATTGTCTAAACGGTTTAGCGTGCATGTTTCACTTCCATACATGGCTACACTCCATGCAAATACTTACATAACAGACTTCCTGACACTTAAGTTTATACTCAATGTACAACATACTCAATACACAAGAAATGTCGATTATTGCTAATGGCAGCGTGTGACACGTAATTTCCGATTATTTCTCTTCTCGCCATTTAACTTGTAACGCAGCGAAAGACCAGCATGGCGACTGAGGTTCTCCCTGTGCGTCGGCTTCTTCATCCGCTGGTCACAGTCAAAAAAGAATTCGCTATCTTTAATTGTGTTGTATGGTAATGTTACAAAATGACACGGTTAGAAAAGCAAAAGGTTTTAATTCATACAACCGATTGTGGGTGATCGCGTGCTTCGATTTTTTGTAATTCTGGTTGGTACAATAATTCGAGTAAAGAGAAGCCTCATACTAGACGTTTGGCTTTGCAAACCACATTTAGATACTCGACCGCAATTTACACGTGACTATCCGCATAGTTTTGTCGTCCTGTTGGGCTTCTTTATATATCTTGGACACATACATAATTTTCAGCTCTGCTGGCACAGAAATAAAAATATATAGCGTCACTTCAGAAAATCATTTCCTTATTATTTAGTAAACTAATAGGAGGCAGGGACATAATTAGATATATGACTAATAATCCATCCATTCGAAATGCTTTCTACGTAATTTATAGAATAATTTTAAAAGTTTCTCTTAGCTCATCGGTGGAAGCACGCTTTATCTTTTTCTTATTATAAAAAAAATTATTTCACGTTCCATAATTAATAATTGCTGAACTGAACATTGACAAAATTTTTCATTTGAGTTTTACAATACGTTGACTACTGTTGAGAAAATACCGTCGCTATTTATATAGCATAATATCCCAGACTCATTGCATTCTGTGTCTGTTCCAGGTCCTAAGTACTGCTGCCGAATGTAGGTCCATTCCACCTCCATGCTCTACACGGATGCTATCGTCATGATTTACGAACTGTACCTAAAATAATTCCTTAGAACATCGACGCAAGTTGTTAATGTAAAGAAAAAAAAGTGAGAACGCCATTACATGTCGTTTTGTCCTAATATCACTTAATTGGAGTAATTACTGAATTGAATATCGATCAGGAATTATACTGATAGTTTTACAAACATTTACCGCCGTTCGTAAAATTCCGAGTCTTGCAATTTAGCGTAATACCCATTACTCATTGCATTTTGTATCTCTGTTACAGGTGATGAGTGCTGGTGCAGAGTGTAGGGCCGTTCCACCTCTACGGCCTGTACGGGAGCAAGACGTGGAGGTCTTGTTCAAATACCGTGAGTACCATTTGGTGTGCTGAGGATACGAGTAGTAAGTATACAAGTAGTGTAATGGTTTTGAGGAAGTGGCTTCGTTACAGAACTTACGTTTGATATCAGCAACTTGTTTCCGTATCCCATCTGCACTTGCAACGCCACATTCATTTCGTGTTTATTATAGCAACTACTTTGTTATAGTCCACTTTATACGTAACGTGATCTGGGGTTCTATGACATTTGCTATAGGAAGGATATTTAGGTCTGCTAGTCTTTCAGCAAAAGTCACTGTACCGATCATTTGTATTAGGAGTGATGCCAGTGTAGGTCACTTTTTATGGTACAAACTTTTTACAGGTCGTGTTCTCTTCATTAGCCCGATAGCTGAGTACCTAGGACAAAGTCCATGAATTGCGTCTGTCAGTGAGTGCACTCCTTCCTGATGGAACTTTCAACAAGATCCATGTGGTAGTAACAGAGTGAGAGAAAACGCCGAGGACATCTTTATAACTCTCCGTTTTAGAAGCACAGTAGTGTATGTCATATTTCCACTAAATAGTGTACTGCTAATGGGCAGTACACAGTCCTCCGAGATGGTCACTAGATTACTCCATAATTATTTTGATCTACTCGAATAATTTTCTGTTTACAGATGGTACTAACTTCATTATCATTTGTCTACAAACAGTGTGCAGAACGCTGGATAGCAGTAAGTACGAGAAGATGTGTCATCATTACAGTATGTACATAGACAGCTATAATACTTAATATCACTGCTCTTGTATGTCAGAAAAGGTGAATACATTATTAGTCTGTAACAGTGGATGACTAAACAACATCTATCTGCAAAAGCTCAGACTTTTATTTTACAGGCCACTGCTACCGCCATGACGTGCAGTCATGAGCCGTCCTCAAGACCCGCGCTCACGTCCGTAATACCAAACGTGGCAGCAGGTAAGGTGCAGGAGAGGCGAGGCGGAGGCGAAGCAGCCCGACAGCAGCCGCCGCAGCAGCAGCAGCAGCAGCAGCAGCATCGGGATGTGGTTGAGGCAGAGGGAGGTGAAGAGGAGGGGGAGGTGAGGCAGGCCGAGACCAGCCGTGGCCTGCTGTGGTGGCTGCTGGCCTGCTGCCTCTTCATTGGGCTGCCACGAGGCCGCAGGTCCAGGAGGACCAGCAGGTGAGTCCGGCCTGATGTGCCGTGTGTATAGAATTCTTCAGTGTCGAACTACTTGTGTAGCGCAGCTGAATTCGTGAATATGCAGTAATTACTGCCCCCACACAGTGAACTCTAGGGTTGGAGGGAGTGGGAGAGGGCTGTTTGGGCTTATCCAAATTTATTGTCTGAAACTGTGTTCTGTGACTGTAGTATTAGTTCTCATTCCTAAGAATTCTCATTGTAGAAAAATAAGTAACTGTTACAACTTGGATTTTGGACATTCTTCATAGGCATTCGTTGAACTTGATTGGGCTAAGTATCAATGAGTTTCGGTTATTCAAGTGAGATATATAATTATGTTTAATTTAATTAAAACATGTACACAATTAACAGTCTTGCATGGCAGGTAAATGTGTTATTTCTGGTATGAATAATGTCTGAAATTAATAAAATATGTTTAGTTTTATTTATTCATAAAATTAAAATCGTTTTTAGAGTTCATCCTGAAGAAGGGCCGACATCCGGCAGTCAGGCTAAGAAACAGAGCCCTGCCAACAAAATCCTGGTATGTACTGAATGAAACATACATAAATCTTTGTAAAGACATGTAGGATGCTACTACTTGTCCAATAGCCGTTTCATTAGTTTGATTAGTAGTTAACTGAGTTTTGGTAGAGAGAGTATAGCACAATTTTCCTTCAGGTGAAATGATGCCAAGTAGTTTATTGTACTCATCACAACAGAAGCCTAGCGAAGATTGAGTTACTATTTACTGCTAATCTTATTTAAATTAGTCTGTTTTTTTTTTGTGGTTTTAGGGCGCACAACTTCAACGGTCATTAGCGCCCAGACTACGTTCGGAATGCACCGCAAGTCACAAGTTTAAAACAGCAACGAAACGGAAAACACCATAAAAGAGACTGACAGGCATAGGATAAAAAAAAACCAGCATAATCAAATGTCCTTAGAGAGGGTTGTCAAGTTGATAAAATGAAGAACGCACGCAGCTGCTCGTGGGTCATCCGCTAAAATGGCATCTGGAGTACATGGCAGGCCAAGATCAAGACGCAGTGTGTTAAAATCCGGACAGGACGTTAAAATGTGGCGGACCGTCAACAATTGCCCACATGGGCAGGACGGCGCCGGCGCAGCCGTCAGCAGATGGCGATGGGTGAACTGGCAGTGTTCAATTCGTAACCGGGCCAAAACTACCTCCTCCCGCCGAGAGGGGCGTGAGGAGGACGTCCAAGCTGCGGGAAGAGGTTTCAAGGCCCGAAGCTTGTTGTCTAAGTGCAGCCCAATCGGCATGCCACAGCGTTAAAATGCACCGACAAATGACCCTGCTACAATCTGACGAAGGGACACAACAAGAAGCTGTCCGAGGCTGAAGGACCGCAGCCTTGGCTGCGGCATCTGCAGCTTCGTTCCCAGGGATACCGACATGGCCAGGAACCCACATAAAGCTAACCGGAGAACCGACGTCCACCAGCTGCTGAAGTGAGCGTTGGATCCGGTACACAGAAGGGTGAACCGGGTACGGATCACTGAGGCTCTGGATGGCGCTCAGGGAATCTGAGCAGATGACATATGCAGAATGTCGGTGGTGGCAGATACAAAGAACAACCTGGTAGAGGGCAAAGAGCTCAGCTGTGAAGACCAAACAATGGCCATGGAGCCGGTATTTGAAACTTTGTGCCCCGACAATAAAAGAACACCCAACCCCGTCATTGGTCTTCGAGCCACCTGTATAAATGAAGGTCATATTAATGAACTACGAACGAAGTTCGACAAAACGGGAGTGGTAGACTGAACTGGGGGTAACCTCCTTTGGGAGCGAGCTGAGGTCATGGTGAACACGAACCTGAGCCTGGAGCCAAAGTGGCGTGTGGCTCTCGCCCACTCGAAAGGTTGCAGAGAGTGAAAAATCAAGGTGTTGTAGGAGGCGACGAAAGCGAACTCCAGGGGGTAGCAGGGCACAGACATACAACCCGTATTGACGGTCGAGAGAGTCGTCAAAAATGAACGATAAGACGGGTGGTCGGGCATTGCCCGTAGCCGACAGGCATACCGACAAAGCAGTATATCGCGCCGGTAGGTGAGTGGCAATTCACCAGCGTCAGCATGAAGGCTCTCGACGGGACTAGTATAAAACGTTCCAACCGCAAGTCGTAAACCCCGATGTTGTATGGAGTTGAGGTGGCATAAGATGAATGGCCGTGCAGAGGAGTATACAAAGCTCCCATAATCCAGCTAGGAGCGGACGATCGACCGATAGAGGCGAAGTAGGACGGTTCGATCCACTCCCCACGACATACCACTGAGAACACGGAGGACATTTAGAGAATGGGTACAACGGGCAGCCAAATATGACATGTGGAGACCAGCTAAGTTTCCTGTCAAATGTAAGACCTAAAATTTTTGTTGTCTCCACGAATGGGAGAGCAACGGGACCGAGTTGTAAGAATGGTGGGAGAAACTGTTTGTATTAACTTCTGGCGCTACAGACAGTCTACTCCTGGAGTGTCGCCAATGGCTTCCGTTTTTCTGCCGAGAAAAGACGGTCAAGAGAACGCTGAAGACAGCGCTCCAGGAAACACGTACGCTGCGCGCTGCAATAGATGATAAAATCGTCCACGAAAAGGGAGCCTGATACATCAGCTGGGAGGCAATCCATTATTGGATTGATCACTATGGCGAAGAGAGCGACGCTCAAAACTGAGCCCTGTGGCACCCCATTCTCCTGGCGAGAGATGTCCGACAGTACAGAACCCACACGTACCCTGAATTGTCGATCCATTAACAAGGAACGAATAAAATGAGGGAAGCGACCCGGAAGGCCCCATGTATGCATAATGCGGAGAATGCCCGCCCTCCAACAGGTGTCGTAAGCCTTCTCCAAATCAAAGAACACAGCCACGGTCGGGCGCTTCCGCAAGAAGTTGTTCATAATGAAGGTCGACAAACTAACCAGATGGTCAACAGCAGATCGGCGCCTACGAAATCCACATTGTACATTGGTAAGAAGGCGTCGAGACTCGAGCAGCCAAACCAAACGAGAGTTACCCATTCGCTCCATCACTTTACAGACACAGCTGGTAAGCGAGATGGGTCGATAACTGGAAGGCAAGTGCTTGTCCTTCCCCGGCTTAGGGATCGGCACAACAATAGACTCGCGCCAGCATGCGGGAACATGTCCCTGAATCCAGATGCGATTAGAAGCACGAAGAAGGAAACCTTTACCCGCAGGAGAAAGGTCCTTCAGCATCTGAATATGAATATGAATAGAATCAGGCCCTGGAGCGGAGGATCATGATCGGCCAAGTGCGTTTTCGAGTTCCCTCATGGTGAATGGGGCATTATGACTTTCACGATTCGAGGAGCGGAAGTTAGGTGGCCTAGCCTGCTCTGCCTGTTTGCGGGGGAGGAAGGCAGGGTGGTAATGAGCGGAGCTCGAAACCTCTGCGAAAAAGCGGCCGAAGGCATTGGAGACAGCCTCAGGGGCCACAAGGACGCCATTCGCGACCGTCAAGCCAGAAACTGGTGAGTGGACCTTAGTGCCAGATAGCCGGCGCAGGCTACCCCAGACAACAGAAGGAGTAAAACTGTTGAAGGTGCTTGTGAAAGCAGCCCAGCTGGCTTTCTTGCTTTCTTTAATAATACGACTACACTGTGCACGTAATCTTTTATAATTGATACAATTCGCCACTGTAGGGTGGCGTTTAAAGGTGCGTAAAGCACGTCGACGAGCATGTAAAGCGGCTCTACATGCTGCGGTCCACCAGGGGACGAGTATGCGACGTGGAGAAGGAGGGTGAGGGATGGAATATTCAGCAGCAGTGAGAATGACTTCCATGAGGAGAGCCTCAAAGGGGATGGTGGGCATTGAAGTCTCCAGTTAACAAAAATGTTGCAGGTAGCTGAGCAATAATTTGCATCATGTCTGCCCTGGTAATGGCAGACGACTATGGAGTGTAAACGGTACAAATGGAAAATGTAAAAGTTGGGAGAGTAATTCGGATGGCAACTGCCTGCAGGCCGGTGTGCAACGTGATGGCATCGTAGTAAATATCATTCTGGACCAGCAACATAACCCCTCCATGAGCCGGGATACCTACCACAGGGAGTAGGTCAAAACGCACAGAGGTGTAGTGTGCCAAAGCAGTTTGATCTCATGGGCGCAACTTCGTTTCCTGGAGGGCTACGACGAGCGGACGGTGCAAGCGGAGCAGTAACTTCAAGTCCTTTCGGTTGGAGCGAATGATGTGAATATTCCAGTGAATCAGTGTCATCGTAAGAAGAAAAGGAAGATGAAAGAAGGGGTCACCTCGAAGGCCTCTGAGGGCCTGGCTTCGAGCGAGCACTGCCGCCGCTATCAGTAGGCGGACAGTCATCGTCCATTGGTTACATAGGTTCATCGGCCATCTTGGTTAGATGACCGGGAGGGGGAGCTTCCTCCGCCGGTGAACGGCCAGATGTTCGGCTACCAGCGGTGCGGCCAGGCGAAACGGATGACGGCCTGGGGCGGCAACCGCTGGGTGGCGCAGGAGAAGAAATGCGCCGTGGCGGAGAAGGAGAACTGTGCTTCCTATGCGCCTTTTTGGAAGGACGTTTAGTGGAAGTACCGGTCGAAGGCTGGGAGGTCGAGGTACGGAGGAAGTCTGCACGGGATGGTTCCTTCTTGAAGGCCCGTGCATCTGACTTCGATGTCTTCGTCTTAGCAGAAGCTGAGGAAGGTGCTGGTGTCTGTGGGGTGATGGGAGGAAGAGGAGACGTCGACCGCGCGATCTTAGCACTGGCCGAACGGACGACCGTGGTGCTGAAGGTCAGATCACATGTCTGGTTTGCTACCTCCCGGGTAGTCCGAGGAGAGGCGAGGACAGTACTGTATTTCCCCGCTGGGAGTAGCGTGGGCTTCCTACTAGCCAATACCTTGCGAGCAGCCGAGGTGGACACTTTCTCTTTGACCCGAATTTCTTGGATACAGCGTTCTTCCTTATAGACAGGACAGTCGCGGGAGGATGCGGCATGGTCACCCTGACAGTTCACACAACGAGGAGACGGAGGTGGACAGTCACCCTCATGGGCATCCCTGCCACAAGTAACACATTTAGCCGCATTGGAACAAGACTGTCGAGTGTGATTGAAACGCTGACACTGGTAGCAGCGCGTAGGTGTCGGGACATAGGGGCGAACAGAAATAACCTCGTAGCCCGCCTTGATGCGCGATGGCAGCTTAACACTATCGAAGGTCAAGGAAAGTGTCCGGGTCGGTACAAGGTCATCGTTGACCTTTTTCATGACCCTATGGACAGCCGTCACGCCCTGCTCAGCGAGGAAAGATTGAAGCTCCTCGTCAGTCAATCCGTCGAGGGAGCTAGTATAGACTACACCACGAGACGAATTCAAAGTTCGGTGGGCCTCCACCCGGACAGGGAACGTGTACAGGAGTGTGGCCCGAAGCAGTTTTTGTGCCTGAAAGGCACTCTCAGTTTCTAGTAATAAGGTGCCGTTACGCAACCTGGTACAAGATTTGACAGATCCGGCTATGGCATCTACGCCCTTCTGAATAACGAAAGGGTTGACAGAGGAAAAATCCTTTCCGTCCTCAGATCGAGAAACTACGAGGAACTGTGGGGCAGGCGGTAGTACTTTTGTCACCGTTGGCTGGTCACGTTTCCGTTTTTGGGTCGAAGTCGAAAGAGATGGAGTAGAATCCATTGCGGAGGAATCCCCCACGATTGCCAGCGTCTCCGATGGCGCGCTCCTTCCTTGTGGGGACCCTCTCAGAGGTCACTCCCGCCTTAGGTGAATGTTTACACCTCAGGTCACACCTCCCGAGAAACAGACAGAGGGACCAATCGGCATGGTCAGAAGGTATCAGCTCAGGCAATCACCCCTCCCCGGGCCTGGCCTTTACCAGGGTGTACGCGCGTGCCTTACATGTCTACCCAGGGCGGGGACTTACGCGTTACCCCGTCACCGGCTACGCGTGCGAACGCGTGGGTCGGCCTTCAGGCACGCACAGGGAGGAAGGAAGAAGAGGAAAAAAAAGAGAGAGAGGGAGAAAGAGGACAGACTGTCTCAAACGCCGAGGTGGAGACCAGAGAAGGCAAGGAGAAGAAGGCAATGAGAAGGCAAAGAGAAAAAGGCAATGAGAAGGCAAGGAGAAAAAGGCATTGAGAAGGCAAGGAGAAAAAGGCATTGAGAAGGCAAGGAGAAGTTAAGGGAAAGAGTAAGGAAGACAGTGAGGTGGAGAAGAGCAAAGAAAGGAACCAACAAAAGGAAGGAAGAAACGAGAAGTGAAAAACCAAAAAGACCACAAATATAGGTCGTGGGACCGGCCGTCTCCGGACGCAGGCGCTAACTACCCCCTTGAGGGGGATGGATTCCTCTTAGTCGCCTCTTACGACAGGAGCAGGAAGACCTCGGGCCTATTCTAACCCCCGGACCCGCAGGGGGGAAATTAGTCTGTGTATGCAGTATAATCTATGAGGCACAACGGCTTTACCAATAAAAGAAATGATACTACATAATTAATTAAATGGTACCAAGTGAAAATTTCATATTATTCTTTTATACTTTTCATTCTCTGCCACAGAGAGTAGTGTGAATAGTTTGAGGTAGGATCCACAGCCCAGATCTTGTCAGTCAAATGGCAGCTGACTTGATACTAATCAAATAGTACCCCACCTGGAAATATTTAGCGACGTATTCCAGATTGAAATATGTCTTTAAAGTAAGGTCAGCTTGTCTAAATACTTGTTTGCAACTGGGGAATCGGAGTAAATTTTAATTTATTTTTAACAAATATGAATTTTTCTTAGATAATTTTGATAGCCTTGTTTTTGTAACTCAATACATTTCACGATCTTCTCACCATTTGCAGTTTACCTATAACACTCGCCGGGAATATCACCGAATCTGTCCTGTCACACTTGCTTAGGAATATGACCTAATAAATCCTGCTGGAGCATGTTCCTATCTGATCAGATAAAAATGGTTTCAGTTTCCCAGTTCTGTCCTCTGTTTTTGGAGATTTGTCTTGGTTGAATACTATTCCAATCACCTCCGTTTTTCGAAAGCAAGAAAACCCCTAGCTACGTTGAACCCTATGGGTAACACACAGGTCAAATTGTAACTGCGTTAGCTGTTGGCTGGTAACATCCAAATTGATGTGTTCTCATAATTATGTCAACCAGAATTGCTACATTTTTAGAATACAAGGACTTGCGTTAGACGTAGGGATTTCCTGCAGATAACGACGAACTCGGATGTCATATTAAGATACAATCTGAAAAATTCCTGTGTTTATTCCTCTATATAGCACGTTGGTACATACAGAACAGTCGTCAAACAGTAATGAGTGAGGCGTAATCAACATAAAATTTCGCAATTGTCATGCCTTATCACATTACAATGTGTGTATCATCGCGTCAGGTAAATACGTTAATGAAAGGGCGTGTGAGTACTTTCCATTTCGATTAGTTACAGATACAAGAAGATGCGTTGATTTGAATGAGAAACAGTGTATGTTTATTTTTTCATATATCAGCAATTGGAAGCATAGATGCTACTATATAAATTGTTGAATCGCAGACAAAGTCCATAATATTGTTGCCAAGAAGTATACAAACTGTATTTTTCGGAGATTTTGTAATTGGAGGATAACGTCAGTCTACAGTGTGATTCCATGATGATTCCCTATCAATCCTGAGACTTCGTAGCAAGGTAAATGTGTCAACGTAACGAAAGCGGCCATGGTCAGGAAACGACTGAATTCGAAGTACTAAGCGAAAATTGCTGCCGTGTGTCTGGCAGTCGCCCTCCTACTGCAGGCCCTTCGTTGGGGAAGAGCTAGAATGGATCGAAAAAAGCAAAGTAATTCATTAAATATGGACTCTAACGTGCATTGCTGATGAGCTGTGAGCAGTTGTTAACTTTTGCTATTGTGAAATACATGTCTTCTACTGAACAACAACTGGTAGCTCATTAGGTATGCGTTTTAGAGCCCTTGTTTGTTGGATATTTTTGTTGTTTTGGTTCACATTACTTAATCCCAAAACACGAAAAGCAAAGAATTTGCAGTAGGAGTAATATACTGTCAGAGGTATCAAAACTAATTTTGCTTGCAAATTTAGACTCTGTCGTTTCTGGACGAGGGTTTCATGCGTTGGATTGATATATTTATCCCTCTCCATCACCCCTCAACGTTTGTAAGATCATCATGGACCAACACCGTGTAGCTCGCATTTTCTGTGCGTTCTTCGTTCACACCACCATTTACAACAATAATCTAACACTCAGTATAGAGAGAAGTCAGTATAGACTTAACGAAATGCTAGGTTCGTTTAAATACAGACTGCAGTGTCTTCATTTGTTGCAAGACGGAACTGTAGGCGAGATGAAAACAGAAGATCGGAAAATCGGTTCTGTTTTGGAATACAGATACTGACAACTCTGTTTTGATAGGTATATGTTTCATTGACGGGGAAAGTAATCCTGAATTAATCCAACTGTGTTTTCCTATTGCAGGAGACGTACTCTAAGGAGAAGCACGAGATGGTGTCGGCGTGGGTGCTGAAGCACTTCGGGAGCGCCGAGGACCGCTGCAGGTGGACGGAGGGTCTGTACCAAGGAGCATTCAACACACGAGTGGCAGAGGTAACCTACTGCAGGAGCTTTAGCTATGCAAGCAAGGTGAATAGAACGCTAATATAAATGAAAATTCATGTACACTAGGCGCAATAATGTGGTTATATATCGGAGACCAAATCGTTGTGTCTCAATCTGATGTGTAATTGAAATTTTGATGTGTGTGTTTACACCCTTAATTCTTTAGAATCGTTTGGTTTCTGATCAAATATTCTGATTCTGTAAATTGTGTTTACAGATTCTGTTCCATCTGTTGTGTAGATATGCTTACTCATTTTACTTTTTAGGTGTCAGCCATGTCCCTGTAATACAAAACAACCAAAACAAAAACAGCACTTATTAACCCTCCCCACTAACGCCCCAAAGTACAAATAACTGTACTAAAAAAATAACTGTCCTAAAAAAAAAAGTATCACGGGTTCTGAAGACTGGAGATTGTTATCAGTTAAACTGTTGTGGAGCCAAAGCGTTTCAAAAATAAAGACTGTGGAAAGTCGTAAATTACCAGTAGACGTAATCGGAAAGGTATTTCTCATACAAGAGAATAGAATATTTTGAGTTACAGAAGTGCACCTGTAATTGCAGAACCGCAATAGTTGGTGATGATTCAGGTCCTTGGATCAAAGATACAAATTAAATTCAAGTTCTTGTCCGTGACTGCCGAACGACTTACTTTGAATATTGTTCCAAATTTTCATTAACAAGATTTGTTCTATGAGAAAAGCCCAGTGAAAGTACATTTTTATTTATTACTAGCAAAACTGTTTTTTTTTAACTGCCTAGTCAAATGACGCGGATTTTAGTCAATTATTCGCGAAAAATGTTTGCAACTGTATAGAGGACAGTGCCAAATGACTCCTACTGTGGTGTCAGGAGAACAAGCTGTGTCAGGTGTCGTAATTTTGGTGGGTCAGCTCTGCCTGTCGTCGTAAACGTTGAGAAACTTAAGTTTTTTCAACGGAATGCAGTAGCAAAATGGCGCCTTTTGAGTGTTACATACGAGCTGCCTGTGTATTCAATTAAACACGTATTCCTTCAGAAGTACAGTGACGTAGGAAAATGCAATATAGTTACCTGGCTTGAAGAACAAAAGTTTAGTCACCATAATGGTAATGAAAACCTTTGAGTTAAAGCCTGAATTATCCGTTGCTTGCCAGCCTGACTTTGAATTCCACAGATATAATTGTAGTATTACGCTTAGTTAATAATGCATAGTACAATATAACAAACAAATAACATATTAGTATGCGAGGTATTTCCTCTCATAAAGTGTACAAATTCAAAGATAATGTTTTAATGTCATACGTAGTAGGAAGCAAGAAAAATCTTGGAATGTAATCATCGCAGTTGAGTTATTGGTAGTGGAACACTAGAAAGAGATGGATGTGAATTAGCGAATGTATTTTGATGTAAAATGTAAAAACAAATCCGTAGAACCAATACTTTCATGTGAATCCCAAACATTTTGCATCAGCAGAGAATGAATATATTGAGTATCTAGATTCTTGGAGGCTTTTCAGTATTATTCTATCGTGGATTTTCTTTTGTTTGATATTTCCTTGAATCTCTGCCAAATTTATAAATGCTGAGGGTCTTTTTAACACAGGATTCTTGACGACTGAAGTGTCAAATTAACTGATACCCTAAAGCAAATTAAAATACTATTTTGGCGTTGTTTGCGTCTTAAGGAGAATAGAGGCAGACACTAAATAATTTTTTTTGTATCACTGATCTAAGAAATCATAGCAAACTGTGACAACAGAAACTGAATAAGAACATTGGAATGAAATAGAGGTCTGGCACTACTCATACGTGAGTGTAATGAGAAATCAGCATTAGCAGACTTACAGACATGCTCGTATAGACTAACGTGCTGTGAGCAGCTGGCGAGACAGGGAGGTTGACCAGACACGAATGTAGTGCAAATATTGGACTCACGAGTACTGGTCAGGTTCACCAGCCAGGCTGAGTGTGGCTTATGTACCGTTTTTCACGCTCGTTTAGGCGAATGCTGAGATAACCTCCAATCTCCAGGTCATAAAGAACACCATTCACAAACAGCTGCAAAACAGACGTACAGATCAGCGTTTGCAACATTCGCAGACAGGTGACGAACACAGCTTTCCACTGTTACGTTTAACTTATGGCTGCAGCCACAGGAAGGGCAACGTAGCTAGTGACACGAGGATCGGAGAATTTATTTTGTGTAACTGAAAAATTAGACATTACTCACGCCGTTTTAGGACTTAAGCCCCTTAACGTTAGTTTGTTACTCTTAGCGTTTTTAACGGTAACAGTTGAAATCGTATCCTATGTGATTTCACTGTTCAGTAGGCGATAGTGTTTCAGTAACAAAACCGAAAGTTGTCAAACATACAAAGTTCCCTTCATCTTTGAAGCGTAAATATCCCAAGTTGGTAGAGTGGCACAGCTTTCTCGCTGGGAAAAGTGTGTTATTCAATGGCTCTGAGGTAAGATGAAGGTACTGTACTGCAGCACTTTTACCAAAAATCTTAGTTTATCGATTGTCAACTGATCGTCATGATACTGAATAGTGATTTGGGGCTTGCCTTGAAATACATTAACTTTACTTTTCTGGTCAGTGGTAACTCCCGCGTTTGAAGATCACTTTTATACAGACACACGCAATTCTGTCATGGAGAATAACAGAGCTTATAACTAGAAACTATATAAGCGACAAAAATTATCTCGAAAATTTCTTTTTACAATTTTATTTATATACTGTCTTCCAAAGGGTTCAAAAAACATCCATTTTGCAATGACTGTCATCAGTTTCGTAAAACTTTCAGTTTCAACTTTTTTTTTGTTTTTTGTGGTTTTAGGGCGCAAAACTTCTATGGCCATTAGCGCCCAGCCCGTGACGTAGGAAACAGGAAAAAAACGAAATTTAAAACCAGCAGCAATGGGAACAAAGTCATAAAATTTGAGAAACTAAAGGCAGAAGAAATGCTTAAAAATCCACTATAGAAAGGGGTTTGTTGTCCCCAAAAAAAAAAAAAATTTCAAATGACTGACGTCATTTCACTGTCACTAATAAACTGTAGAACGCGGTCAGCTGAGTGCGTGTCATCTGCTAAAATCAACGATAGATCAGGCGATAGCTGTAGACGTGAGCGTAACGGATGAAAATAGGGGCATTCAATTAAAAGGTGTCTAACCATCCACAGCTGAGAGCAGTGGGGACAGAGTGGGTGAGGATCGCCGCTTAAAAGATGTCGATGGCTAAAAAGACAGTGCCCGATCCGGAGTCTAGCTAAAATTACCTCCTCCCGACGACGCGTTCGGGAGGAAGAGGTCCAAGCGCAAGGAAGGGCTTTCACTTCCCGCAATTTATTATGGGGAAGTGTTGACCAATGCGCATGCCATAAATGAGCAACTTGGCGACATAAACCGCTCCGTAGATCGGTAAACGGAAGAGACTGAATAGCTGGCCGAGGAAGAGAGACTGCAGCCTTGGCCGCTATATCGGCCGCCTCATTCCCACAGATACCAGCGTGTCCCGGGAGCCAGAGGAACGACACTGAGACGCCCCCCAGGTGGAGCAAGCGCAGACAGTCCTGAATCCGGTGGACCAGAGGGTGCACGGGGTAAAGAGCTTGGAGACTTAGGAGAGAGCTGAGAGAATCTGAGCAGATTACGTACTGTATCCGCTGATGGCGGCGGATGTAGTGGACAGCCTGGAGAATAGCGTAAAGCTCCGCAGTATAAACCGAACACTGGTCGGGAAGCCGAAAGTGATTTGGGGTGTCGCCAACAATATAGGCACTCCCTACACCTAACGATGTTTTCGAGCCATCGGTGTAAATAAATGTGGCTTCCGTCATTTGTGCACATAGAGCAGCAAATGCCCGACGGTAAACAAGTGTAGGGGTACCATCCTTGGGAAATTGACATAGGTCTCTGAGCAAGTCGATCCGGGGACGGAGCTAAGGCGGTGCTGTACCCCAAGTTGTCAAGAAGGTTTTAGGAAAGCGGAAGGAAAGAGAATGGAGCAGTTGACGGAAGCGGACTCCTGGGGGTAGTAGGGAGGAGGGGCGGCCTGCATACCCGACATCAAAGGAGGCGACGAGAAAAAGGTCATGGGCTGGATTAGCAGGCATGGAAGACAGATGGCTAGCATAACGACTCAGAAGGACTGCCCGCCGATTGGACAGCGGAGGTTCAGCAGTCTCAGCATAAAGGCTTTCCACAGGGCTGGTGTAAAAAGCTCCAGACACTAAACGTAATCCACGGTGGTGGATAGAGTCGAGACGCCGAAGAATAGACGGCCGAGCAGAGGAGTAGACTATGCTACCATAATCCAATTTCGAGCGCACTAAGGCGCGATAGAGGCGGAGAAGTACCACTCGGTCCGCTCCCCATGAGGTACCATTCAGGACACGGAGGGTGGTAAGGGATCGCAGACAGCGAGCCGAAAGATAGAAAACTGTTCTTGTCCTCCCACGTTTCATGTCAAACATGTTGTTGTTGTTTTCAGTCCTGAGACTGGTTTAATGCAGCTCTCCATGCTACTCTATCCTGTGCAAAATTTTTCATCTCCCAGTACCTACTACAACCTACATCCTTCTGAATCTGCTTAGTGTATTCATCTCTTGGTCTTCCTCTACTATTTTTACCCTCCACGCTGCCCTCCACTACTAAATTGGTGATCCCTTGATGCCTCAGAACATGTCCTACCAACCGATCCCTTCTTCTAGTCAAGTTGTGCCACAAACTTCTCTTCTCCCCAATCCTATTCAATACCGCCTCATTAGTTACGTGATCTACCCACCTTATCCTCAGCATTCTTCTGTAGCACCACATTTCGATAGCTTCTATTCTCTTCTTGTCCAAACTAGTTATCGTCCATGTTTCACTTCCATACATGGCTACACTCCATACAAATACTTTCAGAAACGACTTCCTGACACTTAAATCTATACTCGATGTTAAATTTCTCTTCTTCGGAAACGATTTCCTTGCCATTGCCATTGCCGGTCTACATATTATATCGTCTCTACTTCGTCCATCATCAGTTATTTTACTCCCTAAATAGCAAACCTCCTTTACTACTTTAAGTGTCTCGTTTCCTAATATAATTCCCTCAGCATCACCCGATTTAATTTGACTACATTCCATTATCCTCGTTTTGCTGTTGATCATGTTCATCTTATATCCTCCTTTCAAGACACTGTCCATTCCATTCAACTGCTCTTCCAAGTCCTTTGCTGTCTGACAGAATTACAATGTCATCGGCGAACCTTAAAGTTTTTACTTCTTCTCCATGAATTTTAATACCTACTCCGAATTTTTCTTTTGTTTCCTTTACTGCTTGCTCAATATACGGATTGAATAACATCGGGGAGAGGCTACAACCCTGTCTCACTCCTTTCCCAACCACTGCTTCCCTTTCATGCCCCTCGACTCTTATAACTGCCAGCTGATTTCTGTACAAATTGTAAATAGCCTTTCGCTCCCTGTATTTTATACCTGCCACCTTCAGAATTTGAAAGAGAGTATTCCAGTTAACACTGTCAAAAGCTTTCTCTAAGTCTACAAATGCTAGAAACGTACGTTTGCCTTTTCTTAATCTTAATTCTAAGGTAAGTCGTCAGGTAAGTATTGCCTCACGTGTTCCAACATTTCTACGGAATCCAAACTGATCTTCCCCGAGGTCCACTTCTACCAGTTTTTCCATTCGTCTCTAAAGAATTCGCGTTAGTATTTTGCAGCTGTGACTTATTAAACTGATAGTTCGGTAATTTTCACATCTGTCAACACCTCTATAATAATTCCAATACCAAAGAAAAGTCTTCTTGAAGTCTGAGGGTATTTCGCCTGTCTCATACTTCTTGCTCACCGGATGGTAGAGTTTTGTCATGACTGGCTCTCCCAAGGCCATCAGTAGTTCTAATGGAATGTTGTCTACTCCCGGGGACTTGTTTCGACTCAGGTCTTTCAGTGCTCTGTCAAACTCTTCACGCAGTATCTTATCTCACATTTCGTCTTCATCTACATCCTCTTCCATTTCCATAATATTGTCCTGAAGTACATCACCCTTGTATAAACCCTCTATATACTCCTTCCACCTTTCTGCCTGCCCTTCTTTGCTTAGAACTGGGTTTTTTTTTTTTTTTTTTTTGTTTGTGGTTTTAGGGCGCAAAACTTCTATGGTCATTAGCGCCCAGCCCGTGACGTAGAAAACAGGAAAAAAACGAAATTTAAAATCAGCAGCAATGGAAACATAGTCAGAAAATTGGAGAAACTAAAGGCAGAAGGAATGCTTAAAAGTCCACTATAGAAAGGGGTTGGTTGTCCACAAAAAAAAAAAAATCTTCAAATGACTGACGTCATTTCACTGTCACTAATAAACTGTAGAACGCGGTCAGCTGAGCGCGTGTCATCTGCTAAAATCGACGATAGATCAGGCGATAGCTGTAGACGGGAGCGTAACGGATTAAAATAGGGGCATTCAATTAAAAGGTGTCTGACCGTCCACAGCTGAGAGCAGTGGGGACAGAGTGGGGGAGGATCACCGCTTAAAAGATGTCGATGACTAAAAAGACAGTGCCCTATCCGGAGTCGAGCTAAAATTACCTCCTCCCGACGACGCGTTCGGGAGGAAGAGGTCCAAGCGCAAGGAACGGCTTTCACTTCCCGCAATTTATTGTGGGGAAGTGTTGACCAATGCGCATGCCATAAATGAGTAACTTGGCGACATAAACCGCTCCGTAGATCGGTAAACGGAAGAGACTGAAGAGCTGGCCGAGGAAGAGAGACTGCAGCCTTGGCCGCTATATCGGCCGCCTCATTTCCACAGATACCAGCGTGTCCCGGGAGCCAGAGGAACGCCACTGAGACGCCCCCCAGGTGGAGCAAGCGCAGACAGTCCTGAATCCGGTGGACCAGAGGGTGCACAGGGTAAAGAGCTTGGAGACTTAGGAGAGAGCTGAGAGAATCTGAGCAGATTACGTACTGTATCCGCTGATGGCGGCGGATGTAGTGGACAGCCTGGAGAACAGCGTAAAGCTCTGCAGTATAAACCGAACACTGGTCGGGAAGCCGAAAGTGATTTGGGGTGTCGCCAACAATATAGGCACTCCCTACACCTAACGATGTTTTTGAGCCATCGGTGTAAATAAATGTGGCTTCCGTCATTTGTGCACATAGAGCAGCAAATGCCCGACGGTAAACAAGTGTAGGGGTACCATCTTTGGGAAATTGACATAGGTCTCTGAGCAAGTCGATCCGGGGACGGTGCCAAGGCGGTGCTGTACCCCAAGTTGTCAAGAAGGTTTTAGGAAAGCGGAAGGAAAGAGAATGGAGCAGTTGACGGAAGCGGACTCCCGGGGGTAGTAGGGAGGAGGAGCGGCCTGCATACCCGACATCAAAGGAGGCGTCGAAAAAAAGGTTATGGGCTGGATTAGCAGGCATGGAAGACAGATGGCTAGCATAACGACTCAGAAGGACTGCCCGCCGATTGGACAGCGGAGGTTCAGCAGTCTCAGCATAAAGGCTTTCCACAGGGCTGGTGTAAAAAGCTCCAGACACTAAACGTAATCCACGGTGGTGGATAGAGTCGAGACGCCGAAGAATAGACGGCCGAGCAGAGGAGTAGACTATGCTTCCATAATCCAATTTCGAGCGCACTAAGGCGCGATAGAGGCGGAGAAGGACCACCCGGTCCGCTCCCCAAGAGGTACCATTCAGGACACGGAGGGTGTTAAGGGAACGCAGACAGCGAGCCGAAAGATAGGAAACGTGGGAGGACCAGCACAGTTTTCTGTCAAACATAAGACCCAAGAATTTAGCGACGTCGGAAAACGGAAGGTTGACAGGACCTAGATGTAAGGAGGGCGGAAGAAACTCCTTACGTCGCCAAAAATTAACACAAACGGTCTTACTGGGTGAGAAACGGAAGCCGGTTTCGATGCTCCACGAGTAGAGGCGATCGAGACATCCTTGAAGACGTCTTTCAAGAAGGCTGGTCCTTTGAGAACTGTAGTAGATCGCAAAATCGTCCACAAAGAGGGAGCCCGAGACATCAGGAAGGAGACAATCCATAATTGGATTAATGGCGATGGCAAACAGTACAACACTCAGCACGGAGCCCTGGGGTACCCCGTTTTCTTGGGAGAAAGTACGGGAGAGAGTAGTGTTCACCCGCACCCTAAATGTGCGCTCTGCCATAAATTCGCGAAGAAAAAGGGGCAGCCGGCCTCGAAAGCCCCAAGAGAACAGTGTGCGGAGGATGCCTGTCCTCCAACAGGTATCGTACGCTCTCTCCAGATCAAAAAATATTGCTACCGTTTGGCGTTTCCGGAGAAAATTGTTCATGATATAAGTGGAGAGAGCAACAAGATGGTCAACAGCAGAACGATGCTTTCGGAATCCGCATTGGGCTGGTGTTAAAAGACTGCGGGACTCCAGCCACCAAGCTAAACGGTAATTCACCATACGCTCCAAAACCTTACAGACACTACTCGTGAGAGAAATGGGGCGATAGCTAGAGGGGAGATGTTTGTCCTTTCCAGGTTTCGGAACGGGAACGACAATAGCTTCCCGCCATCGCCTGGGGAAGGTACTGTCGGTCCAAATTCGATTATAAAGGCGAAGGAGGTGACGCAGGCTATGGGTTGATAAATGCAGCAACATTTGGACATGGATACCATCCGGTCCTGGGGCGGAGGAGCGAGAAGTAGAGAGTGCATGTTGGAGTTCGCGCATGGAGAAAACAGTATTGTAGCTTTCGCGATTTTGAGAGGAGAAAGCAAGATGCCGCACTTCTGCTGCACGTTTCTTCGGGAGAAACGCTGGCGGGTAATTTGAAGAGCTCGAAATCTCAGCAAAGTGCTGACCCAATGAGTTAGAAATTGCGACGGGGTCCACTAAGGTATCATGCGCGACAGTGAGCCCAGAGACCGGGGAGAAACTAGGCGCGCCTGAGAACCGTCGAAGCCGACTCCAAACTTCCGAGGAGGGAGTGAAGTTGTTAAATGAGCTAGTAAAGAATTTCCAGCTTGCCTTCTTGCTATCGTGGATGACGCGACGGCATCGCGCACGGAGCTGCTTATATCGGATACAGTTGGCCAAAGTTGGATGGTGACGGAAAATGCGAAGAGCACGTCGCCGCTCACGTATTGCGTCACGGCAGGCCTCGTTCCACCAAGGAACTGGAGGGCGCCGGGGCAATTCGGAGGTGCGTGGTATTGAACGTTCCGCAGCTGTGAGAATAACGTCGGTAAAATGTGTGACCTCATCGTCGACGCTGGGAAAGCGACGGTCATCGAATGTCGCTAGAGACGAAAAAAGTGTCCAATCGGCTTGGGCAAACTTCCAGCGTCGCGAGCGCATATATGGCAGTTGAGGCTGCAGTCGAAGAACACATGGAAAGTGGTCACTCGAGTGTGTATCATCAAGGGCGAACCATTCGAAGCGCCGAGCTAGCGGAACAGTACCGACCGCAAGGTCCAAATGGGATAAATTTGCCGTGGAGGCAGACAAAAATGTAGGGACCCCAGTGTTGAGGCAGACTAGATCCGCTTGGTGGAAGACGTCTAGCAATAGTGAGCCACGTGGACAAGGATGTGGAGATCCCCAAAGCGGGTGGTGGGCATTGAAGTCCCCAACCAGCAAATAGGGGGGTGGAAGCTGATCAAGAAGATGAAGGAGATCAGCTCGTGCCATTGGTGTAGACGATGGAATGTATACCGTACAAAGAGAGAACGTGTATCCAGAAAGGGAAAGACGGACGGCGACAGCTTGGAAGGAAGTGTTTAAGGGGATTGGGTGATAATGGAGAGTATCATGGAGCAGAATCATGAGTCCTCCATGGGCTGGAGTGCCTTCAACTGAGGGGAGGTCATATCGGACGGACTGAAAATGAGGGAGAACAAAGCGGTCATGGGGACGCAGCTTTGTTTCCTGAAGACAGAAGATGACCGGCGAGTAGGATCGTAAGAGGATCGACAATTCCTCCCGATTGGCGCGAATGCCGCGGATATTCCAGTGGATAATGGACATAGGGTGAACAGAAAATGGAGGAACGGCACCAAGGGTGCTGTCAACTCAACGACTGCTCAGAGCTTGCGACCGACAGCATGGAATGGCATTCAGTCGAAGGCAGAAGATCCTGATCCATAGGTTGGTCAGGAGCAGCTCCTGCCACCAACGATCGGCCAGTTGACCGGCCACCAACAGTGCGCCTCGGCGACACAGAAGATGGCCGAGGGCGATTTCCGCCAGGTGGTGCTGTAGATGGGATACGCCTTGGCGGAGAAGGAGAGGAACTGTGTTTCTTCGTAGCCTTCTTGGAGGTATGTTTAGATGAAGGAGGAACTGATGGTTGTGAAGTTGCAGTACGTAAAAACTCTTCACGAGAATGCTCTTTTTTTGTAGACTTGGCGTCTGACTTTTGGGCTCGAGATTTAGCATAACCCGACGAAGGGTGAGCCATAGAGTGGGCAGGCGAAAGAGGTGAGGTTGAACGGGCGATCTTTGCGCTGGCCGATCTGACGACCGTGGTACTAAATGTGAGGTCGCAAGTCTGCGTGGCCGCCTCCTTTGTTGGCCGAGAAGAAGCGAGGACAGCGCTGTATTTTCCTTTCTGAGGCACGGTGGGCTGTCGACTGGCGAGTAACTTTCGAGCAGCAAAGGTCGACACCTTTTCCTTCACTCTTATTTCCTGGATCAGCTTTTCGTCCTTAAAAACAGGGCAATCTCGAGAGGAAGCAGCGTGGTCACCCATACAGTTGATGCAGCGAGGGGATGGAGGTGGACAAGCACCCTCATGGGCATCCCTGCCACACGTAACACATTTGGCCGGATTGGAACAGGACTGGCTGGTGTGATTAAACCGCTGACATCGATAGCAACGCGTAGGGTTTGGGACATAAGGGCGAACGGAAATTATCTCATAGCCTGCTTTGATTTTTGATGGGAGTTGAACTTTGTCAAAAGTCAAGAAGACAGTGCGGGTTGGAATGATGTTCGAGTCAACCCTTTTCATAACCCGATGAACAGCGGTGACGCCCTGGTCAGACAGGTAGTGCTGAATTTCTTCGTCAGACAATCCATCGAGGGAGCGTGTATAAACGACTCCACGCGAGGAATTTAAGGTACGGTGCGGTTCCACCCGGACAGGGAAGGTGTGGAGCAGAGAAGTACGCAGCAATTTTTGAGCCTGGAGGGCACTGTGCGTTTCTAACAACAGGGTGCCATTCCGTAATCTGGAACAAGACTTTACAGGACCCGCAATTGCGTCGACACCTTTCTGAATAATGAAAGGGTTGACCGTGGAAAAGTCGTGACCTTCGTCAGACCGAGAAACAACAAGGAACTGTGGCAACGATGGAAGAACCGTCTGTGGCTGAGACTCAGTGAACTTACGTTTGTGAGCAGACATAGTGGAAGGTGAGGAAACCATTGCGGAAGAATCCCCCATGATTACCGGCGTCTCCGATGGCGCGCTCCTCCCTTGTGGGGGCCCTCACCGAGGGCACACCCGCCTTAGGTGATTGTTCACACCTCAGGTCACACCTCCCGACATACGGACGGAGGGACCAATCGGCACTTTCGGAAGGTATCAGCTCGGGTAATCACCCCTCCCTGGGCCTGGCCTTTACCAGGGGGTACGTACGTGTCCTACCTGTCTACCCGGGGCGGGGAATTACGCGTTACCCCGTCACCGGCTACGCATGGAAGTGCGTGGGTCGGCCTTCAGACACGCACAGGGAGGAAGAAAGAGAAAGGGAAAGGAAAGAAGAGGGGGTCTCAAACGCCGCAGCGGAGAAAAGGGTAAAGAGAAGAGGTAAGGAAAGGAGATGGACAAAGGAAGGAAGAAGACATACAAGCAAGGAAGAAGAAGAATGCGGTACATTTACAAGCGTCCGTCTCCGGACGTAGGCGCAAACCATACTCCCAGAGGGGGAGAAAGTGAAGGAAAGAGCAAGAGGTGAGGGGGGGGGTGAAGACAGGGGATGGGGAAGGATGCGGAAAGGGAAGGTATGCAGCCCGGAAAGGAAGGAAGGCCACATTAGCTCGGGGCCCCGTGCTCGCTACGCACGTATCCACAAAAGAGTTGTGGATCCCCTGGGGGATTAGAACTGGGTTGCCATCTGAGCTCTTGATATTCATACAGGTGGCTCTCTTTTCTCCAAAGGTCCCTCTTATTTTCCTATAGGCTGTATCTATCTACCCCTAGTGAGACAAGCCTCTACATCCTTACATTTGTCCTCTAGCCATCCCTGCTTAGCCATTTTGCACTTCCTGTCTATCTCATTTTTGAGACGTTTGTATTCCTTTTTGCCTGCTTCATTTACTGCATTTTTATGTTTTCTCCTTTCGTCAATTAAATTTAATATTTCTTCTGTTACCCAGGGATTTCTATTAGCCCTCGCCTTTTTTTCCTACTTGATCGATTGCTGCCTTCACTACTTCGTCTCTCAGAGCTACCCATTCTTCTTCTACTGTATTTCTTTCCCCCCTTCGTGTCAATTGTTCCCCTATGCTCTCCCTGAAACTCTCTACAACCTCTGGTTCTTTTTGTTTATCCAGGTCCCATCTCCTGAGATTCCCACCTTTTTGCAGTTTCTTCAGTTTCAATCTGCAGTTCATAACCAATAGACTGGTCAGAATCCACATCTGCCCCTGCAAATGTCTTACAATTTAAAACCTGGTTCCTAAATCTCTGTCTTACCATTATATAATCTGATACCTTTTATTATCTCCAGGATTCTTCCAGGTATACAACCTTCTTTTATGATTCTTGAACCAAGTGTTAGCTATGATTAAGTTATGCTCTGTGCAAAAGCCTACAAGGCGGCTTCCTCTTTCATTTCTTCCCCCCAGTCCATATTCACCTACTATGTGTCCTCCTCTCCCTTTTCCTACTGACGAATTCCAGTCACCCATGACTATTAAATTTTTGTCACCCTCCACTATCTGAATAATTTCTTTTATTTCATCATACATTTCTTCAATTTCTTGGTCATCTGCAGAACTAGCTGGCATATAAACTTAGACACAAAGCCCATGCCTACTACAGTAGTACATCTTGGCCACAATAATGCGTTCACTATGCTGTTTGTAATAGCTAACCCGCACTCCTACTTTTTTATTCATTATTAAACCTACTACTGCATTACCCCTATTTGATTTTGTATTTATAACCCTGTGATCACCTGACCAAATGTCTTGTTCCTCATGTCACCGAACTTCACTAATTCCCACTAAATCTAAATTTAATCTATCCATTTCCCTTTTTAAATTTTCTAACCTACATGCCCGATTAAGGGATATGACATTCCACGCTCTGATCCGTAGAACGCCAGTTTTCTTTCTCCTGATAACGACATCTTCTTGAGTAGTCCCCGCCCGGAGATCCGAATCAGGCAGTATTTTACCTCCGGAATATTTTACCCAGGAGGACGCCATCATCATTTAATCATACAGTAAAGCTGCATGTCCTCGGGAAAAATTACGGCTGTAGTTTCCCCATGCTTTCAGCCGTTCGCAGTACCAGCACAGCAAGGCCGTTTTGGTTAATGTTACAAGGCCAGATCAGTCAATCATCCAGACTGTTGCCCCTGCAACTACTGAAAAGGCTGCTGCTCCTCTTCAGGAACCACATGTTTGTCTGGCCTCTCAACAGATACCCCTCCATTGTGGTTGCACCTACGGTACGGCCATCTGTAACGCTGAGGCACGCAAGCTTCCCCACCAACGGCAAGATCCATGGTTCATGGGGGTGGGGCTGTCAAACCTAAGACCCAATAATTTAGCGACGTCTGAAAACGTAAGGTTGATAGGACCTAGATGTAAGGAGGGCGGAAGAAACTCCTTACGTCGCTAAAAATTAACACAAACGGTCTTACTGGGAGAAAAACGGAAGCCGGTTTCGATGCTCCAAGAGTGGAGGCGATCGAGACATCCTTGAAGATGTCGTTCAAGAAGGCTGGTCCCTTGAGAGCTGTAGTAGATCGCAAATTCGTGCACAAAGAGGGAGCCCGAGACATCAGGAAGGAGACAATCCATAATTGGATTGATGGCAATGGCGAACAGTACAACACTCAGCCCGGAGCCCTGCGGTACCCCGTTTTCTTGGGAGAAAGTACGGGAGAGAGCAGTTTTCACCCGCGTCCCAAATGTGCGCTCTGCCATAAATTCGCATAGAAAAAGGGGCAGCCGACCTCGAAAGCCCCAAGAGAACAGTGTGTGGAGGATGCCTGTCCTCCAACAGGTATCGTATGCTCTCTCCAGATCAAAAAATATTGCTACTGTTTAGCGTTTCCGGAGAAAATTGTTCATGATATAAGTGGAGAGAGCAACAAGATGGTCAACTGCAGAACGATGCTTTCGGAATCCGCATTGGGCAGGTGTTAAAAGACTGCGGGATTCCAGCCACCACGCTAAACGGTAATTCACCATACGCTCCAAAACCTTACAGACACTACTCATGAGAGAAATGGGGTGATAGCTAGAGGGGAGATGTTTGTCCTTTCCAGATTTCGGAACAGGAACGACGATAGCTTCCCGCCATCGTCTGGGAAAAGTACTGTCGATCCAAATTCGATTATGAAGGCGAAGATGGTAACGCAGACTATGGGTTGATAAATGCAGCAACATTTGGACGTGGATACCATCCGGTCCTGGGACGGAGGAGCGAGAAGAAGAGAGTGCATGTTTGGGTTCCCGCATGGAGAAAACAGTATTATAGCTTTCGCGATTGTGAGAGGAGAAAGCAAGAGGTCGAACTTCCGCTGCTCGTTTCTTCGGGAGAAACGCTTGCGGGTAATTTGAAGAACTCGAAATCTCAGCAAAGTGCTGACCCAACGAGTTAGATATTGCGACGGGGTCCACTAATTTATTATGCGCGACAGTGAGCCCAGAGACCGGGGAGAAACTAGGCGCGCCTGAGAACCGTCGAAGCCGACTCCAAACTTCCGAGGAGGGAGTGAAGGTGTTAAATGAGCTAATAAAGAATTTCCAGCTTGCCTTCTTGCTATCGCGGAGGACACTACGGCATCGCGTTCGGGACTGCTTATAGCGGACAAAGTAGGATGGTGGCGGAAAACGCGAGAGCACGTCACCGCTCACGTATTGCACCACGGCATGCCTCGTTCCACCAAGGAACTGGGGGGGGGGGGGGGGGGGGCGCCGGGGCAATTCGGAGCTGCGTGGTATTGGATGTTCCGCAGGTGTAAGAATAACGTCGGTAATATGTATGACCTCATCGTCGACGCAGGGAAAGTGACGGTCATCGAATGTCGCTAAAGACGAAAAACGTGTCCAATCAGCTTGGGCAAACTTCCAGCGTCGCGGGCGCATAGATGGCAGTTGAGGCTGCAGTCTAAGGACACATGGAAAGTGGTCACTCGAGTGTGTATCGTCAAGGGCGAACCATTCGATGCGCCGAGCTAGCGTAACAGTACCGACCGCAAGGTCCAAATGAGATAAATGTGTTGTGGAGGCAGACAAAAATGTGGGGGCCCCAGTGTTGAGGCGAACTAGATCCGCTTGGTGGAAGACGTCTAGCAATAGTGAGCCACGTGGAAAAGGATGCGGAGATCCCCAAAGCAGGTGGTGGGCATTTAAGTCCCCAACCAGCAAATAGGGAGGTGGAAGCTGACCAAGAAGATGAAGGAGATCAGGTCGTGCCATTGGTGTGGACGATGGAATGTATACAGTACAAAGAGAGAACGTGTATCCGTTCCAAGCTGTCGCCGTCCGTCCTTCCCTTTCCGAAGTGTTTAAATGGATTCGGTGATAATGGAGATTTTTTTTTTTTTGGGTAGGGTGTAAGGGCGCTCAACTGCTGATGTCATTAGCTCCCAGTCACTGGTGTTAGAGCACATGAAATCTGCTAAAACTCAAGGGGTTGGGGGGACATCAGAAGGACCTGACAAAGATGCAGATAAAATAAGTAAAAAGGTTAAGTGTCTTTGGACAAGCCAGTCAAAGCAGAATACGAGCAGCTGCTCGAGCGTCATCAGCTAAAACATCCGGTAAAGTAGATGGCAGGGACAGGACAACACGAAATTGACTAAAATGGGGACACGACAATAAAACATGGCGCACTGTTAATGCCTGACCACAAGGGCACTGCGGGGCTGGGTCACCGGAGAGCAGGTAGCGGTGGCTAAACCGGCAATGCCCAATCCGCAACCTGGTCAGAAGGACCTCCTCGCGCCGAGATGGTCGGGAGGATGTTGTCCAAGCAGTTGGGGGCGGTCTTACTGCCCGGAGCTTGTTTCCTTGAAGGGATGACCAAGCATCCCACCACAACGACAAAAGCCTCTTGCATACATCCCCACTAACGTCAGATGACGTGACACAATGGGAGGCTGGCCGAGGCAGGAGGACTGCAGCCTTTGCTGCAGCATCCGCAGCCTCATTCCCAGGCACTCCTACACGTCCGGGAACCCACAGAAAGCTGACAGAACCACCATTATCAGCGAAAGAATGGAGGTACTGCTGTATCCGTTGAATCAAGGGATGGACCGGATTGGGAGCTCCAAGGCTCTGAAGAGCACTGAGTGAGTCAGAGCAGAGTTCATACGATGAATGGCCGTGGCGGCGGGCATACTGAACGGCATGATTGAGAGCAAAAAGCTCGGCCGTAAAGCTGGAACATTGGTCGAGGAGCCGGTATTTAAAGGTGGCGGCCCCGACGACAAAGGCACAGCCGACACCATCGTCAGTTTTGGAGCCATCGGTGTAAATAAAGGTGTGACCGGCAAGTCGAGAACGAAGTTCGACAAACCGTGAGCAATACACTGCAGCCGGAGTACCCTCCTTCGGGAGTGAGCCGAGGTCGAGATAAATATGAACCGGAGCCTGGAGCCAAGGTGGTGTCAGGCTCTCACCCTCTCTGAAGGTGATAGGGAGAGCAAAATCCAATTGTCGAAGCAGGCGACGGAAGCGGACTCCGGGGGGCAGCAGGGCAGAGACATACAACCCGTACTGACGGTCGAGAGGATCGGCGAAGAAGGACTTGTAAGAGGGGTGGTCGAGCATAGACAACAGCCGGCAGGCATACCGACACAGCAGTACGTCGCGCCGGTAGGTCAATGGTAATTCGGCAGCTTCAGCATAAAATCTCTCGACAGGACTAGTGTAGAAGGCTCCGGTCGCAAGACGTATCCTCCGATGGTGGATGGAGTTGAGCCAGCGTAAGAGGGATGGCCGAGCGGACGAGTAGACGAAGCTCCCATAATCCAGCTTCGATCGGACTATGCACCGATACAAGCGAAGCAGGACAGTGCGATCTGCTCCCCAAGATGAACCGCTAAGAACTCTGAGGACATTAAGGGAACGTGTACAACGGGCCGCCAAATAAGAGACATGTGGAGACCAACACAGTTTCCTGTCCAACGTGAGCCCTAGAAACTTAGTTGTGTCCACGAATGGGAGAACAACGTGACTGAGATGTAAGGATGGCGGAAGGAACGCTTTATATCGCCAAAAGTTGATACAAACCATCTACTCTTCAGAGAACCGGAAGCCATTTGCCACGCTCCAAGAGTAGAGGCTGTCTAGACAACGCTGAAGGCAGCGCTCCAGGAGGCATGTTCTCTGGGCACTGCAGTAGATCACAAAGTCATCGAAAAGAGAGAGCCAGAGACATGAGGTGGAATGCAATTCCTAATTGGATTGATCGCGATGGCAAAAAGGGCTACACTCAAGACGGAGCCCTGAGGCACTCTATTCTCCTGGAGGAAGACGTCTGACAATACGGAACCCACACGTACCCTAAACTTTCGTTCCGTAAAAAAGAAAACAATAAAAAGGGGCAGGCGACCGCGTAGGCCCCACCTGTGCGTAGTGCGGAGGATACGTCCTCTCCAACAGGTATCATAAGCCTTCTCCAAGTCGAAGAACATGGCTACCGTTTGGCGCCTTCGCAAAAAGCTGTTCATGATTAACGTCGACAAGGTCACAATGTGGTCAACAGCGGAGCGGCGGCGACGAAAGCCGCATTGGACATTAGTAAGTAGTCGTCGAGATCCAAGAATCCAGACTAACCGAGCATTAACCATGCGCTCCATCACCTTACAGACACAGCTTGTAAGAGAAATGGGGCGGTAACTAGAAGGAAGGTGTCTATCCTTCCCGGATTTGGGTATAGGAACAACAATGGCGTCACTCCAACGCATGGGGACTTGACCTTGGGTCCAGACGCGATTGTAGGTACGAAGAAGGAAGCTTTTGCCCGCCGGAGAAATGTGTGCCAGCATCTGAACGTGAATGGCATCTGGCCCCGGAGCAGAGAACCGGGACAGTGCAAGCGCACGTTCGAGTTCCCGCATAGTAAAGGGGGCATTATAAGTTTCCAGATTCAGCGAGTGGAAGGAAGGTCGCTCGAGCCTCTTCTGCCTCTTTCCTGAGAAGGAAGGCAGGGTGGTAATGGGCGGAGCTTGAAACCTCTGCGAAAAAGCGGCCAAAGGCGTTGGAGACACCCACAGGATCAACAAGGACCTCATTACCTGAGGTCAGGCCAGGTACCGAAGAGTGGGCCTTAATGCCCGACAGCCGGCGCAGGCTACCCCAAACAACGGAAGAGGGAGTAAAACTGGTAAAGGAGCTCGTGAAAGAGGCCCAGCAAGCTTTTTTGCTGTCTTTGATGACTCTACGGCATTGCGCTCGGAGTCGTTTGTATTCTATACAACTCGCGGCGAAAGGTGCGTAAAGCACGTCGTCGAGCACGGATAGCGTCCCTACAAGACTCGTTCCACCAGGGGACGGAAACGCGACTTGAAGAAGAAGTAGTACGAGGAATTGAACGTTCGGCAGCTTTGATGTGACAGTCAGGTCGAATACCTCACGGCTGTTATCAACTGGGAAAATCGTGGTCCGGAAAGGTCGCCAGGGAGGAGTAAAGTCCCCAGTCAGCTTTCAGTATGTTCCAGCTCAAAGGACGTGGGGATGGGGTGTGGTGCAGGAGACGAACGACACAGGGGAAGTGGTCGCTCGAATAGGTGTCAGAAAGGACATACCACTCGAACCGACGGGCAAGAGTGGTAGAACAGATCGAGAGATCCAAGTGGGAGTAGGTATGAGTAGACTCATAGAGGAAAGTCGCGGCGCCGGTATTGAGGCAGACAAGATTGAGATGGTTGAAGACATCCGCCAAGAGTGAGCCTCTTGGACAGGATGCAGGAGAGCCCCAAAGGGGATGATGGGCATTGAAGTCGCCAAACAATAAGAACGGCGGGGGAAGCTGAACGATCAGGTGCATCATGTCAGCCCGACTAACAGCAGATGACGGTGGAGTGTAGATGGTACAAACTGAAAAAGTAAAAGCAGAAAGAGTAGTATGGAAAGCTATTGCTTGGAGAGGGGTGGTCAATGTGATGGTACGGTAATAGACATCGTCCTGAACAAGCAACATGACCCCACCATGAGCTGGGATACCGTCCTCAGGGGTGGGGTCATACCGCTCCGTGGTATAGTAGGTAAAGGCAATACGGTCAGTCGGGCGCAACTTGGTTTCCTGGAGACCAAGGACGAGCGGACAGTGCAGGCGGAGGAGCAATTTTAATTCCTCCTGATTAGATCGAATACCTCTTATGTTCCAATGAAACAACGCCATCGCTAGTCAAAAGTTGGGGGAACGAGACGGGGAAGAGCTGATCACCTCGACGGCCGCGGAGGGCCAGGTTGCGAGGGAACAACGCTACAACCGACGGGAGGCGGATCCGGTTCCATCGACTCGTCGCCAGCCGCGGCCGCTGTTCCTAGTCGTATAGGAGGGGCCGCATCATTTGCCGACGAAAGACCGGCGGAGCGCCTGGCAGCAGAGCGTCCCGGCGAAACTGAGGACGGTCGGGAGCAGCGACTCACGGATGGAGTGTCAGACGAAACGCGCCGGGGTGGAGAGGGGGATAGAGACTACTTCTTGGAGGCCTTCTTGGAAGGCCGAGGAGGCACAGGGATGGTGGGCTGAACCCGAAGAAGGTCCTCACGCGCGGGGTCCGTTTTGGAACGCCGGACCTCGGAAGCTGGGGTCCGGAACGTTGCCCCAATGGACGCCTGAGAAGAGGATCGCTTCTCAGGTGGCGTGGGGGGAGGAGGAGGAGGAGGAGGAGGAGGAGGAGGAGGAGGAGGAGGAGGAGGAGGAGGAGGAGGAAGGGTGGCCCCTGGGGCAGAGAGGGTGGGGGCCACGGGGGAGGAGGATTTGGAAGGGAGGGATTTGGGAAGCGGAGGTAGAGCTCCCTGATGGCCGGAGGAGGCGAAGGGGGGACAGGATAGGAGTGAGGATACCGCGCAAGGAGTGCACACAACTGAGGCGAACGAAGTGGTCAATGACTAGGGATGGAGGCGGTCGTACTTCTTCCGGGCCTCAGAATAAGATAGCCGATCCAAAGTTTTGATTTCTTGTATCTTCTTCTCCTTCCGATATGCGGGGCAGTCTGAGGATCAAGGCGAGTGGACGCCAGGACAATTAACGCACCGAGGTGGTGGGGTGCATGTATGTCCCTCACGAAGAGGACGTCCACAATCGCCACAAAGGGGCTCAGCCTCACACCGTGATGACATGGGCCCAAAGCGCAAACACCTAAAACAATGCATTGGAGGCGGGACTTAAGGTCGCACGTCACACCGGTAGCACATCACCTTTACCTTCTCTGGGCGAACATCCCCCTCGAAGGCGAGGATAAAGGCCCCGGTGTCGATGCGACGGTCTTTGAGGCCGCGCTGGACTCGCCGGACGAAATGCACGCCTCGGCGCTCCAGGTTGGCCCTGAGCTCCTCATCAGATTGTAGCCGGAGGTCACGATGAAAAATAACCCCCTGCGTCCTATTTATTGCCAGATGTGGGACAATGGACACTGGGATGTCCCCTAGGCGGTCGCACGCCTGGAGCGCCACCGACTGTGTGGCGGAGGTGGTCTTGAGAAGAACAGACCCTGAACGCATCTTGCTGAGAGCCTCGATTTCCCCGAAGACGTCCTCAATGTGCTGAACAAAGAACATGGGCTTGGAGGTGGCGAACGTCCCCCCATCGGTTCGAGAACAGACCAAATAGCGGGAGAAGTACTTCGCCCAAAGCCGGCGGGCCTGTCCCTCCTCCCATGGAGTGGCCAAGGGGGAAAGGGCAGGAGAACCAAAACTAGAAACGGTACCTTTTCTTTTGAAAGACTCGGCCGCAGAGCGACCTGATACATGTTGACGTTTCATCTGCGAAACGTCCGCCACGACACCACCCACTCCGACCAGGGACTCTCCCCATGGGAGCCACCCAGCCGCAGCAAGGGCCACCTGCCAGGATGACCATTGCCGGGAGTCCTGATGCCCCAAGGAGACGTGCATCTACTCCTTGGCTGATGTGGGGAGGGTGCAGCTCAGGTATCGGCAGTACGATCCCTGTGTTGCCAGGGGGTTACAACCTGGAGGGTACATGACGACCCCACCACAACGGGCTGGCTACCGTGCTGGATTTCTGGTGCCATGGAAAGTATATCATGATCGGTGGTGCAGATGGAGATGCACTATGGGCGTAACTTTGACAACCCATCACGCGTTGAGGCCCAATTTGAGGAATAGTGGGTACGGTTACAACGCCAGTGCAATGCTGAGTGCCAAGGTCTTAGTGCACTTAGGACCAGTGGTACACCATGTAAGGTGTCCTTCCCCAAAAGGCTCTTACTCCTGTAGAATTTTGAAAAATGGAGGTCAAACCCCAAAGGGGGACCATCACATGGATGGCCGAAACGGTTGGAACTCCTTTTAGTCGCCTCGTACGACAGGCAGGAATACCTCGGGCCTATTCTAATCCCCGGACCCGCAGGGGGGGGTGATAATGGAGAGTTTCATGGAGAAGAATCATGAGTCCTCCATGTGCTGGAGTGCCTTCAACAGAGGGGAGATCATATCAGACGGACTGAAAATGAGGGAGAACAAAGCGGTCATGGGAACGCAGCTTTGTTTCCTGAAGACAAAAGATGACCAGCGAGTAGGAACCTAAGAGGATCGACAATTCATCCCGATTGGCTCGAACACCGCGGATATTCCAGTGGATAATGGACATAGGGTGAACAGAAAATGGAGGAATGTGACCAGGGTTGCTATCAACTCAACGACTGCTCAGAGCTTGCGACCGACAGCATGGAATGGCATTCAGCCGAAGGCTGAAGATCCTGATCCATAGGTTGGTCAGGAGCAGCTCCTGCCACCAGCGATCGGCCGGTTGATCGGCCGCCAGCAGTGCGCCTCGGCGATAGAGAAGACGGCCGAGGGCGATTTCCGCCAGGTGGTGCTCTAGATGGGACGCCTTGGCGAAGAAGGGGAACTGGGTTTCTTTGTAGCCTTCTTGGAAGTATGATGTTTAGATGAAGGAGGAACCAATGGTTGTGAAGTTGCGGTACATAAAAACTCATCAGGAGTATGCTCCTTTTCGAAGTCTTTGTGTCTGACTTTTGGGCTCGAGATTTAGCAGAACCCGACGAAGGGTGAGCCAGAGAGTGGGCAGGCGAAAGTGGTGAGGCTGAACGGGCGATCTTTGCGCTGGCCGATCTGACGACCGTGGCACTAAAGGTGAGGTCGCAAGACTGCATGGCCGCCTCCTTTGTTGGCCGACGAGAAGCAAGGACAGTGCTGTATTTTCCTGTCTGAGGCACGGTGGGCTTTCGACTGGCGAATAATTTTCGAACAGCAAAGGTCGACACCTTTTCCTTCACTCTGATTTCCTGGATGAGCTTTTCGTCTTTAAAAACGGGGCAATCTCGAGAGGAAGCAGCGTGGTCACCCATACAGTTGATGCAGCGAGGGTATGGAGGTGGACAAGCACCCTCATGGGCATCCTTGCCACACGTAACACATTTGGCCGGGTTGGAACAGGACTGGCTGGTGTGATTGAACCGCTGACACCGATAGCAACGCGTAGGGTTTGGGACGTAAGGGCGAAAGGAAATTATCTCAAAGCCTGCTTTGATTTTCGATGGGAGTTGAACTTTGTGTCGCACTGTCTTCTTGACATTTGACAGACAGGTAGTACTGAATTTCTTTGTCAGACAATCCATCGAGGGAGCGTGTATAAAAGACTCCACGTGAATAATTTGAAGTACGGTGGGGTTCCACCCGGACAGGGAAGCTGTGTATTAGTGAGGTATGTAGCAATTTTTGTGCCTGGAGGGCACTGACTGTTTCTAACAACAGGGTGCCATTCCGTAATCTGGAACAAGACTTTACAGGACCTGCAATTGCGACGACACCTTTCTGAATTATGAAAGGGTTGACCATGGAGAAGTCGTGACCTTCGTCAGACCGAGAAACAACAAGGAACTGTGGCAACGATGGAAGAACTGTCTCTGCTCACAAGCGTAAGTTCACTGAGTCTCAGCCAGACATAGCGGAAGGTGAGGAAACCATTGCGGAAGAATCCCCCATGATTTCCGGCGTCTCCGATGGCGCGCTCCTTCCTTGTGGGGGCCCTCTCTAAGGGCACTCCCGCCTTAGGTGATTGTTCACACCTCAGGTCACACCTCCCGACAAACGGACGGAGGGACCAATCGGCACTTTCGGAAGGTATCAGCTCGGGTAATTACCCCTCTCTGGGCCTGGCCGTTACCAGGGGGTACGTACATGTCCTACCTGTCTACCCAGGGCGGGGAATTACGCGTTACCCTGTCACTGGCTACGCGTGGAAGTGCGTGGGTCGGCCTTCAGACACGCACAGGGAGGAAAAAAGAGAAAGGGAAAGGAAAGAAAAGGGGGTCTCAAACGCGGCAGTGGAGGAAAGGGCAAGGAGAAGAGGTAAGGAAAAGAGAAGGACAGAGGAAGGACGAAGACTTGCAAGTGGAGAAAGCATGGAATTTGTAACAGTTTCGAGCGTCCGTTTCCGGACGTAGGCACAAACCATACTCCCAGAGGGGGAGAAAGGCAAGGAAAGAGCCAGTGGTGAGGGGGGAGGCGATGATGGGGGACGGGGAAGGACGCGGAAAGTGAGGGTATGCAGCCCGGAAAGGAAGGAGGGCCACATTAGCACGGGGTCCCGTGCTCGCTACTCACATATCCACAAAAGATTTGTGGACCCCCTGCGGTGTAGTAACTTCAGTGTAGGCTACGTACAGGGCACTATTACATGGTGCTCAAAGAGCCAGATTTAAACGTCAGTGAGTACCTTTAAATGTGCCGCTGGCGGAAGTTGATAACTAGCTCATATGCATTGGTTTGGAGAATTTACCAGTGATTAATTCAATCACACCATGCAAGGGTAAATTGCAGTGAAGTAAGTAATACCTCCAAGTCAAGTGTCATTTAATTTAATATCATTGGAATGAGTTAATCATGCTTGGCACCAAGTTTATTTCGACCACGACTGATTCAGTACAACCGTTAGGCGGCCGACCGTTGTATCGTTTAGACGGACTGCCATTGTCTCTATACAGACACAGTCGATAAGGTCAAGTTTGTTCATAGCTACAAGCTTTGAAAAAACTCCCATTACGTATGGACTCTCGATCTAAATGCTCGAAATATTTTCGGAAAACTTGTTCAAAAGTATTTTACAAGACTTCCTGTCTGTGAAACGACAGCGAATCCGTAGGTTCTGCCTGGGTTGATGGTTGTTTCCCTAGCCTCTCGTGGAATCCCTATGGAACGGTCTCATCAAGCTACTGCTACTGGCAGGACGGATGTACCATCAGGTAGTACCTACACCCACTCATCACAGAGAGCCCAGTTGATCGGTCCTCCCGAAAAGTCTCAGAATCATAGTAACAGGACATTAGCGTGGCATAACACTTCGATTGTAATCAGGGAAACTAGAGAAACCGTTTCTATGTTCACAAGGCACTGGAAGATATTTCTGGGTCTCTAAAAAGTGTCAAACAACATTGTAATGCAACACTTCTTGTTGAAACTACTAATTCAACCAAAATATCTAAGCTACTGGGATGTAAGGCCTTAGGTGACTACTTAAAGGAGTGTGCGTTGCATAATACTCTTAACTTTAGTACGGGCGTGGTTACCTGCTCCGATCTAATGGAGGTAAACACCGCAGAGTTACGTGAAGAATGGAAAAATATGGGCGTCACGGAAGTGCAGAGCTATGGTAAATTGGAAAAATCGGCAACATTCAGTTGGTTCCGGAATACTAAACGTTAGATTGAACAATTCCTTGCAGGCTATATCCGTCTTAGGGTTCACCTTTTTGTTTCTAACCTAACATGATTCTACAGATGTCAAGGTTTGGAAATACCACTATAGGATGTAATTGGAGGGCTACATGTGGCTATTGTGGAGGCTCAGCTCAGAAATCAGGCAATTGTTCTACACTTTGATACCCAGAGCAGTTTACATATTTCACACAGTGTGGTGCAGAAAGTGTGAGGTTAGAACGAGCAAAGGCAAACTGAAAGCTGTACAACCACCGGTTTTTGCTACTTCTTATGCATCAGCTCTTAAGTGTGATGTCTGCACAGAAACTCAGACCACAGATTCAAGTACGAACACATGCACTCGTCAGAGCACCTGTGGGGGCAAAGCTCCACTTGAAACTGAAGTCGTTCGGAAACCATTAACAATGGGCTTGCCTCCTAAGCCACATACCACTACCTAACATCACAAGCCAACAAAGCGGCCCCCGCAACCCAGGCAACCACCTCCTCCCATCAGTAAAGAAGTGCTCAGAACCATTTAAACCATTTTTAACACTTTGGGCCGGCCGCGGTGGTCTAGCGGTTGTAGGCGCTCAGTCCGGAACCGCGCGACTGCTACGGTCGCAGGTTCGAATCCTGCCTCAGGCATGGATGTGTGTGATGTCCTTAGGTTAGTTAGGTTGAAGTAGTTCTAAGGACATCACACACATCCATGCCCGTGGCAGGATTCGAACCTGCGACCGTAGTAGCAGCGCGGTTCCAGACTGAAGCGCCTAGAGCCGCTCGGCCACAGAGGCTGGCCGTGTATGACTACGTTATCGCTGCATTAACTCAGTACTATGATCAGAAAGTTCAAGTAGCTGCAACTGGATATCAGTCTTCCAGCTTGCAGAAAAAGTGGAAACAGACGCACCGCCAATGGTACACGGCATGAACGGGCATGACTAGGAAGTGTATATTTAAATGCAGCTTTGGCTACTGTTACAGTCATTTAATGATACGTGATGCAATAAAATTGTGTCCCAGACAGTAGAATACGGGAACAGATCTTAATGTATTCTGATCCATCACTTCCCCAAGTATTGTAAATCTTAGAGCAATATGATTCGGGTGCTATGGCGTCCGGTATGTTTGACCAGGCCCCGATTTGTCGAGTCGAGTCTCCCCTTGTCGCGACAGCCCAGAGCAGGCACAACATCGAGCAGGTAGACAGCCTGGCGGACAGCCACGTAGACATGTAGGCAGGCTCATGAATGTAGTGAAGTCTTGCCCTTGACGATTTAACACGTTGCATTACGTGATGGGCAATCCTATCTTTTACGGCGAGAGCAAGTGTGGAAAGAAGGCCACCTTCAAACAGTTTGTTTTCTCTGACAGCGGACAAAATTGGCCTTTTAGTGCAGTTGCACACAGACTCGTGCACAGGCAGTTCGAAACCCACAAAATTTTTTTGGTCACAGCCTAGGGTTGTGTTCCTTCTCGCCTTACAACGATATTCTCAAAATATACGTCTCGTTACAAACTGCTGACCGTCGTGTGAACTTTCAGTTTGACACAGTTGCCTCAGTAAATTTGCTAAATCTTACCAAATAATAAAAGCTAGGCTCACGACGCCTTTCTAAATCTAGCAAGCTCCTCACTGCTTACAACTTACAGAAGTTGCAATGCTTTGACATTGTAGTTTGCCTGCCACTACAAATCTCACAGGAGGAGAGTGAATTTTACTGTGTTGAAATCAAGAGACAGCAACAACATATTCGGATTAGATGCCTTTAATTTGTTTGGACTTAGTATCCTGTACCAAAAGACAGTGTAGCTACCTTGCTTAAGGAATTTCCTGAACTATTTTCAGAAGGAATGCTAAACGCTAATAGCTTTGCGGTGCAGGTTACATTTAAAAACAATGTACAGCCTAAGTTTTTCGCGCCCAGCCTAGTTCCAATTACTTTAAGAGACAAAGGATACAGTGAATTGAAAGAATTGCAACATAATGGCGTAATTGCTCAAAATCCAGCTAGTCAATGGGCGAGTCCTCTCGTTTTGTTTCCCATGTCTTCTGGTCGCATTCGCATTTAAGTCTACAGTCAACCCATTATAACAGTTGACACTTACCCGTTGATCGCCTCCACGACCTAATGGACAGGCTTGGTGCAGGACGTTACTTTTCTAAGACAGATTTTTGTGATGCCTATTTACAAATTGCATTAGATGAAGAATCACAGAAAGTGTTTGTTGTAAACACAAACTTAGGACTGTTCAAGTATTTGCATTTGCCCTTCAGCAGTGCTTCCGCATTCGCCCTTTTTCAACGTTACTTGGAACAGCTGACTACAACAATGTCATTTTGTTTAAACTACTTGACGATATTGTCGTGTCAGGTCGTACTCTAGAGGAAACATTACGCAAATGGCACTCTTTTTCGATTGTTTTCAGAAGCTCGACTCAAGTGCGACTTTTTTTCAAACGGAACTACAATACTGAGGTCATGTGCTATACAGTCAGGGTGTTCAGCCCCTCCAATCTGATTTGCTTGCAGTCCGTGACCTGCCGCTGTACCCCGCAATGTGTCGGAATTCCAGTCAGTGCTAGACAAGATGACACACTACATTCGGGTCATACCGAATGCTGCTCAGATCGCGGCTCCATTGCACCGCTTGCGTTGCGAAAATGTACCTTTTGTGTGGACTAAGGACTGTCATGACATTTCATAAAGTCAAAAAGGCCTTGCTCAGTGACTGATATTTAGTGCATTCTGACTGTGCAAATTCGGCACTTTTTCAAGTAGACGCTTCCTGTTACGGAATGGCGCTGTGCTTTCGCAGAGAATTGGTGCACAACAGACCTATTGCTTCTGCTTCAAAGTTGTTACCTCAAGCTCAGTACAATTATTCTCAAATTGGTTACACGGTACGCAATAGGGAGAACCCTTTTTCTAATTCCATCGTAGGTTCTTTTTGGTGACAGATCATTGAAGTCTGTGTTTCATCCGTCAAAACCTGTTCCTACACGCACTGCTCAAAAATTCCAGCGTTGGGCTTTATTGCTTTTGAAGCATCAGTACGAAATTGCGCACAGACCCACGGCAAAGCATGGCAGTGTAGACCCCCATTTCGCCTTCCAATTGGCCCAGATTCGGGTTTTGATGCATCTGCCGCATCTTCTTGCCAAATCTATGTCCAGGAGTCTGAATTGCTGGAATATTTTTCTTTACGCTACAGAAAAATAGCGCACACCACGGAAGCAGACCCAGATATGAAGATTTTGTTGCATTGCGTTCGCTCGTCTTGGTGTTGTTGATTGTACTGTGTCCACAACTCAGTTGTGCTCCGATATTTTGCACGTCGGCATAACCTTTCAGTAGAACAAGCAAGGTATTAGTGTAATCTAACAGTGGGAATGAGCACATGCGATTGTTCAAAGTGTTGCAAAAGGATGTGTTGCGAATGGAACTCCAAGGACATTGGTGAATTGCTCGCTCTAAAAAGTTATCGCGTTGGCGCTGTACTTGGCAGGGCATGGACGGCCACATAGAAAGGATGACGTCACAGTGTCGGTCATGCCCGGAAAGCCAATCCACCTCCTGACTCACATTCGCAGTTTTGCCTACAACGCAATGCTCACGGCAATGAGTGCACATAAGGTTTGCAGTATCATTTCGGAACACTCATTGTCTGATAGTGGTAAATTCTTGTAGAAAGTTACCATTTCTTGTGCCTATGGCTTCTACCACATCACGTAGCATCATTCAAGCTTAGTCCTCCATATTTTGCATAGAAGGTTTACGAAAAGTACATGCGTCGGTCCACGGATCACAGTTCACTTCACCTGATTTTGAACAGTGTTGCTAGATTATGAATGCCGTTTCTTTCACAAGTGTTCCGTTTCGCCCTCAGTCCAATGGAGAAGCAGCTTCATGCTCACATTTAAACAACAGAATAGCAAGCTTAGCCGACACACACACACACACACACACACACACACACACACACACACACACACACACACAGCTACTTGCTACACCCACTGCACCGTCTGGCGCCGCCACTTTTTCGCACGTATCGCTTTGCACCACGCCACCTTGTTATTTTGAGGGATTATGGTAACCGTGGTCGCTGGAAAGGGGCATGATCCAGGAACGCATTGGCTCTTTTATGTACTTCATTGCAGATCCCGACGGTTTACAGCGGTGCCAAGAGAACCAAAACTGGTGCGTGTCACTTGCCCCACGATTAAGTCGTTCGCTCAGTGTATGATCTGCGTAATTCAACCTTCCAAATACGTGTCATTTCGAGAGGTTTTCTAGATGCATGAACTTCAAGGTCACTTTATTCGAATCCCTGTAACTTTTAGCTGTGGGAGGTAAATAAAAGACATAATTACCACGGACGCGTTCGGTCTGTACCTGACCTGTAGGCTAGTGCACAGGAACACACTGCTCAGTTCCCACCAGAAGTGCTGTCAGCAACTGGTGGTCACTTCGTTTTACGGAATCAGTATCTCGTCCACGGCTCCACTGCTCCTCTTGAACAAACTGAGTAGGCGGAAGTTTACAATAAAATCAAGATTGTGCCTTCCTACTTGTTTGAGCATTTCTGCCCACGCCCCAGTCCTAATCCATTACGTACGGAAACACTTCCATATGGCTTTCTTGCATTCACAGCGCCAGATTTGCACCGGTTCCGCCTTATCTCATTACCTACCAAGTGTCGCTGCCATGCGATGACTGCAGCCCACGCTAGAGCTCTGTGACAGTAATTTGCACACAGTATTTCGTTTCGCTATGACACTCAATCTATACAAAAACGTCTACGTTAATTGTTGGATGTGTGGAAGCTGTTCAGATACAGCATGCGTCATGCAGTGCTAAGAAGTTTTGGTTTTCATTTGTGTCAAACATATTTAGGAAACGGAAACACAGCGAAACGACTGTGGCAATTACGAATCTATTCTTTCCTCGTTTCGTGATGAAACAACTTGTAACTGCAGTAATTCAACGACCTCACAGTCACTGCCTTTGACACTCCAGATTTTCTGCAGTTTGTAAAACCAAGGAAGAACTAACTGGATTCTAGGTATTTTTGCCTTCTGATTCGTATGTACCCGCATTAAATGGTTTCGGGAAGTCTAAAATTCTTCCTGCAAGTTCATTCTCATACCCCTCTAATCTGTAAGCGGAATTCTTATCCTTCACTAAGCAGCAACTTCTTTGCCCAGTGTGTGTACGGACTCTAGCATAGCGCACAAGCTGTCCCAACATGTGCAGGACTGCAAGAAGCCTCTTTTTTGACATGTTACGTCAAATATTTCTATCGTACGTAGACATCTGAAATGCTGACTTCTCGATAATGTGCACCTAGATGAATTAATTCTTGGCCTATTCCTTTGAAACCTTCGTCAGAAACACCTCACGTTTAAAAGGTGTCATCTGTTGAGCTAACATTGCAAAAAAACCTAGCAGTTGTTTATTAGCCACCCGGTGGTGCCGAACGGTTCTAAGCGCTACAGTCTGGAACTGCGCGACCGCTACGGTCGCAGGTTCGAATCCTGCCTCGGGCATGGATGTGTGTGATGTCCTTAGAACTACTTAAACCTAAGTAACGTAAGTCTAGGGGTTGATAACCTCAGATGTTAAGTCCCATAGTGCTCAGAGCCATTTTTTGAGCCTTACTTCGCTTTTTAGACTCTCCCGTTTCCTGTAAGTTTAAGCATATTTTTTAGTTTTACTTGTTACTGCAAATACTTCCTCAATTGGCACAATTACAAATACACCACGAATCAGAAGCCTGTGCTGGATGTAGTCCTTCATAAACGTTAAACAGTGTCTGTGTCCCTGGAGTCAAACATTACCCAGGACTCGGCCATAGCCACTGTAACTAGTGCGGGCAGGCTGTACAGTTAGGCTGTGCTCAGCACACCTTGCATTTTGTGCTCTATTACTCGGCCATGCAGGACCAGCCCGTCCCATCAACTGCTGTACTAGCTAAGTATCTATCAAACGCATGGTCAACTTTTCTTTTAAACCTGAGCCACAGTTCTTTATACGTTTCTCTCCAGAGCCAAATATTCTGAGTTCGTCAAAGACCTTGACACACACACCCACACACCCACACATTTTATCGACCGACTGACAAATTTCGTGGCAGTCTACACAACGCACGTTCCGATCGACTACACTCAACGACTTCAGCGCTTCACGGCTCCTACCGCTGGTTTTGACGTTGTACGAGACACCGCTTAGTATTACGCAGGAAAAGAATATGGATTTGACTTCGCTGTTTTCTATCTATAAAGGCCGTGATAAAGCTGTGGGTAAAGAACTGGCTAATTCAACCGATGAAATGCACCTAAGCTGTGTAACTTACGGAGCTGGGGTCTGAAGATTTTCGAAATTATTTAATAATGGATGAAAAATTATTTAAGAATAGATGAAAATTTTTGTTCGGTGCTCCTGAACGTCGTCTATCGGTAGCTACATTACGATTATTACCCACTAGCAGAAGTTCCGAGAACCTTAGATGTAGGGTAATTGGTTCCCACAGTTACTATCTAAAATGATTCTTGGAACATGGAAGGTCATTCATAGTAGCAAAAGCGAAACGAAAATTAAATACATTATGTTCATGTAAACTTTGTGAATTTATATTGTATTTAATATTAATGATATCCGCTGCAAATTGAAGAAACCCATTTCAGATTTCAAGGAGGAAGACAGCAAATGGCAGCGGCGCATATTATGTAATAAATTCAGCAGCAGGTTTATAATAAATGGCATATTTAGCAGTTGTTAGAACTTTAGAAAAGTCCTTCACATTGCTCTTCATAGCAGAAGGGGTGACGATAGGCTGGATTTTTGTAACACATCTAATAATGAACCAAGTGTACATCGTGAGTAAAAGTCCATTCACAGGAGTGTGTATCTTTTACTTTTTCTGTTTGCCACATGAAATCATTATGGCTCTAAACACTATGGGACTTGACATCTGAGGTCATCAGTCCCCTAGACTTACGTTACGTTACTTACTAAATTTTGAAGATGAACTGGATAACGATTTCGCCGCAGACTACGCAATGCCGTGAGAATCTGTCAGCTGGTCCGCACTGAGGTGTAAAGTAGCACATTTAGAAGGGCAAGACAGAGAAGTTATGGAGAACCTTTTAACGGAATATAAAGGGTTATTTAATTCTTATGGTCCACTGCCCGCCACACCGTTTGTTCAGTAACTGCTTGAACCTAATTAACCTAAGGACATCAAACACATCCATGCCCGAGGCAGGATTCGAACCTGTGACTGTAGCAGTCGCGTAGTTCCAGACTGAGGCGCCTAGAACCGCTCGGCCACCCTAGCCGGCAAATGAAGTGTTTTAAGCGCCGTAGCGTGTCCTACGTGCGGGAGATAGGAAGAAAGGTTGTGCCTGTCAGTATTGTTAATTTTGGCCTTGAAGAGGTGCAGTTAGCACGGGGTACCGTAATAGCGAATCTAGAGATAATAGGGGAAGATGAACTGGATAACGATTTCGCCGCAGACTACGCAATGCCGTGAGAATCTGTCAGCTGGTCCGCACTGAGGTGTAAAGTAGCACATTTAGAAGGGCAAGACAGAGAAGTTATGGAGAACCTTTTAACGGAATATAAAGGGTTATTTAATTCTTATGGTCCACTGCCCGCCACACCGTTTGTTCAGCATTACATCCCCATTGCGAACGAAGCACCGGTGTATAAACGTCCATCTCGTGTTCCAAAAAGTTTACAGCCTGTCATGGAAGAATTTATTAAGCAACAGCTTAGGGATGGGACAATAGAGACCAGTAGTTGTCCCTGGTCCGCTCCTGTCGTAATAGTGGGTAAAAACAAAAATCACCTGATGTGGGCAACGCAAATCGTTTTTGTTGTGATTATCGTTTCCTGAATCAAAAAACGATATCGGACGCATACCCAATGCCTAATATCACTGAAACTCTAGATAATTTGAGTCAGTGTCGGTATTTCACGACCTTGGATCTTCGAATCGGGTACCACCAGTTGGAGGTCGCCCCAGAAGACCGACTGAAGACAGCTTTTTCAACACCTACAGGTCATTTTCAGTATCGGCGAATGCCTTTCGGACTCAAAAATGCTCCGGCAACCTTCCAACGGTTACTAGATAGTGTTACGAGGGCTGAAAATCACTGTATGGGATATTTAAACGATATAATTGTTTTCTCAAAGGACGTGCAAGAATATGTGCACGGTTTACGCGAAGTATTCGATCGTCTGAAAGCAGCGCGGTTAACTCTTCATATGGAAAAATTTCATTTTTTGTTGCACGAAATCAGTTATTTAGGTCATATTATAGGACAGGAGTTTTTTTGTGGTTTTAGGGCGCACAACTACAGTCGTTATTAGCGCCCAGACTAAATTTTGAATGCACTGCGAGGCACAATGTTAAAACAGCAACTAAAAAGGACAACACTATAAAAGGCACATTAAGGACATTTGATTATGCTGTTTTCTTTTAATACCTTGCCTGTTAGACAGGTTTGTCAAGTGGATAAAACGAAGAACGCGAGCAGCTGCCCCTGGGTCATCCGCTAAAATGGCATCCAGAGTATATGGCAGGCCAAGATCAATCCGCAGTGTATTATAATTCGGACAGGGCGTTAAAATGTGGCGTACCGACAGCACTTGCCCACATGGGTAGAACGGCGCCGGCGCAGCCGTCAGCAGATGGCGATGGCTGAACCGGACGTGTCGAATCCGTAACCGGGCCAAAACGACCTCCTTCCGCCGAGAAGGGCGTGAAGAGGACGTCCAAGCCGTGGGGAGAGGTTTCAACGCCCGAAGCTTGTTTTCAGTAAGTGTAGACCAATCGGCATGCCACAGCGATAAAATGCGCTGACAAATGACCCTGCTAAAGTCAGATGAAGGCAAACAACAAGAAGCTGTCTGAGGCTGGAGTACCACAGCCTTGGCCGCGGCATCTGGAGCCTCGTTCCCAGGGATACCGACATGGCCAGGAACTCACATAAAGCTAACCAGAGACCGTCGTCCGCCAGCTGCTGAAGAGAGCGTTGGATCCGGTGCACGAAAGGGTGAACCGGATACGGATCACTGAGGCTCTGGATGGCGCTCAGGGAATCGGAGCAGATGACATAAGCCGAACGGCGGAGGCGGCGGCAGCGGCTGCGGATGTAAAGAACAGCCTGATAGAGGGCAAATAGCTCAGCTGTGAAGACCGAACAATGACCATGGAGCCAGTATTTGAAACTGTGTGCCCGTCAGTAAAAGAACACCCGACACTGACATTGGTCTGAGAGCCATCTGTATAAATGAAGATCGTATTAATGAACTTGGAACGAAGTTCGAAACACCGCGAGCGGTATACCGACGCTGGGGTAACTTCATTTGGGAGCGAGCTGAGGTGAAGGTCAACGCGGACCTGGGCCTAGGCCTGGAGCTAAGGTGGCGTTTGATTTTTCACTCCCTGCAACCTATCGAGTGGACGAGAGCCAAGGTGCTGAAGGAGGCGATGAAAGCGAACTCCAGGAGGTAGCAGGACAGGGACATACAACCCGTATTGACGGTCGAGACAGTCGTCAAAAAGGAACGATAAGACGGGTGGTAGGGCATTGACAATAGCCGACAGGCATACCGACTAAGCAGTATATCGCGCTAGTAGGTTAGTGGCAATTCACCGGCTTCAGCATGAAGACTCTCGACGGGACTAGTATAGAACACTCCGATCGCAAGACGTAACCCCCGATGTTGTATAGAGTTGAGGCGGCGTGAGATGGACAGCCGTGCAGAGGAGCAAACAAAGCTCCCAAAATCCACCTTTGAACGAACGACCGACCGACCGACCGACCGATATAGGCGAAGTAGGACGGTTCGATCTGCTCCCCACGACGTACCACTGAGAACACGGAGGAGATTTAGGGAACGGGTACAATGGGCAGCCATATATGACATACGTGGAGACCAGCTAAGTTTCCTGTCAAATATAAGACCTAAAAATTTTGTCGTCTCCACTAATGGGAGAGCAACGGGACCGGGATGTAAGGACGGTGGGAGAAACTCTTTGTAGCGCCAGAAGTTAATACAGACCGTCTTCTCGGCAGAAAAACGGAAGCCATTGGCGACACTCCAGGAGTAAAGATGGTCAAGAGAACGCTGAAGACAGCGCTCCAGGAAACATGTACGCTGCGCGCTGCAATAGATGGTAAAATCGTCCACGAAAAGGGAGCCTGGTACATCAGCTGGGAGGCAATCCATTATTGGATTGATCGCTATGGCGAAGAGAGCGACGCTCAAAACTGAGCCCTGTGGCACCCCATTCTCCTGGCGAGAGGTGTCCGACAGTACAGAACCCACACGTACCCTGAATTGTCGATCCATTAAAAAGGAACGAATAAAATGAGGGAGGCGACCCGGAAGGCCCCATGTATGCATAATGCGGAGAATGCCCGCCCTCCAACAGGTGTCGTAAGCCTTCTCCAAATCAAAGAACTCAGCCGCGGTCGGGCGCTTCCGCAAGAAGTTATTCATAATTAAGGTTGACAAGGTAACAAGATGGTCAACAGCAGAGCGGCTCCTACGAAATCCACATTGTACATTGGTAAGTAGGCGCCGAGATTCGAGCAGCCAAACCAAACGAGAGTTAACCATTCGCTCCATCACCTTACAGACACAGCTGGTAAGCGAGATGGGTCGATAACTGGAAGGCAAGTGCTTGTCCTTCCCCGGCTTAGGAATCGGTACAACAATAGAGTCGCGCCAGCATGCGGGAACATGTCCCTCAATCCAGATGCGATTGTAAGTACGAAGAAGGAAACCTTTACCCGCAGGAGAAAGGTTCTTCAGCATCTGAATATGAATAGAACCAGGCCCTGGAGCGGAGGACCGTGACCGGGCAAGTGCATTTTCGTGTTCCCGCATGGTGAAAGGGGCATTATAACTTTCCTGATTCGAGGAGCGGAAGTTAGGCAGAGGAAGGAAGACCACCTGTTTTCAGAGGAGGAAGGCAGTGTGATAATGAGCGGAGCTCGAAACCTCTGCGAAGAAACGGCCTAAGGCCCATGAGGATGTCATTCGCGACCGTCAAGACAGAAACTGGTGAGTGGACATTAGTGCCAGATAGCCGGCGCAGGCTACCCCAGACAACAGAGGAAGGATTAAAACTGTTTCAGCTTGTGATAGCAGCCCAGCTGGCTTTCTTGCATTCCTTAATAACACGAGGACACTGCGCACGTAATCGGTTTTTTTTAATCTTTATTAACAATATCTATAATATTTATACAAAAGGTTCTCACCAACTTAATGATTAGTGGGTCATAATAATACTACAATGTTATTTATTCAGCAGCTATTTTTGTTGTTATTAGAATGGTACTATGTTGATTATTGTGAGCTACAGACAGGATTGAATACAGGGTAATAGGCAGACTACAGCTATTAATCTATACTACTTGCGGATTAACAAGTAGGTAAGAAAACTAACAATTAGCAACTGCCTGTAGCGTTACAGGAGTGTCAGCGTAGATACAAACCTACTGCTTTAGGCCCTGCTCATCGAGCTAATCCCGATGAGCGTGCCGCTGACACTGGGCAGGCCAAGATTGTTTGTCGCTACAGGTTCCTAACTTTACAGCTATATCTAAAGCTACAACTACTGTACTAACCTACGTCAATTCCGATGCATGTTGTGTGATGTCCTTAGGTTAGTTTGGTTTAAGTAGCTCTAAGTTCTAGGGGACTGATGACCACAGATGTTAAGTCCCATAGTGCTCAAAGCCATTTGAACCATTTTTTTTTTAATCGTAGTAGATATCATCCCTGACTAGCAACATAACCCGTCCATGAGCCGGAATACCTGCCACAGGGGGTAGGTCAAAACTCAGAAGCATAGTGTGCCAAGTCAATTCGATCGCATGGGCGTAGCTTCGTTTCCTGGAGAGCTACTACGAGCGGACAGTGCAAGCGTAGCAGCAACTTTAAATCCTCTCGGTTGGAGCGAATGCTGCGAATATTCGCGAGAAGAAGCGCCATCGCGAGAAGAAAAAGAAAATGGAGAAGCAAGAATGGTCACCTCAAAGGCCCCTGAGGGCCTGGCTTCGAGAGAGCAGTACTGCAGGTATCAATACGAGGAGACTCGTGGTCCATTTTTTCAATAGGTTCATCGGCCATCTTCTTAAGATGGCCAGGAGGGGGAGCTTCCTCCGCTGGTGAACGGCCAGACGTTCAGCTACCAGCTGAGCGGCCAGGCGAAACGGATGACGGCCGGGGGCGGCAACCGCTGGGTGGCACATTAGAAGAAAGGCGCCGTGGCGGAGAAGGAGAACTTTGCTCCCTATGAGCCTTCTTCGAAGGTCGTTTAGTCGAAGTACTGGTCGATGGCTGGGAGTTCGGGATACGTAGGAAGTCTTCACGGGACGGTTCCATCTTGAAGGCCCGTGCATCTGACTTCTGGGTCTTCGTCTTGGCAGAAGCCGATGAAGGAGCTTGAGTCTGAGGGGTGACGGGAGGAAGAGGAGACGTTGACTGGGCGATCTTAACACTGACCGAACGGACGACCGTAGCGCTAAAGGCTAAATCGCATGTCTGCATCGACACCTTCCTGGTAGGCTGAGGCGAGGACAGTACTGTATTTCCCCGCTGGGAGCAGCTTGGGCTTCCTACTAGCAAATAGCTTGCGAGCAGCCGAGGTGAACACTTTCTCGTTGACCCGAATTTCCTGTATACAGCGTTCATCCTTGTATATGGGACAGTCGCGGAAGAACTCTGCATTGTCACCCTGACAGTTCATGCAATGAGGAGATGGACGCATTTAGCCGCAATAGAACAAGACTGGCGGGTGTGATTAAAACGCTGACACTGGTAGCAGCGCGTAGGTGTCGGGACATAGATGCGAACGGAAATAACCTCGTATCCCGCTTTGATGCGCGACAGCAGCTGAAAACTATCAAAGGTCAAGAAAAGTATCCGGGTCGGTACAAGGCCATTGTTGACCTTTTTAATGACCCTATGGACAGCTGTCTCGCCCTACTCAGCGAGGAAAGACAATCCCCTCGTCGGTCAATCCGTCGAGGGATCTAGTAGATACCACACCACGCGACGAATTCAAAGTGCGGTGAACCTCCACCCAGACAGGGAACGTGTACAGGAGTGTGACCCGAAGGAGTTTTTGTTCCTAAAATGCGCTCTCAGTTTCCAACGACAAGGTCCTGTTACGCATCCTTGTACAATATGTGAAAGGTCCGGCTATGGCATCTACGCCCTTTTGAATAACGAAAGGGTTGACAGTAGAAAAATCCTTTCTGTCCTCAGATCTAGAAACTACGAGGAACTTTGGAGTAGGCGGTAGTACGTTTGTCACTGGTGGCTGATCAAGTTTCGGTTTTTGGACAGAAGTCGAGAAAGAAGAGAAATCCATTGCAGAGGAATCCCCTCATGATTGCCAGTGTCTCCAATGGCGCGCTCCTTCATTGTCAGGACCCTCTCAGAGCGCGCTCCCGCCATAGGTGAATGTTTACACCTCAGGTCACACCTCCCGAGAAACGGATGGAGGGACCAATTGGCATGGTCGGAAGGTGTCAGCTCAGGCAATCACACCTCCCTGGGCCTGGCCTTTACCAGGGGGTACGTGCCTACTTGTCTACTCAGGGCAGGGAATTACTCATTACCCCGGCACCGGCTACACGTGTGAACGCCTGGGTCGGCCTTCAGGCATGCTCCGGGAGGAAAGAATAGGGAGAGAGGGAGTGAAAGGACAGACTGTCTCAAACGCCGAGGCGGAGACCATAGGGTGGACCAGGAGGAGGAGGAGGAGGACGAGGAGGTAAGGTAAAAAGTAAGATAGACAGTGAGAGAGGGAGAAGGACAAAGAAAGGATGGAAGGAAGGAGGGAAGGAAGGAAGGAAGGAAGGTAGAGGAATAAGCGAAAAACCAAAGTGACCACAAATGTATGTCGCTGAACTGTCCATCCCCGGACGCAGGCGCAAACTACCCCCTTGAGGTAGAGGGACTCCTTTTAGTCGCCAGGCAGGAATACCTCGGGTCTATACTTACCCCAGATCCACAGGGGGGATACTAACATTTTCACTGGGCTGGGGAGCTAGTGTTTACTTCATACGGCAGATATTGGGATATTTATTGGTCATCTGTACACAATGTTCGTCAGTCTATTGACTTTGTGAGAGGGGCGCTCTTCCTGTGAAATCCCGCGAAGCACTTACATCAGTGACCATTTTTTGTATCATAAAGATAAAAGATTTGTTGTGGAAACGACATTATTTTAAATACCAGTAACTTCAAATTCAGTCATTATTTAGGAAATGAAGACGAACTTTTTGAAACTTTAATATTTTCATTAGAATTTGTTCTGTGTGCCTCAATATGAAAAAATTCAAGATTCTGCAAATGAAGTCTTATGTCTCATTAGTACCAGGGATATTCCGGGTAGTATTGTTAATTATGTTTCCGACATTGAGCATACTACTAATCATTTCTTACAGTTCCATCACCATAAAATGCAGAAGGGACTCAATGTTCTCATTGGAGCCGTTAGAGAAGGTAAGTGTTTCTGTTGGTTATTCAGTCAGTACTGGGGGGAGGGGGGGGGGAACGGGGGGGGGGGGGAGCGTTGACGCTGCTCAATAAAACTGATTGAAAATGTAATTTTACGTTGAAAATTGGTTACATTTGCTTCATTTTGAAGAATTTCCTATGATATTGGAAAATGAAGCAGTATACCACAATTTTCAAAATTGTGCATAGCATCTTCTCTCGCATTTGCGGAATATCATTGTATTTCCAACCTGATGGTCTGCTACCAGCGTCAACGTTACAACCACACTCGAATGTCCTGTGGACACCTGGCCAAATCTGTTGCTTTTTTGAGGGATACTGTTGAGGGTGACTGCCTGCCGCCTCCCTGCTGTGTCACTTGTAATGGCAACCATGCAGCCTCATCCCGATTATGTCCTGTGTACATCAATGAGCAAGGCATCCACGAGATTCCAGGGAAGGACGAAGTGCATTAACCTGTCACTCAGAAGTTGTTGGATGGTTCAAAGCCCTGAGTTTCACCATCTGGACCTACAGTATCACTCTTGTTATGCCTTCCTCCCCAAATGACGTGGTCATGCAGACTTTCAACATCAAATTCACCACCGCAGTTGTAAATTCACCCAACGTTGCAATATTATCCCCTTCTCCTCCAGCTGTGCAAAAAGTCACCAGATTTTCGCCTCAGGTGGTGAAATCACTTACTACACAAACAATGGGCCATAAAGGACGTAAGGAATATTTCAGCAAAATCAAAGAAAGGCAAATGTCTTCTCTTTGGCAACTCTACGATCCTCAGATGGTGTCGTGAAATGAGAGATTTATCTGGTTAACTTCCGTGTGCCACCAACTATTTGTCTGCCCTGGAATCTGCAGACTGACTGAGGGAGAATGCTGACACCTCTGTGGGTCTGATGGAGCAGCATCCTTCAACGTCTGCAACCTGTAGCAGTGGGTCTTCAACGGCTAGCACTTGGGCGCCGCTGAGGTGACACCCTTTCATTTTTCCCCTACTCTCTTTTGCCCCATCATGACTCACCCCCAACGTAATACAATGTTGGATCCAAAAATAAGGAATTACAACAGCTCTCAAAAGTATGGTGTCCACTTGTTCTCTGCCTCCAGAAAACAAAATTGTCCTTTCAACTGCTTTGACATATTTCATCTCTTTGGCCCACTTTGGCCTTCCCCCAAGGACAGAAATCTGATCGAGACATTGTGTTGCTCATCCGGGACGTTCATAATCAAACCACTCACTGAGCATCTGGGTGCAAACTGTTCCAGTCAGCATATTCCTTCCTCGCTTCTCCTTTCTTCTTTGTTCCACCTTTGTGTCATGAGGTCAGACGTTCTTCAGCTTTTTGAGAAACTCCCTCGCCCCTTTTTTTTCTGCTCAGTGACTTCACTGCACACTACCTCCTATGGGGCTCCGCCAGAATCTGAGAAGGTCAGCCAAGAGAGCCCCACTCTGACAACACAAACTTATCCACCTTAACACTGGAGAACCCACATTCCTTTAATACTTCATTCACAGCTATTCTTATTTGGACTTCTCTTTCTGCACTGCCCAACTTGCCCATTGTCTAGAGTTGTCTGTTATCTTTGACACATCGTATCCATTTACTGACTCCTACCCCACCTATGAGTAAACCCAATTCACACCTTTTTGAGGCTGTCTAGAGGCCTTAATCATCCCTGTTGACGTCCAATGAACATAATTTTCCCAGTTGTGCTGACCAGGTAGAATACCTTACTTCCGTTATGCTTACTGCTACAGAACGTTCCATTCCTCACACTTCACCTTTACCGTGCCATGTCCCGGTCCCTTGGTGGACTGACACTACAATGCAATTCGTATGTGGAAATGTGCTCTCCACATTTTTAACTGTCATCCTACTACGGCGAACTTGAAAAATGTCATGGCACTGCAGACAACTATTTACAACAAATAGAGATAGTAAAGAAGCTAGCTGGATTTCATTTATTGTGTAACAGCTCTTCTTCCATCATGTGGGCCAGCCTCGGATAGCTCTCTGGGACCAAGGTCCATTCCTCTATTTCCAGCCACACCATAGTAGATGACATCATCATTGTGGACTCTCGTTATCTCCAGTACCTTGGAACGCTATTTTGCGGAGATTCCAAGCTACTCCCACTATCGCCCTGCCTCCTATCAGAAACTAGTGGAGTAGGCTCTGGTGATTACCTTCTCTCAGAATCGTGAATGCTACAATGCTGCTTTTACGTCGGGGAAGGTAGATTACGCTCTCATCTCATCCAGGTCTTTCACGCTCGAGCCGGATTAAGTTCCCATTCAGATGTTGCAGAACGTTTCCCTTGTGGGCAAGCACTCTCTCCATCATATGCACAATCGCATCTGGACAGATGGCACATTTACCAGACACTGGCGTGAAGCGTCTCTTATACCCATACGTAAGCCTGATAAGGAGAAACACCTTCCTGCAATTTATCTCCGTTTCTCTCTTACTAGCTGTGTTCACAAGGTGATGGAAAGTTTGATTTATGCCTTTCTGGTGTGGTGGCTTGAGTCTCACAATCGACTAACAACTGCACAAAAGTCTATTTAGAGCATGCTGTTCTGCAGTTGACCATCTTGTGACGTCAATGCATTTTGTAAACGATTTTTGTGGAAATGAAAGACTGTGGCGGTGTGTTTTGATTTGGAGAAAGCCTATGACACTTGCTGGGGGGGGGGGGGGGGGGGCTGGTATCCTTTATACTCACTACACGTGGAGCTTCCAAGGCCGACTGCCCCATTTCCTTCAAGAATTTCTTAAATACAGAGTCTTTAAGGTATGTGTGGGTTCTGCCTTGTCATACAACTTCATCCAGGGAAACAGGTTGCCACAGAGTTCCGTCCTGAGCGTAATCCTCTCTGTTATCGCCATTAACCCCACTATGGCTTGTCTCCTGCTTTCCATCTCCAGCTCTTTGTGAAGAAGTGAAATGGGTTGTAGAATCATGAACAGACTTGTCTCCTTGATCACAATCTTCAGCATTGTCTCAACTGCCTTCAGTCATGGAGCATTGACATTGGCTTTTGCTTTTCCACAGATAAAACTGTTTGTATGAATTTCTGGCAGCTCATTGGGTCTCTTCCACAAACAGTATTCACCTCTTTGGCCTGTTGCACTTCTGTTTGCTGAAACTTCAAAATTTCTGGGGCTCATGCTTGACAGAAAACTTTCTTAGTCCTCCCACGTGTCTTACCTGGCCGCCTGCTTTACCTTGTCACTTAATGTCCTGTGTGTGCTCTGCGATACTTTCTAGGGAGTGGATCATACCACTCATCTGTTTGTACCAATCCCTTGTCCGTTTGAAACTAAATTGTGGGTGTTTCATTTATTCCTCTGCACGTCTCCATTTTATGCCACGTAAGTACACTCCACCATCGTGGCATCTGTCTCAACCGGGATGGTGTAAAATGCACTAGTGTTGAGACAATGTACAGAAGCGGTGTAACTATCACTGTCATACTGATGTGACGTTCTCCTCAGCAGATAGAAATGCCATCTGTCTGCAATGCCTGGACACCCATCCTGTGCCGCCTCCTTTAATGACTCCCTCGACTGCCAGTATGTGATGTGTCATTCATCTGTTACTTTCTGGACTTCACTTTACAGTTTCACTGTGTCACTGTCTGCCACGTTCCTAATGGGTGTGAACCCTTCACCACCTTGGCTTCGTGCGGCATCCCATGTTCACCTCTGAAGTAGTATCCTTAGGAAGAGAATTAAGTCAGATTCTATCTATCGCTGTACATTTCTCGAGCTTCACACCGAACTTAGCGATAGTAACTTTCTGTACACTGATAGCTCTGACTGTTCATGGTGCTGGGTGTGCCTTCATCACTCGCACCAATGATTTTTGTTATTTTACACTACTTAGTATTTACAGCAGTGCTCTGACCTGTATCAGGCCGTGCAGTACATCTGGTAACACAGGCTTTTTAATTTCGTCATCGAATCAGTGCCTTTCCAGGCCTCCCTGTGCTATACACCATCCATGCCTTAGTGAAATGTGTCAAAGAAAGCACCTCTTCCTCACTCTCGATTGGGCCCCTACGACGCTTGTGTGTCCCTCGTCACATTGGTCTGATCGGAAACAATGCTGCTGACGCTGCTGCCAAGGCTGCAGTCCTACCACAGCCCACTATGTCTTCCATTGCTTCCAATCTGTGTTGCCATCTGTCAGAATAATTAATCCCTTTGACAACACCACTGATCTTCCTTTCCTGGGAAGTAAACCTCTCTCAGCTGCTTGGCCAACCTCCTCTCGACCCTCTCACCCTAGGTCGCATATTGGCCATCGTCATTTTAGCCATGTCATTTGTTAAGTGGTAATCCCTTACCATTGTGTGTTCATTGTCTTCACCATTTTGTAACCAAACGCCCATTTTTAACCACTTAGTCCAATTTATGTTTGCTATTTGAGTTACTGACCATTTTAGCGAACGACCTGCAGATCGTCAACTGTTTCTCTTCTTAACCATCGTAGCAATATGGTAAAGGACACTTATTCTTCAGTTCAGTTCAGGAACTCCGTCCTCTCTGGAGAGTATTTTATGGACGTCTCTACCTGGGTAAGTCATTTTTAGCTCTCTGTTTCTGTCAATTTAGCTTAATGCGGGGTAATTTTTAACTCTGTCTTTCTGGTCTAAGGTTCCTACATGGGCATGTAAGACCTTAGTAGATTTTATGCCACAGAACAATTAGTATTAAGAACATACTTGAGGGATTTGCCAAAAACAATTACAAATTAAAGTTGAAGAACCTTACAGATGTACAACTCTTCCCAACTTCGACTGGACTGCCTTTATGGGTGCTGACAAGAAATGGACTATTGGCTTCTGTAGAGATCAAGCAGGGTATCACTATATATAAGGAACTATTGAGCTCAAAGTGTCTGACGTAACATGAAAAATATTGAAATGATGTGTGAATCCAATAAAGCAGAATCCTTTAAAGGGAAAAAATTTTAATGTAGCTTACTAAAGTCAAATGCAGTAATTTGATCAGCAACTTTTGGTGTGCATTTTTAGGACCTTGGCAGTTTTTGGCCATAATTTGTTGCTAAAAATCCTCTATTATAAGCCTTTTTTACGGGCGAATGAATACATATGACAAAATGGGCTGTACAACAATTATTTTAGAAAGCAATTGATAATTTCTATAAAATATTTGTTTCATTCCATCGTAGAGTTAAAATTTGGTAAACTAGAATACATTTTGCAATAAATATTTATCATACCTTCCCCTTTTAACAACAGACAATACTGTTGACCTTTTTTGTCAGTGCATGTGTCAGGAGCAACTGCTGTGAAGATAGTCAGTTCACTACCCCTATGCAGGTCTGGGGGTTAGAATAGGTTTGAGGTGTTTGTGCCTGTCGTATGAGGCGACTAAAAGGAGTTTAACACATGTTGGCCTTTATGTCATGGTCCCCTGTAGGGTTTGACCTCCATTCTTCAAAATTTTTCCGAAGAGCAAGCCAATTGGGAAGGGCGCCTTACAAGGTGCATCGTGTCCATTGTGCATTGAGATCCTTAGCCCACTTTCTCGTCGTTGCATTGCGGACCTGCTCATTTTCCATCTCTTGGGCAAGGACACCTTCCTAGGTGCATTTTCCACCAAGCAGTACGCAGTGTCTATTTCTGCGCTGATGATGACCATGGACTTCTGTGCACCTGATACCGAGCACAGTACACAGTCCATTGTGGTGGGGCCGCCATGTACTCTGTTGGTAGTAGCCCCCTGACCACACAGGAACCGCTCTTTTTTTTTGTAGGGTTTAAGGGCGCTCAACTGCTGAGGTCATTAGCGCCCAGTCACTGGTGTTAGAGCACATGGAGTCTGCTAAATCTCAAGGGGATGGGGGGACACCAGAAGGACTTGACAAAGATTAAGATAAAATAAGTAAAAAGGTTAAATGTCTTTGGTCAAGCCAGTTAAAGTTATAAAACGCAGAATACGAGCAGCTGCTCGAGCGTCATCAGCTAAAACATCCGGTAAAGTAGATGGCAGGGACAGGACAACACGAAATTGACTAAAACGGGGACACGACAATAAAACATGGCGCACTGTTAATGCCTGACCACAAGGGCACTGCGGGGCTGGGTCACCGGAGAGCAGGTAGCAGTGGCTAAACCGGCAATGCCTAATCCGCAACCTGGTCAGAAGCACCTCCTCGCACCGAGATGGTCGGGAGGATGTTGTCCAAGCAGTTGGGAGCGGTTTGACTGCCCAGAGCTTGTTTCCTTGGAGGGATGACCAAGCATCCCACCACCACGACACAAGCCTCTTGCATACATCCCCACTAACGTCAGATGACGTGACACAATGGGAGGCTGGCCGAGGCAGGAGGACTGCAGCCTTTGCTGCAGCATCCGCAGCCTCATTCCCAGGCACTCCTACACGTCCGGGAACCCACAGAAAGCTGACAGAACCACCATTATCAGCGAAAGAATGGAGGGACTACTGTATCCGTTGAATCAAGGGATGGACCGGATAGGGAGCTCCAAGGCTCTGAAGAGCACTGAGTGAGTCAGAGCAGAGTACATACGATGCATGGCGGTGGCGGCGGGCATACTGAACGACCTGATGGAGAGCAAAAAGCTCGGCCGTAAAGCTGGAACATTGGTCGAGCAGCCGGTATTTAAAGGTGGCGGCCGCGACGACAAAGGCACAGCCGACACCATCGTCAGTTTTGGAGCCATCGGTGTAAATAAAGGTGTGACCGGCAAGTCGAGAACGAAGTTCGACAAACCGTGAGCAATACACTGCAGCCGGAGTACCCTCCTTCGGGAGTGAGCTGAGGTCGAGATAAATATGAACCGGAGCCTGGAGCCAAGGTGGTGTCAGGCTCTCACCCTCTCTGAAGGTGATAGGGAGAGCAAAATCCAATTGTCGAAGCAGGCGACGGAAGCGGACTCCGGGGGGCAGCAGGGCAGACACATAGAACCCGTACTGACGGTCGAGAGGATCGGAGAAGAAGGACTTTTAAGAGGGGTGGTCGAGCATAGACAACAGCCGGCAGGCATACAGACACAGCAGTACGTCGCGCCAGTAGGTCAATGGTAACTCGGCAGCTTCAGCATGAAGACTCTCGACAGGACTAGTGTAGAAGGCTCCAGTCGCAAGACGTATCCTCCGATGGTGGATGGAGTTGAGCCAGCGTAAGAGGGATGGCCGAGCGGACGAGTAGACGAAGCTCCCATAATCCAGCTTCCATCGGACTATGGACCGATACAAGCGAAGCAGGACAGAGCGGTTCATCTTGGGGAGCGGATCGCAAAGAACTCTGAGGACATTAAGGGAACGTGTACAACGGGCCGCCAAATAAGAGACATGTGGAGACCAACACAGTTTCCTGTCCAACGTGAGCCCTAGAAACTTAGTTGTGTCCACGAATGGGAGAACAACGTGACAGAGATGTAAGGATGGCGGAAGGAACGCTTTATATCGCCAAAAGTTGATACAAACCGTCTTCTCTTCAGAGAACCGGAAGCCATTTGCCACGCTCCATGAGTAGAGGCTGTCTAGACAACGCTGAAGGCAGCGCTCCAGGAGGCATGTTCTCTGGGCACTGCAGTAGATCGCGAAGTCATCGACAAAGAGAGAGCCTGAGACATTAGGTGGAATGCAATCCATAATTGGATTGATCGCGATGGCAAAAAGGGCTACGCTCAAGACGGAGCCCTGAGGCAGTCCGTTCTCCTGGAGGAAGACGTCGGACTACACGGAACCCACACGTACCCTAAACTTTCGATCCGTTAAAAAGAAAACAATAAAAAGGGGCAAGCGACCGCGTAGGCCCCACCTGTGCATAGTGCGGAGGATACCTCCTCTCCAACAGGTATCATAAGCCTTCTCCAAGTCGAAGAACACGGCTACCGTTTGGCGCCTTCGCAAAAAGCTGTTCATGATGAATGTCGACAAGGTCACAATGTGGTCAACAGCGGAGCGGCGGCGACGAAAGCCGCATTGGACACTAGTAAGTAGTCGTCGAGATTCAAGAATCCAGACTAACCGAGCATTAACCATGCGCTACATCACCTTACAGACACAGCTTGTCAGAGAAACGGGGCGGTAACTAGAAGGAAGGTGTCTATCCTTCCCAGGTTTGGGTATAGGAACAACAACGGCGTCACGCCAACGCATGGGGACTTGACCTTGGGTCCAGACGCGATTGTAGGTACGAAGAAGGAAGCTTTTGCCCGCCGGAGAAAGGTGTGCCAGCATCTGAACGTGAATGGCATCTGGCCCCGGAGCAGAGGACCGGGACAGTGCAAGCGCACGCTCGAGTTCCCGCATAGTAAAGGGGGCATTATAAGTTTCCAGATTCAGCGAGTGGAAGGAAGGTCGCCGAGCCTCTTCTGCCTCTTTCCTGGGAAGGAAGGCAGGATGGTAACGGGCGGAGCTTGAAACCTCCGCGAAAAAGCGGCCAAAGGCGTTGGAGACAGCCACAGGATCAGCAAGGACCTCATTACCTGAGGTCAGGCCAGGTACCGAGGAGTGGGCCTTAATTCCCGACAGCCGGCGCAGGCTAGCCCAAACGACGGAAGAGGGAGTAAAACTGTTAAAGGAGCTGGTGAAATAGGCCCAACTAGCTTTTTTGCTGTCTTTGATGACTATGGCCTTGCGCTCGGAATCGTTTGTATTCAATACAATTCGCCAACGTAGGATGGCGGCGAAAGGTGCGTAAAGCACGTCGTCGAGCACGGATAGCGTCCCTACAAGCCTCGTTCCACCAGGGGTCGGAAACGCGACGTGATGAAGAAGTAGTACGAGGAATGGAACGTTCGGCAGCACTGATAACAGCCGTGAGGTATTCTACCTGACTGTCAGAACTGGGAAAATCGTGTTCCGGAAAGGTCGCCAGGGAGGAGTAAAGTCACCAGTCAGCTTTCGGTATGTTCCAGCTCAAAGGACATGGGGATGGGGTGTGGTGCTGGAGACGAACGACACAGGGTAAGTGGTCGCTCGAATAGGTGTCAGAAAGGACATACCACTCGAACCGACGGGCAAGAGCGGTAGAACAGATCGAGAGGTCCAAGTGGGAGTAGGTAGGAGTAGAGTCCAAGAAGAAAGTCGGGGCGCCGGTATTGAGGCAGACAAGATTGAGATGGTTGAAGGCATCCGCCAAGAGTTAGCCTCTTGGACAGGATGCAGGAGAGCCCCAACGGGGATGATGGGCATTGAAGTCGCCAAACAATAAGAACGGCGGGGGAAGCTGAACCATCAGGTGCATCATGTCAGCCCGACTAACAGCAGATGATGGTGGAGTGTAGATGGTACAAACTGAAAAAGTAAAAGCAGAAAGAGTAGTATGGAAAGCTATTGCTTGGAGAGGGGTGGTCAATGTGATGGGATGGTAATAGACATCGTCCCGAACGAGCAACATGACCCCACCATGAGCTGGGATACCGTCCACAGGGGTGAGGTCATACCGCTCCGAGGTATAGTGGGTAAAGGCAATACCGTCAGTCGGGCGCAACTTGGTTTCCTGGAGACCAAGGACGAGCGGACAGTGCAGGTGGAGGAGCAGTTGTAATTCCTCCCGATTAGATCGAATACCTCTTATGTTCCAATGAAACAACGCCATCGCTAGTCAATAAGTTGGGGGAACGAGACGGGGGAAGCGCTGGTCACCTCGACGGCCGAAGAGGGCCAGGTTGCGAGGGAACAACGCTACAACCGACGGGAGGCGGATCCGGTTCCATCGACTCGTCGCCAGCTGCGGCCGCCGTCCCTGGTTGTGTAGGAGGGGCCGCATCATTTGCCGACGGAAGGCCGGCGGAGCGCCTGGCAGCAGAGCGTCCCGGCGAAACTGAGGACGGCCGGGAGCAGCGACTCACGGATGGAGTGTCAGACGAAACGCGCCGGGGTGAAGAGGGGGATAGAGACTTCTTCTTGGAGGCCTTCTTGGAAGGCCGAGGAGGCACAGGGACGGTGGGCTGGACCGGAAGAAGGTCCTCACGTGCGCGGTCCGTTGTAGAACGCCAGACCTCGGAAGCTGGGGTCCGGAACGTTTCCCCGATGGACGCCTGAGAAGAGGATCGCTTCTCAGGTGGCGTGGGGGGAGGAGGAGGAAGGGTGGCCCCTGGGGCAGAGGGGGTGGGGACCACGGGGGAGGAGGATTTGGAAGGGAGGGATTTGGGAGGCGGTTGCAGAGCCCCCTGATGGGCGGAGGAGGCGGAGGGGGGACAGGACAGGGGTGAGGATACCGCGGAAGGAGTGGACACAACTGAGGCAAACAAAGTGGTCAATGGCACAGGATGGAGGCGGTCGTACTTCTTCCGGGCCTCAGAATAAGAAAGCCGATCCAAAGTTTTTATTTCTTGTATCTTCTTCTCCTTCTGATAGACGGGGCAGTCTGAGGATCTAGGCGAGTGGACGCCAGGACAATTAATGCACCGAGGTGGTGGGGTGCATGTATGTTCCTCACGAAGAGGACGTCCACAATCGCCACAAAGGGGCTCAGCCTCACACCGTGACGACATGTGCCTGAAGCGCAAACACCTAAAACAGCGCAAAAGAGTTGGGATGTAAGGTCGCACGTCACACTGGTAGCACATCACCTTTATCCTCGCCTTCGAGGGGGACGTTCTCCCGGAGAAGGTAAAGGCCCCGGTGTCGATGCGACGGTTTGGGGCCGCGCTGGACTCGCCGGACGAAATGCACGCCTCAGCGCTCCAGGTTGGCCCTGAGCTCCTCATCAGATTGTAGCAGGAGGTCACGATGAAAAATAACCCCCTGCGTCCTATTTAGTGCCAGATGTGGGACAATGGATACTGGGATGTCCCCTAGGCGGTCGCACGCCTGGAGCGCCGCTGACTGTGTATCGGAGATGGTCTTGACAAGAACGGAACCTGAACGCATCTTGCTGAGAGCCTCGATTTCCCCGAGGATGTCCTCAATGTGCTGAACAAGGTACATGGGCTTGGAGGTTGTGAATGTCCCCCCATCGGTTCGAGAACAGACCAAATAGCGGGGGAAGTACTTCGCCCCAAGATGGCAGGCCTGTCCCTCCTCCCATGAAGTGGCCAAGGGGGAGAGGGCAGGAGAACCAGAACTAGAAACAGTACCTTTTCTTTTGAAAGACTCGGCCGCAGAGCGACCTGATACGTGTTGACGTTTCATCTGCGAAACGTCCGCCCCGATACCACCCATTCCGATCAGGGGCTCTCCCCACGGGCGCCACCCAGCAGCAGAATGGGCCACCTGGCAGGATGACCATTGCCGGGAGTCCTGATGCCACAAGCAGACGGGCATCTGCTCCTTGGCCGACGTGGGGAGGGTGCAGCTCAGGTATCGGCAGTACGATCCCTGTGTTGTCAGGGGGCTACAACCTAAAGGGTACATGACGACCGCACCACAACGGGCTGGCTACCGTGCTGGATTTCTGGTACCATGGAAAGTCCATCATGATCGCTGGGGCAGATGGAGATGCACTATGGGCATAACTTGGGCCTAAACGCCTGATGGGTTGTCCAATTTGAGGAATAGTGGGTATGGTTACAATGCCGGTGCAATGCTGAGTGCCAATGTCTTAGCGCACTTAGGACCAGTGGTACACCACGTAAGGTGTCCTTCACCAGAAGGCTCGTACTTCAGTAGAATTTTGAAAAATGGAGGTCAAACCCCAAGGGGGACCATCACATGGAAGACCGAAGCGGTTGAAACTCCTTTTAGTCGCCTCGTACGACAGGCAGGAATACCTCGGGCCTATTCTTACCCCGGACCCGCAGGGCGGGGGGGGGGGGGGGGGCAGGAATCGCTCTGCTGATGACTGCACCGTTTACTCCCCATGTATGCCAAGGAGTAGATGCCCATCCCCCTGGGGCATCGGGACTCCTAGCAATGGCCATTCTGCCAGGTGGCCTTTGCTGCAGCTGGGTGGCGCCCAAAGGGAGGACCCTGCTCGGATTGGGTGGGAACAGTGCGGATGCCACGTGATGAAGCGTAGTCATGACGAAGCCTCAATTTTTTTGTTGGGCATTTAGAGGACAAGTTCAGGAAGTTGAGGGCTTGTCCAAAATGAGATCTGGGTCAGTCTTAATCAAAACAGCATCCTCTGGCCAGTCACGGGAGTTACTCGTTCCTGACAACCTGGGGGATGTTTCTGTAACCAACACGCCCCATGAGAGCTTAAATATGGTCCAGGGTGTCATTTCACGGATCCCTTCTTCTGCAGTCCGACGTGAGCTGCACACCAATTTAGAGTGCCGAGGTATACACTTTATCCAGAGTGTCCACTGGGGACCAACGGATAATCAGGTGGCCACCAGTGCCTTCATCTTGGTCTTTGAGGGTGATACATTGGCCTAGAATGTCAAGGTGATAGTCTGCCGGTGTAATGTAAAGCCCTAGATCCCTTCCCTGATGCGGTGCCTCAAGTGGGTGACATCAGATATACGTTTTCCCACTGGACTTCCAGTGTCGCATCCTGAGATTGTGGATGGCCATCACATCCCAATACTCCATGTGCCCCGCCTCCCATATGTGTCAACTGCAGAGACCACCTTTCGCCTTGCTTGCTTGCAAGATTAGCCAGAAAGGAAAATCATGGCGTATAAGATCCTTGGCAGGATGATCTACACTGAGACTAAGAGAAAATTTGAACATCTGCACCCTGTGCGTGTGAGATCGCCTTACGCCGCCTCTACAACAGTTCTGGAACCATTAGCTCCTTCAAACCAGATCAAATGGGCAGGTGTTGTCTTTTGGCTCTGAGGTGATGGTGGGGGCTCCTAAGTCGGAAAAGCATAAGTCTTCCTCTGTTTCTCTCGCTAGGAAGTGGTCTCTTGGGTAACTCCCTTCCCAGGTTTCTTCTAGTGGCAAAGGTGACACCTGTCAGTGGCGAAAGAGCACAAAAGCAACTGGTCATATGGCTTGGGATATTACAGGAACCACATACACACTATAATCGAGTGTCAGGTGGTGTTTGCGTTTATGTCCTAAACTCTGTCTATAGTGGACATGTGCTCCTTCAAACCCCTCGAGGCTGTGGGTGTCAATAAGTACAACGCAGGAAATAGCTGTCCGTTTCCTACTTCCAGGAGATTTTAATGCCCATAACCCCTTGATGGATGGTACCATGCTCACTGAGACAGTAAATTTTCGGCATCTCTGCCTTGGCCAGTTTGACCTCTGCATCTTAAATACTGGTACCACCACACATTTCAGTGTGCCTCATGATAGTTACTCTGCCATTGATTTACCAATCTGCAGCCCAGGACTTCTCCCATCTATCCACTGGAGAGCACATGACCACCTGTGTGGTAGTGACCACTTCCCCATCTACCTGTCACTGCCCCAGCATCACGCACAAGGACGCCTGCCCAGATGGGCTCTGAACAAGGCGGACTGTGGAATTTTCACCTCCGATGTTGCCATGTGTGGGAGATTCAGTGGTGACAGCAAAGTGATGGTTGGCCATGTGACTAGCACAAATGTTTCTGCAGCAGGAAACGCGATCCCTCGCTCTTTAGGGTGCCCGAGGCGTAAGGCAGTCCCTTGGTGGTCGCTGGAAGTTGCTGAAGCAATTAAGGAGTGTCGACGTGCTCTACAGCGACATAACTGGCACCCTTCCTTGTAGCACCTCATAGCCTTTAAATGGCTCCATGCCCGTGTTTGCAAACTTACCAAACGATGGAAGCAGAAGTTATGGGAGAGAGATGTTTAGACCATTGGGTGCCATATGTCGCATTCCCAAGTCTGGACAAAGATCAAACGTCTTTCCGGGTACCAGGCCCTAACGGCTATCCCCGGTGTTAGTATAAATGGCGCGTTATGTACCGACGCAAACACGATTGCCGAGCACTTTGCTCGAGCCTCTGCGTCAGAGAATTAACCCCCATCCCCCCAGCCTTTTGCTGGAAGTGAACGTCCTCTCATTCACTACACGCTACAGTGAACCCTACACCGCCCCATTTACAGAGTGGGAGCTCCTCAGTGCCCTAGCCCGTTGCCCCAACACAGCTCCTCGGCTTGATGGCATCCACAGCCAGATGACTGAACATATCTCATCCGATTACAAGCGACATAGTCTCTTAAACCAGATCTTGTGCGATGGCGGCTTTACATCGCAATGGAGGTAGTGCACCATCATTCTGGTGCTCAAACCCCGTAAAAACCCACTTCATGTGGATAGCTATCAGCCCATCAGCTCACCAATATTCTTTGTAAGCTGCTGGAACGTATGATGTCTGCGGTTGGGTTGGGTCCTCGAGTCACGTGGCCTGCTGGCTCGATGTCAGGGTGGCTTCCGCCAGTATCACTCTACCACCGATAGTCTTGTATCCATTGAGTCCGCAATCCAAACAGCCTTTTCCAGATGGCAGCACCTTGTTGCCGTCTTTTTCGACTTACGTAAAGCATACGTCACGACCTGTCGACATTGTTGCCACATTGTAGGAGTGGGGTCTCCAGGGTCCGCTCCCGATTTTTATCCAAAACTTCCTGTCGCTCAGTACTCCCATAGTTCCATCCACATGCAGGATAATGGAGTCCCACAGGGCTCTGTATTGACTATTTTTAACTGCCATAAACGGTCTAGCAGCAGGTATCAGGCCCTCTGTCTCACCTCTGTATACAGACCACTTCTGCATTTCGTACTGCTGCTCCAGTACTGTGTTGCTGAGCGGCGCCTCCAGGGCGCCATCCACAAGGCGATGTCTTGGGCTCTAGCCCACGACTTCCAGTTTTCAGCCGCGAAGTCGTGTGTCATGCACTTCTGTCGGCGTCGTACCATTCATCCGGAATCCACACTTTACAGTGAGTGGATCGTCATTAAGGTAGTGGAGACCTATCAATTCCTAGGACTGGTTTTCGACGCTCGATTGACTTGGCTTCTTTATCTTCATCAGCTTCAGCAGAAGTGCTGGCAGCACCTCACCTCAATGCCCTCCATTGCCTGACCAATACCAATTGGGGTGGAGATAGCTCTACGCTGCAGCAGCTCTACATAGCCCTTGTCCAACCCCAAACTGACTATGGGAGTGTGGTTTATCGTTCAGCAGCGCCTTCAGCATTGCATTTACTCGAGTCTTTGCTCCACTGAGGTTTCGTAAGTGACAGGGCCATTTAGGACGAGTCTGGTTACCAGCGTACTTACGGAGGCTGGTGTCCCTCCACTGCAGATCAGACGTGCGCAACTGCCCTCCAGTTGCGCAGCAGACAATTATAGTTGACCCAAGCATCCGAATTACCGTCTACTTTTCCCGCCTGAGACAGTCCGCCTCCCACATCAGTGGCCCAGATCGGGTCTAACGATTGCGGTTCGCGTGCGGTCCCTTCTCTCCGAACTGGAGTCCTTCCCTTTACCACCTCTACTTGTGGTTCGTTCACATACCCCTCCATAGTGTACGCCTCGGCTACAGCTATGTCTGGACCTTTTGCATGGCCCTAAGGACTCCGTTAACCCCACCGCTCTCTGCTGTCGCTTCCTCTCGATTCTTTACGTGTTCCAGCGCTCTGAAGTGGTTTACACCGACGGCTCAATGGCTGATGGTCATGTAGGCTTCGCATATGCTCATGGAGGCATATTGAGCAGCACTCCTTGCCAGTTGGCTGCAGTGTTTTCACTGCAGAGCTGGCAGCCATATCTCGTGCTCTTCAGTACATCCGCTCATGCCCCGGCAAGACATTTATCCTGTGTACTGACTCATTAAGCAGCCTACAAGCTATCAACCAGCGTAACCTCACCACGCTCTGGTAGCGTCCATTCAGGAGTCCATCTATGCCCTGGAACAGTCCCGCCATTCTGTGTTTTTTGTGTGGACTCCAAGACATGTCGGAATCCCCGGCAACGAATTCGCCGACAGGCTGGCCAAACAGGCGAACCTGAAACTGCTTGTGAAGATAGGCATCTCCGAAGACGAGCTGCATTCTGTCTTACACCGCAGGGTTTTCCGACTTTGCTGTGCGTACTGTTATGCCATTCCGTCTCCCAAGCTGCGTTTCATTAAGGAGATTGTGAATGTGTGGAAGTTTTCTATGCAGGCCTCTCACAGGCAATCAGTTGTCCTCTGCTGGCTCCACATTGGCCATACATGGCTAACGCATGGTTACCTACTCCGTCGGGAGGACCGAGTGACAGTCGTCCACCTCTTGCTGGTCTGCCCACTTAACTTTCCCAGCACCCTGCATTCGGTGTTGGGTGACAATGCCGCAACTGCATCTTTGGCCTTACGTTTTATCTGTAAGAGTGAGTTTTTATCCTTCTATCTAGGTTTTAGCGAATGTCCTTTGTCCCTCTGTCCTCCACTTTAGTGCTTTTACGGTGGAGGCTTTAATGAATTGCAGAGTGGCTGACTTCCCCCTTTTTATTCTTGTGGTTGGCCAGCCACTGCAATCTGCTTTCTTGTTTTACTCTTCTGTTTCTAGCGTCTCACTGTTGTCTTGTCCTCTTGTTCCTTTTAGTGTTCGTTGCCTTCCCTGCTTTCTTGTGGCTTTTGCTTTCTGTGCGTTTTGTGTTATGTGTTATGTGTTATGTGTTTCATACGTTTTATTCTATCACTAATGGCATTTTTTATTAGGACCAAGGGACGAATGACCTCTTAGTTTGTTGATATGGTTGGCTGGTTTAGAGGCAAGAGAAGTTACCATAGTACTGTGCTTGTTGAATTGCATTAGATGGTTTGCCGTCTGCCTCCCAGCCACACAACCTACAAATCTACAGCAAAACCAGGCAGATTCATGCTTTCAGTCCCTCACCTCTCTTATCAATGCAATCCATTCTAATGTGGAATATTGTATTTTTAATGAACCATTTAAGATTTGATTTAATGCCACAAACTATTAATCCTCACTGCACAAGTGCTTTCATTATGTCTAGTTTGTTAAGCTTGGAATATTCGTTCAGTGGTGTAATTTTTTAAAAATTAGACAAAAAATTAAAATTATTTTACAAAAATAGTGAGTGGGTAGAGGGGAGTGGGGACAGGAAGTTCTCTGGCTGTGTCACATATGGAGATTTGCATTGGATGGACTGGTGTGGAAAGCTGCATCAAGCCAATGTTCTGACTGAAGACAACATTTGTAATTTGAGTTTCAGTACACTGAAAGACAGCAAGTGACATCACAAAGTCAGTATGATTGACAGCGTTTAGGTATTGTTTCATGTCGGATTGCACATTCTGTAGTTTCTTCCTTTACTACTACATTTGGCCTCATGTCTGTTTCCTGGCTTAATTCATCACTGGCATTGACAGTTTTTAAAGATGGCGCCAGTATTTCAATTAACTATAGTGATTCAGCCTAGCTGGAGAGTGCTGTGTTGTGCTGTTCCCTTACTGACCTCGAATGTGGGAGGGAGTGCTGCTTTTTTTTGAAGGCTGTTCTCAGTGTGGTTAGTGTGTGAGGATGAACACTATGAACTGAAACACCACTTCCAGAAAAGAGCAAGTTTTACCTGACGGTGGTAGGTATGTTGTGGTTAAGCTAACAGACGATGTGCTAAATTGCCATGTTAAATGCATATAGTTGATTTCATCCTTCAGCATGACAAAATTCATCTGGTGCTCCAGCGTAACCTTTGCATTTAGGAAGACAGAATAGAGTCCTCCGCAGAGTTTCAATGGAGTGATTGAAACACAGTAGGATAGAAGATATCACGCAAAAGAACTGGATAAGTAGTTCACTGCGGCTTTCAATATTTGAATACCGTGTTGCAGATACACCTAAAATTATGTGGCATGTCTACAAGTTGTGCTCACCAAGTGTGCATATTGTTAAGTTCTACTGTACTTTAATTACTTCCCTAGAACACCACACTTACATTTTAATGCTGAATATTGGAAGAACATAAGACAACACAGAATCATTTGTTTTGGGAAATACCACTACACATACAATGAATCAGTGAGCATGCATTGTTCATACAGATGTTTAGCTTTTTGTCAAATAGTACCACGTGTATAACTCTCTTGAATCTTCTGGTACTAATTACTTGCTATGTGCTATGTTTCTTCAGTGACATTTCTGTAGTTCTAGTCATGCCTGTCAAACAAATTATACACAAATTCTAGACTTTACAGCTTAATGCATGTGTGCTACCACCTTTCAAGATCAGACTAGGGTTTAAAATCACATTTATTCAGGTGTAGACGTTAGAGTGAAGGTACCTCGTATGTTAGTATACATTAATTGATTGCCTTCACATTACCAATGAACGTTCATTGTAGTCCATTTGGTGAAACACATATCTGTGCCATTCGTCAGAGTTATCTAAATCTACATCTATACTCCGCGAGCCACCTTACGGTGTGTGGCGGAGGGTACTTATTGTACCACTATCTGATCCCCCCTTCCCTGTTCCATTCACGAATTGTGCGTGGGAAGAACGACTGCTTGTAAGTCTCCGTATTTGCTCTAATTTCTCGGATCTTTTCGTTGTGATCATTACGCGAGAAATATGTGGGGGGTAGTAATATGTTGCCCATCTCTTCCCGGAATGTGCTCTCTCGTAATTTCGATAATAAACCTCTCCGTATTGCGTAACGCCTTTCTTGAAGTGTCCGCCACTGGAGCTTGTTCAGCATCTCCGTAACGCTCTCGCGCTGACAATGTCCCCATGACGAATCGCGCTGCTTTTCGCTGGATCATGTCTCTCTCTTCTATTAATCCAACCTGGTAAGGGTCCCATACTGATGAGCAATACTCAAGAATCGGACGAACAAGCGTTTTGTAAGCTACTTCTTTCGTCGATGAGTCACATTTTCTTAGAATTCTTCCTATGAATCTCAACCTGGCGCCTGCTTTTCCCACTATTTGTTTTATGTGATCATTCCACTTCAGATCGCTCCGGATAGTAACTCCTAAGTATTTTACGGTCGTTACCGCTTCCAATGATTTACCACCTATGGCATAATCGTACTGGAATGGATTTCTGCCCCTATGTATGCGCGTTATATTACATTTATCTACGTTTAGGGAAAGCTGCCAGCTGTCGCACCATGCATTAATCCTCTGCAGGTCCTCCTGGAGTACGTACGAGTCTTCTGATGTTGCTACTTTCTTGTAGACAACCGTGTCATCTGCAAATAGCCTCACGGAGCTACCGATGTTGTCAACTAAGCCATTTATGTATATTGTAAACAATAAAGGTCCTATCACGCTTCCCTGCGGTACTCCCGAAATTACCTCTACATCTGCAGATTTTGAACCGTTAAGAATGACGTGTGTTCTTTCTTCTAGGAAATCCTGAATCCTGAATTATTTGTTCCATGTGTGTGTACGCTGAGAGTAAGATTGTATTTAGTACTGTCAAACACACAGTTAACTCCTTTAGCTGTGTACTGTAAGCAGATGGCATTGACTGGATTTCTCTGCTCAAGTAGCAATATAAGCATTTATGATAGTTGCTTCCTGTTTTCCTGAGTTATAGGGGATCACAAACAGAAATAATTTCTGAGTGACTGTCCAGTTCTGCATGGTCCAATTAAATGATATTCAAAGATGAAATATTTGTTTTATAGCTTGATGCAATAGAAACTGAATAAAATCAGTGTTTGATTCAGCCTACTAAAGTGTGTGTTAAAGATTGAGGAGCTGGAGTAAGTGTTGAAAGTAATGGTTGTCAGCCACAAATAGTGTGGGAGAGGTCATTGTATCATATTTTGTACAGCTTCTAACTAGTGGTAATAGTAGTTCCTCCTCCTAGAATATACAGTATAGTAACCCAGTCTAACATAAGTGAATATCAATGAGCACTTCTTGCAGATATTTATTTGCTCGTAGTTGCAGTTACAACAGTCACTGCCTGTGCTTCATGTGCGGGCATAGAGTCGGATCGACGGGATCACCCATGTCGTCACGGACAGTAACAAGCAACATAAAACTGTACAAGAAGCTGGAGACCATTATAGAGGACATTTTGGACATGGAGATAAATCACGATACAGTAGTCTGCCATGACTGCTGCTGCACCCTTAACACCACTGATAAGCACGAAAGCGAAATAAAGAAGCTCAGACTTCATCACGATGGAGCAGTTGCTGCAGTATTTTTTTTCTTTCTTCCCAATGTAGATGAAGGCACACACTCCATATACCCTAAAAATCAGATAATGTTACTCACCTTTGATCATTTTGTTTGATGTTACTTGCTTGCAAGAAGTCTTTAAACAAATTTTCTGAGAGCTCAGTGCAACAGGGGGAATGGGGGAAATATATGGTTTGATCATTCTAGTGGAGAGCTGTCTATGGCTATTGTAATGAACTTTCCATGTTCTAGTAGGAGAGGGAAACTTCTAATGCTCTCTTTCCTATTCCGTATCTTATTTTGCTACAGGAGGGGTTCCAGAACTACTACTCTGATAGAGCACTCTGAGAACTGCACTACATTGATGGAACACCCTACTTATTTTGAAAGATAATAAATGTAAAAGAATGAGAACCTGATTTTATTCAGTGATTACCTCGGTTTTAAATTAGAACTAACAACACAAATCAGAACAGTGCAAAAACCCTTTTGTAATTCTCCAAGGGTTTTATTATTTTGGGACCCTGTTTGGAGACTAGAAGAAAATTATGTAGCATGTCAAGCAAAATGTTTACCTCCGATATGCATAATATTTACTGCCATCTTCCTAACATCCAGAAATTTAGTTCTAAAGAAACCCTATTCACGAGAGACGGCATGCTGCATGACATCCAAAATGCTGATTTCTCTATAATTTGCAACTAGATCTATTAATCATTGGTGCAACTATTTGTAATCTTCACCAGATATGGCTGAAACAGCTGTGTCAATGTCAGTTTCCTGGCAAATATGTTGCTTTAAGTGTGTGGTTCTTGACCAGAAACAATAATACAAAGCAACATATGCACACAGTAGACTTGTTGTGTTCATACAGAACCAATCAAAATATACTCCATACTTCACTTTTTACATCCCCATATTTGTGCGCACACGCGCGCGTACAACTGTAGGCAGAGCTGAACCACAGCAGCTTACCACAGAAGAGGCTCGAAGCAGTAACGTGGCTGGAGTGGGGGCAGCTGAAGATGTACTGGGTAACAGAAACAGCCCACACTAGGAGGCTTGCATTCCTACTCTACACTAGTGAATCAAATGTACCTAGGTACCTATTAGTAGACATTAACATTAAGAGTGTGTGTGTGTGTGTGTGTGTGTGTGTGTGTGTGTGTGTGTGTGTGTGTGTGTGTGTGTGTGCAACCTTCCCCTGTACAATGGCTTGAACTCTTCTGGGGATGCTTTTAGTGAGATGTTCATCTCTTAGGAATGGCAGTTCATTTTTCCTTGAGAGCTGCAACCAGATACGGTTCTCTGGGTGCTGGGTTTGGAGTGAAGTCACATTTCTAACTCATCCTAATATTCCATTCAGGATGGAACATGGGGCAGGAAAGCTCACTTCAGGAGTGCCATCGTCCATAAGCCATCGCCTCAGAATGCTGTCTCGGGACAGGTGGCATTGTTCAGCTGATTCAAGCAATCATTGCCTCTGAATTATTGTTCTGCTGAATATAGTACACAGTACTGTCAAATATGCACTTATTCTTATGCATTTGACATTTCCTAAAGCGTAATAAGGGGAAAACAAAGTAATGAGGAGAAATTGCATGCTGCAACAGAGCCTTCTGTGCACTTCATTGTTGGCACCAGATATAATAGCAGGTATGTTCACGTGGGATTCATTAAACCCAAATTCTTCCATTGGATTGCTGTTGGGTATAGTGTGATTCATCACTCCAAGTCCTGTGTTTCCAAACGTCCACTGTACTGTGGTCATCGCTCTTTACACTACCTGGATCATGGCTTGATGTTGAGAACAGAAATGTGTGGTTTTGAGAAGCTGCTCAGCCATTCTAACCAGTCTTTTGTAACTCCCTATGCACAGACATTTCCTTGTGGGGGGGGGGGGACCACTAGCAGCACATCAAAACTGAAGGAGAGACCACAGCAGCTGTATTTTACCACTACCCACCACAATGCTAGATGCCCTGTCCATCAGCACATTAGGCCTCTGTGGCCATCATTTAGCTTTGGTTGTTCCTTAATATTTCAATTTCACTGTGACATCCCTGACAGCTGACTTTGGCAAATTAAGAGGGTTTAAATGCCTAAGACTGTTACATATTCAGGAGACAACAAAGACAAGGCCGTGTTAAATGTGCTGAGCTTTCCTGACTGACCCATTCTGACATTACTGCTTCTCTGCTGATAAAGCAGTAACACCTGCCACCTTCTGTATTGTTAGATCCACTCCTTGGGATGTTTAGTAGTCAATTCTGCACTACATAATGGTGTCCAGGTACTTCGATCAGATAGTGTAGTCATTTGGCCATACTCAAATGAGTTATAATCCACAAATTACAATATATTTTATTACTATTACGTTTTTGAGTATTGAGAGGATTGATGTGGGGTAAGTAGATACCAACTTACAAAAATCAAAAATTTGCGTAGATAGCGGCAGAGAAATGCATGCTGAGAATTGCTTGTAGAGGCAGGGAAACAGAAAATGGTCAGGGAACAGACTTGAGTTTAAGAGATGGGGTGGGGGGGGGGGAGATAGGGAAGGAAGTGGAGGTAGGTGGGTATGTAGTCAGGGGAATGGGTGGCAGATGGGGTGTGAGAATTACATTCTATAGAGGTGGAAAGGAGAAGAATGGAGGTGATAATGGGATGAGACATGGGAAGTAGACATGCCTGTAGCTCGAGACTGGAGCCATACTGTTGGACAAAGCACCCCCCCCCCCATCCCCCAGACTTCTGGTATTCCAATGACTGATGTGAGTAGAAAAGAAATGATGATTTGAATTGGAAAACTGTATATTAAAACCCAATACGATAGTAACTGAAACGAAATATTGGGGGTGTGAATCTAGTTTATAACTGGCCATAGCTGATGAATTCAGCACTACCACATGGAGTATTTGGTACTAACAGCTTCAGAGGGTCCCTTCACCTTTCTGTGAACAATTGGACATGAGGTTACTGCCAACATGTTTGTTTCCGAGTCCCTACAAGTGTAGGAATGTCCAATTTCTGTGTGGTAGTTCAGTCTGCATACTGTCTGAATGCAGAGGCTGGTAGTGGACAATGGGTTGTGGCATTCATGTTGGAAGCATGAGGCATGTGTGCCAGCAATGTTGAGGGTTCCTGTCGTTTTAGAATCCAAAAAGGCACAAGGGATGGTGGCACTGGCACTAGCAGCACTGGAAAAGTGCGTGAGATGTGCCCATTGCTGGGGCTGTATGCTTGTTTTTCCTTTTTTTTTTTCTTTTAACACTGATACAGGCTGTCCAGGAAGAGGATGGTGGCAGGACATGGGTGGCATATCGGAGGCAGACACCGAAACTGATGGTGGCTGGTGGGACACTTGGGTGCCAACAGGGCTAGGCAGGCAGTAACACCTGCAGAAGACATGGCAGAAGCTGTGCCAGATGTAACAGTGCAAGCAAAACGCTCCAGGAGGCCATCGGGTTCTCATCACCAGGGGCAGCAACAGCTGAGGGAGGAAGGAGGGCTGGCCACAGCAATGGACTTCTGGCAGAAGATATGAGCAGCATTGGTCATTGCTGGTGGGGTCAAGCTGCTGGGCCAACGTAGTCAGATGAGGTGTAGAGTAAACCTGGAAAAGTGAAAGACATGTGGCAGCATTGTTTAGAAAGTGCAACTGGGCCGCCAAAAGTGAGAGACTGGTTGCAGCTTTGCCTTGCAGCAAAACTTTTGAGATCAAAAGCGGAGATGTGCAGGGAAGTCAATGAGGCTGTACAAGATGGCTGTAATGAAAGCCTTCTGAGGGTGGTGACTAGGTCACAGCACCCCCAGGTAGGGCCTGACCAAAGTCAGAAGGCCATGTAGGTGCCAGTGAGCATATTGCCGAGGGATTAGTCTTCATGGAAGACGATTCGCGCCCCCATCGTGCACATCTTGTGAATGGCTTCCTTCAGGAAAACGTCCAAGGACTAGAGTAGCCATCATGTTCTCCAGACACGAACCCTATCGACCATGCATGGGATAGATTGAAAAGGGCTGCTTATGGACCACGTGACCCACCAACCACTGAGGGATCTACGCCGAATCGCCGCTGAGGAGTGGAACTATCTGGACCAATAGTGGCTTTATGAACTTGTGGCTAGTATGCCACGATGAATACAGGCATCCGTCAATGCAATAGGACGTGCAACTTTGTGTTAGAGGTACCAGTGTGTACAGAAATCTATCACCATCTCTGAAGGTCTCTCTGTATGGTGGTGCAATATGCAATGATTGGTTTTCATGAGCAAAAAATGGGCGGAAATGTTTATTTTTATCTCTAATCCTATTTTCTGTACAGTTTCCGGAACTCTCGGACCCGAGGTGATGAAGAACTTTCTTTGATGTGTGTTTTTCCCTTGTGCGCACAGAATTTCGCAGCGTCGTCGTTCATTTTGTACTTGCCGTTTAGTGGCAGTTACATTCAGTTTCTTGTAACATCTGCCGATTCCTGCGAATGAGCACAAAGTATACAAAGGACGTTTACATGGTACCGCTTTTTTTGTGGTTTTAGAGCGCACAACTACAGTGGTCATTAGCGCCCAGACTCAGTTATGAATGCACTGCGAGGCACAAGGTTAAAAAAGCAACTGAAAAGGACAACACTATAAAAGGCACATTAACAGGCAGGGGATTAAAAGGAAAGAGCATCATCATATGTCTTTAGACAGGTGTATCAAGTGGATAAAACGAAGAACGCGAGCAGCTGCTCCTGGATCATCCGCTAAAATGGCATCCAGAGTATATGGCAGGCCAAGATCAATGCGCAGTGTATTATAATTCGGACAGAACGTTACAATGTGGCGTACCGTCAGCTATTGCCCACATGGGCAGAATGGCACTGGCCCAGCCGTCAGCAGATGGCGATGGCTGAACCGGCAGTGTGCAATCCGTAACCGGGCCGAAACGACCTCCTCCCGCCGAGAAGGGCGTGAAGGGCGTGAAGAGGTTGTCCAACCGTGGGGAGAGGTTCCAAGGCCTGAAGCTTGTTTTCAGTAAGTGTAGACCAATCGGCATGCCACAGCGACAAAATGCGCTGACAAATGACCCTGCTAAAGTCAGATGAAGGCAAACAACAAGAAGCTGTCCGAGGCTGGAGGACCGCATCCTTGGCTGCGGCATCTGCAGTTTCGTTCCCAGGGATACAAACATGGCCAGGAACCCACATAAAGGTCCGCCAGCTGCTGAAGAGAGCGTTGGATTTGGTGCACGAATGGGTGAACCGGATACGGATCACTGGGGCTCTGCAAGGCGCTCAGGGAATCGGAGCAGAAGACATAAGCAGTATTGCGGCGGCTGCGGATGTAAAGAACAGCCTGATAGAGGGCAAATAGCTCAGCTCTGAACACCGAACAGTGGCCATGGAGCCAGTATTTGAAACTTTGTGCCCGCCAATATTTTTTTGTGGGGTTTTAGGGCACTCAACTTCTGAGGTCATTAGTGCCCAGTCACAAATGTAGGTACACATATAATCTGGTAAAACTCAAAGGGGGGGGGGACCACCAGAAAGTTTTTACAGATAAAATAATTAAGAGTTAGATGACTTTGGACAAGTCTGTCAAAGTAATAAAGTGAACACAAGCAGCTGCTCGAGCGTCATCAGCTAAAATTTCCTGTAAAGTAGATGGCAGAGAGAGGACAACACGACAATAAAACATGGCCCACTGTCAATGCGCGACCACAAGGGCGCTGCAGGGCAGAGTCACTGGATAGCAGGTAGTGGTGGCCAAACGGGCAATGCCCAATCAGCAACCTGGCCAAAAGAACCTCTCACAGAGATGGTCGGTAGGAGGTTGCCCAAGCTGTTGGGAACGATTTTACGGCCCGGAGCTTATTTCTTGAAGTGACGACCAAGTATCCCAGCATAATGACACAAGCCTCTTACAAACAACCCCACTAATGTCAGACGATGGGACACAAAGGGAGGCTGGCCGAGGCAGAAGGAGTGCAGCCTTGGCCGCAGCATTAGCAGCCTCATCCCCAGGCACTCCTACATGGCCTGGGACCCACATGAAGCCAACAGGAGAGCCATCATCAGCAAAAGAATGGAGGGATTGCTGGCTCCGTTGCACCAAGGAATGGACCGGATATGAAGCTCCAAGGCTCTGAAGAGCACTGAGTGAATCAGAGCAGAGTACATACGGATAATGGCGGTGGCCAGGGACGTAATGGCCTGCGAGAGCAAAAAGCTCGGACGCAAATCTGGAACGCTGGTTGAGGAGCCGGTATTTAAAGGTGACGTCCCCGACGACAAAGGCACAGCCGACACCATCGTCAGTTTTGGAGCCATCAGTGTAAATAATGGTGTTACGTGCAACTCGCGCACAAAGTTCGACAAACCATGGGAAATACACTGCATCCGGAGTACCCTCCTTCGGGAGCGAGATGAGGTCAAGATGAATGTGAACCGGAGCCTGGAGCCAAGTTGGTGTCGGGCTCTCACCCTCTTTGAAGGTGGAAGGGAGGGCAAAATCCGCTTTCGTGGCCTGCTTCGACAAATGCACTCCAGGGGACAGCAGGACACACACATACAATCCATACTAACAGTCGAGAGAATCGGCGAAGAAGGACTGATAAGAAGGGCGGTCGAGCATAGACGACAGCCAGCAGGCATACCGACAAAGCAGTACATCGCACTGGAAAGTCAATGGTAATTCGGCAGCTTCAGAATAAAGACTCTCGACGGGACTAGTATAGAATGCTCCGGTCGCAAGACTTAACCCCCAATGATGGATGGAGTTGAGACGGCGTAACAGGGATGGCCGAGCAGACGAGTAGACGAGGCTCCGATAAACCAGCTTTGATCGGACTATGGACTGATATAAGCGAAGCAGAACAATGCGAATCTCTCCCCAAGATGAACCACTAAGAACACGGAGGACATCAAGGGAATGTGTACAACAGGCAGCAAAATAAGAGACATGGGGAGACCAAAGTTTCCTGTGCAGTGTGAGCCCTAAAAACTTCGTTGTCAGCACGAATAGGAGAACAACAGGACCGAGATGTAAGTATGGTGGAAGGAATGCTTTATATCGCCTAAAGTTGATGCAAACCATCTTCTCTTCAGAGAATTGGGAGCCATTAGCCACACTCCATGAGTATAGGCTGTCAAGACAACGCTGAAGGCAGCAATCCAGGAGACATGTTCTCTGGGCACTGCAGTAGATCGCGAAGTCATCGACAAAGAGAGAGCCAGAGACGTTGGGTGGAATGCAATCCATTATTGGATTGATCGCTATGGCAAAAAGGGCTACTCTCAAAGTGAGGCCCTGAGGCACTCCGTTCTCCTGGAGGAAGATGCTGGACAATACGGAACCCACACGTACCCTAAAAATTCTATCTGTTAGAAATGAATCAATGAAATGGGCAGGCGACCACGTAGGCTCCACCTGTGTGTAGTGCGGAGGATACCTCCTCTCCAATAGATATCTTAAGCCTTCTCCAAATCGAAGAACACAGCTACCGTTTGTCGCTTTCGCAAAAAGTTGTTCATGATGAATGTCGAAAATATCACAAGGGGGTCAACAGCGAAGCGGCGTCGAAGAAAGCCGCATTGAACATTGGTAAGTAGCCATCGAGATTCAAGAATCCGAACCAACCGAGCGTCAACCATGAACTCCATCACCTTACAGACACAGCTTGTAAAAGAAATGGGGCGGTAATTAGAAGGAAGTTGTCTATCCTTCCCAGGCTTGTGTATGGGAACAACGACGGCCTCACGCCAACGCGTGTGGACCTGACCTTCGGTCCAGACGCGATTATAGGTACGAAGAAGGAAGCATTTTCCTGCCAGAGAAAGGTGTCAGCGTCTCTATGTGAATGGCATCTGTATGTGAATGGCATCTGACCCAGAGCAGAGGACCAGGACAGTGCAAGTGCACGTTCGAGTTCCCGCGTGGTAAAGGTGGCATTATAATCTTCCAGATTCAGCGATTGGAAGGAAGGTCGCCTGGTCTCATTGGCCTCTTTTCTGGGAATGAAGGCAGGGTGGGAATGGGCGGAGCTTGAAACCTCAGCGAAAAACCGGCCGAAGGCGTTGGAGACAGCCACAGGATCAACGAAGACCTCGTTACCTGATGTCAGGCCAGGTACCGAGGAGTGGGCCTTAATGCCCGACAGCCGGCGCAGGCCACCCCAGACGACAGAAGAGGGAGTAAAACTGTTAAAGAAGCTGGTGAAAGAGGCCCAACAAGCTTTTTTGCTGTCTTTGATGACTCTACGGCATTGCGCTCGGAGTCGTTTGTATCCAATACAATTCGCCAACGTAGGATGGCGGCGAAAGGTGCGTAAAGCACGTCGTCGAGCATAGACAGCGTCTCTACAAGCCTCATTTCACCAGGGGACGGAAACGTGACTTGAATAAGAGGTTGGTTGGTTGGTTTGTGGGATTAAAGGGACCAAACTGCTACGGTCATCAGTCCCTTTTTCCAAGAACTAAAAAAACACACAGAATAAAAACGATTAAAAGAATAGAGCACAGACGAGACAGAACAAGAGAAACTGAGACAAAGACTAGACAAAACCAACTAAAGTCACACAGTATGACGGTGGTTGGCCGACCATAGAAATAAAAAGGGAAAAGCCAACCACATAAAACACATTAAAAAATCAGTTTAAGACCGGAGGCCAAAGGCCAGAATCAACACAAAACACTAAGATAAAACAGAAACACTTAGATTAAATGATAAAACCCGCTGCCCGAATAAAACGTAAAACTAGGCCAGCCACAGCAGGGTCATCTGTTAAAAGGGCAGGGAGCATGTCAGGCAGTCCGAACGACTGCCTGAGCACAGCTAAAAGCGGACACTCCAATAAAATATGTACCACAGAGAAAACGGAGACGCAGCGACATAGAGGTGCGTCCTCACGGCGCAATAAGCGGCCGTGCGTAAGCCGAGTGTGCCCAATGCGCAGCCGGCAGAGGACAACAGACTCCTTGCGGGAGACCCGCATGGACGACCGCCACACAGTCTTCGTCGCCTTGATTGGACGGAGTTTGTTGGGCGTGGGCAGATTGCGCTATTCAGCGGCCCAAACCGAAAGAACTGCGCGGCGTAAAACTGCCCGCAAATCAGTCTCCGGGAGGCCAATCTCCAGAAATGATTTACTATTGGCCTCTTTCGCCAGGCGGTCAACATTCTCATTTCCTGGGATACCGACATGACCGGGAGTCCACACAAAGACCACAGAGCGGCCGCAATGGGCAAGAGTATGCAGGGACTCTTGGATAGCCATCACTAGATGGGAACGAGGGAATCACTGGTCGAGATCTCGTAAACCGCTCAGGGAATCGCTACAGATAACGAAGGACTCACCTGAGCAGGAGCAAATATACTCTAGGGCACGAAAGATGGCGACCAGCTCAGCAGTGTAAACGCTGCAGCCAGCCGGCAAGGAACGTTGTTCGGAATGATCCCCTAGAGTTAGCACATAACCGACTCGACCAGCGATCATCGAGCAGTCGGTGTAAACAACTCCAGAGCCCTGATACGTGGCCAGGATGGAATAAAAGTGGCATCGGAAGGCCTTCGGAGGAACGGAGTCCTTCGGGCTCTGTGCCAAATCGAGCCAAAGGCAAGGGTGAGGCACACACCATGGGGGCGTGCGCAGAGGTGCCCGGAAAGCAGGTGGAACTGGGAAAAACCCAAGCCTAGAGAGGAGCTCTTTGATGCGGACGGCGATCAGACAACCCGAACGGGGCCGACGGTCTGGCAGATGGACGACCGACTGCGGGAACAGGACACGGTAATTTGGATGCCCGGGCAAGCTAAAAACATGGGCAGCATAAGCGGCCATTAATTGTTGGCGTCGGAACCGCAGTGTAGGGACACCTGCCTCCACTAGTATGCTGTCCGCAGGGCTGGTGCGGAAAGCACCAGTGGCAAGGCATATCCAACTGTGGAGAATTGGGTCCAGCACCCGCAACGCAGATGGGGATGCTGAGCCATAAGCCAGGCTTCCATAATCCAGACGGGACTGGATTAACGCCTGGTAGAGCCGCAGTGACTCTACCCCCACAATCACAGTTGTCTTGTGACGGCCAGAGTGAGAGCACCAGCAGCAGCGAGTACTGTTTGTATAAAGCGTTTATTTTGCATTTTGTTTACGACCTTCCACTAAGGAAGGGATTCTATTTGTGTTTATCTGCTCTGCATAGTAACTAACAGTTCTTGATAAAACTTTACGTAGTTTTCGTGTTAGATTTTTTAGTGTTTTCTTGATCGTTTAGAACAGAAAGCACCCTAAAACCGTCTTATTTGTTTCGCGGCCGTTAGCCACTAGTCACTTGAATCAGCAGTTGTCTTGTGACAGCCAGAGCGAGAGCACCAGCAGCAGCGAGTACTGTTTGTATAAAGCGTTTTTGTACTTATTTGCTGCGCTTAGCTTTTAAATAGTTTTTCTGGGAAAACCTAGCGTAGTTTTCGCGTCTCGTATTTCAGTGAGTGTTTCTTGATTATCAGAGTAGCTCATCAGAAGATTATCTTGGGAATTTGTCACCGTATAGAGTAGGGTAAACATAGTCATGTGTAGGGACTGTGGTGGTTGTGAGCGGACGCAAGGAGAATTGGCCACTCTTCGGGGGCAGGTGGAGGCTTTGTCTGTTAGGCTCATCGAGCTCGAGGCGCAGGCGTCGGCTCGTAGTGGCGTTGGGGCAACTGTGGTGAGACCTATGCCTACTTCGGTGGCCTTGGAATCACATGGAACCCTGATGTCGCTGCGTCTTCCGGCAGTGAGCATCTTACCGGTCAGCCATCACTCCAGGGTGAATGGCGGACAGTGGTGGGCTCGCGCGTGCCTGGCCGAAAGGCGAATGTGGGATCTGGCCGCGTGGCAGCTGCCTTACCCCTTTCCAACAGGTGCTTCCTAGTGGTGATGACATCGTTTCCGAGCCACCACAGGATGCCTCGCCTGTTGGGCCAGTGGCCGATTCTCCGGCAAGGTCCCGACAGTCACAGAGGGCGGGCCTATTAGTTATAGGGAGCTCCAACGTTAGGCGGGTTATGGAGCCCCTTAGGAAAATAGCGGGTAGGTCGGGGAAGAATGCCAGTGTGCACTCGGTGTGCTTGCCGGGGGTCTCGTCTGTAATGTGGAAGAGGCCCTTCCGGCAGCTATTGAACGCACTGGGTGTGACCGGCTGCAGATAGTAGCACATGTCGGAACGAATGACGCCTGCCGCTTGGGTTCTGAGGCCATCCTTGGTTCCTTCCGGCGGCTGGCTGATTTGGTGAAGACAACCAGCATCGCACGCGGAGTGCAAGCTGAGCTTAATATCTGCAGCATAGTGCCCAGAGTCGATCACAGTCCTCTGGTTTGGAGCCGTGTGGAGGGTCTAAACCAGAGGCTCACACGACTCTGCGACTATAATGGTTGCAAATTCATCGACCTCCGTTATTGGGTGGAGAACTGTAGGGCCCCCCTAGACAGGTCAGGCGTGCACTACACACCGGAAGCAGCTACTAGGGTAGCAGAGTACGTGTGGCGTGCACACGGGGGTTTTTTAGGTTAGAGGGACCCCCCTTGGGCGAAACGATAAAATACCTGACGGCTTACCAGAGAGGACATTATCATCGTTGATAAAGAACGTCCGTCCTCAGAGACCAAAAACAGGAAAAGTTGACGTAATATTGGTAAACTGCAGGAGTATCCAGGGCAAGGTTCCTGAATTAGTATCTCTTATTGAAGGAAATAGTGCGCATATAGTATTAGGAACGGAAAGTTGGTTAAAACCGGAAGTGAACAGTAACGAAATCCTAGACACAGAATGGAATATATACCGCAAGGATAGGATAAAAGCCAATGGTGGAGGAGTATTTATAGCAGTAAAGAATTCAATAATATCCAGTGAAGTTATTAGCGAATGCGAATGTGAAATAATCTGGGTTAAGTTAAGTATCAAAGGTGGGTCAGATATGATAGTCGGATGCTTCTATAGACCACCTGCATCAGCAACTGTAGTAGTTGAGCGCCTCAGAGAGAACCTGCAGAACGTCGTGAAGAAGTTTCGTGATCATACTGTTGTAATAGGGGGAGACTTCAATCTACCAGGTATAGAATGGGATAGTCACACAATCAGAACTGGAGCCAGGGACAGAGACTCTTGTGACATTATCCTGACTGCCTTGTCCGAGAATTACTTCGAGCAGATAGTTAGAGAACCAACTCGTGAAGCTAACGTTTTAGACCTCATAGCAACAAATAGACCGGAACTTTTCAACTCCGTGAATGTAGAAGAGGGTATCAGTGATCATAAGTCAGTGGTTGCATCAATGACTACAAGTGTAATAAGAAATGCCAAGAAAGGAAGGAAAATATATTTGCTTAACAAGAGTGATAGGGCACAAATCGCAGAATATCTGAGTGACCACCATCAAACGTTCATTTCTGAGGAAGAGGATGTGGAACAAAAATGGAAGAAATTCAGAAACATCGTCCAGTACGCCTTAGATAAGTTCGTACCAACTAAGGTTCAAAGCGAGGGGAAAGATCCACCGTGGTATAACAATCATGTACGAAAGGTACTACGGAAACAAAGAAAGCTTCATCATAGGTTTAAGAGTAGTCGAATCATAGCTGATAAGGAAAAGCTGAACGAAGCGAAAAAGAGCGTAAAGAGAGCAATGAGAGAAGCATTCAACGAATTCGAACATAAAACATTGGCAAACAATCTAAACAAGAACCCTAAAAAGTTTTGGTCATATGTAAAATCGGTAAGCGGATCTAAATCCCCTATTCAGTCACTCGTTGACCACGATGGCACCGAAACAGAGGACGACCGAAGAAAGGCAGAAATACTGAATTCAGTGTTCCGAAACTGTTTCACTGCGGAAAATCTTAACACGGTCCCTGACTTCAGCCGTCGCACGGACGCCAAAATGGAAAATATTGAAATAAACGATATCGGAATTGAAAAACAACTGCTATAACTTAGCAGCGGAAAAGCATCCGGACCAGACGAGATACCCTTAAGATTCTACAGTGATTATGCTAAAGAACTTGCCCCCTTTCTATCAGCAATTTATCGTAGATCGCTGGAAGAACGTAACGTACCTAGCGACTGGAAGAAAGCGCAGGTCGTTCCCAGTTTCAAGAAGGGTCATAAATCAGATGCGAATAATTATAGGCCTATTTCGCTTACGTCAATCTGTTGTAGAATAATGGAACATGTTTTGTGTTCTCGTATTATGACGTTCTTAGATAATACAAATCTCCATCATAACCAACATGGATTCCGCAAACAGATATCATGTGAAACTCAGCTCGCCCTATTTGCCCAAGAAATTCACAGTGCCGTAGACACTGGCGAGCAGATTGATGCCGTATTCCTGGACTTCAGGAAGGAATTTGATACGGTTCCGCACTTACGTTTAGTGAAAAAAATACGAGCTTACGGAATATCGGACCAGGTTTGTGATTGGATTCAGGATTTCCTAGAAGAAAGAACACATGTCATTCTTAACGGTTCAAAATCTGCAGATGTAGAGGTAATTTCGGGAGTACCGCAGGGAAGCGTGATAGGACCTTTATTGTTTACAATATACATAAATGGCTTAGTTGACAACATCGGTAGCTCCGTGAGGCTATTTGCAGATGACACGGTTGTCTACAAGAAAGTAGCAACATCAGAAGACTCGTACGTACTCCAGGAGGACCTGCAGAGGATTAATGCATGGTGCGACAGCTGGCAGCTTTCCCTAAACGTAGATAAATGTAATATAACGCGCATACATAGGGGCAGAAATCCATTCCAGTACGATTATGCCATAGGTGGTAAATCATTGGAAGCGGTAACGACCGTAAAATACTTAGGAGTTACTATCCGGAGCGATCTGAAGTGGAATGATCACATAAAACAAATAGTGGGAAAAGCAGGCGCCAGGTTGAGATTCATAGGAAGAATTCTAAGAAAATGTGACTCATCGACGAAAGAAGTAGCTTACAAAACGCTTGTTCGTCCGATTCTTGAGTATTGCTCATCAGTATGGGACCCTTACCAGGTTGGATTAATAGAAGAGAGAGACATGATCCAGCGAAAAGCAGCGCGATTCGTCATGGGGACATTTAGTCAGCGCGAGAGCGTTACGGAGATGCTGAACAAGCTCCAGTGGCGGACACTTCAAGAAAGGCGTTACGCAATACGGAGAGGTTTATTATCGAAATTACGAGAGAGCACATTCCGGGAAGAGATGGGCAACATATTACTACCCCCCACATATTTCTCGCGTAATGATCACAACGAAAAGATCCGAGAAATTAGAGCAAATACGGAGACTTACAAGCAGTCGTTCTTCCCACGCACAATTCGTGAATGGAACAGGGAAGGGGGGATCAGATAGTGGTACAATAAGTACCCTCCGCCACACACCGTAAGGTGGCTCGCGGAGTATAGATGTAGATGTAGAACAGGGTAGATCGGTCGGTGCCCCTGCGGGTGTGGCTCAAGCATCTCAGAGCGTTTAGAAGTCGCCAACACGCCTGTTTAAGCTGCCGGATATGAGGCAGCCAAGTCAACTGGGCATCGAAAACCACCCCCAAAAACCTGTGCGATTCCACCACTGAAAGAAGTTCGCCGGCAAGATAAAGCCGCGGCTCCGGGTGGACAGTACGTCGCCGGCAGAAATGCATAACGCAGGTCTTGGCTGCCGAAAACTGGAACCCATGAGCTACAGCCCTTGACTGCGCGTTGCGGACAGCGCCCTGTAGCTGACGAACAGCTGAAATGCCAGTAGAGCTGTAGTAAAAGCAGAAGTCGTCAGCATACAGGGAAGCGGAGACAGAACTTCCCACGGCCGCAGCGAGCCCGTTAATGGCTATTAAAAACAGGCACACACTTAAAACAGAGCCCTGTGGCACACCGGTCTCCTGGACGTGCCAGGAACTGTATGAGGCCGCGACTTGCACGCGGAAGGTACGACACGACAGAAAATTGCGGATAAAAATCGGCAGAGGACCCCGAAGACCCCATCCATGAAGCGTAGAAAGAATGTGATGACGCCATGTCGTATCCTACGCCTTCCGCATGTCGAAAAAGACAGCGACCAGGTGCTGACGGCGGGCAAAAGCAGTACGGATGGCCGACTCCAGACTCACCAGATTGTCGGTGGCGGAGTGGCCTTTACGGAACCCACCCTGAGACGGAGCCAGAAGGCCCCGAGACTCCAGTACCCAATGCAAGCGCCGGCTCACCACCCGTTCAAGCAACTTACAAAGAACGTTGGTGAGGCTAATGGGACGGTAGCTGTCCACCTCCAGAGGGGTCTGCCCAGGTTTCAAAACGGGGATGACAATGCCTTCCCGCCATTGCGACGGAAACTCCCCCTCGACCCAAAGACGGTTCTAAAGATCGAGAAGGCGCCGCCGGCAGTCCACTGAAAGGTGTTTCAGCATCTGACAGTGGATGCCATCTGGCCCAGGAGCGGTATCAGGGCAAGCAGCTAGGGCACTGCGAAATTCCCACTCACGGAATGGAGCATTGTAAGATTCCGGGTGGTTGCTGCGAAACGAAAGCCTCCGACGTTCCAGCCGCTCTTTAATGGAGCGGAAGGCCTGGGGGTAATTCGCAGAAGCGGAACTCATAGCAAAATGCTCTGCTAAGCGATTTGCAATGACGTCGGAGTCGGTACAAACGCCTCCATTCAGTGAGAGCGCAGGGACGCTGGCAGGGGTCCGATAGCCGTAGACGCGTCGAATCTTGGCCCAGACCTGCGAGGGAGTGACATGGAGGCCAATGGTGGACACATACCGCTCCCAGCACTCCTCCTTGCCCTGGCGGATAAGGAGGCGGGCCCGCACACGCAGCCGTTTGAAGGCGATAAGGTGGGCTAAGGAGGGATGTCGCTTGTGACGCTGGAGCGCCCGCCGGCGATCTTTAATCGCGTCAGCGATCTCAGGCGACCACCAAGGCACAGCCTTCCGCCGAGCGGACCCAGAAGAACGGGGAATGGCAGATTCGGCGGCAGTAACGATGCCGGTGGTGACAGATTGAACCACCGCATCAATGTCATCAGTAGAGAGAGGCTCAAACGCGGCAGTGGAGGAGAACAAATCCCAGTCAGCTATATTCATAGCCCATCTGCTAGGGCGCCCAGAAGAGTGACGCTGTGGTAGTGACAAAAAGAGCGGAAAGTGGTCACTACCACACAGGTCGTCATGCACACTCCATTGGACAGACGGTAAGAGGCTAGGGCTACAGATTGAAAGGTCAATGGCGGAGTAGGTGCCATGCGCCACACTGAAGTGTGTGAAGGCGCCATCATTTAACAGCGAGAGATCGAGCTGTGACAACAAATGTTCAACGATGGCGCCTCGACCTGTGGCCACTGACCCACCCCACAGAGGGTTATGGGCGTTGAAGTCTCCCAATAGCAAGAAAGGCGGCGGCAATTGGGCGACCAGTGCAGCCAGGACATGCTGCGAGACATCACCATCCGGTGGAATGTAAAGACGGCAGACGGTAATAGCCTGTGGCGTCCATACGCGTACAGTGACAGCCTCTAAAGGCGGTTGGAGAGGGACAGACTCGCTGTGCAGAGTGTGAAGGACATATATGCAGATGCCACCAGACACCCTTTCATAAGCTGCTCGGTTCTTGTAATAACCCCGATAGCCACGGAGGGCGGGGGTTCGCATCGCTGGAAACCAAGTTTCCTGGAGAGCAATGCAGAAGAAAGGTCGAAGGCTGAGAAGTTGGCGGAGCTCAGCTAAATGGTGGAAAAAACCGCCGCAGTTCCACTGGAGGATGGTATTGTCCATGGCTGAGAAAGGCGTGAAAGGGCTGGGAAGGCAATTTACGCCGCTTGTTCACTCACTGCCACCGATTCAGTACCCGTACGAGAGGCATCCATGGCGTCTGAGGGACCAGCGAGATCAAGGTCCTCAGCGGACGCTAGAATCTCAACTTCATCCTCAGACGCAGAGCGCGAAAGGTGCGGTGGGGTTGGTGCCACCGCAAGTTCCTTGGCCTTAGAGGTCTTTCTCTTGGACTTCTCTCGCTGAACCTTGGGTTTCACCGGCTGGGAAGGATTCACCGATTCAGTCTCCGGGTCAGAGGAGGATCGTGAAGCCCTACTCCCGGCCGCTGGAGAGGACTTATGCCACTGGTGGCAGTCATCCTTCCCGCTGGTGGAACCCTGGGAAGGGAGGGTCCCAAGGGAACTCTTACGGGCGAGAGTAGCCGAAGTAGTTAGACGCTTCTCCGGCCGAGAAGCGGGGACGGACGTCCCCGACGGGTGGGAGGAGGTTGCTCCCGAGGTAGGTGGTGCAGGAGCAACCGGTTGGGTAGAGCCCCCCACGGGCAAGGGGGCAGGAGGAGTCTTACTGCTTATCGAGCTGGCTGGAAGTCTCGAAACTGATGGAGCTAGCACAGTTGTTGTAGCAGCTGCATACAAAGATGTCATTCTCACAGGATGGAGTCTGTCATATTTCCGTTTGGCCTCAGAATAGGTCAGCCGGTCCAGGGTCTTATATTCCATGATTTTGCGCTCTTTCTGAAAGACTTTGCAGTCAGGCGAGCAAGGGGAATGGTGCTCCCCGCAGTTGACGCAGATGGGAGCCGGGGCACATGGAGTATCGGGATGAGACGGGCGTCCGCAATCGCGACATGTGAGGCTGGAAGTGCAGCGGGAAGACATATGGCCGAACTTCCAGCACTTGAAGCACCGCATCGGGGGAGGGATATAGGTCTTGACGTCACATCGGTAGACCATCACCTTGACCTTTTCCGGTAACGTATCACCCTCGAAGGCCAAGATGAAGGCACCGGTAGCAACCTGATTGTCCCTCGGACCCCGATGAACGCGCCGGACGAAATGAACACCTCTACGTTCTAAGTTGGCGCGCAGCTCGTCATCAGACTGCAAAAGGAGATCCCTATGGAAAATAACACCCTGGACCATATTTAAACTCTTATGTGGTGTAATAGAAACGTTAACATCCCCCAACTTGTCACAAGCAAGTAACCTGCGGGACTGGGCGGAGGATGCCGTTTGTATCAGTACTGACCCAGAGCGCATTTTAGACGAGCCCTCCACTTCCCCAAACTTGTCCTCTAAATGCTCGACGAAGAACTGAGGCTTTGTGGAGAGAAAAGACTCTCTATCAGCTCTCGTGCAAACTAAGAATCGGGGCGAATAACTGTTACCTCCATCCTGAGACTTACGCTCTTCCCACGGCGTGGCCAGGGAGGGGAACGTTTTCGGATCGTACTTCTGAGCATTAAAGTGAGCCCGAGAACGCTTAGAGACTGCTGGCGGCTGGCCGCCAGCAAGAGATGATGTACCACGCTTCATTGCGGGTCATCCGCCCTGATGCCACCTACTCCGACCAAGGGCCCTCCCCACGGGCGCCACCCAGCCACAGCAAAGGCCACCTGGCAGGATGGCCATTGCCGGGAGTCCCGATGCCCCAGGGCGATGGGCATCTACTCCTTGGCATACGTGGGGAGTTAACGGCGCAGGCATCAGTAGAGCGATCCCTGTGTTGTCAGGGGGCTACAACCAAGAGGGTACATGGCGGCCCCACCACAACGGACTGGCTACCATGCTGGATCTTAGGTGCAAAAATGGCCAAGGACGTCGTCGCAGTTAAAAGAAACACTGCAGAGTGCAGCGTGGTAATCGCCCAAGAGATCGAAAACGAGCGGGACACCATTGCAACGACGAGAAAGACGGCGAAAGGTCTAATTGCACGACGGATACAGTGCACCATGTAAGGCGCCCTTCCCCAATTGGCTCGCTCTTCGGAATATTTTAGAAAGATTGAGGTCAAACCCGAGAGGGAACCATCACATAAGGCCGAAATATGTGAGACTCCTTTTAGTCGCCTCTTACGACAGGCAGGAATACTGCGGGCCTATTCTAACCCCCGAACCCGCAGGGGGACAAGTAAACATGAATATGGTTACACTTACGAGTGGTCTTTGGTGAACAGGTGTTAATGCATTTTCGGCTGAATATAGAATCGAAAATCAAGGAATTATATGCATAGAACAAATTTCAGTTGTGTTTCATTACTCTTCGTACTGAATGTGCACATCCATTGCAAGACAATATTCACCCGTAAAAACACGGAAATATAAATATTGCAATGATATTTCAAGCAGTTATCAACAGTGAACGTAACAACGTGCGCATCTAGCGCGCAGAGTAGGGAATCAGATGTACAGTTTGTTGTATGTAATTACCTGATTTCAGATATTATTCATCGTTTACAATGTATGAATACCTGCTCACAAAATGCCATCCGGAAGTATGAATGACGTGCATGTCGACACCGTTTTTGGAAGCTCTGAAGTAGACCCAGTGGAAATATTTGCACTTTTTGACGTGTCAATAGACGTTTTCTCAGTTTTAGCATTTGGCGATTCGGACATAATCAATGCAGGCTGAAACCGACAGTAACATGTGTCAAAATCCATCATTAAACCTTGTGATGTCAGTGATTTTATAGTGCGATATACAGACTAATGTTTCAGAGAATCGTTATACATGTCTTCTGATAAAAGTGTGTTTCATAGAATAAACATTTCGACCAAGTATTGAACTATTGGGTCAGACCAGAGAGGACATTCACGTTTTTTATTGTTTTGCATTCCTTGATCTGTGCACAGCTATGCTACAGACCAATATTGATCTCGTTTCTAAGGAGTAGTAGTCCAAAGAAACTTTCAATTTCAAGACTAGTACCAGTCAACATTGTTATTTGTACGCACTTCGGTAACAGTTTGTTTTCTTGTTTGTGATGCCTTTTGTTGTGCTCTGATTATGTGCCAATTTTAATTTGCTTTATTGATATTTATGTTTCTCGCGCGCTATCTAGTGAAGTGTGTTGTGTCTTACGGTTTATCTTTAATTATATCACCGCTGAGTTTTACTTTTATCATTATTTTGTATTTCTCTGTTTGGATCTGACCTGTGATCAAATTAGCTCTTGTGTTGACCATAAAGTGGTGAACCCCGCAAGGGTGGCAACCACCTGTTCTAATTGTGATTTGGTCTAAACGACACAGCGGGCATTTGCATTATTTCGCTCAGCTGATACCCGTATTAATTTCACACGGACTTTCTGGATAACTTTATTTTGGTCTAACCGATGACAACTTTGCTTTCTTAATGTCCCAGACTCCCTTATCGGCACGCACGCTAGGTGAACCTGCCTATGTTTCTTGTTAATCTTCTTATTCGGTGCTGTTAATTTCATTATATAACGTCCTTTTGTATGGCTGAATTGTAACAATTATGATCAACATTCTCCCCCCCCCCCTCTCCCCCCCCCCACCCACCATTTGGATTCTTTATCGAATGTTAATGGTGTGACAAATTACAGAAATGTGTATGGCAGTTACATTAGGTAATTTAAATGCTTTCTGTAAATAAGGCACTAACCTTATTTCGTAAGTGTGAACTACAGTGTCAGATGATACGTTCTTTTTAATGCATACAAAATTGCAGATGAGCGTTACATACTTGTTTACTCAGACATTTTCTGTAAGTCAGCGTAAGAAGTACCTGCTCATTTAGATTTTCTCTGAAAAAAATTCAGAAGCAGACTATTTCGCAATTTTGTTTCGATTCGATATGCTTAAGCTTTTAGTCAGTGTAAGTGTAGAAGGTGGACATGTTACCGCATACAGAAATAAAATTCTAGCAACAGCAGACTAGCAATTTATGTTTCATTATTTCAGTAGAAACAAACGTACGACAAAAAATAAGATATTGCATGGTGGTGCTCGGCCGCCTGGTCCAAGTATTTGGCGCTACTTCAGCGCCTGTTGATCATTTGAAATGATTAGGCCAGCGGCACAGAACCGGTACTACCCAACGTTGTTTTTCTACTTCTACCTAGTTCGAAGCGGACCTCAGATGCATAGACATCGCTGTATCTCTATATCAAAGTAAGTGCTGTGTGTGATTTTGTCGTGGCGGATTTAATACTGTGTCACACTGCCTGTTATTTCTGACACCAGTGAGCATGAAGGAAGGTTTGGTTCTGGTGGTGGTGGTAATGGTTAGTGTTAAACGCCCCGTCGACAACGAGGTCATTAGAGACGGAGCGCAAGCTCGGGTTAGGGAAGGATGGGGAAGGAAATCGGCCGTGCCCTTTCAAAGGAACCATCCCGGCATTTGCCTGAAACGATTTAGGGAAATCACGGAAATCTAAATCAGGATGGCTGGAGACGGGATTGAACCGTCGTCCTCCCGAATGCGAGTCCAGTGTGCTAACCACTGCGCCACCTCGGTCGGTGGTTTGGTTCTCACACGTATCCGTATGGAAGTCATAGCATAGAACTTATGTCGCCAGGTCCACATGGATAAGGATTTGATTTGCTTTAGGGCACAAGAAACAACTGGGTCATACGCAGCCAAGTCAAAACTATAGACGACGAAGGAGGAGTTAAAAACGACTATACGTCAGTCCCAATTGACAGAACAGGAAACAGCTAAAAAATCGCACACGGAAAAAGGCTAAAAATAATACGCTTTCATCAGCATGCGCGTCACTTGCTAAAACGATCGATAACTCACGCCAAACCCAAGCGGGAAGGTAAGCTAAAAATGAATCTCGCTCTGTCTTGGATGACGTCAGACTGACAGCTATGAAGAGCCTATTTTCGGTAAAAACGCATACTGAACTCTCGAGGACTTTACTCCGGCCTAGATCGCTTAGAACTCCCTGAAGCAACTGTTAGTGTGCCGTCCGCGAGAGTTACAAATCCTGGTGGCAAGGGATGAATATTATTTCCGCTTCTGTGGCGAGCATTAATTTTAAACATTGAGTTGAGTATTATTAGTCAGGGCGAAAGACATCTGATAGGAACGTACCGTACACGTTGCCTCTGAGCTGCTAGGTGTGCAATTTATCATAGAAAACTTTACTGTCAAAAATCATGAACTTCAACATGTAAGAAAATTTCCTCAATATATGTATTACCTACAGCTTTATACTTTCATTTAAAAATCGTAGTCCTGATCCCGGGAAGTGGGAGAATAGAAATATTTCCTTCAGTGCGCTGGACCAGAATGTGGCCGTGCAGACTAAAGCCGAGGTCAGTCTGTTTCCCTTCGCTTTCTGCCTCACCACAAAATTATTTGCCATGCTCGCGCGAGGTAGACGGCGAACAGTAAAATTACAAACGTCACCAAACTACTTTATTATTCCACCCTCCGCCCCCACATGCCCCATACCGGCGATCGAAAAAGGAGGCATAGGATAAGTGGACGAACGGCATGCATACTTGCTGAGAAGTTACGGCGGTAGGACAGTGGTAGCTCAGCACCTTTAGCATACGAGTACAGACTTAACTGGCTACTGTAAAAGGCGATCGTGACCAAACATATACCACGATGGTGTATAGTGTTGAGACGGCGTAATGTGGATAGATATGCAGACACATGAAGGGAGCACCCATAGTCTACTTTCAAGCGGACAAGGAGGGTGTTTCCACCGGCACCCAAGGAAGTACTACTTAGGGCACATAGGTCGGAGGAAATGCGTAAAGTGGGCTGAGAGGTAACACACTTGGGAGGACAGTTTCCTAACGAGCATTAGCCCCTATGAATTTTGTAGTTTCAGCGTACAGAAGGACCACAGGCCCAAGATGTAAAGATGGTGGGAGAAAACATTTCTTTCGCCAGAAATTCATGCAGACTGTCAGTGGGAAAGTGAAAACAATAGTCGATGTTCCAGGAGTAAGGACTATCAAAACAGCGATGAAGACGCCGCTCAGTGGGACAGGCCCGCGGAGAACTGCAATAGATTGGATAATTGTAAACAAAAAGGAAGCCAGAGACACCCATCGGGAGACGGGCTATATAGGGTTGATGGTGATAGCAAACTGAACAATGCTCAGGATGGAACCCTGATGCACACCGTTTTCCTGTATAAATATGTCTGACAAGGTAGAACCCCCCCCCCCCCCCCCCACACACACACACACACACACACGCACCTTTAAACTCAGTGTTTTAAAAATGTCAAGGAGACAGGGCAGATGGCCACATAAGTCTCGCGTGTAAAGAGTATTTAGGACACCAGTTCTCCAGCAAGTGTCTTTGGCCTTCTCCAAATCGAAAATGCACGGCCACAGTCGGATTTCCGCACAAAACCATTCATGACATGGTGGACAACGTAACGGGATTGTCAACGGCAGAAGGCCGCGCTCGAAATCCACACTACGCATTCGTCTAAATTGCGGGACTCCGGCCACCACACCAGCTTAGGTGGCAATGGTGAACACATTCGCCTCGTTGGTGAGCTGTCAGTCTTCTACAGCACCCTGAAGATGGATGTGCTACGCTCCACCAAGGATGACATACATGCTCTGCACACTGGCGGCGTGTACCACTTGTCAGTGTGTAGACACCTATATCGCCGAAAGCGGTACGCCTGTAGCAAATGGGCATACGGGAGCACGAGCGTTACATCCGCATTGGGCAGTACAACAGACCTACAGACGCAGGAAACCACAAACACTGCGGCAGAGCAATTAAATGCAGTGACACCTAAGACGGCGAAACGCAAGATCAGAGAATCCACCAAAATGCTCGGCAGTATTCGCCGATTACCAATTATGAACTGCAGCGTATCACCACTCCCTCCACCAGCGAACCATTACAATGAGCTTTCCCACCCTTCCGCTACCAAACAGAACCTGTTAATTGCAGTTTCACGTCATGCTCAGCAGAGCCATCATTGCAATGTAAGTGATTCAATACGAAGAAACAACACCAGTAGGCCCATAAGAAGGCCACTGCAACCGTAGCCCAAGAAATGGTTTCATCAATGGTACTATCTGACTCGCTACCATACGAACGAAACTCCTCTGACGGAAGTTCAAAGCTTTTGACATACTGTCAATTGTCTGACAGAAGTATTCTTAGTTTGTGTACAATTTAACACTGTCCGCAGTCGGCTTCAATGTGTTGCACGTTCTAAGGGCCCTACCCAACCGAGCTATCGGCTGACGGACCGACAAATTGTACGAATGTAGGCGTTTTGACCGACCGACAAACACGCCTTGTTCGGATGTCGGGCGAGTAGGCCGCACACCACCCAACAAACTACGCCCTGTTTAGCGCCGTCGTGCTAACCTTCCGAGGAAAGTTGGTCTTGTGTATTTAATCCCGCGCACAGTGACATGACTGGGTGCGAGGTGGTCGAAACCTTAATGACACTTTGTGGAGAAATTGCAAACTGCAAATCATCTTGGGACACGTCATGCGAATATAGTAATATAGATGCACGAAATGAAGCACTATTTTTAACTAATGTTTAAGAGTTTCGTGTGGCTCAGAGCAAAACTCTGTCGAATTTCTGTTTTTAGATCTTTTTATCTAATACTTATGGGAAATTTAATATAAAAATTGGAATATCGACGTATAGTGGTCGTTAATTCGTAAGATATACAGCGCTCAAGATGGAACAGATTTTCAACATTTCTTCCATCCTGCAAAACAATTCCAGCGTTCCTGGGAAGAGAACAGTTCAAATTTTATGCATTCAACGTGAGCCCCGTGTGTTACACAAATACCAGAACGGTGGCTCACTTCGTGCCACACACGAAGTAGCTGGTGTGTCAAACACACAGGTTGAACAATACCATGAGTGTGGGACGTGGTGGAGAAAAGGGGGATTTAAAATGAGTTTAAGCTTTGAAGTCATTTTATGCTACGTACATAATGTTTATGTAAACCGTATTTTTGCTTTAGCGTGATTTATTACCTCGCAACTATAAATCAGGTTGCGCGTTTCACGAATTATATTAACATAACCGTGGGATACAACAGCACTGAATTTGAGGTACTCTCGACTTCTGCCAGTCGCTAGAAATCATGAAGTTGTTAACAGCCTCTCATTCTTTTTCGTTAAGAATTGTTTCACGTTCAGCAACTCTTAAATGAATAATTCGCCCGTCACCAGGTAATTATGAAAATTATCGGGGTCCAGCTGCTATGTGACAGAACGTAGGTGAATTTCTTTGCTCGCATTTGTCACTAGGCCATAGCTCTCAGCTTGTTGGCCTCATTACCTCTAAGAAAGTGTATGCAAACCGCTGTTTCCGAGTAAACAAATCGGTACATTATAGGACAAACAATGAACTTTAGATAAGGTCGGGACGTGTTTTGGCTGCCACGAAATTGGTCGGTTGGCCGACATATTGATGCGTAAGTGGGAGCCCTTAGTGAAACTCACAGATCGTATTGCGAAATTAAAGAGTACGTTGAAATTTTTTCATTAAAAGCACATCTATGTCATTTACTTTGTTAGACTTATGTACAGGGTGGTTAAAAACAGTGTGAAAGGCATTTAAGGGTGTTGCACGACAAGTTGTACTGACAACTGTAAGGAAACAATTCGATACATTACGGAGTTTCCAAGTTAATTAGCATTAACGTTAGCCTATCAGTTCGACCCGCGAGCAAATTCAAGCGTCGGAAAGCGCCTGTCGCCAAACGTGTCCCTCGGTTTTTCCTAAAATAGAACAGGAGATTAAAAAGTTTGAAATGTGACGGTAGTAGAGGTCGACCCCGAGCCAAACACTGAGCAACCTCGTTCGCCATCATCTACATTATGATAACTGACAGTTTTATGTGGAGGGCACTAATTTTCCCACGCAACAGCTTGACTTCAATGTTAATTAACTCTGAAACAGTGCAAGGTGTGTTATTTTTTTCTTGTCTTTTCAACACTGCCTACCGTGGCACACCCCTTTACAATCTATTTCGATTGTTTCTCAGCCCACTACTCACGTATGTTGTTCGTCCTGCACATTACTAATGCTAAAAGCGAGATATGAAACAGACACTAAATATCTCAAAGAAATGTATTCAAGTATTACATAGTATCTGCAGTAGTCAAATTGCCTCATCATTTGCTTCCAAGCAAATGAATAAATGAACAACACGATACAGCAGTAACTACGTAAGCGCTACTACAGTTCTGTACACAGCGTTCGATTACTATTAAAATGGTCAGACAAAGTATTAACAGCTTGAAGTGTTCCAATATCTGGCATGTGAGACAGGAGTAGTGCAGCAGTGAAGTGATTTACGAACAATAAGTATAGTGCACACTTTAACTGGTTTGGCTTTAATTGGGGCAGCAGTGTGCAAGTCAAGCAAGTGCCGTAATGGAGAGGATTAATGGAGGGGAAGAACGCGAAACAAGTGTCTACTCTCTCTGTGGACAGTTGACTTGATTTAAGGAAGAGTTGTGAGTAGCACTTGCGATGCACCACGAGCTCTGTCATTCTAACACACACACACACACACACACACACACACACACACACACACACACACAAATATTCTCGTTCCATCATTTTAAAAATAAAAATGTTCCAAGAAAAATCTCTACTATCCATTAGTTACCTACATTGCGGTACGCCCAAGGCGCCCGGCTTACAACACCGTTGCCAACTGCGATTTATTTTCTAAGCGAGTCTCCCGCGCATGAAATATTCTACATTTGACTACAGAGCGCAGCTACTGTGCTAAAGTTGCCTCAGCAGTTACTGTCAAATTAGAAATTAGCGTTTGTACTTATAATTTTTTTTGTTTTTCGTTTTTTACTGCTAAGAATATACCGACAACTAACGTTTCAACTTTCATCCGAATACGTAAGTAAAAATTGTTTCAGGAAGTTATTAAAGTTATCCAAAGCCCCGTATACAAAGCATATATCGGCCTCACGACTTAGCTTATACGTCGTCTGTGCATTAACAGTCAATGTTTTCTAACTACTACACTGTGCAGCACATGTTCCGTACTCACCAAGGACTGCACCGATGAACAGTAAACTGCAGTGAGATGAAGTCCAGGACACACTGCTCGCGTAATACAGGCACCCTCCTCCTCACCACCGTAAGACGAGTTTTCCACGACGAGCGAAAGCCACGCCACAAACTACGGCAGTCAACGCTTGTGAAGTCAGTGGGGTATGACAGTGTACACACATACTGAGAGACCACGTTGTCGACTGTAGCGCCCTCCATACGAGGAATCGCCAAGGATCACTTCTCGATATCACACAATGCTCGCAATCTACAAATCAGAAGCGAAATCTCACGACAGACTTCCCAGGAACGATTGTCGATATCGGATGTGTATTTTAATACGAAGAGTCTTAGTTTCTGGTACTTAACAGCTTATTAATTTAAGACTGAGGTATTCGGCATGTATTAAATCGTTTGGTCGCGGAAAATAGTTTCAGTTAACCTACGAAGGAAATTTAATCAGCTCGATATTCCACTTAAGTAACGTATCGGGCACAGAAGCGTCCACCTAGGATCTAAAAAAGCAACAGCGGCCTAGGTCTTCCTGTCTTCATTACGTATTTTTCTTTCTTGACATTCTACATCCTAGATTCTCTCCTCACTATGAATCTATATAATAAATAGTATATCACATCTAATAAACTTTGAAGTAGTTTTAACAGTTTACTTATTTGATATATAACACCGCACATGACGTACCGATAGAAACTGGAGAATAAATACAAACGGCACATTTAACCAACAATCAGTTGTTACGTGCTAATGTCCATTCTTCTTACCCATTCGAGGCTTGATGGTGCAGCCACGAGAAAGACGTTTGGATCACACAGATAGCCTCTCAGTCTACACTCCTCGACTATGTGCAGGTTCGAAGCTCCACAACCACCTTGGGCTGGACAGCTTACCCCACATGTGCCTGTTCTATGAGTACACTCAGCGTCTTGTTCGGATGCGATGCATATACGTCCACTAATGCTGTGGGAGTTCAAAACCCTTCGCTTCTGTAGAGGGTACTGAATATGCCGCACTTTGGGTGGATCACTCATAGTCCTGGATTCACGCCAATAGCGTTAATGGTGAAGCTGCTTTCAATAAGTTGTTTGGCAAGTCGCAGGGCCGGGAATCTGTAACCAACTCGGTTTGTTCTCAACCCAGGAATATTTTCATGATGGGAATTTGAAGACTATTCAACATTTTGGAATATTCTTTCAAAAGTGCTTCTTGTCTTCTTACCATAGGAGGGACTATATGGCTGAGTATTGGAAGCCGGTATAGGGTAGCAGTTATCGTCCACCCATAGATGATGCTTGTGGTTTTATTGAGCTGAGTGTCTGCCCTATTTACGTGCGGGCTGTCCAAGCACACCGGAGCACAACACTCAACTGCAGAAGTTCGAAGCCTTTCTATTGATGCTCTCCAGTTAGTACTACAGAGTTTCTCGACTAGTTTCTTGTTTCATCCCCGGCATGGATTTTTTAATGTAAAAATGTCTTGTGGCATCGTGATTCTGATTCCCATTGACCTGTTGGTCCCCTTAAAGTTGGTTGCGTGGGTAACTTGAAGGGTCGGAGGAAGACCAAGGCGTACCACATTCTGTAGGATCACGCTTAGCAACGCACAGTGGTATTCAGACCAGCCTCTGGAACGGTGACAGCCTCAACTTAGTAATGCAGCTGTCATTGACATAGCTGACACGTACTGAGTGCCTTTAACACAGAGCCCAGGTCTCCAAGGCGCAGCTCGCTGGCTTGGTTTCTGACATACTTGGTGAACGCTCTGAAGTTATTTGGTAGATCACGCACATAGCTGTCAAAAATGCGGCTTTACTTACATAATGATGTATTCGCATATGGTGTCTGCTCAGGACTGTCTGTTGCGAAGAAACCTGTCTCTCGTTACATTGGTAGACGCTCGATCGAAAGTTCGTACTAGTTTCTAATAACGTAGATAACAGAAATGTGGTCATTAGCAAGGAAACTGCAATGTGAAGAAATCTGCTACTAAACGTAAATGATCTCTGCTTCAATCTTATACAACCTCTACTGAAAGAACAGGTTCTAAACTGCTACGTAGAAGCAATGACGGTACATACAGGGTGTTCGAAAATTCCCGTTAGAAACTCCTATGACTTGTAGAGAGGAGTGAGTACATAATGTTTTGAGCTGGAACCCATGTCTAGAAACGTTATCCAACGACGCTATAGAGCCTCAAAGTTATACTGTACACGCATACATGTACAAGCGCCGATGCATATGATTCCGTAATGATGTTACAAACTTTCTAGGATGAAAGCAGAAGGATAAATGTATCAATTTGAGGTAAGGGTTCCTGGTACGGAAACGAAGGACTCGAAGGTTACAAGAGAAAATCTTCCTTGTATCTCTGGTAGCGGAATACATGTACCGCTACTGTTGTTGCTAAAATTGTAGGGTAGGCAACTTTCAGAGGTAGAAGTAAGTACCCAAAACAAGAAAAAACATTTAGCAAGCGTGGGCTCTACAATGCGTATCTTAAGAGCTGTGAGCACTTGTTCAATAGATGAGATGTTGCACAGCGGCATAGATAGACAAGTGCTCGTAGCGCCTCAGGTATGTGTTTTAGAGCCCCAGTTTACGGAACGTTTTTTCTTATTTTGGTCCCTACTAGCACATCCGGAAGTTGCTTGCCCTAAAATCTTAGCAACAACAGTACCAGTACATGTATTCCACTGTTAGAGGTATCAAAACGGTTTTCGCTTATAACATTCGACCGTTCTTTGCCGTATAAGGAACTTACTTCAAATTGATACATTTATCCTTCTCCATCGTCCTAGAAAGTTGTATGTAACATCATCACGGGATCATCCTGCATATACATACATTTACAGACACCGGCGCATATAATTTTGACGGTGTGTAGCGTCGTTGGGTGACGTTTCCGGAAATGGGTTTCAAAATAAATTATTATGTGTTCACTCCACTCTACAAGTCCTACAAATCTGTAACGGGAATTTGGGAATACCCTGCATGTTAGGCACTTAATGATAAACTTATAGGGCTAAAATTTTTTATTGCATCTTGAATATGATTTTGTAATTCAAGCTCGACTTTTCTTTCTTTGATATTGTGTTCCTTCATCAACTCGTTAGTGCTAGGAATGATACGCAACGTGTTTTTATTGATGTCATTACATCACAGTCTCGACAGTTTATTTTTCTACGTTTACGTATGCAATTCATGTGATGCACACTCTATAGAACGTGATGCAGTTAAGGGATTGGAGGAAAAACCTGTATGATCCCTATGTCTCATTTCTTTCTTTATGTTTTTAATTTCTTTTTTCTTCTGAATCTAATTTCATTCCTCCAGGCTTAAGTGAAATACCAAGGGATCTTCAGTAAAGCAAGGCAAAAGTAAATAATTTGAAAAAATCTGGTAGTTTACACAAATTTTAAAGAAGTTCCCGAATGAAATAAGATATTTTTAGCTACAAACTGTCTGTCGTCAGTGGCAGTTTACTGACTTCTTTGGTTCGAATCGATCTTTTGGATTCTCGGATGCGTTGTTAATCACTTCATCCTTCTAAACAATACCTCTCGTTCCTCTTGTTTCTCCCTATTTTCATCTTGTTTTTGCGCCCGGTATTAGTCCAGCTAGGATATCCCACTTTTTTCCTGTGACAGAACCTATCTTGTGTTTCTGTGCATCAATTTTTTCCAATATCGCAGTTGCTTTCCATTCCTTTCCGTTTTCTTTCACTCAGTTGTTCCCGGTGAAGTCTGTTTCGTTCCACATCTTTTGAGTCGTTCACAATCATGATGTGCTTGAATATCTCAATTTCTCTTCCGTAACATGCTTAAAACAACCTTCTTCTTCATCCGTGTATCCAAAATTGACCCTGTTTTTTGGTTCGCCAAATGTCTCTTCAAATTTTCAGACCCTTATTCGCCAGATGTATGCAGACTCCCTTGCCCAACATGGTTGCTTTAGACCCGTACATTTCGGCATTTCTGATTATTGTTGACATATTGCTGTAATTTGACTAATTCAGCGGTTCCTCGATAATTTATAATTTCTGCAAGTTATCTTTTCAGCATATCGTTGTTTTTGCAGTATGTAAGGCCTGTCTAATATGATCTTGTTCATCTGTTGGTTACTTGTTATTTGGCAGTAGATACTAACTGATAAGGAAATAAAAAACTCTTACAACTCAATGTCTTTCTCTTCTTTAAAACGTCAGATGGCATTTAAGGTCCACGACTCTATCCAGCAATACGTTACTTCTTCCATGTTGGATTTTGATGTGTAGATTGAAACCATTTATGATATAAAAGAAAAATTAAAACTGTTATCTGTGTCAGTCACCTTTATTTTGTTTATCTTCTAGCAAATAATTGCTCTACATTAGCATTTCTTTTCATGGACGTAGCTGGATGTCTGTATCAGGCTTCGTTTCGTTCTAAATGAGTTATTATGTCCCACTTGTTATCATAACTTGTCACTGAAGGCACACATTATAAACGACTTTAAAGCTTCTTACAAGATAATAAATCAAAATGCATACTATATGTTGTTTTGTATACGCGTTTGTGCAACTGGTTACTACTAGACCACGCATTTTTTAGGTCATAAAAAGTGTATTTTTGGCACCTAAAATATGGTGTTTTAGATCTTCATTTCGGCTATATAAAACCTGAAATAGGCCCTAAAAAGTATTATGTGGTAGAACTAACTACAATGTAAAGTAAACATTGTTGACATAAGAGCATGTTGTTACTCATTAAAAAAAAGGAAAATATAAATATGCACAACTGCTCAACACAGCAGACGCTATACCACTTTCATGCTCAAACTGATCTCAAACCTCTTCATTCCTAAGATAAAAATATAGAGTAAACACATACAGCCATACGTTGAAATAGTGTAATATGTAATGTAATTAATTACTGATAAACCAGTGGTTTCAAACGTTCAGACCATAACTGGCCTCGCGCTAAATAACTAAAACCTTATCTACGTTTTCCAGAGTAAAACTAAGGCGCTTGTCAGTCAGTATTTATTTATAAGCCGGGAAAAAAGTTCTTCGTCAACAGATGTGACAGGGGTGAGTTTTACTTTCGTCTCATGTTGGACACGAATGCTGCACTCAAGGGACGAGGATTTTCCGTTACTTATGTATGCTGTTGTATACAAGTAATTCAGCCGTTTTTGCTCATACTTTTCCACCCACTTCACTCGGCACTTCATTAACTTTCTTTTTCACTTCCTTCAGTAAGGATATGCTCTCGTAGGTCGGTCACACGAGTTTTCAAATTCGGAAATGGTCCTCGCTATAAATGTGTAGTGGGCTCTAATATATGCCAAGTCCTGCTGGATTGAAGAATTTTGGAGTACGTGCTTTGCAAAAGTTACAGAGGCGACATTGTACAGTAGATTTCTAGTCACCTTCTGCGGTGATGGGAGGTGCTTATTGTAGTCCTCTGCTGCTAACAACCTGCTTCGGCGATTAACAACATGTTCATGTGGCTGGGGTAAAAATTCCTTTACTATAGAGATTAATTTATTTACGTTAGATAATTCTAGCCATACTTGCTCTGCTATACGGTTGGTACCATGTACATGCAGTATCAAAGGGTAGAAAATTTGAAGCGACTGAAACGCTACAATCATATATGCAGCGGCATCTGGAAGGCAGAAACACCTCGTTTCTATCCAGGCCTTTTGGATTCAGCACATTCAAAGTGTGCAGTTGTTTGTTAGTTACTCTTTGGGAGCTGTTTTGAACAAATCAGGTATGTCCTAGAAGTGGCATCTGGGTCAGACGTGCCAACAATCAGATTTACAGCGTACCGCACAAGACTGTCAGTATTTCGATCTACATAAATCCACGTGCAAGATTCCATAATATTCTCTCGGATTCTATGTAGTGCATCAGTGGAAACTGAATCCACATAATTTTTACGCAACTTCGCCTTTGCCAGAACAGACTGATTGCAGTACTTTTCAAGAGAACCTTTGAAATTAGGATTTTCTAGATTTCGAAAAGGGATGTTTGGTGCCACAATAGCATGACACAAGCCACCGCTGAAATGGTTCTTTCTGATGGATTCTTCAGATTTCTTTGTTAAAAGCGATTGCTTTAATTTTGATTTTCGTTCGACATTTACCTTATGTAATGCTCCAACTGCATGCTGACATCAAGGGGCTTTTTCATAACGCACCTTACCAAGGGGAGGGGGGGGGGGGGAGGGGGGGGAGCGTACTTTGTGCCCACCTGTTAAACGTAAAAGAAACAAAATTCGTTAATTGTTGTTGAATTATATCAACAACACACTTTTTAAAGAGATGTTGATTGTAAGAATGGTCTAGAGGCTCAAATCACGTTTTATCACGTTCTTTGCAATATCAACACACTTTCAATAATGTATACTACTGACTTCATGACCGCCAAAAAAAAAAAAAAATATTGGAAAAATGCAGACTTCGTTCTTTCTTGTTGACTTTTATTTTCAACATACTTTTTAAGAAATACTGCTGTGTAAATACGGCCCTGAACCGCGAACCACAGAATAACACACTTATTGGGGAAAGTGAAAACTGTTACAGAGACTTAAAGTTTCCAGTTAAACACTACCCACAAATTTAAAAGATACACGAAATCTGGCAGAAGAATTCATTAGAAACAACAAACATTTTTCAGAATTTTAAAATAAAAAATTAACTGACTAAATTACAGCTTTTTCGCAAGGCCGACATGAAGTACTCCCTCCCCTCCCCCCTTGGTATTGCGAGGGGTAAGTGGGACTTCTTATGACTCAGAGCCTACTACAAGAAAAAAACAGGAAGTGTATAGAGGTGCGTACAAAAAGTATTTGGTGGTGTTAGAGTACACTGGTACTTAATTTTAGAAATATAATAAGTCAAACAGGAAACATACAATAAAGTTTGACAATTTTAGTTTTCCATCCATCCTGCCACTGAACAGAGTTTCGTTACATCTCAAAACTTGAAGCAAATTAATACCCGGTGCATCATTTTAAGAACATGAATGCTTTTACCTATAGGTATGCCATTTTCACACTGCTTACTTTCCCTCTGTACAAAGATTGAGCTCTGTAACCAATGTGTTCTGGTATCTCTTAGCATGATATTAAGCAATATTTACAAAATAATGTGCTTCAGGAATGCTCTGGTGGTGAAAGATGTAAGGAGAAATTTGCACTTCTGAAATGACAGGAAAAACTAAGAACATAGTGTGGAAGGTCTAGCAGCCACAGTCTTATAGTATTGATTTTGAGTAGAGGGAAAACATGCGTTCTGAGAGAATTTTTTAGTGCAGGTTGCAAACATTCACGGAAAAACTTGATTGATTTATGACCTCTCCCCTTGCCCTCACCACATTCTTCTGTTAATTGATGTATGAGCATGTGGGGTAATACAGTATGTCCTTCTGAGAAAGCCCTCTCAACCGTCCACCTCCCCCTCCCCTGCCGCTCTGGGAAACCCCTCGCTGATACAAGTACACTTTTGATGTCAAATTAATTGACTAACTAATTAAATCGCTATATTAATTAACCCCTTCCCCTACTGGGAAACCTCCAGCCTTCCCCTCTGACCCATCACCCCCCTACCCTCCCTCACCTCTCTGAAAACCTTCAACCCTCCCCCCTCCCTCTCGCCAATACAAGCATAGTTTCAGGCTTGAATTCTTTGAAAAGCCCCCTCCCTCTCCATTAAACAGAGTGACTAATTAATTAAATCAATAAATTAATTAACCTCTCCCCCTCTGGCAAATTCCCCCGGCCCCTCCCCTCTCACACCTGGAAAATGACGAGTCCATGCTAAGGGGGAAGGATCTCATAGCAAGAAACTCAATTACAAAGCAGAGGCTATACTGTTTATTTATAAAATTCAATTTCGAGGGTTTGTATTTCTGTTGCTCATTATTCTCTGCCATATTGGAAGATGCAGGTCTTGTAAAATTAATCGAAAAGATGTAATTGAATAGATCGCTTTTTGTTCAGTCACGCAAGGGATACCATCAACATAACTCACCATAAGTAATTACACTGTTAAATGTCTTTCGCACTGATTGCAAGGCAGTATTATCCCTATATGCCAACCGCTTCGCTGGACTGCACCATGCACTGATGTCCAAGAGAGGCCCGTTGACCATGTGATCCTCGGCACGAATTTTGAGCCTCATTATAAAACTCTGACCGATGGCTTGTCTGTTCGCTTACGTGCAATTTCGAAAGAATGCGCCTGAATAGTGCGCCTTGGCGGCAGTTGATTCATTTTTATTCTATTAATCTAATGGCCCACCCAATGGTGTAGATATTTCCTGACATCTTCGATGCAGTGTGTGTGTGTGTGTGTGTGTGTGTGTGTGTGTGTGTGTGTGTGTGTGCGGGCTTACACCCCACCCTTAAATAGTGCAAGCTGCCGTCTTCTCCGGAGTAGACCTAAGTTGGGCGTCTGTTTGGTTTATCCTTCCGTCTGTTAGCCGCCTCTTTGAGTTTTTCTGGGTGTCTGTGACGTCTCTCTTGCGATTTCGTTCAATGAGGCCACGTGGGGTTGCCGGCCTTGATTTCTGTGTATTGCATTTTGCGCCCCTGTTAGCTCAGTGCTTCCATATTGACTCTGGTTTCACAAAGGCACTGTTCTATTTAGCACTGGACTCGTATTCCCTTCCCGTTTGGCAGCGTGAGGGCATCGCCTTGCGGAAGACGACGCCGGCCTGATGGGGTGGAAGGACGCTCGGAGCTGTGACAAGCGACGGACGACAGTTCTGCAAACGGCTCACTGAATCAACGGTTACGTAAAGCAGTTTATACGCATTTCCAAAACTGCGTCGAAAGCACATTTTGGGGGGGTGTCTCAAATAGTTGATGGCTTAAGAATTTTACGGAAAGTAATTGTAAGATTTTATCATGGTAACGCACAGAGACTTTAACATTTTCAAAGCAAATTATAGAATTTTGGGAAGGTGGGTTGAAAGCTCATTTTGGGGTGTGTCTTAATTTTTTTTAATGGTTAACACTTCTCTTAAGAATTGGAGGATTGCAAATCTTCCTAAAGCACGCGAGTAGGTCTGTAGTTTGCGCTACGTGTTTCTCTTATTTATTGATGACGTAATTAAGTAGGTCAGCAAGTCGGGTTTTGTTTCTTCAAGTGTGTGTGAATTCCCAAGTGACCAAACTGCTGAGGCCATCGGCCCCTAGACTTACACACTACTTAAACTAACTTAAGTTAAGGACAACACGCACACACACACACACACACACACACACACACACACACACACACACACACACACACATGCCCGAGAGAGGACTCGAACCTCCGGCCGGCCGCGCAATCCGTGACATGGCGCCTCAAACCGAGCGGCCACTCCGGGTAGGTTTTGTTTCTTGTTGTTAAAGTGCACAGGCTTAACAGTCCTTTCTTTCAATGTTGCCCGTTGCACCAATTTATGTATGATTCCTGTGTGCATGTTGTGGTCCTACAAGGACTTCAGTTCACTATTTCTCCTCTCTACGCTTTTTTGCTCTGCGTTTAACGTGGCTCCCGGATGTTCAACGGCACTGCCTATTTTTGTTATGGAACAGCTTCCCACTGAAGGGGTCGAAGTCCTTAGTAATGATAGAGAAATGGGGTGTACCTTTTTTCTGCGCCAGACCTCGAATCTATTTGTGCACAGTCCAGTTCCGGACGGACTTTGGAACGTTCCCGATTTTATAAAAAATGGTTGCGTTATCTGTTGTGGAAAACTCCGCGGTACATTTCGCTACGTGCTGATTTTAACTGTATGTTGCGTCTTGTGGATCAGTTTCCCCGTCCTCAATTCTCTCGGAAATTGCAAGATTTAGTTCAGTTCTTGAAACTACAAGACGATTAGATCTGTGAATATCTGACTCGTCAAATTTACTTATTTTACTACTATTTCTAACTGTAGCCTTGACGTATTTTATTCGTCTGATTGAGTGCGTGATTGGTTTTTGGCTGTCGATGTTATTCCCACCAGTATTTTGTCGGTGCATAGGAACAGTGCAGCTAAATAAGGGACGATCATATAAAATATGGGGCTTTTGGTCACGCTACCCCGGTCAATCCGACGAAGAATCAGCAAGCTGATGCACTGTCCCTGGACTATAGTGAAGACTTCTGGATCCACCCGTGTGCAGCAGTGGCAGGTTGTGGTACTACACTCTGAGACTGGTAATTACGGCGAGGTATCCGTGTCTCCCAGTAACGGCTGCCGTTGCTCAGTAGCGTGTGCCAGACGTCGCTTTACTGTAAACAGGCAGTAGAGTGCGAACGTCATGTACGTCATCGACCCGTCTGACCGCCTGCCTTATGGGCTACAATGCTGGGGTACGAAGTGGTGGCCGATGTTTACCTGACGACACGCCACATAGGTCTCGGTGTTACAAAGGCATCAGCGGATCTCACTGTGCTGTACTAGGTTAAAGAGGTTTTTCTAGTATGTGAGGTGATCCTGTCCTCCGGCTTTGCCGCACTAAATTTCTGCTGGGGTCCGCTGTCTGGCCATCCAGAAGCGCTGGTGTTGTGTTTTCCCCCGACCCGCTCTCGGTGCTGAGATGTTATTCTTCGCGCCTGCCTCGTGTCGACTCCACTGTAACGCGACCGAGATGGCTTCGCCCTGGGGCTTTAAAAATTCTGACCTTTTACTGCCTTGTTCCCGTGTAGCAGCAGGTGAGGTTGACCAGCTATCTGGCCAAGTTAAATGCGAGGGCACAGCTATTTGAACGTACGATTCCTGCCGATGTGCGGATAACGTATAGAATACACTTTTTATTGTTATGGTACTCGACTGTACTCGAGACATGTTGGCTTTCGCTTTATGTGAAGTGAAATCCAGGGAGATTCCAGTAAACGCGGAAGAATACATCAGTATTATTCTTGTGAATAACACAGTATACCATCTCTGACTGTGGCTCTTGCGGGAGAGTGGACTGCCATTTCTTCCGAAATCACATACCAGACTGAAAGTGTTCCCAGCGGAGTTCAATTCTTTATAAAGAGGGATACACACAATCCCGCATTAACGTCCAATAATAATTGTGGAGATATTTCTCATCAGAAAATATCGCAGGCGGTAGCTGTCATGGCGGCCACGTACACGGACGTGCAGGACTCCGGCGGCGACCTGCTGGTCGTGGCTGGGGGCGGCGCCGATCTGCACCTCTGAGAGGACCTGCTGCCCCCTCCACTCTGGCGCCACTCGAGCTGTCCGCGCGTCATTTGTTAGCCGTGGCGGCGGCCTGCTGCTAGTGGTTGGGGACGGCGTCGTGTCCCTCTGCATCTCTGTGTTGCGTGGCGTGCGGACGTGTTTGGCGTTTGTGGTGAGAACAAGTTGTCGGAGTGCAGTGCAAGTTTTCCGCTTGGGTAACTAAAGGTGTAATTTGTCACGTTAAGCATTAAACAGTAGTTCTGAGACTGTAGTTTGGTCCCGAGAGGTCTTTTCTTCGTGGTAGTGAATGTATTCCTGCGTGCCGTGTGGCGAGTTTCGTTGGCGGAGCGCCAGGCCGTTCTCTTCCCTGTCGGCCGCGGCGCGGAGTGCAGCGGGCTGCGGTGACGACGGGCGCCGACGGCGAGCAGTGCGGCGGGCTGCCCACTGCGAGAGCCGCAGCTGCCGGTCGCGTCACGTCAGGAGTCCCGGGCAGCAGCGGCCGCCTACGGAGAGCTGGCCGCAGGTATTGTCGGCTGGCCCCTGGCTCCTGTTTCCTGGCGCCACCGAGTAACAGCGCGGCAAACTGCGAAACAAATCACACAGCGTACTGCGCTTCACGGAACTGGTTGCACTCGCTTTAGCTACGAACTAGGTGCGCAACCGATCCTTAATTTGTGAAGCGACTGTCGGAAAGCAAATTTCGTCAGATGCGCGCTCTGTTAGCCTCACTTTTTCGAAGTATTTTCGACGTGTGCATCGGCTTTTGACTAAGTTGAGCTCCACGTCCTCGAGTATACGCGGACACTGGACCATACAATCTCTACACAAGAAAAAGATTATAAAAAAAACATTACAGCTTAAGGACATTAGGTGTGAAGAACCCAACAAGCTTAGACCCCTGCTGCCAGTGCACAGTGTCTCAACATATTTAACTGACCGGGAATTCTTAGAAGAGCTCCTCGAAATAAACCTGAGTGAACACGTTACTAAAGACAAGTTCGATAGCGAGGTTAAAATAAAATTTAAAACAGGACCAAAGGGCAAAAGGACAGTAAACATTATTTTAAAAGTGTCGCCAAGAGTACGGTTACTGCTGCTTCAAAATGAAACGGTTTTCATTCAATTTCAACCTTTGTTAATCAATGACTTTGTTGCTGTACAAAAATATTTTAACTGTTGGCTGACTGTTCGGTCACCGATCGAAGCGTTGCGACAAGCTCCCAGTATGCGGGAGATGTGCAAATCCGGAACACAAAAAGTCAGAATGCAGGCAGGAGAATGCTGTAAGTTGTATACCTATCAAACCCAGAAATAGAACATGCGATAAGGCAGGGGGCGGCACTCTCCTACATATAAACAGCCCTACGAAAGACAAATACAGCGCACCGAGTACGATGTTCTGGACAACGTCCATTAATAAGGAGTCCTACCGTAACTGTCAGAAACCCACCCCTCTAAAACATGCAGGGACAGACGGAACTACTAATATAAACAGGCAAAGGTACAAATCACCGTCAACTAGAATGAGAGGCTGGCGGCGAGGCGTTGCCTTGTGGACAAATATGGGCTTTCTACAATCCTCAAATGCAGATACTAATACTAATGTAATGCCTCAGTTGTGGCAGACAATACATTTTAGGTACTTCAGCATTACCGACTACACAGGAGATATGTGCATGCAGAGTGCAATTGAATAAGAAGTTCCCAGGCACCTGAAACATCACGTTTGATTGGAGCGTCTTTCAGGCTGGCCTCCTTTTGCGAGTTGACGAACTGGAAGACGAAATGCACACGACATAGTTCAGAAAAATGTTTCAACGTCCTTGAACATCCTTTGGATGAAGACGTTACGGAGTTCACAAGAAATCCAACACCACAGGCAAACACACACAAAGACAACCGTACATTGCCCGCACAACAAGGAGAGTGCAATACAACCACATGTAGGCCCTGTATTACACTTGTTCGTTTTGCCTATGGGGGTAGCACACACAGTCACTACGCAAAATAAAATAGTGAGGTAGCTGAACAGAAAAACGCATCCTTCACCGGCACAACACGAGACACAACCATCCCAAAAATGGACATACAATGGTCACTTTCCACAAACAAGTCCCCGGAAGAGATCAAAAACAACAAGTCACTATCAGGAAAAGTGCTCAGCAAAAACACGTCAAATTCCACACTACTAGAAACCATAAAGCAGGAAGAAGATGCTGCACTGCAAAATTTCTCAAAACCGGAGCAACAAACAAACAGTCAAGAATACCAACCAGACACAACCAAGAATCCCAAGCTGAATAGCGTTTGCCACATAAACTACGAAAACTTAGAACCTAACCTACGGCTTAGCAGACTAGAAAACGAGAATACACTCCTGGAAATTGAAATTAGAACACCGTTAATTCATTGCCCCAGGAAGGGGAAACTTTATTGACACATTCCTGGGGTCAGATACATCACATGATCACACTGACAGAACCACAGGCACATAGACACAGGCAACAGAGCATGCACAATGTCGGCACTAGTACAGTGTATATCCACCTTTCGCAGCAATGCAGGCTGCTATTCTCCCATGGAGACGATCGTAGAGATGCTGGATGTAGTCCTGTGGAACGGCTTGCCATGCCATTTCCACCTGGCGCCTCAGTTGGACCAGCGTTCGTGCTGGACGTGCAGACCGCGTGAGACGACACTTCATCCAGTCCCAAACATGCTCAATGGGGGACAGATCCGGAGATCTTGCTGGCCAGGGTAGTTGACTTACACCTTCTAGAGCACGTTGGGTGGCACGGGATACATGCGGACGTGCATTGTCCTGTTGGAACAGCAAGTTCCCTTGCCGGTCTAGGAATGGTAGAACGATGGGTTCATTGACGGTTTGGATGTACCGTGCACTATTCAGTGTCCCCTCGACGATCACCAGTGGTGTACGGCCACTGTAGGAGATCGCTCCCCACACCATGATGCCAGGTGTTGGCCCTGTGTGCCTCGGTCGTATGCAGTCCTGATTGTGGCGCTCACCTGCACGGCGCCAAACACGCATACGACCATCATTGGCACCAAGGCAGAAGCGACTCTCATCGCTGAAGACGACACGTCTCCATTCGTCCCTCCATTCACGCTTGTCGCGACACCACTGGAGGCGGGCTGCACGATGTTGGGGCGTGAGCGGAAGACGGCCTAACGGTGTGCGGGACCGTAGCCCAGCTTCATGGAGACAGTTGCGAATGGTCCTCGCCGATACCCCAGGAGCAACAGTGTCCCTAATTTGCTGGGAAGTGGCGGTGCGGTCCCCTACGGCACTGCGTAGGATCCTACGGTCCTGGCGTGCATCCGTGCGTCGCTGCGGTCCGGTCCCAGGTCGACGGGCACGTGCACCTTCCGCCGACCACTGGCGACAACATCGATGTACTGTGGAGACCTCACGCCCCACGTGTTGAGCAATTCGGCGGTACGTCCACATGGCCTCCCGCATGCCCACTATACGCCCTCGCTCAAAGTCCGTCAACTGCACATACGGTTCACGTCCACGCTGTCGCGGCATGCTACCAGTGTTAAAGACTGCGATGGAGCTCCGTATGCCACGGCATACTGGCTGACACTGACGGCGGCGGTGCACAAATGCTGCGCAGCTAGCGCCATTCGACGGCCAACACCGCGGTTCCTGGTGTGTCCGCTGTGCCGTGCGTGTGATCATTGCTTGTACAGCCCTCTCGCAGTGTCCGGAGCAAGTATGGTGGGTCTGACACACCGGTGTCAATGTGTTCTTTTTTCCATTTCCAGGAGTGTATTTCAAACAGCTCTTCGCTATGTAATACGAATCAAGCTTGAAAACAGGGATAAAATCTGCTTCCCAACTACAGGACAAACTGACAGGATGATCCTAAGAGTTGAAAATCTGCAAATGAACCCAAAGAACTAAGTAAGTTTTTATGGGAGGCATGTGCGCGGAGGAGAGAGGGCCTAAACGTAGGGAAAGTATACAAGGACTGCGTGAGAGCATGTGGACGTGTGTTTTTGGATTTTAAAGAAACCACATCCAAGTGTTTTTCCTTGACTAGACATCCATTATGAAGGTAACACAACTAAACTGCCAGGGCAGTATCCTAGTAAACATGTAACTAGGAAGGCTCTTGGAAGAAACAAAAGCAGACATCACCTGGATTCAGGAACCCTTTCTGCGAGGCGCGAATATTTCAGTGCTCCCCTTACATTACAGCACAATAGTAGGTACACCGAACGCGAAAGCCGCGGTAATAGCAGTTAATAAAAACCTCATACTAACACAGATCACCTACTCTTGCTCTGAACCCATCACCACAGCAGAAATAACAGACAGACAGGATGTTTGCCCCATGTTGTCCATTTACGCTCAGTATTCGTATGATATAGAACCTTTATTACACGAAATAAGAGACATTGCACGGCACTCAGAAAGAAAAAGGCTGCTCATTCTAACCGATATCAACGCGAAATCCCCATTATGGAACTTAGAACTGATAACGGAGGATAAATGGTGGTTGACGTGGTAAATGAATGCAAGCTCTTCATACTGAGTAGGGAGGGTCAGCCGCCTACCTAATGCGGAGAGGCAGTGGTGTAAGTAACGCAGACATTTCTCTAGGGAACGCAAAATCTCTCCCACTAGTCAACACGTGGAGGGTATGGGATAGAGCCACACACAGCGACCACAACGCTATCACCATAAGTACAGATATGTCATGACACATAACATGAACCACGAACAACAGCATTTACTCATAGGAATAGCCAACTGGCAAAAAGTTAGAGATATTGTTGAGGCGTCGTCACTACACACAGTTCAAGGCAGTATAGACTACAAAACGCATATTCTGACAGAGGACCAACAAAGAGCAAAGGAAGCAGCTATACCACGGGAAAAAACTGTTTGGGGACAGAAACAACCGTGGTCGACAGAACTGGCAAGATTAAGGAAGGATTCACGGGACAAAAGAAAGTACTACTAACAAGCAAAGACAGCTCCTGAAAGACAGATAAAACTTGACCTGTATTGTGACGCTAATCTGAAATACCAGAAACAACTATAGACAACAAGGCAAGACTACGGGACCAATTTCGTCAAAACTTAGGAACATAACGACATTTGGAGACAACCTCTCAAGATAGAAACAGAACGAGTTAAGACACCGACAGTTCTGTCAACACTAAAATATGCTGACGGCACAATGATCAGAGGATGGAGAAGCACAGCAGAATATCTTCTGAACAGGCTACTCCCACACGTCGACCCCACACAAGACGAGCGACACCGCGCTGTCCTAACGCATGAGGCAAGCAGGCTTAAAAAACCGAAAAGCAACCGGCCCAGACAAAATACTTTCAGAAACATTAAAACAAACGGTAACACAGATCACACATTTTCTTACTAACGAGGCACTACTAACATGCAGAATTCCCAACTTTTGGGAAACTGCTAATGTAGTAATAATCAGGAAATCACAAAACAAAGAGCAAAAGACCCCAAAACGTACCGACCGATCTGCCTCTTAAACACTCTCTCCAAGGAACCGGGAAGGCTCCTGTCTGAACGCTTACAACTGCACAGACACCTCCTCGGGCTAACGCCGCATCAATTCGGCTTCAAGGAAGCTAGATCAATAGAAGACGCCGTCAACCAAGCTCTGACAGTTACAAATAGCATCACTGAGAAATATACGTGGCCGTCATTAGAATCGACATAGCCGGGGCTTTGACTACCTGTGGTGGCCGTCCCTCTTCGCCAGGAGGTTAAGGGAAATGAGGCTATCAGCTTCCCTCGCCAATAACCTCCTCGACTACTGCAAAGGCAGAGTGGCGGAGTGGAGAGCTGGTACACACAAGGTTGTCAAGAGAATAATGAAGGGATGTCCACAGGACCAATATCCTAGGACATCGTAATCGAACCCTTACTGAACATGCTGGATGGTGACGATAGGGTAAGAGGTGTGGTAGCAGATGCAGATGACCCGCCCGTAGTGGTGTCAGCCAAGTCGAGAGTAGCAATAGAGACAACAGGTAAGCAACTGATTCAGAAAATTAACACTTGGTGCAAAGAAAATAAATTAAAAGTCACTCCCATAAAAACTGTATATTTATTGCTCAGAGGGATATACAGTGGAATCAAAATCTAAAATTAGGCAATATAAGCATATAAGAGGAAGCAAGCCACACGCTATCTAGGGCTACCAATTGGCCAAAAACAGACTTTTAACTATCATATCAAAGTTACAATTGACAAAGCCTCCAAATACATCCACAAACTAGCAAGACGCAACACAACTCAGCACATATTAGCTATTAAGCCGGTAAGGACCTACTACATTGCGATATTTGACTCCATCGCAAGCTTTGCTGCAAGTGTGTGGGCTCACAGACTGAACATAAACTAATGAGACAATTGGAAGACAAGAGTTGTAGGACATCAAGGAGTCACCCCACCCTGCATTGTTGCCAAATGTGTTCAAGATGGCGGGTCCTAGGTGGCGGAGATAGATATGGCAACGTCGCGATGATGTCACTGCGGGAAGTTCAAATTTTGGCGGGAAAATAGATCAGTTGGACTACCTCTCCAAACATATGGGGGAGAGACAGACACTGTGTCACGGACGTGTGAGGGCTTCCCAGCGAAACTTCTGCAGCGCAATTGGAACAGCAGGCACGCCAGCTGCGGGAAACTCACGATGACCTTTTCCTTTGACAGCTGGGGCCCGCTGCTTACTGAGTTTCTGGAACACGACGCCACAATTGATGCCCATGGACATGTAGATGTTTTCCCAAACTGAAGTGTTCCATCAAGTCCAAAAGCCCAGGAATGTTGACGCACGATGTAGTTCTGTTGCAGAATAATGGCCGACCACAGGTTGCCAATGTTGTTTCGATTACCCTTCAGAAGTGTGACAGGAAGCCCCTACTCATCCTTGGTGGGTGACTGTGGAACAGCCACCCTAAGGCCTGATCTGGCACCCTACGGTTACCAACTCTTCAGTAAACTGCTAAACAGTGGGCCACAGGCGCTGGTCCTGTGTTCAGTCGTGCGGTTATACAGGCCTTAGTTTCACGGTGGTATAACGCGACTGAAACGGACGGAGATTATGTCACAAAGTTACATTTTGTCTGTCAAGAGTGTGTCGAAATATGTAAAGGTTTTAAAGGTTCGGAAAGTAAAACACATGACCGAGAAATACATTATGCAATACTTTCGGAGTGATCCTCGTAAAAATACGGCCACCCAAGGCTACACGGCAAAGCAAGCATGAGATATTTACACAACCATTTTGTACGAGAGGGTTGCCGACGGGCACTTCGTAGAAGCGCACTCACTGCACAGTTGTTTCTACGTATGCGCCTGACGTAACAAGCGAAACCGCACGGAGGTGTGCGGCCGGCTTGTCCGACGCTCGCGGGTCAGCGTGCCGATGAAGCCCGCTCTCTCGTCGACAGTCGCCATCCGTCGCTAAGCGAACGTCATTCCACCGCCCGATTTCCGTTAAACGCGATCAGCCATCAGTAACAGTCACCTGCAGCTAGCGCACGCAGGGGGCGACACGGAACGGCAGCCGCTGCAAAGCTGCTGCCCGGAATGAGACCAAAACTGGATGTGTAACTCGTCATGTTTCCTGTCTTGTACATCATAACTGCTAAACTACGCACCAGACACGCTGACGAAAATGGAAAGTCTAGCTCCATGAAGCAACAGTCGATATCAATCACACTTTGTGGAGATGTTCGTCACATAACTGCCATAGAATAGATAAACTTTCACCCCGTTTGGAGGTAATGTCCCTCATCGGCAATGGTATTATGTGTGGCCATAACAGGTAGAAGAAGACTGAGAAGTGTTGTTAGGCTGATTCTTTAATAGATATGTTGTATTTTCCATGTTTTTTGCTAAAACAAAGCAATTTTTCGTTCGTCTTCCGCACAACATTTGCTACTTGATCGTTCCACGTTAAGTTGTTCGCAGCTATAATCCTAGGTATTTAGTTTCACTGACAGTTCCTAGATTTGTGTGGTTTATCAAGCAACCGAAATTTAACGAACTCTTTTTAGTACGCATATGGATGACCCCACGCTTTGTATCATTCAGATGAAATTTCTAACTTTAGTATAATACAGATACCCTGTCTAAATAGTTTTGCAATTAGATTTGACCTTCTGATGACGTCACTAGACGGTCAGTGACATCATCATCTTCTGTTTTAGTTGATGACTTTCCTAATTACTTCGAACTATCACCATGCTGACAGGAAATTCTCTACAGCTACAAGCGCTATTTATATTCCTTATTTGTAGGATATAAATGTGAAAGCAGTAACGTAATTATACAGATAATATGTTTGTTTGTGATATTACATACGAGTATTCCTCATTTGCAAACAAACTAGAAATGCGTAACCTCCTGGCATATACCCTCGTCTAATTCCAGCCCCACCCCAACCTGCGCGATATCGGCTATCGTTGTGTAGTCACTCCCCATCACAAGCACAGTTCTCGCAATACGTGACTGAAAGATCTACTTCTTCAACCCACGCTCCCAGTCCAGCTGTGCGCCTCTGAGAGGAATACAACTCGTACACGATCTTCTCCTACGGCTCACTCCCTTTCCATCGGAATTTCTTAGCCCGAGCTTGTCGTTGTTCTCCAGTCGAGCTACAGCAGCTTCAGTGTCAGTAACATCATTAGCATTACGCCTCTAAATTGCCCTCAGCATCACATTCATACATCGTCACACCAACGTATCTCGTTCCAGTTCATCAAACTTGCACTTTTTATGATCCTTTTTCTTTAAGATTGTTGTAGTCATTACCTATACGAATGAAGAGCAGATACATCAGTGCAGCCAGCTCGCCCCAAATTGGAACGAGATTGTGAAAATGAATTGTGATTTTTAATTGTTGTCATTGAGAATACTCAAACTTAAAATGCAAATAAAAAATTTCTGCGGTAAGTCATAGCATAACCGTATTAAATAACTACATAGAGGCAATTCACATCAAGCCATCAGCAACGATCTGAGGTGAACTTATCATGCACTGTCTACTTCGTATTTCATTCACTGGGCTTCTTTGTCTAGGAATCATGATGTACTTACAAACTGGTAGAATATCAGTTTGTCACATAGTCAACAGTAACTCTGCAGGTATTCAGTGCCGGCTTACGTGTAGGCACTGTGGAAATGTTGCACCTGCTATTTCCTTCCACTGTATATAATCAATAGTGTTTAATACAACGAATTCTTTATTTACATTTGTACAATGTACACAGACAGCAAAACTTGCAACAGCAAGAAGGAGTTGTCCGATGTAAACTGCCCACCAGAGTGTTGTTTCACCATGTATCAGCATTATCCTTTATTTGTGAACATGAGTGTATTACGGTTAGAAACTGTGTATTCGTCTTCGGATGGCATAACAGATCGTGAGCAAATATCAAGAATAGATTCATTCAGTATATGAGCATGAACGCACTTGGCACATTCCAATACAATTACCACAGCACTTCAAGCATTTATGGAATTCTTTTTGGCTGAGCCCACCACAAATAACGGCAGGAGAAAAATTTATCACTCATTGGATTTTTGCTTTTCATGTAGTAAGACTGGAGCATCAGGCATGGCGTTTAATTCATTACGTATTTACTACAAACTCTATTCGCAGACAGTATCCACATATACGGCTAAATGTAGTTCCATAATTATATCACTGTACGGCGCATAGTTCAGGAGAAATCACGCGAGAAACACTGAGATGTGAGGAAAACTGGTTTATCCTTCAAATGGAGCGCAAATTGCTCAGACTATACTCTTGCAGTGTTTGATAGTGAGAGCACTTAGCGACACCCAACCAGCTTTAAACATCATTCCAAACATTTTCTAAACTTTCTCTCGCTTATATGCTTAACGTCTAATACTGAGCACATCAACTCACTTGTAAAGTAATTAAAACGTTGACGCTGTTTTATACATGGGAGTTCTACCCTTTAAAAAATCTGTATTTTACAGATATACAGTAAAACTAACTAAACCATTGTTTTTGTAACCAGCTGTCCTGAGACTGCTTTTACATTACACCGTAACCTAGTCTACGTTCTGCAGTTCATTTCTCATCTACCTCAACATTAATTTGAACAAATTTACTGTACTCAATTCGCGGTGTTAGTCTATTTCTAACCTCCATCTCTACGTTCCATTATCAGGTGAACTGTTTAACCGATGTCACAGATCTAATTCTGCAGCCCTGTCCTCACAATTAGATTCATAAACACGTTAATAAGTAAATCCTCTAAACTTCTGTGATCTGTACCAGCATGTTACAGGGTCATCTGCTCCCCCAGCTCGCATACGTGGATTGAGTCGCTTAAGCACTCCTGTGCGGTAGTGTTCAACCTTGGATGGTAACCATTTATTTATTTATTTATTTATTTACACGTCAAGTTCCGTAGGACCAAATAGAGGAGCAAATCTCCAAGGTCATAAAACGTGTCAGTACATGAAATTACAACATGAAAGTAATAACAGATAAAAATAGATGTTTATGAACGCAAAAAAAGGTCAGACAATAAGTTTAAGTGAACGCAATCAGCAATACAATAAGGATCAGCTAACTTTTCAAGAAACTCCTCGACAGAATAGAAGGAGTGACCCATGAGCAAACTCTTCAGTTTCGATTTGAAAGTGCGTGGATTACTGCTAAGATTTTTGAATTCAAGTGGTAGCTAATTGAAAATGGATGCAGCAGTATTCTGCACACCTTTTTGCACAAGAGTTAAGGAAGTCCGATCAAAATGCAGGTTTGATTTCTACCGAGTGTTAACCGAGTGAAAGCCACATATTTTTTGGAATAAGCTAATATTGTTAACAAGAAATGACAGCAACGAATAAATATATACCCAGGCCAATGAAAGGGTCGACAAGAGGTTCGTGAACTTACACCACTAATTGCCCGAACTGCCTGTTTCTGAGCCCGAAATATCCTTTTAGAATGGGAGGACTTTCCCCAAAATATAATACCATACGACATAAGCAAATGGAAATAAGCAACATAGACTAATTTTCGTGTTGAACGATAACTCATTTCTGATACCATTCGAATAGTAAAAATGGCAGTATTAAGTCTTTGCCCAAGATCCTGAATTTGGGCTATTCACGACAGCTTACTATCTATCTGAACACCTAGACATTTTAACTGTTCAGTTTCACTAATCATATGCCCGTACTATGAAATTAAAACGTCAGGTTTTGTTCGCTTGTGTGTCAGAAATTGTAAAAACTGAGTCTTACTGTGACTTAGAGCTAGTTTATTTTCTGCAAGTCATGAACTTAGGTCATGTACTACACTATTTGAAACCGAGCCAATGTTGCACACAACATCCTTTACCACCAACCTGGTGTCATCAGCAAACAGAAATATTTTAGTTACCTTTAATACTAGAGGGCATATCTTTTATATAAATAAGGAACAGAAGTGGCTCTAACACTGATCCCTGGGGCAACCCCAACTTGACAGTATCCTGCTCAGACCCCACATCACAGCTGTTATCAACATTGTGAATAATGACCTTTTGTTGCCTGTTGCTGAAGTAAGAGGTGAGACAATTGTGAGCTACACCCCGTATTCCATAAATGGTCCAACTTCTGGAGCAATATTTTGTGATAACACAATGAAATGCCTTAGTTAAATCAAAAACTATGCCAAGCATTCGAAACCTTTTGTTTAGTCCATCCACTACCTCACAGAGAAAAGAGAATATAGAATTTTCAGTTGTTAAACGACTTCTGAAGCCGAACTCTGCATCTGATAGCAAATCGTGTGCTCTAAAATGATCAATTATCCTTACATACACAGCCTTTTCAATAACTTTTGCAAACACCGATGGCATTGAAATAGGTCTAAAATTATCTAAATTATCTCTTTGTCCCTTTTTATAAAGCAGCTTTACTACTGAGTACTTAAATCACTCAGGAAACGGATCCTTCCTAAAGGAAAAATTACAAATAGGGCTAACATGTGCAGCACAGTACTTTAATATTCTGCTAGAGACCCCATCATAACCGTGAGAGTCCTAAGCCTTCAGTGATTTAATTACTGACTCAATCTCCCTCTTGTGTGTATCACAGATGACTATTTCAGACCTCAATCTCGGAAAGGCATTTTCCAAGAAAGTTATATGATTTCCAGTAGAAACTAAACTTTTATTTAATTCACCAGAAATGATCAGAAAATGATTGTAAAATACTGTACATTTATCTGATTTATCAGTAACAGAAATATTTTTACTGCGAACTGACTATATCGTCGACCTTGAGCTGCTGACCAGACACTTCCTTCACAACTGACCATATGGTTTTAATTTTATCCTGTGAATTAGCTATTCTATTTGCATACCACACACTGTTTGCCTTCCTAATAACATTTTTAAGCACCTTACAATACTGTTTGTAATGGGCTACTTTGGCTTGATTGTGACTCCTTCTAACATTTTGATATAATTCCTGCTATATTCTTAAAGATATCCTTATCCCACTAGTCAGCCACCCAGGCTTCCTATTACTGCTAGTACCCCATTTAGAACGTTCTAATGGAAAGTAACTCTCAAAAAGCATGAGAAATGTGGTAAGGAAAGCATCGTTCTTACCATCTATATTATCGGTACTGTAAAAATCCTGCCACTCCTGTTCTTTGACAAGGTTTAAAAGCTTCTCTATTGCTGTTGGATTAACCTTCCTTCATAGTTTTTAATTAAATATGACATTGGTTAGTGTACAAAAGTCTTTTAGTGTTAAAATTTGTGCATCACAGTCTGAAAACCCATTCACGCTTTTGCTAACAAAATGCCCATCTAGTAATGAAGAATGAATAAAAATATTGTCTACAGCAGTGCTACTGTTCTCCTGCACTCCAGCTAGGAGAAACACAGTCTGCATCGGATCATATGAATTTAGGAGATCTACCAATATCATTTTTCTTGCACCATTATATACAAAATTTATGCACAAGTAGTTTCCAATGGCACAGAGAGGACCGGTGTTGTCGTACAGTTCTTGAGCACCATGTTTTTCGACAGTGTTGTGAATTAAATCCCAAACCTCTTTCCAGTGTCCCATGAAGTAAGGACACGTGACACTCTTCATGGGGATCTGTGTGTCTCATGGGGACTTGTGTGTGTGTGTGTGTGAATTCCTAAGGGACCAAACTGCTGAGGTCATCGGTCACCAGACTTACACACTACTTAAACAAACTTATAATAAGAACAACACACACACCCATGTCCGACGGATGACTCAAACCTCCAGTAGGAGGGGCTGCCCGACCCGTGACATGGCGCCTCAAACCGCGCAGAACTTCCGCGCGTTATCGGGACATAGGTGCGGCATGTATGGTAGGCTTTCTCATGTCGTCATACAACACAAATATGATCCAATGCTACATACACACATATTTTAAAACCACACCACCTATATTCGAGAGACACACTTAACACACATGTTCCACACTTCGCGAAGGAAAGTTGCCAATGCATGTGAAGGAAGCAAAGACTTCGCAATTAGGCAGCTCAGCCTACCCCTCGGTGTCTCCCAGACAGTCATGAATTACAGTTTTACTCTTGTCTATTGCCTGTTTCTAATGTTTACCATCCACGTTGTAACACTATGTAAAACGATACTCTGTAAGATTCAATTTATATTCGATGTTAAAATAATTCTCTCTTTCTTCAGGAAATTTTTACCGCTATTGCCAGCCTACATTTTATATCCACAAACACCATGTTACGGTAAAAAATGGATGGGGCTGAAACTCTTGAAACCAGAATCGTGCTTACTACAGATGTTGGTAGCAAAAGCCGATCTATGGTAAGTAACGGACGGGATTTAAACTCATGAAACCAGGTTAAAGCTAATTGCACATGGGAATAATGTGCACTATTCTACAGCATATAATGGGTGGAATCAAAACTCTTCGCCAGTAACATGTGCAGCAAGCCGAAATCTAGTTTCAAGAGACTGAATCCCAACTGTTACATACCAATGGTGTCTGTGACAAATGATGACGTGAGCCTTAGGCCGTGTCCCACATGAGCGACAGAAGCGGGCGACAGTGAGCGACTTCTGGATACGCGACTCTCCAGTGACATGTGGCAGCATTGGACGAAAAGCTTGCACGTCCTGCGTGCGAACGACCATGTCGTGCTACAAGATGGCTGCTTTGAGCCAATCAGTTGTTTCTATAAAACGGCATCCCTAACATGTAGAACACTGTAGTTGGAGAGTAAGGCGACAAAATTAGGTTTACTTAAGAAAATAAAGCAAAAAGGAATGCAGTGCATGAAATTTACAAGGGGAGGAATCTCCATGGAGTATTTCATAAATATCATAACTACGAAGATCACCAGACAAATTCTTCGAATACACATGAATGAGCAGAGGAGCATTCGACTATCTCATCAATAAATTAAATACAAATGTTTTTTAGATGATGAACAACTTTTAACAGGCAATAAATGCGGAGGAATGACTGCTACATGGCTACCAACGCTAAATACAACCGTAAGTACACAGATTGATACCTCTGGGCAAAAGCTAGCTGTGATGTAGTGGTAGCATATGCAGTTGATGATTAAGTATCAGCCAGAGGTCCTGGGTTCGATTTCGACGAGTTCTCATATTTTTACTGACTCAGTTACATTTCTGTATACTAAGTTTTACGTATACTGTTTACACTGCATCGCGAAGTATATTTTTAAGGGCTCGCCAAAGAACTTGATCTGCACACCTATCCCAGTATATCACACACATTTAATTAATTATAAATTACAATTAACCATGAAATGTTACTGATATTTGATGTTGCGAACGTAATTCATCAGCAGTCAATGTGAAGGCCAAGCATTTCAATTACTGTAAATGGTTTGTAAAAGTAAAGCTTTGAAAATTTTTGAAAAGAAAGTCAAACATTTTCTGTAAAAATTTGTCTAAAAATATGAAATAAAAAATATTAGGGAAACGTTTGGTGCACTTCATTTTGTGTTCATGATTTAGAGCCTTTGAAGGCACATAGACGGTTTCTCTGATCAACTTATTTTTTTACACAAATCATTTCATAAAGTATTTGGCTGATTTCTTTCATTTTTTAATTTCAAGTTTATTCTGTAAACATGATCTTACTGACTCCTCATTTGCCTTCCTAACGTATTTGATTTGAAGTAAGACTTTTTGAAATTTAAATACCACACCAATGTATCTTTTTAAGCGCAAAATAGGTAGGTCTTGAACAGATGAAAATTTTAACACTTTACAGCAGCTTTCCGTCAAATATTCGATTTCCTCAGCTTATTAATTAAGTTTTCGTTAATTACCTTGATTACATTCTAGCAGTTAAATATTTGCATGCAAAACTAGACCTCATCCTGGTCACTTTGATACCCGTTTACCTGTTTCCCTCCCTTTGTTTGGCAATAAAAATTTGGACAAAACCTCATGGTGTAAGTTGTAGGAAGTCTTGTTTTCGCTCTGCTCACGCGTTAAAAAAAAACGTATCGAGTGTTAATCATATGATAAAGTAGTCCTTTCTGCGTGCTGACATTTTCAAAATTCGTCGTTTCGATATCTTGAACCTTTTATGAGATACGACGACTTTTATGACCACTTGATTCCCGAAACGCAGGAAAGGTTCGGACGCGCCGCGAGCGACCCATCCGCGGATATAACAACCAATATCTCAAGAATGAAAAGAGAGATCATTCCGGTCTCCACTTTAAATACAATTTAGCTATACTGGTTACATGTCATACGCAATAATGTATGCCCTTAAATGAACTATAAGGAAAGTCTACACAATGTGATTTACAAATTCTTAAGAATTTCGTGCAGCCACGTACTCGATTTCGTGCAGCACAGTAACTATGAGGAATAACGAAAATAAAAGAGACCTTTATCATTTAAAGATATGAAGCTATAGGTTGCGGAAGAATCAAATTTTTTCACGGAATAGTTTTCTTAAAACCGGATGTTAAGTAATTCATAGGTGCTTTGCCGAGAAGACACGTGGCTGTCGCTCTGTCGCGCGTGCTGCAGCGAGAAGATTCAAACACGTTTGAATTCAAACGTCGCCAGTGGAGCGGGAGACAGGCAGCGACACAGATGTCGCTCACGTGGGACACTTCCGTAACTACACCTGCGGTTGTGTTTTGTCACCTGCAGCTGTCGCGCGCTGTCGCTCGCTCCTGTCGCTCACGTAGGACAGGGTCTTAGAGGTTCACAGCTTTTAACTCATTTTATTAATGCTGGCTACTGCTGTGTCTTCAGCACCTTTCTCACCTTGAAAATGAATATAAGATGGAAATTGCGATCGTGGAAATGAAATGCATAATACAGTGAATATGATGTTATTTAAAAAATTCAATGAGACTGTGTTCTTACAACTGTAACAGCAGAAAACATCATTCTTCGGTTTGTCAATTGGGAAGCAGAAACAGAGGCAGAATACACTAACTGTTTCTGTACACTTGCATCAGTGGAATACTGCAGCATGTATTATGTTTCCTGAAAAAGGACACGCATGTTCAGCGATCAGGACACTGAAACGGCAATGTATACAGTTCTAAGCAGCTCCTGCGTTCTTTGACATTAGAGTTCTTACATGCAACTAGAATTCTGAGAATATTCCTCCTGTCTTACAGGTCTTGTAAATCATGTAGAACATTTCTCTTGTGTTTTGTTCTCCGAATGAGCTTCATAATTCTGGAGGAGTTTCGTTTATACCAGCTGCGTAGTTTAGACTTATGAACTAAATCTTGCAATTTACGAAAGAATTGAGGACAGGGAAACTGATCCACAAGACGCAACATACAGTTAAAATCAGCACGTAGCGAAATATACCGCGGAGTTTTCCACAACAGATAACGCAACCATTTTTTATAAAATCTGGAACGTTCCAAAGTCCGTCCGGAACTGGACTGTACACAAATAGAATCGAGGTCTGGCGCAGAAAAAAGGTATACCCCATTTCTCTATCATTACTAAGGATTTCGACCCCTTCAATGGGAAGCTGTTCCATAACAAAAATAGGCAGTGCCGTAGAACATCCGGGAGCCACGTTAAACGCAGAGCAAAAAAGGGTAGAGAGGAGAAATAGTGAACTGAAGTCCTTGTAGAAACACAACATGCACACAGGAATCATACATAAATTGATGCAACGAGCAACATTGAAAGAAAGGACTGTTAAGCCTGTGCACTTTAACAACAAGAAACAAAACCTGCCTGGAGTGGCCGCTCGGTTTGAGGCGCCATGTCACGGATCGCGCGGCCGGCCGGAGGTTCGAGTCCTCTCTCGGGCATGGGTGTGTGTGTGTGTGTGTCTGTGTTGTCCTTAACCAAAGTTAGTTTAAGTAGTGTGTAAGTCTAGGGGCCGGTGGCCTCAGCAGTTTTCTCCCTTGGGAATTCACACACACTTGAAGAAGAAAAAAAACTCGACTTGCTGACCTACTTAATTACGACATCAATAAATAAGAGAAACACGCAGCGCAGACTACAGACCTACTCGTGTGCTTTAGGAAGATTTGCAATCCTCCAATTCTTAAGAGAAGTGTTAACCATTAAAAAAATTAAGACACACCCCAAAATGAGCTTTCAACCCACCTTCCCAAATTTCTATAATTTGCTTTGAAAATGTTAAAGTCTCTGTGCGTTACCATAACAAAATGTTATAATTACTTTCCGTAAAATTCTTAAGCCATCAACCGTTCCAGGAGGAAAAACAACTATTTGAGACACCCCCCCCCCCCCAAAATGTGCTTTCGTCGCAGTTTTGGAAATGCGTATAAACTGCTTTACGTAACCGTTGATTCAGTGAGCCGTTTGCAGAACTGTCGTCCGTCGCTTGTCACAGCTCCGAGCGTCCTTCCACCCCATCAGGCCGGCGTCGTCTTCCGCAAGGCGATGCCCTCACGCTGCCAAACGGGAAGGGAATACGAGTCCAGTGCTAAATAGAACAGTGCCTTTGTGAAACCAGAGTCAATATGGAAGCACTGAGCTAACAGGGGCGCAAAATGCAATACACAGAAATCAAGGCCGGCAACGCCACGCGGCCACATTGAACGAAATCGCAAGAGAGACGTCACAGACACCCAGAACAACTCAAAGAGGCGGCTAACAGACGGAAGGATAAACCAAACAGACGCCCAACTTAGGTCTACTCCGGAGAAGACGGCAGCTTGCACTATTTAAGGGTGGGGTGTAAGCCCGCACACACACACACACACACACACACACACACTGCATCGAAGATGTCAGGAAATATCTACACCATTGGGTGGGCCATTAGATTAATAGAATAAAAATGAATCAACTGCCGCCAAGGCGCACTATTCTGGCTCATTCTTTCGAAATTTCACGTAAGCGAACAGACAAACCATCGGTCAGAGTTTTATAATGAGGCTCAAAATTCGTGCCGAGGATCACATGGTCAACGGGCCTCTCTTGGACATCAGTGCATGGTGCAGTCCAGCGGATCGGTTGGCATATAGGGATAATACTGCCTTGCAATCAGTGCGAAAGACATTTAACAGTGTAATTACTTATGGTGAGTTATGTTGATGGTATCCCTTGCGTGACTGAACAAAAAGCGATCTATTCAATTACATCTTTTCGATTAATTTTACAAGACCTGCATCTTCCAATATGGCAGAGAATAATGAGCAACAGAAATACAAACCCTCGAAATTGAATTTTATAAATAAACAGTATAGCCTCTGCTTTGTAATTGAGTTTCTTGCTATGAGATCCTTCCCCCTTAGCATGGACTCGTCATTTTCCAGGTGTGAGAGCGGAGTGGCCGGGGGGATTTGCCAGCGGGGGAGAGGTTAATTAATTTATCGATTTAATTAATTAGTCACTCTATTTAATGGAGAGGGAGGGGGATTTTCAAAGAACTCAAGCCTGAAACTAGGCTTGTATTGGCGAGGGGGAGGGGGGAGGGTTGAAGGTTTTCAGAGAGGTGAGGGAGGGTAGGGGGGTGATGGGTCAGAGGGGAAGGCTGGGGATTTCCCAGTAAAGGAAGTGGTTAATTAATATAGCGATTTAAATAATTAGTCAATTAATTTGATATCAAAAGTGTACTTGTATCAGCGAGGGGTTTCCCAGAGTGGCAAGGGAGGGGGAGGTGGAGGGTTGAGGGGGCTTTCTCAGAAGGACATACTGTATTATCCCCACGTGGTCATACATCAATTAACAGAAGAATGTGGTGAGGGCAAGTGGAGAGGTCATAAATCAACTAAGTTTTTCCCTGAATGTTTGGAACCTGCACTAAAAAATTGTCTCAGAACTCATGTTTTCCCTCTACTCAAAGTCAGTACTATAAGAATGTGGCTGCTAGACCTTCCACACTATGTGACAGACGGAATAATTATGTTCTTAGTTTTTCCTGTCATTTCAGAAGTGCAACTTTTTCCTTACATCTTTCACCACCAGAGCATTCCTGAAGCATATTATTTTGTACATATTGCTTAATATCATGCTAAGAGATACCAGAACACATTGGTTACAGAGCTCAATCTTTGTACAGAGGGAAAGTAAGCAGTGTGAAAATGGCATACCTATAGGTAAAAGCATTCATGTTCTTAAAATGAGGCACCAGGTATTAATTTGCTTCAAGTTTTGAGTTGTAACGAAACTCTGTTCAGTGGCAGGATGGATGGAAAACTAAAATTGTCAAACTTTATTGTATGTTTCCTGTTTGACTTATTATATTTCTAAAATTAAGTACCAGTGTACTCTAACACCACCAAATCCTTTTCATATGCACCTCTATACATTTTCCTGTTTTTTTTTTTTTTTTTTTTCTTGTAGCAGGTTCTGAGTCATAAGAAGTCCCACTTACCCCTCGCAATACCAAGGGGGGAGGGGTGGGAGTACATCATTCCGGCCTTGCGAAAGAGCTGTAATTTAGTCAGTCAATTTTTTATTTTAAATTTCTGAAAAATGTTTGTTCTTTCTAATGAATTTTCTGCCAGATTTCGTGTATCTTTTAAATTTGTGAGTAGTGTTTAACTGGAAATTTTAAGTCACTGTAACAGTTTTCACTTTTCCCATTAAGTGTGTTATTCAGTGGTTCGCATTTCAGGGCCGCATTTACACAGCAGTATTTCTTAAAAAGTATGTTGAAAATAAAAGTCAATAAGAATGAACGAAGTCTGCATTTTTCCAATTTTTTTTTTTTTTTTTTTTTTTTTGGCGGTCATGAAGTCAGGAGTACACATTATTGAAAGTGTGTTGATATTGCAAAGAACGTGATAAAACGTGATTTGAGCCTCTAGACCATTCTTACAATCAACATCTCTTTAAAAAGTGAGTTGTTGATATAATTCAACAACAATTAACGAATTTTGTTTCTTTTACTTTTAACGGGTGGGCACGAAGTATGCTCCCCCCCCCCCCTTCCTCCTTGGTAAGGTGCGTTATGAAAAAGCCCCTTGGTGTCAGCATGCAGTTATGCAGTTGGAGCATTACATAAGGTAAATGACGAACGAAAATCAAAATTAAAGCAATCTCTTTTAACAAAGAAACCTGAAAAATCCATCAGAAAGAACCATTTCAGCGGTGACTTGTGTCATGCTATTATGGCATCAAACATCCCTTTTCGAAATCTAGAAAATCCTAATTTCAAAGGTTCTCTTGAAAAGTACTGCAATCAGTCTGTCCTGGCAAAAGCAAAGTTGCGTAAAAATTATGTGAATTCAGTTTCCACTGACGCACTACATAGAATCCGAGAAAATATTACGTAATCTTGCACATGGATTTATGTACATCGAAATACTGACAGTCTTGTGCGGTACGTTGTAAATATGATTGTTGGCACGTCTGACCCAGATGCCACTTCTAGGACATACCTGATTTGTTCATAACAGCTCGCAAAGTGTAACTAACAAACAACTGCACACTTCGAATGTGCTGAATCCAAAAGGCCTGGATAGAAACGAGGTGTTTCTGCCTTCCAGATGCCGCTGCATATATGATTGTAGCGTTTCAGTCGCTTCAAATTTTGTACTCTTTGATACTGCATGTACATGGTACGAACCGTATAGCAGAGCAAGTATGGCTAGAATTATCTAACGTAAATAAATTAATCTCTATAGTAAAGAAATTTTTACCCCAGCCACATGAACATGTTGTTAATCGCCGGAGCAGGTTGTTAACAGCAGTGGACTACAATAAGCACCTCCCATCACCGCAGAAGGTGACTAGAAATCTACTATACGATGTCGCCTCTGTAACTTTTGCAAAGCACGTACTCCAAAATTCTTCAATCCAGCGGGACTTGGCATATATTAGAGCCCACTACACATTTATAGCGAGGACCATTTCCGAATTAGAAGGCTCGTGTGACCGACCTACGAGAGCATATCCTTACTGAAGGAAGTGAAAAAGAAAGTTAATGAAGTGCCGAGTGAAGTGGGTGGAAAAGTATGAGCAAAAACGGCTGAATTACTTGTATACAACTGCATACAAAAGTAACGGAAAATCCTCGTCCCTTGAGTGCAGCATTCGTGTCCAACATGAGACGAAAGTAAAACTCACCCCTGTCACATCTGTTGACGAAGAACATTTTTCCCGGCTTATAAATAAATACTGACTGACAAGCGCCTTAGTTTTACTCTGGAAAACGTAGATAAGGTTTTAGTTATTTAGCGCGAGGCCAGCTATGGTCTGAACGTTTGAAACCACTGGTTTATCAGTAATTAATTACATTTCATATTACACTATTTCAACTTATGGCTGTATGTGTTTACTCTATATTTTTATCTTAGGAATGAAGAGGTTTGAGATAAGTTTGAGCATGAAAGTGGTATAGCGTCTGCTGTGTTGAGCAGTTGTGCATATTTATATTTTCCTTTTTTTAATGAGTAACAATATGCTCTTATGTCAACAATGTTTACTTTACATTGTAGGTAGTTCTACTACATAATACTTTTTAGGGCCTATTTCATGTTTGATATAGCCGAAATGAAGATCTAAACACCATATTTTAGGTGCCAAAAATACACTTTTTATGACCTAAAAAATGCGTGGTCTACTAGTAACCAGTTGCACAAACGCATATACAAAACAATATATAGTATGCATTTTGATTTATTATTTTGTAAGAAGCTTGGTAGTTGTTTATAACGTGTGCCTTCAGTGACAAATTATGATAAGAAGTGGGACATAATAACTCATTTAGAACGAAATGAAGCCTAATACAGACATCCAGCTACGTCCATGAAAAGAAATGCTAATGTAGAGCAATTATTTGCTAGAAGATAAACAAAATAAAGGTGACTGACACAGATAACAGTTTTAATTTTTCTTTTATATCATAAATGGTTTCAATCTACACATCAAAATCCAACATGGAAGAAGTAACGTATTGCCGGATAGAGTCGTGGACCTTAAATGCCATCTGACGTTTTAAAGAAGAGAAAGACATTGAGTTGTAAGAGTTTTTTATTTCCTTATCAGTTAGTATCTACTGCCAAATAACAAGTAACCAACAGATGAACAAGATCATATTAGACAGGCCTTACATACTGCAAAAACAACGATATGCTGAAAAGATAACTTGCAGAAATTATAAATTATCGAGGAACCGCTGAATTAGTCAAATTACAGCAATATGTCAACAATAATCAGAAATGCCGAAATGTACGGGTCTAAAGCAACCATGTTGGGCAAGGGAGTCTGCATACATCTGGCGAATAAGGGTCTGAAAATTTGAAGAGACATTTGGCGAACCAAGAAACAGGGTCAATTTTGGATACACGGATGAAGAAGAAGGTTGTTTTAAGCATGTTACGGAAGAGAAATTGAGATATTCAAGCACATCATGATTGTGAACGACTCAAAAGATGTGGAACGAAACAGACTTCACCGGGAACAACTGAGTGAAAGAAAACGGAAAGGAATGGAAAGCAACTGCGATATTGGAAAAAATTGATGCACAGAAACACAAGATAGGTTCTGTCACAGGAAAAAAGTGGGATATCCTAGCTGGACTAATACCGGGCGCAAAAACAAGATGAAAATAGGGAGAAACAAGAGGAACGAGAGGTATTGTTTAGAAGGATGAAGTGATTAACAACGCATCCGAGAATCCAAAAGATCGATTCGAACCAAAGAAGTCAGTAAACTGCCACTGACGACAGACAGTTTGTAGCTAAAAATATCTTATTTCATTCGGGAACTTCTTTAAAATTTGTGTAAACTACCAGATTTTTTCAAATTATTTACTTTTGCCTTGCTTTACTGAAGATCCCTTGGTATTTCACTTAAGCCTGGAGGAATGAAATTAGATTCAGAAGAAAAAAGAAATTAAAAACATAAAGAAAGAAATGAGACATAGGGATCATACAGGTTTTTCCTCCAATCCCTTAACTGCATCACGTTCTATAGAGTGTGCATCACATGAATTGCATACGTAAACGTAGAAAAATAAACTGTCGAGACTGTGATGTAATGACATCAATAAAAACACGTTGCGTATCATTCCTAGCACTAACGAGTTGATGAAGGAACACAATATCAAAGAAAGAAAAGTCGAGCTTGAATTACAAAATCATATTCAAGATGCAATAAAAAATTTTAGCCCTATAAGTTTATCATTAAGTGCCTAACATGCAGGGTATTCCCAAATTCCCGTTACAGATTTGTAGGACTTGTAGAGTGGAGTGAACACATAATAATTTATTTTGAAACCCATTTCCGGAAACGTCACCCAACGACGCTACACACCGTCAAAATTATATGCGCCGGTGTCTGTAAATGTATGTATATGCAGGATGATCCCGTGATGATGTTACATACAACTTTCTAGGACGATGGAGAAGGATAAATGTATCAATTTGAAGTAAGTTCCTTATACGGCAAAGAACGGTCGAATGTTATAAGCGAAAACCGTTTTGATACCTCTAACAGTGGAATACATGTACTGGTACTGTTGTTGCTAAGATTTTAGGGCAAGCAACTTCCGGATGTGCTAGTAGGGACCAAAATAAGAAAAAACGTTCCGTAAACTGGGGCTCTAAAACACATACCTGAGGCGCTACGAGCACTTGTCTATCTATGCCGCTGTGCAACATCTCATCTATTGAACAAGTGCTCACAGCTCTTAAGATACGCATTGTAGAGCCCACGCTTGCTAAATGTTTTTTCTTGTTTTGGGTACTTACTTCTACCTCTGAAAGTTGCCTACCCTACAATTTTAGCAACAACAGTAGCGGTACATGTATTCCGCTACCAGAGATACAAGGAAGATTTTCTCTTGTAACCTTCGAGTCCTTCGTTTCCGTACCAGGAACCCTTACCTCAAATTGATACATTTATCCTTCTGCTTTCATCCTAGAAAGTTTGTAACATCATTACGGAATCATATGCATCGGCGCTTGTACATGTATGCGTGTACAGTATAACTTTGAGGCTCTATAGCGTCGTTGGATAACGTTTCTAGACATGGGTTCCAGCTCAAAACATTATGTACTCACTCCTCTCTACAAGTCATAGGAGTTTCTAACGGGAATTTTCGAACACCCTGTATGTACCGTCATTGCTTCTACGTAGCAGTTTAGAACCTGTTCTTTCAGTAGAGGTTGTATAAGATTGAAGCAGAGATCATTTACGTTTAGTAGCAGATTTCTTCACATTGCAGTTTCCTTGCTAATGACCACATTTCTGTTATCTACGTTATTAGAAACTAGTACGAACTTTCGATCGAGCGTCTACCAATGTAACGAGAGACAGGTTTCTTCGCAACAGACAGTCCTGAGCAGACACCATATGCGAATACATCATTATGTAAGTAAAGCCGCATTTTTGACAGCTATGTGCGTGATCTACCAAATAACTTCAGAGCGTTCACCAAGTATGTCAGAAACCAAGCCAGCGAGCTGCGCCTTGGAGACCTGGGCTCTGTGTTAAAGGCACTCAGTACGTGTCAGCTATGTCAATGACAGCTGCATTACTAAGTTGAGGCTGTCACCGTTCCAGAGGCTGGTCTGAATACCACTGTGCGTTGCTAAGCGTGATCCTACAGAATGTGGTACGCCTTGGTCTTCCTCCGACCCTTCAAGTTACCCACGCAACCAACTTTAAGGGGACCAACAGGTCAATGGGAATCAGAATCACGATGCCACAAGACATTTTTACATTAAAAAATCCATGCCGGGGACGAAACAAGAAACTTGTCGAGAAACTCTGTAGTACTAACTGGAGAGCATCAATAGAAAGGCTTCGAACTTCTGCAGTTGAGTGTTGTGCTCCGGTGTGCTTGGACAGCCCGCACGTAAATAGGGCAGACACTCAGCTCAATAAAACCACAAGCATCATCTATGGGTGGACGATAACTGCTACCCTATACCGGCTTCCAATACTCAGCCATATAGTCCCTCCTATGGTAAGAAGACAAGAAGCACTTTTGAAAGAATATTCCAAAATGTTGAATAGTCTTCAAATTCCCATCATGAAAATATTCCTGGGTTGAGAACAAACCGAGTTGGTTACAGATTCCCGGCCCTGCGACTTGCCAAACAACTTATTGAAAGCAGCTTCACCATTAACGCTATTGGCGTGAATCCAGGACTATGAGTGATCCACCCAAAGTGCGGCATATTCAGTACCCTCTACAGAAGCGAAGGGTTTTGAACTCCCACAGCATTAGTGGACGTATATGCATCGCATCCGAACAAGACGCTGAGTGTACTCATAGAACAGGCACATGTGGGGTAAGCTGTCCAGCCCAAGGTGGTTGTGGAGCTTCGAACCTGCACATAGTCGAGGAGTGTAGACTGAGAGGCTATCTGTGTGATCCAAACGTCTTTCTCGTGGCTGCACCATCAAGCCTCGAATGGGTAAGAAGAATGGACATTAGCACGTAACAACTGATTGTTGGTTAAATGTGCCGTTTGTATTTATTCTCCAGTTTCTATCGGTACGTCATGTGCGGTGTTATATATCAAATAAGTAAACTGTTAAAACTACTGCAAAGTTTATTAGATGTGATATACTATTTATTATATAGATTCATAGTGAGGAGAGAATCTAGGATGTAGAATGTCAAGAAAGAAAAATACGTAATGAAGACAGGAAGACCTAGGCCGCTGTTGCTTTTTTAGATCCTAGGTGGACGCTTCTGTGCCCGCTACGTTACTTAAGTGGAATATCGAGCTGATTAAATTTCCTTCGTAGGTTAACTGAAACTATTTTCCGCGACCAAACGATTTAATACATGCCGAATACCTCAGTCTTAAATTAATAAGCTGTTAAGTACCAGAAACTAAGACTCTTCGTATTAAAATACACATCCGATATCAACAATCGTTCCTGGGAAGTCTGTCGTGAGATTTCGCTTCTGATTTGTAGATTGCGAGCATTGTGTGATATCGAGAAGTGATCCTTGGCGATTCCTCGTATGGAGGGCGCTACAGTCGACAACGTGGTCTCTCAGTATGTGTGTACACTGTCATACCCTATTGACATCACAAGCGTTGACTGCCGTAGTTTGTGGCGTGGCTTTCGCTCGTCGTGGAAAACTCGTCTTACGGTGGTGAGGAGGAGGGTGCCTGTATTACGCGAGCAGTGTGTCCTGGACTTCATCTCACTGCAGTTTACTGTTCATCGGTGCAGTCCTTGGTGAGTACGGAACATGTGCTGCACAGTGTAGTAGTTAGAAAACATTGACTGTTAATGCACAGACGACGTATAAGCTAAGTCGTGAGGCCGATATATGCTTTGTATACGGGGCTTTGGATAACTTTAATAACTTCCTGAAACAATTTTTACTTACGTATTCGGATGAAAGTTGAAACGTTAGTTGTCGGTATATTCTTAGCAGTAAAAAACGAAAAAAAAAAAAAAATTATAAGTACAAACGCTAATTTCTAATTTGACAGTAACTGCTGAGGCAACTTTAGCACAGTAGCTGCGCTCTGTAGTCAAATGTAGAATTTTTCATGCGCGGGAGACTCGCTTAGAAAATAAATCGCAGTTGGCAACGGTGTTGTAAGCCGGGCGCCTTGGGCGTACCGCAATGTAGGTAACTAATGGATAGTAGAGATTTTTCTTGGAACATTTTTATTTTTAAAATGATGGAACGAGAATATTTGTGTGTGTGTGTGTGTGTGTGTGTGTGTGTGTGTGTGTGTGTGTGTGTGTGTGTGTGTGTGTGTTAGAATGACAGAGCTCGTGGTGCATCGCAAGTGCTACTCACAACTCTTCCTTAAATCAAGTCAACTGTCCACAGAGAGAGTAGACACTTGTTTCGCGTTCTTCCCCTCCATTAATCCTCTCCATTACGGCACTTGCTTGACTTGCACACTGCTGCCCCAATTAAAGCCAAACCAGTTAAAGTGTGCACTATACTTATTGTTCGTAAATCACTTCACTGCTGCACTACTCCTGTCTCACATGCCAGATATTGGAACACTTCAAGCTGTTAATACTTTGTCTGACCACTTTAATAGTAATCGAACGCTGTGTACAGAACTGTAGTAGCGCTTACGTAGTTACTGCTGTATCGTGTTGTTCATTTATTCATTTGCTTGGAAGCAAATGATGAGGCAATTTGACTACTGCAGATACTATGTAATACTTGAATACATTTCTTTGAGATATTTAGTGTCTGTTTCATATCTCGCTTTTAGCATTAGTAATGTGCAGGACGAACAACATACGTGAGTAGTGGGCTGAGAAACAATCGAAATAGATTGTAAAGGGGTGTGCCACGGTAGGCAGTGTTGAAAAGACAAGAAAAAATAACACACCTTGCACTGTTTCAAAGTTAATTAACACTGAAGTCAAGCTGTTGCGTGAGAAAATTAGTGCCCTCCACATACAACTGTCAGTTATCATAACGTAGATGACGGCGAACGAGGTTGCTCGGTGTTTGGCTCGGGTTCGACCTCTACTACCGTCACATTTCAAACTTTTTAATCTCCTGTTCGATTTTAGGAAAAACCGAGGGACACGTTTGGCGACAGTCGCTTTCCGACTCTTGAATTTCCTCGCGGATCGAACTGATAGGCTAACGTTAATGTTAATTAACTTGGAAACTCTGTAACGTACCGAATTGTTTCCTTAAAGTTGTCAGTACAACACCCTTAAAAGCCTTTCACAATGTTTTTAACCACCCTGTACATAAGTTTAAGAAAGTAAATGACATAGATGTGCTTTTTGTGAAAAAAATTTCAACATACTCTATGATTTCGCAATACGATCTGTGAGTTTCACTAAGGGCTCCTACTTACGCATCAATATGTCTGCCAACCGACCAATTTCGTGGCAGCCAAAACACGTCCCGACCTTATCTAAAGTTCATTGTTTGTCCTATAATGTACCGATTTGTTTACTCGGAAACAGCGGTTTGCATACACTTTCTTAGAGGTAATGAGGCCAACAAGCTGAGAGCTATGGCCTAGTGACAAATGCGAGCAAAGAAATTCACCTACGTTCTGTCACATAGCAGCTGGACCCCGATAATTTTCATAATTACCTGGTGACGGGCGAATTATTCATTTAAGAGTTGCTGAACGTGAAACAATTCTTAACGAAAAAGAATGAGAGGCTGTTAACAACTTCATGATTTCTAGCGACTGGCAGAAGTCGAGAGTACCTCAAATTCAGTGCTGTTGTATCCCACGGTTATGTTAATATAATTCGTGAAACGCGCAACCTGATTTATAGTTGCGGGGTAATAAATCACGCTAAAGCAAAAATACGGTTTACATAAACATTATGTACGTAGCATAAAATGACTTCAAAGCTTAAACTCATTTTAAATCCCCCTTTTCTCCACCACGTCCCACACTCATGGTATTGTTCAACCTGTGTGTTTGACACACCAGCTACTTCGTGTGTGGCACGAAGTGAGCCACCGTTCTGGTATTTGTGTAACACACGGGGCTCACGTTGAATGCATAAAATTTGAACTGTTCTCTTCCCAGGAACGCTGGAATTGTTTTGCAGGATGGAAGAAATGTTGAAAATCTGTTCCATCTTGAGCGCTGTATATCTTACGAATTAACGACCACTATACGTCGATATTCCAATTTTTATATTAAATTTCACATAAGTATTAGATAAAAAGATCTAAAATCAAAAATTCGACGGAGTTTTGCTCTGAGCCACGCGAAACCCTTACACATTAATTAAAAATAGTGCTTCATTTCGTGCATCTATATTACTATATTCGCATGACGTGTCCCAAGATGATTTGCAGTTTGCAATTTCTCCACAAAGTGTCATTAAGGTTTCGACCACCTCGCACCCAGTCATGTCACTGTGCGCGGGATTAAGTACACAAGACCAACTTTCCTCGGAAGGTTAGCACGACGGCGCTAAACAGGGCGTAGTTTATTGGGTGATGTGCGGCCTACTCGCCCGACATCCGAACAAGGCGTGTTTGTCGGTCGGTCAAAACGCCTACATACGTACAATTTGTCGGTCCGTTAGCCGATAGTTCGGTTGGGTAGAGCCCTTAGAACGTGCAACACATTGAAGCCAACTGTGGACAATGTGAAATTGCACACAAACTAAGAATACTTTTGTCAGACAATTGACAATATGTCAAAGGCTTTGAACTTCTGTCAGAGGAGTTTCGTTCGTATAGTAGCGAGATAGATAGTACCATTGATGAAACCATTTCTTGGGATACGGTTGCAGTGGCCTTCTTATGGGTCTACTGGTGTTGTTTCTTCGTATTGCATCCCTTACATTGCAATGATGGCTCTGCTGAGCATGACGTGAAACTGCAATTAACAGGTTCTGTTTGGTAGCGGAAGGGTGGGAAAGCTCATTGTAATGGTTCGCTGGTGGAGGGAGTGGTGATACGCTGCAGTTCATAATTGGTAATCATCGGCGAATACTGCCGAGCATTTTGGTGGATTCTCTGATCTTGCGTTTCGCCGTCTTAGGTGTCACTGCATTTAATTGGTCTGCCCTTCTTAACAATTTTCCCATCTATTCAGTTCTCCTCGGACCTGTCCCACTGAGCGGCGTCATCCTCGCTGTCTTGATAGTCTTTACTCCTGGAACATCGACTATTGCTTTCACTTTCCCACTGACAGTCTGCATGAATTTCTGGCGAAACAAATGGTTTCTCCCACAGTCTTTACATCTTGGGCCTGTGGTCCTTCTGTACGCTGACACTACAAAATTCCTGGGGCTAATGCTCTGCAGGACTCTGTCCTCCCAAGTGTGTTACCTCTCAGCCCACTTTCCCTGTTTCCTCTGACCTATGTGCCCTAAGTTGTACTTCCTTGGGTGCCGGTAGAAACACCCTCCTTGTCCGCTTGAAAGTAGACTATGGGTGCTCCCTTCCTGTGTCTGCATATCTATCCACATTACGCCTTCTCAACACTACCCACCATCGTGGTATCTGTTTGGTCACGATCGCCTTTTACAGTAGCCAGTTAAGTCTGTATGCTACAGGTGCTGAGCTACCACTGTCCTACCGTCGTGACTTACTTCTCAGCAAGTATGCATGCCGTTTGTCCATTTATCCTATAACTCCTTTTTCGATCGCCAGTATGGGGCATGTGGGGGCGGAGGGTGGAATAATAAAGGAGTTTGGTGACGTTTGTAATTTTACTGTTCGCCGTCTACCTCGCGCGAGCATGGCAAATAATTTTGTGGTGAGGCAGAAAGCGAAGGGAAACAGACTGACCTCAGCTTTAGTCTGCACGGCCACATTCTGGTCCAGCGCACTGAAGGAAATATTTCTGTTCTCCTACTTCCCGGGATTAGGACTACGATTTTTAAATGAAAGTATAAAGCTGTAGGTAATTCATATATTGAGGAAATTTACTTACATTTTGAAGCTCATGATTTTTGACAGTAAAGTTTTCTATGATAAATTGCACACCTAGCAGCTCAGAGGCAACGTGTACGGTACGTTCCTATCAGATGTCTTTCGCCCTGACTAATAATACTCAACTCAATGTTTAAAATTAATGCTCGCCGCAGAAGCGGAAATAATATTCATCCCTTGCCACCAGGATTTGTAACTCTCACGGACGGCACACTAACAGTTGCTTTAGGGAATTCTAAGCGATCTAGGCCGGAGTAAAGTCCTCGCGAGTTCAGTATGCGTTTTTACCGAAAATACGCTATTCATAGCTGTCCGTCTGACGTCATCCAAGACAGAGCGAGATTCATTTTTTAGCTTTCGTTCCCGCTTGGATTTGGCGTTAGTTATCGGTCGTTTTAGCAAGTGACGCGCGTGCTGATGAAAGCGTTTTACTTTCAGCCCTTTTTCCACGTGCTTGTTTTTAGCCGTTTCCTGTTCTGTCAATTGAGACTGACGTATAGTCGTTTTTAACTCCTCCTCCTTCGTCTACAGTTTTGACTTGGCTGCGTGTGACCCAGTTGTTTCTTGTGCCCTGAAGCAAAACAAATACTTATCCATGTGGACCTGGCGACTTAAGTTCTATGCTATGCCCTCCATACGGATACGTGTGAGAACCAAACCTTCCTTCATCCTCACTGGTCTCCGAAATAACAGGCACTGTGGCACAGTATTAAATCCGCCACGACAAAATCACACACAGCTCTGATGTAAAGATACAGCAATGTGTATGCGTCTGAGGTCCGCTTCGAACTAGGAAGAAGTAGAAAAACAACGTTGGGTAGTGTCGGTTCTGTGCCGCTGGCCTAATCATTTCAAATGATCAACAGGCGCTGAAGTAGCGCCAAATACTTGGACCAGGCGGCTGAACACCACCATGCAATATCTTATTTTTTGTCGTACGTTTGTTTCAACTGAAGTAATAAGACATAAATTGCTAGTCTGCCATTGATAGAATTTTATTTCTGTATGCGGTACCATGTCCACCTTCTACACTTACACTGACTAAAAGCTTAACCATATCGAGTCGAAACAAAATTGCGAAATAGTCTGCTTCTGAAATTTTTTCAGAGAAAATCTAAATGAGCAGGTACTTCTTACGCTGACTTACAGAAAATGAGTAAATAGGTATGTAACGCTCACCTGCATTTTGTATGCATCATCTGACACTGCAGTTCTCACTTACGAAATAAGGCTAGTGCCTTATTTACAGAAAGCATGTAAATTACCTAATGCAACTGCAATACACATTTCTGTAATTTGTCACACCATTAACATTCGATAAAGAATCCAAATGGGGGGGGGAGAGAGGGGAGGGAGAATGTTAATCCTAATTGTTACAATTAAGCCATACAAAAGGACGTTGTATAATGAAATTAAGAGCACCGAACAATATTAACAAACATAGGCAGGTTCACCTAGCGTGCATGCCGATAAGCGAATCTGGGACATTAAGAAAGCAAAGTTGTCATCGGTTAGACCAAAATAAAGTTATCCAGAAAGTCCGTGTAAAATTAATACGGGTATCAGGTGAGCGAAATAATGCAAATGCCCACTGTGTCGTTTAGACCAAATCACAATTAGAACAGGTGGTTGCCACCATTACGGGGTTCACCACATTTTGGTCAATACAAGAGCTAAATTGATCACAGGTCAGATCCGAACAGAGAAATACAAAATAATGATAAAAGTAGAACTCGGCGATAATGACATCATTAAAGGTAAACCATAAGACACAACACACTTCACTAGATAGCGCGCGAGAAACATAAATATCAATAAAGCAAATTAAAATTGGCAAATAATCAGAGCACAACAAAAGGCATCACAAACAAGAAAACAAACTGTTACCGAAGTGCGTACAAATAACAATGTTGACTGGTACTAGTCTTGAAATTGAAAGTTTCTTTGGACTACTACTCCTTAGAAACGAGATCAATATTGGTCTGTAGCATAGCTGTGCACAGATCAAGGAATGCAAAACAATAAAAAACGTGAATGTCCTCTCTGGTCTGACCCAATAGTTCAATACTTGGTCGAAATGTTTATTCTATGAAAGACACTTTTATCAGAAGACATGTATAACGATTCTCTGAAACATTAGTCTGTATATCGCACTATAAAATCACTGACATCACAAGGTTTAATGATGGATTTTGACACATGTTACTGTCGGTTTCAGCCTGCATTGATTATGTCCGAATCGCCAAATGCTAAAACTGAGAAAACGTCTATTGACACGTCAAAAAGTGCAAATATTTCCACTGGGTCTACTTCAGAGCTTCCTAAACGTGTCAACATGCACGTGATTCATACTTCCGGATGGCATTTTGTGAGCAGGTGTTCATTGTAAAGTAAGAATAATACCTGAAATCAGGTAATAACATACAACAAACTGTACATCTGATTCCCTACTCTGCGCGCTAGATGCGCACGTTGTTACGTTCACTGTTGATAACTGCTTGAAATATCATTGCAATATTTATATTTCCGTGTTTTTGCGGGTGAATATTGTCTTGCAATGGATGTGCACATTCAGTACGAAGAGTAATGAAACACAACTGGAATTTGTTGTATGCATATAATTCCTTGATTTCCGATTCTATATTTAGCCGAAAATGCATTAACACCTGTTCACCAAAGACCACTCGTAAGTGTAACCATATTCATGTTTACTTGTGAGCTTAGTGGTGTAGACTTAGGGAAAATAATTGTACTTGCTTAAAATTTTAAAGTAAGTTTCTCTCTTCTCTATTGTAGCTTCCGAAGCTGGCCACACTAGGCTGAACCCGGTTGTGATTTTCATAGTGATTGTCAGAAATAAACAAAAAGTTGCTCCTGCAACGGATTTTTCCAAAACTGACACATGCAGTAGTTGAACTATCGTAAGACACAAAATGGGGGCTTTGTCGTTGCAGGTGTCAGCAGGGGCCTTAATTAGCACCTGTGGAGCGCTAATTCGCTGCCTCAGTCGTCTCAGGCAACAATCTCTAAGTGGCCAATCTCGTCCCACACATTTCGTTGACTCGGTGCATGCGGTGGTCGCGGTTCAGTCCCTTAATAGCTTTGGCATCGTCCCAGCATGGTGTGTCGACGCCTGCCGTTTGGCTTTTCATTCGTTAGGGTGGCACATAATTGCTCTTCTGGGGGCACGCAGGCGCGCGCAAAGGGCAGCCCCGCCCCCACCGGTCCATTCCCCTTTGCAAAGATGCGGAATTGCTGCATCAGATGGAACTTGTCGTTCGTTGCCAAACTCGCCCCCTCCCCTGGATTGATTTCAAACGCCTCAACCCCACAGGGGGTCCAAAACTCTTTCGTGGATACGTGCGTGGCGAGCACGGGGCCCCGAGCCATTGCAGCCTTCTTTCTCTCCCGGGCTGCATTTCCCTTCCCTTCCCCTCCTTTCCCCTCCATACCCCTTTCCCCTCGCCCTCTCCTCTCCCTCTATTGGTGTCCTTGCTTATGTTGGCCCCCGCTATCCTCCTGGTTCTGTTGGTTTTACACTCTGGCTTTGTTGCGTAATCATCTCCTCCTTTTGGCATTCCTTGGTCCCCCTCTGGGGTTTGACCTCCATTCCAAAATTTCTCTTCCGTAGTGTGAGCCATTTGGGGAAGAGCACCTTACCTAGTGTCTCCGACGTGTGCCCTCCTAGTATATCCCACCTTTTCTTCTACGTCGTTGTCTGATGCTAGGTTGCATAGCCAGCACGGTAGCCAGCCCGTGTGGTGGGGTCGCTATGTACCCTTTTGGTTGAGCCCCCTGAACACACAGGGATCACACTTCTGATACCTGAGCTGTGACCTCCTCATGCATGCCTTGGAGTGGTTGCTCGTCATCCTGGAGCATCGGAACTCCCGGCAATGGCCGCCGTGCCAGACGGCCCTTGCTGTGGCTGGGTGGCGCCCATGAGGAGAGCCCCTGATCGGAGTGGGTGGTATCAGGGCGGACGCTATGCAGATGAAACGCATAAGGGTCCAAACCTCTGGCCGCTCTTCTGCGGCCGTCTCTCTGCGTGGTACTGATTCCTCAAGTGCTGCTTCTCTTGCCCCTTCGGCCTTCCCTTCCGTGGCTACCCCCTGGGAGGAGGGTCAGGCCCGTCGTCTAGGGGCAAAACCTTTCCCCCGTTATCTAGTTTGCATCAGGACTGATGGAGATACTTTCACCAGTGTCAAACCTTTATTCTTTGTGGAACACATTGAAGACAAGTTCGGCGAAGTGGACTCCCTGAGCAAGATGCGGTCGGGTTCGTTACTGATAAAAACTGCTTCGGCTGCCCAATCTGCGGCCCTTCGTGCCTGTACCCATCTTGGCACAATTCCCGTGTCCATTACCCCTCACCAGTCTCTAAATATGGTACAAGGTGTGATTTTTCACAGAGACCTCATCCTTCAAACTGATGAGGAACTTCGGGACAATCTCGGACGGCGGGGTGTTCACTTTGTTCGGCGTGTTCAGAAGGGTCCTAAAGATAATCGTATTGATACTGGTGCCTTTATCCTGGCCTTTGAAGGGGATACCCTTCCTGAGAAAGTTAAGATTATGGTCTATCGCTGTGATGTGAAGCCGTACATCCCACCTCCTATGCGGTGTTTTAAGTGCTTGCGTTTTGGCCACATGTCTTCTCACTGTACCCAGGACCCTCTCTGTGGTGACTGTGGACGTCCACTCCATGAGGGGAGTCCCTGTGTTCCCCCTCCTGTATGTGTAAATTGTCATGGTAGTCATTCTCCACATTCAGCAGATTGCCCAGTCTATAAGAAAGAAAAAAAGATACAGGAGTATAAGTCTCTTGATCGTTTAAGCTACACAGACGCCCGTAAGAAATATGCACGATTGCACCCTGTGTCCATGACATCTAGTTACGCCTTGGTTACATATTCATCCCTTCCTCCCCCTTCCTTACCCCCGTCCTGGACCCCTCTCCTTCCCCCCTCCCCTGCGGCTCCCACACCTTCTCCTCTGGGCGCCGCTCCCCCTCCCCAGCCGGAGAAGTGTCCCACTCCTTCGGCGTCTGCCTGTCAAGGGCGCCTCTCCCGGGATGCCCCTTCCAGGCACCTTCCAGGTCAAAGGTCTGCTGCAGCGCGGCGACCGCGAGAGCCGCGGTCTATCGGCCCCCATGTCGCCCGGTCTCTTTCTGTTCCTGATCTTGCTGCAGCTGGCTCCATTATGCCACACAGCCCCCTCGATCTCAGCCTGAAAAGAAGAAGAAACATAAGTCCCGGGACAAAGAGCCTCTGGTGTCACCGGAGGTCCCTTCCCCGGCTTCACAACCGGATTCTGACCTGTCGTTTATGGATGTCGCCCCCTCCTTGTCGGTGACGGGTGGGGACCCGGCGGTATGACTGGATTTAGCGTGTTCAGCCCTCATTTAAACCATCGTTCTGTGGTTCTCCAATGGAATTGTAATGGCTACTATCGTCACCTTCCGGAATTGAAATCCCTTCTTTCGTCCTACTCAGCAGCTTGTGTGGTTCTCCAGGAATCTCATTTTACTGATGCTCACTCACCGACCCTCCGTGGGTTCCGTGTTTTCTGTCGAAATCGGGTCGGACCCTTGCGGGCTTCTGGTGGCGTTTGTACGTTGGTCCGTACAGACATTGCTAGCACGTGGATTCCTCTCCAAACTACATTGGAAGCAGTTGCTGTTAGGGTCCACTTAGACTCTGCAGTCACAGTATGCAATCTTTATCTCCCTCCTGACAGGACTCTTACACCTGCTGCCTTAACCACCCTTCTTCAGCAACTTCCTCCTCCCTTCCTCCTCCTTGGGGATTTTAATGCTCATCATCCTTTGTGGGGCAGTGCCTTTCCATCTAGACGAGGTCTTCTTATCGACCAATTTATTGCAGACCACGACCTGTGCCTTCTTAATGATGGCTCCCCTACTCATTTCAGTGCTGGTCATGGTACCTTTTCTGCCATTGATCTTTCTCTTTCTTCTCCCTCTCTCCTCCCTTCATTACACTGGTCGCCACACGACGACCTTTGTGATAGTGACCATTTCCCCGTTGATTATCACGCTCCCTTCCCGCTCCCCGATGGAGAGGTTACCTCGTTGGTCTTTCCACCGCGCCGATTGGCCTCTATATACTGCACAGGTCGAGTTTTCTCCCTCTTTGTCGGGTTGTATTGATGACGTCCTACGTGACGTGTCTGACGCGATTGTTCGCGCTGCTAACCTTGCTGTCCCGCGCTCATCTGGACAATTTCGTCGTCGGCAAGTCCCGTGGTGGAGTACGGCCATTGCCATTGCCATCCGTGATCGCCGTCGAGCTTTGCAACAGTTTAAGAGGCACCCATCTGTAGCCAGCCTTTCTACCTTTAAGCGCCTTCGCGCTAAAGCCCGTTATTTAATCAAACAGAGCAAGCGGATATGTTGGGAACGATTCGTTTCTTCCCTTGGTTCCACTGTCCCTCTGTCACGGGTATGGGCTACACTTCGCTCTCTCCAAGGTTGCCATCGGCAGTCCACCCTCCCAGGCCTTCACCTGCCAGATGGCATTTGTACGGACCCATTAGTTCTTGCAGAACATCTTGCGACCCATTCTGCAGTGGCATCAGCGTCGGCCTCCTATCCAGCTGCTTTCCTTCATCAAAAACAGCAGGCTGAAGCTGTCACCTTATGTTTCACCACTTGAGTCAGAATCTTACAACGAACCTTTCACTGAATGGGAATTTCTTTCTGCTCTATCTGCTTCTCATGATACGGCTCCTGGCCCAGATTCCATTCATAACCAGCTGCTTCAACATCTCAGTGCTCCACAACGGCACCATCTTCTTCGGGTGTTTAACCGTATCTGGCTCCAGGGTGACTTCCCTTCTCAGTGGAGGGATAGCATTGTGGTTCCGGTCCTTAAGCCTGGTCAGAACCCCCTATCTGTTGACAGCTATCGGCCAATTAGTTTGACCAATGTTGGTTGTAAGTTACTTGAACGGCTGGTAGCCCGTCGGCTCACTTGGGTCCTCGAATCTCGGGATCTATTGTCCCCTTACCAGTGTGGCTTTCGAGAGGGACGATCTCCAATCGATCAGTTGCTTCGCTTGGAATCCGCAGTTCGGCAGGCTTTTTCCCAGCGCCGCCATTTGGTTGCAGTGTTTTTTGACCTTCGCAAGGCCTATGACACGGTCTGGCGCCATCACATCTTACTAACCCTTCATCAGTGGGGTCTTCGGGGCCCACTCCCGATTTTTATCCGCCAGTTCCTGATCCATCGGTCATTCAGAGTTCGAGTTGGTACTGCTTTTAGTTCTCCACGGACCCAGGAGACGGGCAACCCACAGGGTTCTGTCTTGAGTGTCCTTCTTTTCCTCATTGCTATCGATGGACTTGTGGCCTCTGTCGGTCCCTTGGTCGCCCCTGCCCTGTATGTGGATGATTTCTGCATTTGGGTTAGTTCCTCCTCGATGCCATCCGCAGAACGGCAGCTCCAGGTGGCTATACGGCGTGCCTCTGCATGGACCCTCTCCCACGGGTTTCAATTCTCTCCTTTAAAATCGCGGGTGGTCCACTTCTGTCGCCGTACTATGGTCCACCCTGATCCAGAGCTCTATCTCGCTGCACAAAGATTGCCTGTGGTTCCACAGTTTCGTTTCCTAGGTCTTCTTTTCGACAACAAGCTCACTTGGCTGCCCCATATCAGACTCCTGAAGGTAGGATGTTTCCGTAAACTCAATGCCCTTCGCTTCCTTGCCCACTCCTCCTGGGGTGCGGACCGTTCCCTCCTCCTCCGTCTTTATCATGCTCTAGTTCTGTCACGTTTGGACTATGGTTGTCAAGTTTATGGTTCAGCTGCTCCTTCCACGCTGCACGTGCTGGATCCAGTCCACCATCGTGGTATCCGTTTGGCCACCGGTGCCTTCCCTACTAGCCCTGTTGATAGTCTCCTGGTTGAAGCTGGGATCCCCCCCTTTCTGTTCGGCGGTCCCAGCTTCTGGTGTCTTATGCCCTTACTATCCGTTCTTCTCCAGCTCATCCTTCCTATTCTATCCTATTCCCAGACCATGGACGTCGCCCGCCTGACTCCCGCCCTCGGGCGGGTTTATCGGTTGGGCTGCGCCTTGCGTCTCTTACCCGTGATTTTCAGCTTCCTTCTTTGTCCTGTCTTCCTCGCTCCCTCCCCTCCACCCCTCCTTGGTTAGTTCCTCGGCCTCGAATTCGGATGGATCTCCGCCGCGGTCCGAAAGATTCCATCCCCCCGGTGGTGTTCCGTTCCTTTTTCCGCCAAATTTTATGGGAGTTTCGGGATGCTGTTGTTTTTTACACTGATGGCTCTAAATCTGCTGATCATGTTGGGTATGCCTTCACGTCCTTTGTTGGAACGGAAAATCATCTACTGCCACCCTCATGTGGGGTGTTTACTGCGGAATTGATGGCAATTACCCGGGCCCTTACCTTTATTAAACAATCCCAACACAACCGCGTTTTGTTATGTACGGACTCGATGAGTGGCCTTCTTGCTATTGACCGGTGTTTTTCGCGCCATCCCTTGGTCTCTGCCATCCATGACCATCTCGCTGATCTTCACCGTGCTGCTTGTTCCATTGACTTCCTATGGGTCCCGGGCCATGTGGGTATCCCGGGTAATGAGCTCGCTGATCGTTTGGCTGGGGGAGCAGTTACTTACCCCCCGTTTTCTGTAACCTCTCCTGCAGCGGATTTACGGCTTCACATCAAATCCCACTTTGCACAGTCATGGGCCAATTCTTGGGAGGCTACTCCACTGTCTAATAAACTTCGTGCCATTAAGGTGAATACAGGCCCATGGCGTTCTTCCTTTCGCCTCTCCCACAAGGACTCGACCACACTGTGTCGTCTCCGCATTGGCCATACCAGGCTGACCCATGGTTTCCTTTTGCGTGATGAGCCACCCCCGCTATGTGGTTGTGGAGCCTTCCAGTCAGTGGCCCACATTTTGGTTGAATGCCCCCTTCTTTTGGCTCTGCGTGCTAAATACAGACTCCCCCACACTTTACCTTTGATGTTGGCTGACGATTCCCGGATGGTCTCTCTGGTTCTAGGTTTCCTCCGGGAGAGTGGTTTTTATTCTCAGTTTTAAAGTTTTTAATCTCCCTCTGGTGTTGGGGCAGGGCGGTGAGTGTTTGGGTGTCTCCCACTGTAGGCAGTGTTCAGAGATTCCCGATTCACCTCCCTGACCGGAATCCTCTTTTCTTTCCCTTTTACTCTGTTTTTACGCCTTCTTTTTAAGGCTTGGTTAGTTTTTCTATTCCCATACGTACTTTCTGCATTATAGCAGTTGTACCTTTTAAGTCACAGGTAGTCTTGCCTATGCTGTTTCAGCATAGTGTTGGGTTCGTTCTCTTGCCAACTTCCCTCATTTGTTTTTACTAATGACAACGTGACTGCCCTTTTACGTTTCCCCTTTATCCGTTTTATTTTTCTGACTATACTGAGATGTCCCGTTAGCAGAATGGAGTCTATTTGAAACAAGGGACTGATGACCTTGCTGTTTGGTCCCTTTAACCTCAAACAAACAAACAAACAAACAAACAATCAAACGCCTCAAAAGACTGACAGCCATGTGTAGTCACCTTGTTAAAAGCACAAGTGGCAGTAGTGTTCCTGCGCCACCCACAGCACTTGAGTCACGCCGCCAGCCTGTCGCCCGTTAGTGCAGTGCTCCTCTGCACAGTACGGGGCCCTCCCTCTTGTGTGCAGTGTGTGGGTGTGTCCGTGTGGCAGACAGCTCACCACTGGACTGTGGGAGCTCCCAGCACCCTCCTGTTCACAGGACTGCTCGCAGCTGGTAGTCCAGCACGCAGATCCCGCATACCTGGGGATAACCTTTGGCTCCTTAAACTGCAGGCCGACTGGGGATTTAGCTTTCGCATCAGCTGTAGTCGCAGAAATAGCCCGCATAACTGTACAGTTAAAATTCACAGTACACTGAGAAAAGAACATGTCAAATGTTAACATTAGATGTACAAGAAACGATCGTCCATAATTTTTTCATTTGGTTTATTTTTAAAGAAATTCTAAAATAAAAGTATACATCAGTGGAAAATTAAACCCACTTCACCAGTGTAGTGTGGCTCAAAATTAAACCAATCGTCCTGCCGTAACTTGAAATTTCTTCACATGCGACTGATGGTAATCGTTAATGTCACAACGATTGTTCGTCTTAGGAGGGATAAGGATAGGTCAGGGTTAGTGTTAAGGTGCACATACTCGTATTTGACCACTAACATGAGCTTTAAACCGGATGAAGACTTAACAAATGAAACTTCCACCCTGCACTGGAGAATTATTTTGGGAATGGTTTCCCCATGATACTCCTTTTGTCATGGGTGTTTATCCAGAAGTGTATCCACGGGAACGTCTGTAGCGTGTGAAGTCGGGAAGGTAGATCGAAGTACTGGCGAAAGTAAAGCTGTGAGGGAAAGCTGTACGATCTGTTCTTAAAGGCGCGGTTCTAGTTTTGAGTTTCATTACGGCAAACAGTTTTAATCTGCCACCAAGATCGGAAATGGCGCGCACTCTGCGTTAAAGCTCAGAGCTAGACGAATGCAGTTTAAGTTAACAACACAGGTTAGCTCACCTACACGCAGCCGCTCTACGTGGATCCTTCGTACCAGTTATGTTCTTCCCTGCTGTCCAACCATTCCTGGAGCTCGAGGTACGTGTCCATTGTTTTAAGATAAATACGTACACTTTCCTTGAACATGTGAACAAAAATCATACATGCAACAAAACTCAGAAACACACCTGAACTTCTAGCTACTTTTACTATTTTTCGTGTTAGTGTTCCACGATTATGACAACGAAGCATGTGACCTTAGTTTTTGCGCCCTAAAACATAAGACAACACACGTATCAGGACCTCCTACATAGTTTCGAAAAGTGAGTTTCATCGTATGGCCCAAGGTTAACCAAATTTCTTACAAACTGTTGTTGGGGCATCCAGTGTAAGGATAATGGCAGTGGGACTAATATCGGTCTTCGACGTAAGCAATTCTGGAGAAATTTCTGGCTACTGATACTTTCCCGTGATGACATGGTAACTTATATTTAGTCACGTTTTGAAGTTGTGTAACTTCTGGACTCATATTACATTCATCAGTCTATAGAGAAGGCCCTGTCACCAGACATCGTGGGCTGGAAGTAAACCAGTGAACGTCAAAGACGTTTCCATCTTCTGAAAGCCCACTTCAATCCGTACTGCGAAGGCCAGGATTCAAACCACACAGCTTCGTTCGGGGCGAATGCTGGCTTGTTTGACCAGTCGTGCTAAGCAGTATCCGTTCCAGAAGTCGCTGCATCACAATAAGCAGCGAAATGTGACGAAAGGTTTGTGCAAGATCGGAAGCTTTAATTACATTTGGGAGAGCAGCTACCTTCGCTCGTTGAAGTTCTTGGGACACGTTTCTAGTCTCCAGTAACGAGGTGACGAAATTTGCTAACAATGTTTGAATACATTTCCAGGACGTGAGGACTCTGGGAGTAGGTCAACAGCGAGGAGCTTGACTAGGTTTGTCTCCATTATTGAGGCTACAGTCTCTTCACAGGTGATGTCACAAAAATATTTAGTGTCGTAGATGGCCGCTGCTTTTCTATCTTGGAGCTCCCGTTTAATAAGTGTTACTGTCTCTCGGTGATACGCTTCTTCTGATGTTTAGCAACGTGCAAAGCCATTTCGTCAAGTTTTAGAAAATGTTGTCTAGTCATACGGCTGGCCCAACTCCTAATTTTTGAAGCAGGATACTTAGAACTGCTGGATGCTTAGAAATGGCTCGAGACTACTCAGACTATAAATTTATCCCTTCATGCAGTATCCACGCTGTGCTTCAGTTCATCAGATAATTGTAACCACCACTTCGAAAACCATTGTGGTGATCATCACATTTCATGTGCCAGCCTAGAATCTCTCCCGATATTCTCAGGACATGCGATCATTCGTAGATTTGGTAACTGCTCGTACTGAAGTCTTCCAGATACCAGTAGACAGTAGAATCCAGACAAGGTATTTATCGATGAAGACATTCCAATCAGCTTTTTTGATTCAATCTGGACTGAGGAATTACGGTAATATTAGGTTCGTGCACAAGCTAATGGCGTTTTTGTTTCGCGTGTTGGTATTCCGGTTACTAAGGATTGATGGCTTACTTTTATTTGTAGTTCACTGTTCACATGGGTTTCCGTGCTGGTATTTCGTCATTGGGGAAGTGGAGCTAGAAAATGCAGTGCCGTATGGTCAGATTGCAGTTTCGTACATGTCCTTCTGTTTGAGTTCAGCAGTGGAGGCAGCCAGAAACACGAGCCCTGTGTGTGTGGAGATGCCACAGGACAAAACACGACAAACTGTTCCCTAGTTAAGAGGAGGACCGTTTCGTCATTGCTGTCTACAGGTACAGGAAGACCTTCGGGAATTTAAAATCTTTCACGTATTAATTCACAATTGATTCACGTCAGTGTACTGAAGGAATCGTAAATGTGGTGAACTGTGTTCATTCCACCATCGTGAGGCATTAGCATGCAATGAGAAGGATTAAAAAAGGATTGTATAGGTACTGCATGTTCTAAGCCAAAATCAGGGGGTAGCCATATGTGGATCTGTATGATCTTCATAAATTTGCTCCTGAACGACACCGAAGATTCTTACCCTGCATCGTTAGTGGTCACGGGAAATGGTCTCTTCATGCTAACATGCGAGAGATGAATGGTTGAGCCCGAACAAAGAAGCAACTAGGCTCACAAGGACCTTTGCGCTTCCACAAAAGATTATTCATTCATCTGGTAGAACAGGGACGATGTGGTGTGCTACGAACTGCTTCCCCGAGGTCTCACCATCACTGATATTTCGCAAAAACTGAGACGTGTTGCAGGCGCAATCCGACGACGATAACGTAGATTGCGTGATGTGATGATACTCCATGATAACGCCCGCCCACAATTTTAGACTGAAAAAAGAACGCTATACAGGAATTGCTCTGCGAAGTCATACAACACTCACTTTATTCGCTTCATATTGCATTCTCAGATCGTTCAGATTTTCCGCTCTATCAAACTGCTTCCAAGAAATTTCCTTTCGTGAGACTTGCTCGCATCAAAACCGCGTTATTCGTACAGCTGCTGAATCGAAAAGTTACACCCAGCGTTGGCAAACAGATTTAAATAGCAAAGCATAATATATTAAGAATGTCAAAATTGCTGTGTGTTGAGGTTGTTGTTGAGGTTGTTGTTGAGGTTGTTGTTGAGGTTGTTGTTGAGGTTGTTGTTGAGGTTGTTGTTGAGGTTGTTGTTGAGGTTGTTGTTGAGGTTGTTGTTGAGGTTGTTGTTGAGGTTGTTGTTGAGGTTGTTGTTGAGGTTGTTGTTGAGGTTGTTGTTGAGGTTGTTGTTGAGGTTGTTGTTGAGGTTGTTGTTGAGGTTGTTGTTGAGGTTGTTGTTGAGGTTGTTGTTGAGGTTGTTGTTGAGGTTGTTGTTGAGGTTGTTGTTGAGGTTGTTGTTGAGGTTGTTGTTGAGGTTGTTGTTGAGGTTGTTGTTGAGGTTGTTGTTGAGGTTGTTGTTGAGGTTGTTGTTGAGGTTGTTGTTGAGGTTGTTGTTGAGGTTGTTGTTGAGGTTGTTGTTGAGGTTGTTGTTGAGGTTGTTGTTGAGGTTGTTGTTGAGGTTGTTGTTGAGGTTGTTGTTGAGGTTGTTGTTGAGGTTGTTGTTGAGGTTGTTGTTGAGGTTGTTGTTGAGGTTGTTGTTGAGGTTGTTGTTGAGGTTGTTGTTGAGGTTGTTGTTGAGGTTGTTGTTGAGGTTGTTGTTGAGGTTGTTGTTGAGGTTGTTGTTGAGGTTGTTGTTGAGGTTGTTGTTGAGGTTGTTGTTGAGGTTGTTGTTGAGGTTGTTGTTGAGGTTGTTGTTGAGGTTGTTGTTGAGGTTGTTGTTGAGGTTGTTGTTGAGGTTGTTGTTGAGGTTGTTGTTGAGGTTGTTGTTGAGGTTGTTGTTGAGGTTGTTGTTGAGGTTGTTGTTGAGGTTGTTGTTGAGGTTGTTGTTGAGGTTGTTGTTGAGGTTGTTGTTGAGGTTGTTGTTGAGGTTGTTGTTGAGGTTGAGGTTGAGGTTGTTGTTGAGGTTGAGGTTGTTGTTGAGGTTGTTGTTGAGGTTGTTGTTGAGGTTGTTGTTGAGGTTGAGGTTGAGGTTGATGATGTCTTCAGTCCTGAGACTGGTTTGGTGCTGCTCTCCATGCTATTCTATCCCGTGCAACCGTTATCATCTCCCAGTACCTACTGCAACATACATCCTTCTGAATCTGCTTAGTGTATTCATATCTTGGTCTCCCTCTACAATTTTTACCCTCCACGCTGCCCTCCATACTAAATTTGTGATCCCTTCATGCCTCAGAGCATGTCCTACCAACTGATCCCTTCTCGGCAAGTTGTGCCACAAACTCCTCCCCAATCCTATTCAGTACCTCATTGGTTATGTGATCTACCCATCTAATCTTCAGCATTCTTCTGTAGCACCACATTTCGAAAGCTTCTATTCTCTTCTTGTCCAAACTAGTTATCATCAATGTTTCACTTCCATACATGGCTACACTCCATACATACTTTCAGAAACGACTTCCTGATATTTAAATCTATATCCGATGTTAACAAATTTCTCTTCTTTAGAAACGCTTTCCTTGCCATTGCCAGTCTACATTTTATATCCTGTTTACTTCAACCATAATCGGTTATTTTGCTCCCCAAATAGCAAAACTCTTTTACTACTCTGTGTCTCATTTCCTAATCTAATTCCCTCACCATCACCCGACATCATTTGACTACATTCCTTTATCCTCGCTCTGCTCATGTTGATTTTCATCTTATAGCCTCCTTCAAAAACGCTGTCCATTCCGTTCAACTGCTCTTCCAAGTCCTATGTTTCTCTGACAGAATTACAATGTCATCGGCGAACCTCAACGTTTTTATTTCTTCTCCATGGATTTTAATACCTAGTCCGAATTTTTCTTTAGTTTCCTTTACTGCTTGCTCAATATACAGATTGAATAACATCGGGGAGAGGCTACAGCCCTGTCTCACTCACTTCCCAATCACTGCTTCCCTTTCATACCCCTCAAATCATATAACTGGCATCTGGTTTCTGTACAAATTGCAAATAGCTTTTCGCTCCCTGTATTTTACTCCTGCCACCTTCAGAATTTGAAAGAGTATTCCAGTCAACATTGTCAAAAGGTTTCTCTAAGTCTACAAATGCTAGAAACGTAGGTTTGCCTTTTCTTAATCTAGCTTCTAAAATAAGTCGTAAGGTCAGTATTGCCGCACGTGTCCCCATATTTCTTCGGAATCCAAATTGATCTTCCCTAAGGTCGGCTTCTACCAGTTTTTCCATTCGTCTGTAAAGAATTCGCGTTAGTATTTGCAGCCGTGACTTATTAAACTGGTAATTCGGTAATTTTCACATCTGTCAACGCATGCTTTCTATGGGATTGGAATTATTATATTCTTCTTGAAGTCTGAGGGTATTTCGCCTGTCTCATACATTTTGCTCACCAGATGGTAGTTTTGTTGGGACTGGCTCTCCCAAGGCTGTCAGTAGTTTTAATGGAATGTTGTCTACTCCCGCGGCCTTGTTTCGACTTAGGTCATTAAGTGCTCTGTCAATCTCTTCACGCAGTATATCTCCCATTTCATCTTCATCTATATCCTCTTCCATTTCCAGAATATTGTCCCCAAGAACATCGCCCCTGTATAGACCCTCTATATACTCCTTCCACCTTTCTGCTTTCCCTTCTTTGCTTACAACTGGGTTTTCCATCTGAGCTCTTGATATTCATGCAAGTGGTTTTCCTTTTTCCAAAGGTCTCTTTAATTTTCCTGTAGGCAGTATCTATCTTACCCCTAGTGAGATAAGCCTCTACATCCTTACATTTTTCCTCTAGCCATCCCTGCTTAGCCATTTTGCACTTCCTGTCGATCTCATTTTAGAGAAGTTTGTATTCCTTTTTGCCTGCTTCATTTACTGCATTTTTATAATTTCTCCTTTCGTCAATTAAATTCAGTATTCCTTCTGTCACCCAAGGATATCTATTAGCCCTTGTCTTTTTACCTACTAGATCCTCTGCTGCCTTCACTACTTAATTCCTCAAAGCTACCCATTCTTCTTCTACTGTATTTCTTTCCCCCCGTTCTTGTCAATTGATGCCTTACGCTCTACCTGAAACCCTGTGCAACCGCTGGTTTATTCAGTTTATCCAGCTCCCATCTCCTTAAATTCCCACCTCTTTGCAGTTTCTTCAGTTTTAATCTACAGTTCATAACCAATAGGATGTGGTCAGTCTACATGTGACCCTGGAAATGTCTTAAAATTTAAAACCTCATTCCTAAATCTGTCTAACCGTTATATAATCTGATATCCTTCAGTATCGCCAGGGTTCTTCCATGTATACAACCTTCTTTGATGACTCTTGAACCAAGTGTTGGCTATGATTAAGTTATGCTCTACGCAAAATTCTACTAGGCGGCATCCTCTTTCATTTCTTACCCCCAATTCACCTACTACGTTTCCTTCTCTCCTTTTTCCTGTTACCGAATTCCAGTCTCCCTTCACTATCTCAATAATTTCTTTTATTTCATCGTATATTTCTTCAATTTCATCTGCAGAGCTAGTTGGCATATATACTTGTACTGCTGTCGTAGGTGTGGGCTTCGTGTCTATCTTGGCCACAACAATGCGTTCGCTGTGCTGTTTGTAGTAGCTTACCCGCATTCCTATTGTTTTATTCGTTATTAAACATACTCTTGCATTACCACTATTTGACTACGTATTTATAACCCTGTATTCGCCTGACCAAAAGTCTAGTTCCTCCTGCCACCGAACTTCACTAATTCCCACTAAATGTAACTTTAACCTATCCATTTCCTTTTTTATATTTTCTAACCTACCTGCCTGATTAAGGGATCTGACATTCCACGCTCCAATCCGTAGAACGCCAGTTTTCTTTCTCCTTATAACGATGTCCTCCTGGGTAGTCCCCGCCCGAAGATCCAAATGGGGGACTATTTTACTTCCGGAATATTTTACCCAAGAGGACGCCATCATTAACCATACAGTAAAGCTACATGCCCTCAGGAAAAATTACAGCTGTGGTTTCCCCTAGCTTCCAACCGTTCGCAGTACCACCACAGCGAGGCTGTTTTGGCTAGTGTTACGAGGCCAGATCAGTCAGTCATCCAGACTGTTGCCCCTGCAACTACTGAAAAGGCTGCTGCCCCTCTTCAGGAACCACACGTTTGTCTGGCCTCTCAACAGATACCCCTCCGTTGTGGTTGCACCTACGGTACGGCTATCTGTATCGCTGAGGCACGCAAGCGTCCACACCAACGGCAAGGTCTATGGATCATGGTTCATGTTTATCAAAGTTACACAAAAATGCTACAAACTTAAACAGCAACCTAATAAATGAAATACTTGTGCTGATTTGTTTTAAAGCGAGATAGTATTAAGAGGGAAATCTGACAGTTTTCAGCTGCAGCGACCAAGCTATGCTTTTAATCAGCAGTGATAAAACGTAAGTCTGACTAGAAACCATTTTTCCAAGCTGCTGAACTGAAGGAATCTGAATATTCAGGGTTGAAAGTAAAATGGATGTTACTTCCATCTATTTGCTCATATTGATGAGTTTTTCTACACAAAAGGAAAAATAGCAGCAGCAACAAGGAAGGGCTGTTAGAGGTAAACAAAAGCTCGTAGTCCTCTATCCACATTGCGGTCTTTCAAAATAAACAAAATTCGACCTTAATATTTAAACTGAGTCTTAGGGTATGTAGTTCAGTTTTGGCTTGTTTCGTTGTGTAGGGGCTGTAATATCTAGCTGCCGCATTACAGGCCTAATACTGCTGAGTCTAACGTATACAATATGAATACACATGAATAAAATGGTCGAAGGCTCCTATTACTTGGAAATTGTGAATTTTGAGTGTAACATAGAAATTTATAAGTGAAAGGTGGCAATTAAAATTTGCAGGTACTATTTTAATGACTTTAAAAGATGAGTACGATAGCAGAAGTACCTTGAAGGATGCAATTTATTACTGCAAAACGACTTTTGGTGTCGATGGTCCAGCAATTAAAGTATTAGTCGAATAACAGGGAAACAATAGATTCCTACATCACGTAATCAGTTACGAACATAGTTCGCAAGATGTTCACTATTACACGCATACTACGTCTTCACTTCAGAAGCTACGGAAATCTCAAAAGTGCACAAGTTGTCACTAAGAAATACCTTTATCATCCGCGACCACTCGCAAAACGCTCAACACTCTCAAAGTATTTCCAGCACTCCTCTGTCCAGCACCCCGTGTCCTCTGCGACCCGACGCTCCTGCCCCACCTCCATACGGTCTCTCCATTGACCTCGGTAGTCACCTACCGTAGTAACGAGCGCTGTGATTGGCTAGAGCGCTTCCGCAATGTCTCAAAGCCAACGCGCACACAGATTGAAACACTTGTAAAATACTGGATTTACATTTAAATAACTTAAAAGGAAGGAGCGCGCCATCGGAGACGCTGGCAATCATGGGGGATTCCTCCGCAATGGATTTCTCTCCATCTCTCTCGACTTCTGCCCAAAAACGGAAACTTGACCAGCCACCAGTGACAAAAGTACTACCGCCTGCCCCACAGTTCCTCAGTTTCTCGATCTGAGGACAGAAAGGATTTTCCTCTGTCAACCCTTTCGTTATCCAGAAGGGCGTAGATGCCATAGCCGGATCTGTCAATTCTTGTACCAGGTTGCGTAACGGCACCTTATTACTAGAAACTGAGAGCGCCTTACAGGCACTAAAACTGCTTAGGGCCACACTCCTGTACACGTTCCCTGTCCGGGTGGAGGCTCACCGCACTTTGAATTCGTCTCGTGGTGTGGTCTATACTAGATCCCTCGACGGATTGACTGACGAGGAGATTCAATCTTTCCTCGCTGAGCAGGGCGTGACGGCTGTCCATAGGGTCATGAAAAAGGTCAACAATGACCTTGTACCGACCCGGACACTTTTCTTGACCTTAGATAGTGTTAAGCTGCCATCGCGCATCAAGGCGGTCTACGAGGCTATTACTGTTCGCCCCTATGTCCCGACACCTACGCGCTGCTACCAGTGTCAGCGTTTCAATCACACTCGACAGTCTTGTCCCAATGCGGCTAAATGTGTCACTTGTGGCAGGGATGTCCATGAGGGTGACTGTCCACCTCCGTCTCCTCGTTGTGTGAACTGTCAGGGTGACCATGCCGCATCCTCCTGCGACTGTCCTGTCTATAAGGAAGAACGCTGTGTCCAAGAAATTCAGGTCGAAGAGAAAGTGTCCACCTCGGCTGCTTGCAAGCTATTGGCTAGTACGAAGCCCACGCTGCTCCCAACGGGGAAATACAGTACTGCCCTCGCCTCTCCCTGGACTACCAGGGAGGTGGCAACCCAGATATGCGATCTGACCTTCAGCACCACAGCACTGGCCGAACGGACGACCAAGATCGCGCGGTCGACGTCTCCTCTTCCTCCCATCACCCCACAGACACCAGCCCCCTCATCAGCTTCTGCTAAGACGAAGACCCAGAAGTCAGATGCTCGGGCCTTCAGGAAGGAACCATCACCTGCAGTCTTCCTACGTACCTCGACCGCCCAGCCTTCGACCGGTACTTCCACCAAACGACCTTCCAATAAGGCTCATAGGAAGCACAGTTCTCCTTCTCCGCCACAGCGCATTTCTTCTCCCGCGCCACCCAGCGGTTGCCGCCCCAGGCCGTCATCGGTTTCGCCTGGCCGCACCACTGGTAGCCGAACATCTGGCCGTTCACCGGCGGAGGAAGCTCCCCCTCCCGGTCATCTAACCAAGATGTCCGATGAAACTATTGACCCAATGGACGATGACTGTCCGCCTGATAGCGGCGGCAGTGCTCGCTAGAAGCCAGGCCCTCAGCGGCTTTCGAGGTGACCCATTCTTTCATCTTCCTTTCCTTCTTACGATGGCACTTATTCACTGGAATATTCGCAGCATTCGCTCCAACCGAGAGGACTTGAAGTTGCTGCTCCGCTTGCACCGTCCGCTCGTCGTAGCCTTCCAGGAAACGAAGCTACGCCCATGCGTTCAAATTACCCTTGGCACACTACACCTGTGCGTTTTGACCTACCCCCTGTGGTAGGTATTCTGGCTCATGGAGGGTTTATGTTGCTGGTCCGGGATGATATTTACTACGATCCCATCACATTGCACACTGGCCTGCAGGCAGTCGCCATCCGCGTCTCTCCCCACATTTACATTTTCCATTTGTACCGTTTACACTCCATAGTCATCTGCCGTTACCAAGGCAGACATTATGCAGCTTACTGCTCAGCTACCTGCCCCATTTTTGTTAACTGGAGACTTCAATGCCCACCATCCCCTTTGGGGCTCTCCGGCATCCTGCCCAAGGGGCTCCCTGTTAGCAGACCTTTTCAACCAGCTCAATCTTGTCTGCCTCAATACTGGCGCCCCTACTTTTCTTTCGGACACATCTCACACCTATTCCCACTTAGACCTCTCTATATGTACTCCACAAATTGTACGCCGGTTTGAGTGGTATGTACTTTCTGATACATATTCGAGCGATCACTTCCCGTGTGTTATCCATCTCTTGCAGCATACCCCCTCCCCGTGCTCATCTAGTTGGAACATCTCCAAAGCAGACTGGTGGCTCTTCTCTTCCAGGGCGACCTTTCAGGATCAAACCTTCACAAGCTGCGATCGTCAGGTCGCACACCTCATGGAAGTCATTCTCACTGCTGCTGAATATTCCATCCCTCACCCTCCTTCTCCACGTCGCGTACCGGTCCCCTGGTGGACCGCAGCATGTAGAGACGCTTTACGTGCTCGTCGACGTGCTTTACGCACATTTAAACGCCACCCTACAGTGGCGAATTGTATCACTTATAAACGATTACGTGCACAGTGTAGTCGTATTATTAAAGAAAGCAAGAAAGCCAGCTGGGCTGCTTTCACAAGCACCTTCAACAGTTTTACGCCTTCTTCTGTTGTCTGGGGTAGCCTGCGCCGGCTTTCTGGCACTAAGGTCCACTCACCAGTTTCTGGCTTGATGGTCGCGAATGACGTCCTTGTGGCCCCGTTATTTCGCCGAGGTTTCGAGCTCCGCTCATTACCGCCCTGCCTTCCTCCGCCGCAAACAGGCAGAGGAGGCTAGGCCGCCTAACTTCCGCTCCTCGAATCGTGAAAGCTATAATGCCCCATTCACCATGCGGGAACTCGAAAACGCACTTGCCCGGTCACGGTCCTCCGTTCCAGGGCCTGATTCTATTCATATTCAGATGCTGAAGAACCTTTCTCCTGCGGGTAAAGGTTTTCTTATTCGTACCTACAATCGCATCTGGACTGAGGGACATGTTCCCGCATGCTGGCGCGAGTCAATTGTTGTCCCGATTCCTAAACCGGGGAAGGACAAGCACTTCCCTTCCAGTTGTCGACCCATCTCGCTTACCAGCTGTGTCTGTAAAGTGATGGAGCGAATAGTTAACTCTCGGTTCGTTTGGCTGCTCGAGTCTCGACGCCTACTTACCAATGTACAATGTGGATTTCGTGGGCGCCGCTCTGGTGTTGACCATCTGGTTACCTTGTCGACCTTCATTATGAATAACTTCTTGCGGAAGCGCCCGAACGCGGCTGTGTTCTTTGATTTGGAGAAGGCTTACGACACCTGTTGGAGGGCGGGCATTCTCCGCACCATGCATACATGGTCTTCCCGGTCGCCTCTGTCTTTTTATTCGTTCCTTTTTAATGGATCGACAGTTCACGGTACGTGTGGGTTCTGTCCTGTCAGACACCTTTCACAAGGAGAATGGGGTGCCACAGGGCTCAGTTTTGAGCGTCGCTCTCTTCGCCATAGCGATCAATCCAATAATGGATTGCCTCCCAGCTGATGTATCAGGCTCCCTTTTCGTGGACGATTTTACCATCTATTGCAGCGCGCAGCGTACATGTTTCCTGGAGCGCTGTCTTCAGCGTTCTCTTGACCATCTTTACTCCTGGAGTGTCGCCAATGGGTTCCATTTTTCTGCCGAGAAGACGGTCTGTATAAACTTCTGGCGCTACAAAGAGCTTATCCCACCGTCCTTACGACTCGGTCCCGTTGCTCTCCCATTCGTGGAGACAACAAAATTTTTAGGTCTTACATTTGACAGGAAACTTGGCTGGTCTCCACATGTCTTACTTGGCTGCCCGTTGTACCCGTTCTCTAAATGTCCTCCGTGTTCTCAGTGGTATGTCGTGGGAGCAGATAGAACCGTCTTACTTCGTCTATATCGGTCGATCGTCCGCTCCAAGCTGGATTATGGGAGCTTCGTATACTCCTCTGCATGGCCATCCATCTTACGCCGCCTCAACTCCATACAACATCGAAGTTTACGACTTGCGATCTTAGCGTTTTATACTAGTCCCGTAGAGCGTCTTCATGCTGACGCTGGTGAGTTGCCACTCAGCTACCGGGGCGGTATACTGCTTTGTCGGTATGCCTGTCGGCTACTGGCAATGCCAGACCACCCGTCTTATCGTTCCTTTTTTGATGACTCTCTCGACAGTCAATACGGGTTGTATGTCTCTGCCCTGCTACCCCCTGGAGTTCGCTTTCGTCGCCTCCTTCAACACCTTAATTTTTCACTCCCTGCAACCTTTCGAGTGGGCGAGAGCCACACGCCACCTTGGCTCCAGGCTTAGGTTCGCGTTCACCTTGACCTCAGCTCGCTCCCAAAAGAGGTTACCCCCGGTTTGGTCTAACACTCCCGTTTTGTCGAACTTCGTTCGAAGTTCATTAATATGACCTTCATTTATACAGATAGCTCAAAGACCAATGACGGGGTCGGGTGTTCCTTTATTGTCGGGGCACAAAGTTTCAAATACCGGCTCCATGGCCTTTGTTTGGTCTTCGATTCTGAGCTCTTTGGCCTCTACCAGGCTGTTCTTTACATCTGCCGCCACCGACATTCTACTTATGTCATCTGCTCCGATTCCCAGAGCGCCATCCAGAGCCTCAGTGATCCGTATCCGGTTCACCCTTTCGTGCACCGGATCCAACGCTCTCTTCAGCAGCTGGTGGACGTCTGTTCTCCGGTTAGCTTTATGTGGGTTCCTGGCCATGTCGGTATCCCTGGGAACGAAGCTGCAGATATCGCGGCCAAGGCTGCGGTCCTCCAGCGTCGGACAGCTTCTTGTGTCCCTTCGTTGGATTGTAGCAAGGTAATTTGTCAGCGCATTTTATCGCTGTGGCATGCCGATTGGGCTGCACTTACGGACAACAAGCTTCGGGCCTTGAAACCTCTTCCCGCGGCTTGGATGTCCTCCTCCCGCCCTTCTCGGCTGGAGGAGGTCGTTTTGACCCGGTTACGAATTGGACACTGCCGGTTCAGCCATCGCCATCTGCTGACGGCTGCGCCGGCGCCGTTCTGCCCATGTGGGCACTTGCTGACGGTTAGACACATTTTAATGTCCTGTCCAGATCTTAACACACTGCGCCTCGATCTTAACCTGCCAAATACTTTCGATGCCATTTTAGCGGATGACCCACGAGCAGCTGCTCGTGTTCTTCGTTTTATCAATTTGACACACCTCGCTAAGGACATTTGATGATGCTGTTTTTTAATCCTATGCCTGTCAGTCTCTTTTATCGTGTTTTCCCTTTTAGTTGTTGTGGTCAACTTGTGCCTCGCGGTGCATTCTTAGAGTAGTCAGGGCGCTAATGACCATTGAAGTTGTGCGCCCTAAAACCACAAAAAAAAAAAAAAATGAATAGTATATATCGAATATAAACAGACCTAGATGGACAAATATGTATACAAGAATGCTTTTACCGTTCTTTCGTGTAACCGTGTCCGCAGCTCATGGGCTCGCGGCCGCGTTCTCACTTCTGGAGCACAGGGTCGCGGATTAGATTCCCTGCAGGGTCAGGGGGTTTCACCTGTCTCGAGATGAGTGGGTGTTTCTGTTTACTTCATTATTTCATCGTCATTCATGAAAGTGGCGAGTTCGGAGTGAGCAAAGGTTGGCAATTTGTGTGGGCGCTGATAACCGAGCAGTTAAGCGCCGCACAAACCAATCATCGTGTAACGCGATAAACAGTAATCTGCCGCTTTGACCTCACTAATTTTTACACTATTCATGTTACATGCCTATAATTCATACCAGTTTAGGTTTACACCAATAGCTTTCTGAACACATGTCGATCGAAAAATCGGATCAACGGTTTAGATTTTGGAAATTAGTTGCTGGCTGTTACCTGTATAATTCGCAGCCAGATACTACACTTGAAAGTAATAAAGATATTGAAAATCTGATCACACCATCAGAATCGTTGTGCAAATAATGGTAATGTACATGTTTCTTTTTAAGGTATCACGATCCCTCTGGCTATTATTAATTTCTACATGAACTCTGAAATGTCTGCCATTATGGTTTCACAAAGCCCACCATCTTTGGCACTCCCAGCATACAAATCTCCTTAGACACGAAGCCCATTCCTTGACACCGCTTCAACATGGAATTCCCAGCCACGCGGTCGGCCTGGACCCCGCAGTGTGGCTGCCCCTCTTGCTCTGGCTAATGTCGGGCACCACGCAGCTGTTGAAGAGCCCCTGCTTGCCAACTGGCTCGTGCGGCCACGCAAACTCCGAACTTTGAATACTTTCAGGGCGCCACAACTCACCCATTGCATTACATCTGAAAGGTACCTGTTCAGATATCGCTCCAATGTAAGGATGCAAGGCAGGTTTGCTTCAAATAGACGCTGTAACGGTCGTTAACTTTACTTTCGAGACTGGATGTGATACCCTGACGTTAGTGGTGAATGCCTGTCAGGCTATAAAGACACACTGAGTTTGAGGGAACACATGTAGTAGGGTTACAAGAAAATGGATATTACTCGTGCGATATTGCAGAAAAACTTAAAAGGAATGCAGCCACTGTCCATGATTGCTAGTAGAGGTGGTCATGGGGATGAACGGTCACAAGACTACGCTTCGAACATGTAGCGCTACCGAGAAAAGACCATCGTGCTCGGACGTACAGCTTTGCTGCATGGTAGAGCATGTGCAGCAACAGTTGAAGCAGCTGTTGGCACCACAGTGACAAAAGGACCTGGTCAAAATTGATTACTTAGAGCTGCGCCAGACGACCTGTAGCGTGTGTTCCACTCACACCGAACCATCGCCATCTGCAACTTCAGTGGTGTCGAGGGAGAGCTCATGGGAGGGCAGGCTGGAGGTCAATGACGTTCGCTGAAGAAATGTTCCCGCCCTGGTGCCAGCGATGGCCACTGTGGTTGAGAGGTCAGCTGAGGGTCAGCGATCAGCCTGCCTGTGTGCTGGACACACTGGACCCAAACCTGCAGTTCTCGTCTAGGGTGAAACTTGGTTTGACAGCCAGACGACTGCCGTGACTGCCCCACGCACTCTGACACCAGATTTGTACGTCAGTCTGAAGATTCTACCTGTTAACTGCCGTTCACGAACAGCATTACAGAGGGTGATTTCAAACAGGACAATGCTCGGCCACATGCCGCTGTTGTAACCCAACATGCTCTACAAACCCCCCAGGGGTCCACAACTCTCTTGTGGATACGAGCGTAGCGAGCACGGGACCCCAGGCTATTGTGGCCCTCCTTCCATTCTGGGCTGCATACCTTCCTTCTGCGCATCCTTCCCTATCCCCCATCTTCGCACCCCACTCCCCTCACCTGTGGCTCTTTTCTTCCCTTTCTCCCCCTCTGGGAGTATGGTTTGTGCCGACGTCCAGGGAAGGACGCTCGAAAATGTAACACATTCTTAGCCTTCTCTGCTTGCATGTCTTCATGCTTCCTTTGTCCTTCTATTTTCCATACCTCTTTACCGTTTCCTTTGCTGTGGGGATTGAGACCTGTCTTCCTTCCTTTCCCTCCCTTTGTTTTCCCTTTCCCTTTCTTCCTCCCTGTGCGTGTCTGAAGGCTGACCTACGCATTTTCATGCGTAGCCGGTGACGGGGTAACTCGTATTTCCCCGCCCCGGGTAGACAGGTAGGACAAGTACGTACCCCCTGGTAACGGCCAGGCCCAGGGACTGGTGATTCCCCGAGCTGATACCTTCAGAAGGTGCCGATTGGTCCCTCCATCCATTTCTCAGGAGGTGTGACCTGAGGTGTGAACAATCACCTAAGGCAGGAGTGCCCTCTGAGAGGGTCCCCACAAGGAAGGAGCGCGCCATCGGAGACACCGATTATCATGGGGGATTCTTCCACAATGGTTTCCTCATCTTCCACTGCCTGCTCACAAGCGTAAGTTCAAAGAGTCTCAGCCACAGACAGTTCCTCCCTCGTTGCCACAATTCCTTGTTTCTCGGTCTGACGATGGTCACGACTTCTCCACGGTCGACCCTTTCATTATTCAGAAAAGTATAGCCGCAATTGCAGGGCCTGCGAAGTCTTGTTCCAGATTACGAAATGGCAACTCGTTAGAAACAGTCAGTGCCCTCCAGGCACAAAACTTGCTGCGTGCTTCACTGCTCCACACATTCCTTGTCCCAGTGGAGGCGCACCGCACTTTAAATTCCTCACGCGGAGTCGTTTATACACGCTCCCTCGACGGATTGTCTGGCGAGGAAATTCAACACTACCTGTCTGACCAGGGCGTAACGGCTGTTCATAGTCATGGAAAGGGTTCACACGATCATCATCTCAACCTGTACTGTGTTCTTGACATTTGACCAAGCTAAACTCCCTTCGAAAATAAAAGCAGGCTATGAGATAATTTCCGTGCGCCCCTACGTCCCAAAACCTACGCGTTGCTATCGGTGCCAGCGGTTCAATCACACCAGCCAGTCCTGTTCCAATCCGGCGAAATGTTACGTGTGGCAAGGATGCTCATGAGGGTGATTGTCCACCTCCATCCCCTCGTAGCATCAACTGTAGGGTGACCACGCTGCTTCCTCTCGAGGTCGCCCCATTTTTAAAGACGAACGGCTCATTCAGGAAATCAGTGAAGGAAATGGTGTCGACCTCTGCTGCTCGAAAATTATTCGGCAGTCGAAAGCCCACTGTGCCTCATGCAGGAAAATACAGCGCTGTACTTGCCTCTCCTCTGCCAACGAAGGAGGCGGCCACACAGACTTGTGATGTCACCTTTGGTGACACGGTAGTCAGATTGGCCAGCGCAAAGATCGCCCGTTCAACCTCCACACTTTCGCCGGCTCATTCTGTATCTCACCCTTCAACGGGTTCTGCTAAATCTCGATCCCAAAAGTCAGACACCCAGACTTCCAAAAAAGAGCATACTCGTGAAGATTTTTTTTTACATACCCCAACTTCACAACCATCGGTTCCTCCTCCAGCTAAACATCATTTCCAAGAAGGCTAATACGAAAGCCAGTTCCTATCCTTCTCCGCCACGGCGTGTATTATCTACAGCACCACCTGGCGGTAACCGCCTTCGGCCGTCTTCTGTGTCGCCGAGGCGCACTGCTGGCGGCTGATCAACCGGCCGATTGCTGGTGGCAGGAGCTGCTCCTGAACAACCTATGGATCAGGATCTTCTGCCTACGGCTGAGTACCGTTCCACGCCGTCGGTCGCAAGCTCTGAGCAGTCGCAGATGGCAACCTTGGTCACATTCCTTCATTTTCTGTCCACCGTATGTCCACTATACATCGGAATATCCGTGGCATTCGAGCCAGTCGAGATGAATTGTCGATCCTCTTCCGATCCTACTCGCCGGTCATCTTCTGTCTTCAGGAAACAAAGCTGCGTCCCCACGTCCACTTTCTTTTCCCACATTTTCAGTCAGTCCGATTTGATCTCCCCTCCGTTGAAGGCACTCCAGCACAGGGGCTCATGATTCTTCTCCATAATACTCTCCATTATCACCCAATCCCCTGAAACACTTCCTTCCAAGCAGTCGCTCTCTTTCCCTTTCTGGATACATCTTCTCTCTTTGTACTGTATACATTCCATCGTCCACATCAATGGCACGAGCTGATCTCCTTCATCTTCTTGGTCAGCTTTCACCCCTATTTACTGGTTGGCGACTTCAATGCCCACCACCCGCTTTGGGGATCTCCACATCCTTGTCCAAGTGGCTCACTATTGCTAGACGTCTACCACCAAGCGGATCTTGTTTTCCTCAACACTGGGGACCCTAGATTTTTGTCTGCCTCTACGAGAAATGTCTCATTTGGACCTTTCGGTCGGTACTGTTCCGCTAGCTCGGCGTTTCGAATGGTTCGCCCTTGCTGATTCACACTCAAGTGACCACTTTCCATGTGTCCTTCGATTGCAGCCACAACTGCCATATATGCGCCCGAGACGCTGGAAGTTTGGCCAAGCCGATTGGACACTTTTTCGTGTTTAGCGACATCAGATGAACGTCACCTTCCCTGCGTCGACGATGAGGTCACTCATCTTACAGACGTTATACTTACAGCTACGGAACGTTCAATACCACGCACCTCCGAATTGCCCCGGCGCCCCCCAGTTCCTTGGTGGAACGAGGCATGCCGTGACGCAATACGTGAGCGGCGGCGTGCTCTTCGCGTTTCCAGACACCATTCTAGATTGGCCAACTGTATCCGCTATAAGCAGTTCCGTGCGCGGTGTCGTCGCGTCATCCGTGATAGCAAGAAGGCAAGCTGGGACTTCTTTACTAGTTCATTTAACACCTTCACTCCCTCCTCGGAAGTTTGGAGTCAGATTCGTCAGTAATCTGGAGCACCTACTTTCTCCCCGGTCTCGGGGCTCACTATCGCGCATGATAAATTAGTGGACCACGTCGCAATTTCTAACTCATTAGGTCAACACTTTGCTGTGATTTCGAGCTCTTCAGATTACCCGCCCGCGTTTCTCCGGAGAAACGTGTAGCGGAAGTGCAATCTCTTGCTTTCTCCTCTCACAGTCGCGAAAGCTATAATACTGTTTTCTCCATGTGGGAACTCCAACATGCACTCTCTTCTTGCTCCTCCGCTCCAGGACCGGATGATATCCACATCCAAATGTTGCTGCATTTATCATACCCTGGTCAGCTTACCTCCTTCGCCTTTATAATCGAATTTGGACCGACAGTACTTTTGCCAGACGATGGCGGGAACCGATCGTCGCTCCTGTTCCGAAACCTGGAAAGGACAAACATCTCCCATCCAGCTATCGCCCCATTTCTCCCAAGAGTAGTGTAAGGAAGGTTAGGAGCGTATGGTGAATTGCCGTTTTGCTTGGTGGCTGGAGTCCCCCAGTATTTTAACACCTGCCCAATGCGGATTCCTAAAGCATCGTTCTGCAGTTAACCATCTTGTTGCTCTCCACTTACATCATGAACAATTTTCTCCGGAAACGCCAAACAGTAGCAATATTTTTTGATCTGGAGAGCATACGATACCTGTTGGAGGAAAGGCATCCTCTGCACACTGTTCTCTTGTGGCTTTCGAGGTCGGCTACCCCTTTCTCATCGCGAATTTATGGCAGAGCTCAGATTTAGAGTGCGGGTGAACACTACTCTCTCCTGTACTTTCTCCCAAGAAAACGAGGTACCTCAGGGCTCCGTGCTAAGTGTTGTACTGTTTTCCATTGCCATAAATCCAATTATGGATTGTCTCCTTCCTGATGTCTCAGGCTCCCTCTTCGTGGACGATTTTGCGATCTACTACAGCTCTCAACGGACCAGCCTTCTTGAACGACGTCTTCAAGGCTGTCTCCATCGCCTCCACTCTTGGAGCTTCGAAAGAGGCTTCCGCTTTTTCCCAGTAAGACCGTTTGTGCCAATGTTTGGCGTCGTAAGGAGTTTCTTCCACCCTCCTTACATCTAGGACCTGCCAACCTTCCGTTTTCGGACGTCGCTAAATTCTTGGGTCTTACGTTTGACGTAAAACTGTGCTGGTCCTCCCACGTTTCCTATGTTTCGGTTCGCTGTCTGCGATCCCTCAACACCCTCCGTGTCTTGAATGGTACCTCCTTGGGAGCGGACCGAGTGGTCCTTCTTCGCCTCTATCGTGCCTTAGTGCGCTCTAAATTGGACTATGGAAGCAAAGTCTACTCATCTGCTCAGCCGTCTATTCTTCGGCGTCTCGACTCTATTAACCACCGTCGATTACGTTTAGTGTCTGGAGCTTTTTACACCATCCCTGTGGAAAGCCTTTGTGCTGAGACTGCTGAACCTCCGCTGTCCAATCGGCGGGCAGTCCTTCTGAGTCGTTATGCTAGCCATTTGTCTTCCATGCCTGCTAATCCGGCCCATGACATTTTTTCGACGCCTTCTTGGATTTAGGGTATGCAGGCCACCCTTCCTCCCTACCACCACCGGGAGTCCGCTTCCGTGAACTGCTCCATTCTCTTTCCGCCCGCTTTCCTAAAACTTTCTTGACAACTTGGTGTACAGCACCGCCTTCGCTCCGCCCCCGGACCTGGCTGCTCCATGACCTTTGTTTCCCATGGATGGTACCCCTTGACTTGTTTATCGTCGGGTATTTTCTGCTCTATGTGCACAAATGAAGGAAACCACATTTATTTACACTGATGGCTCAAAAACATCCTTCGGTGTAGGGAGTGCCTATATTGTTGGCGACACACCAAATCGATTTCAGCTTCCCGACCAGTGTTCGGTTTATACTTCGGAGCTATACGCTTTTCTCCAGGCTGTCCAATACATCCGTCGCCATCAGCTGATACAGTATGTTACGTTAAGATTCTCCAAGCTCTCTACCCTGACAACCCTCTGGTCCATCAAATTCAGGACTTCCTCCACTTGCTGCACTTGGAGGGCGTCTCGGTCTCGTTCCTTTGGATTTCAGGACACGTTGGTATCTGTGGAAATGAGGTGCCGATATAGCGGCCAGGGCTGCAGTCTCTCTTCTTCGGCCAGCTATTCGCACGATTCCCTTCGCCGATCTACGGAGCGTTTTATGTCGTCGTGTTGTTCTTTTATGGCACGCACATTGGTCGACACTTCCCCATAATAAATTGCGGGACGTAAAAGCTCTTCCATGTGCTTGGACCTCTTCCTCCCGAACGTGTCGTCGGGAGGAGGTAATTTTAACTAGACTCCGGATAGGGCACTGTCTTTTTAGCCATCGACATCTCTTAAGCGGCGATCCTCCCCCACTCTGTCCCCACTGCTCTCAGCTGTGGACGGTAAGACACCTTTTACTTGAGTGCCCCTATTTTACTCAGTTACGCGCCCGTCTACAGCTGTCGCCTGAAATATCTTCCATTTTAGCAGATAACACGCGCTCAGCCGATCGCATTCTCGAGTTATAGTGCCAGTGAGATGTCAGTCATTTGAAGCTCCTTTAGGGGGCCAACCAACCACTTCCTGTAGTGTTTTTTAAGCTTTCCTTCTGCTTTTAGTTTCTCCAATTCTTTTTTTGGTTCCCATCGCAGCTGGTTTCCATTTTCGTTTTTTACCGTTTCCTAAGTCACAGACTGGGCGCTAATGACCATAGCAGTTTTGCGCCCTAAAACCAAAACAAACAAGCAAAATAAACTAAACAATGCTCTACAGAGTATAGATACAGTGCCTTGCACTGGGCAATCACCAGATCTGTCTTCTACTGATTAAATTCTGGACATCATCTGAAGGACACAATGCATGCACGTTTGCATGCTTAGATTCAACATTCTGGCAGTTACATTGGTTGTTAATGTAACAGCAGTTCACATTTGCAATGGCTTATTTCGCGCTGGAGTTAACCTGTGATTCTGCAATGTTAGTCATTTACATACGTCACCTAGACAAATGTATTCCTGATATTTCATTACTGTAGTTTTTGGTGGTGGGTTTCTTTTGTCAGTGTGCATGTCCAGTGCATCTGGTACAGAATGTCGGTATGTTGCAAGAACCATGTATTGCCAATGGAGAACATAGCTGTTTGTAGATATTACGTATGGTCACTTCATTTCCGATTCAGAGTTGACGAATGTAGTTTATGGAATCAGATAGCAAGTGAGCATTCACGGTTTTGCTCGGGACACGTGACTGCTCCGTAGACATGGTGATACGTTGCACTGACGATATCGTATCCCAGTATTTAGGAAACGAATGTAGACGATGGGCTTAAACAGTACCTCTTGTAAGCTTTGGCATTTGCTTCTGGTAATGCTCTCAATGTTCAGTTGACGAATTTTTAGATAATCCCACTTTCGCAGCCGGTTAACCCAGGAAGAGCTTCTAATACGCTGAGTCATTCCTCTTCTGATTGCATGGTCCTTACCCTTAATCTACAGTCGCTGTGCAGTTATTCCTTACGGAATCAAAGTAGATTAATTATCTTGTATTTGAAAAGACTCTCAAGCAGTCAGTTCCGTTGCTTTCTTAGCGGCACCCAAGCATCTGTAGGGTACGCATAGGTTGACACGGATGTGAAGGTACATCGATCCCTGAAATACTTACAGAAAGATGCAGCTCAACAGTTTAACAGTTGACGGCTACCTTCGGTAAGCTGTCTACTCCAATGTTGCTCACAAGAATGGAATGAGTCGTTTAAGAGAAACTGGTGTGCGTTTGAACAGATTTAATATTCATGCATTTTGCACGCTAATGGGAAGAAGCTAGTAAAATCCTACAGCAGCATACTTAACGTATCTCTACGGCAGGGACAGATTACGTTAGTCATTCTATTCTTGTCGCACACGGAACTAGTCGCGTCCAAAGCGTTTGGTGACCGTGACGACTGATAAGAGAGAACTGTTCAGAGAACCACTAGTCAATATTCTTAGCTTGCTCAATAATTTGAAACAGGACATTCTTGGACTACACCTACATACGACTCCGATCATTCTACTAAGCAATGAAAATACTTTGAGCAAGAGAGAAACTCCGTCAGAAGATAATTCCGTGTGACAGTGAGTACCCAGAAGCCAAAAAATCAGCCTTTGCAACTGTTTAGTTTCTAATACCAGAAAGCATTCTGGATCCGAAAGCTGCTGAGCCAGATCTGTTTTCAGACTGGGACGTTCCCAGTGTAGTTTTCAGTCTCTGAAAGCCCAGGAATATCGTGCTCGTTATTGTCACTGAGAATTTCTTTGGCTCTGTGATGTGATCTAAATTGCGTTAAATTAGTTTCTTAGGCGCGCAGGGAGGGAGGTACCAGCAAACCAATTAATAGTTTTCTATAAAATGTTGTTACTGACTGTTGACGGGTTACACCAGTATTAAAACAGAACATCTGTCCGACAGGGCCAATTTGCACTGTGCCCCCATTCACTACTTCTGGTAGATAGGCATAAATCAAAGATGTTGAAGGATACAGCGCAGAAAGTACGTAGATATTACTACACTATTAACTCGGTTGATGACATCCAGCGCCAGGTCCATTTTGCCTGTATAATGGCTTCTAGGAGCAACAAAATTTTAAAGACTAAATTTTAAAAAGATAATTTTGGAAACCAACTTACTCGCAATCTGCTCATTAAGAGGGAGAATCTTAATATTTGGTCTACAATACTTGTTTTACTGTATGAAACCTGGGATCTATGTATGTTTCTCCAGGATGCATAGCTCACGACGCGCAAATTAGCCAGACTCAGTGTTACATAGTGAGGATATTCAATATTATTTGGGCGTCGCTAAGCATGATTACAAAAATGCTTTACATTTCTTCTCTTGCTTACACTCCTAATATCAGATATTTAACACAATGGAACAGCTTAAACTTCAGATTGCTTTACAAGTGAGTTCAAAACATGAGAGTTCGAGTGCATAAAGAATCAGAGGTTTACTATTCGATTCCTAATTGCTATCAATGCTTCTGATGACTGAGGTTTTTCATGTTCTATATTTAGTCTCATATATTATTATTATTATTATTATTATTATTATTATTATTATTATTATTATTATAATATTCAACCTATGCTTGATGTAAGACTTCTCCCACGAGAACTACATTAAGTGAAACAAAACGCTATACGGCAATTGTTCACATCGTTATCCCGGGTAGAGCAACGACACTTGATCATTACAGTTGCACTGATTGTCATAAACAGGTTTGTATTTAGTTTCGTTGTGCTAATGTGACGGCGCTACTAAATATGTACATCTTTGTAACTACTTACGTCATTCAGTGTATCTAGCTGCTTTACCACTCGGGTACCCTGCTTTACTTAGAACAGGCAGAGAACTGTGCTGTTGGTTGTAACAATAGGTCGGCAGTTCATATTCATTCATTCAATGCTGCAATAGCTTCATGCACTGCTTGGCGCAAATAGTAAGTTACTTACCACTTCAGGTTTTAAACAGGCAGTGTACTATGCCGTTTCCTTTCATGCTAATAAGTCAGAATTAAATATTTAATTCCCTGTAACCACTTAGACTATACAATGCATGTAGCTATTACAGTGCCAATATACGCAGTTCGTAGTTAAGAACTGGTAGACTGTTTCATTGTACTTACGTCGGCACAGTGTGTAATTTCGAACAGGCAAGGAAATGTACTGCTCGAATTAAGTTCTGCGCTTTAAGTTCAGAGCCAAGCTTATTTTAATTGTGACCGCAGACAGCTTCCCACACGCTATATTAGTACAAACCAACAATTAAAACTGTCGCTATGTAGCGTCACATACTTGCATGTGCAATGTCATCTGGCGGCAACCACTTATACAGTTAACAATATTAATAATAATGCTATGTTATAGTAATTTCAACACTTTAGTTGTATAAACATTTATTACTATTCTTGCACATTGCGTTGTATTTCCCTTGGTTTAATCCTTTTAGTAAGTCGTACGTAATTTCATACTATACTGCTGCAGGTGCAACACCCACTCTTGTAACGCAATCTGATATTAAAAACTTGTATCCTCACCTAATGATAAGCAATTTTGTGTCTGTTAACATTAAAACACGTAAATGTTACGTCCAGTTGTGCTTGTAACTACTTCTAATAGTTGGATGCAGTTCCCTGGCACATGACCTTTTCAGCTTTGCAATGCTTATATTGTATGCCGATATTGGTTCTGTGACTCATTTCTATTTCATGAGTAATTGATTTAATTAAAACAGATGCAATGTGCACACTATATAAAACTAGATATTAGCTTCATTCCTTGCTACCATATAGCTGACATTTCAATTATCATACTGATATGAAATTTACAAGGGGAACTCAACAAACTTACCATAACCATTCTTTATCGTTTTTGTGCCCTTTCATTATCTGTCGATTTTATGTATTGTATAAATCGTGTTTTTAAGCAATCCTCTCATCTCAGGACCGTCGTGTAGGTAACTGTTTTTAGTTAAGTGCATTAGGTAGAGTGAGCAGTTTGCACCTAGAACATAATTACCATTGTTAATTGCAATCTGAACTGAATACGTAGATAAACAAGCATGTTACTAGTCATGTACATTTGAACTCCCCCATTTATCACTCTGTTCCAGAATTTTAATAAGAAATTTATTGGCTTTGCATACACTTAAGCGCCAAAGAAAGAGGTACGTATCCAGATACAGAGATGTAAACAGGCAGAATACGGCGCTCCGGTCGGCAACGCTCATATAACATAAAGTTCCTGGCGCGGTTGTTAGATCGGTCAGTGCTGCTACAATGGCAGGTTACCAAGATTTGAGTTTGAACGTGGTGTTACAGTCGCCGCACGAGCGATGGGACACAGCATCCCTGAGGTAGCGATGAAGTCCGGATTTTCACGTATGACCGTTTCAAGTGTGTACCTTGAATATCAGCAATCCGGTAAAACATCAAATGTTTGACATCATGCGGCCGCAAAAAGATCTCAAAAGAACGGGACCAATGGCAAGCAAATGGTTCAACGTGACAGAAATGCAACCCTTCAGGAAACTGTTGCAGATATCAGTGCTGGGCCATAGTGTCAGCGTGTGAACAATTCAACGCAACAGCCGACGCTGGACATTGCACAGTTCACGAGAAACACGTTGTCTGGTCGGACGAGTCTCGTTTCCAGTTGCATCGAGCGGATAGACGTGTGGAGACAACTTCAAGAATGCTTGGACCCTGCACGACAGCAGGGGCTGTTACAGCTGGCGGAGGTTCGGTGAGGGTATTTGGCATGTGCAGCTGTAGTGATATGGGACCTCTGATAGGTCTACATAAGATTGAAAAGTGGCACGTTTGTAGCCATCCTGATTAATCGCCTGCATCCATTCACGTCCCTTCTGCATTCTGACGGACTTCAGCAATTCCACCAGGAAAATAAAACAACCCACACGTCCAGAATGGTAACTGGCTTCAGGGACAGTCTTCAGAGTTCATACTGCCGCTGGCCACAAGACTTCCCAGATATGAACATTGAGCATATCTGGAATGCTTTGCAACGTGCTTTTCAGAAGAGATCCCTGCCCTTTCGTACTACCACGGATTTATGGACGACCCTGCAAGATTCATGGTCAGTTCCCTCCAGCACTACCTCAGGCGTTCGTGGAGCCCACGCCACGTCATGTTGCGGCACTTCGTCGTGCTCGCAGGGGCCCTGTTCGATAGTAGGAAAGTGTACCAGTTTCTTTGGCCTTCAGTGTATTTCGTTCTGTTCTGTTTTGGTTCAGTTGAGGTTAGGTTCGTTTAGTCATTGTTTATGAGGAATAATTACAAGCAGTCTCAGTATTACCTTGAGTGCAGGTTGCCTACTGCTATTGATCTCCCCCCCCCCCCGCCCCTTATTGTCTTAAGTGGAATACTACTCGCATAGGCCTAAGATTACATCTGGAAGCTCTCATGTTACTTTAAATCAGTTGTCTTGCAATTATGTGGCATATATATACTTACGATTCTTCAGTTTCTTGACACTCATTTATTGAAAACTCTCAGCAGTGTTACATACTTCAAGAATACTAGATACATAATATATTACTATATTCCTTAACTTGACTTCATTGCATTGTCTTATAATATGTTCAATTTAATGATCAAGCCCATTACGACATTTGACTTTTGTGCACTTTGTACAAACAGTTCACTTTGGGAGTGAACTGCAATTTAATTTCATAATCCCTTTATAGAACGTAACCAATTTACTTTCATACATTATACGATCTTACGACATATTGCTATGCACATGTATACTGCTTGTCCTGACAGTCGATGTATAACTTCTGAACTGCAAACATATGTTCTCTTTTACATAGATTTTTATTGTGACAGTTTTTCTTCGTATATGTAGAAATGTAAGATATTTGATGTGATAAATATTTTTTGATAAGTATGTGAAGATAATGTAATCCCATTGGATCTTTATTTATACTGTTACACTGGGTTTCCTTCTCTCATGGTGTTTGTATAGTACTGAGTGTGATCAGTGAATGAAACTAGTCTTAATAAATGATCAGAAGACAGCATTGTAATGGACTTCCCGAAGCCAATAATTGTTTTCGTACTGATCGCCAGGATATCCAAATGTCAGTGTTTGAAGATGAAACACGTTACTGCTTATAGACAGCTATAAAAGTAATTTTGTCTAACCTTCGATCTTTATGTAACCTCACCAATGCTACCTGTGGGCACCACTCATTGTAGTCTCTCACTTCCTCTTCCTTTTTAAGCCCTCCCAGCCTATCTCCTCTACTTGAGGAACGAACTGCTAGTTACAGAATCCATGGTTTTCTTAATTGTAATTAATGGTACCTATGTTATGTTACCATTGTCTTTACATGAATTTTTGTGTGTTGATATTATCGTCGGTCACGATATGTATTAAATAGTGTAACACTCCATAATTTTTAATGTTAACATTTTAATAGCTTGCAAAAGTGTTCAACTAGATTTTCCAAAACAGTTCTTAAAAGCAGTTTGTGGGGTGCTTGAAGTATTGCACTTCATCTGGGAAAAAAATGTTCCTCAGTACAGAGAACTCTATGAAATATTTGCAGTGAATGAGTTCATCGTAACTGAAATTGGTATTACAAGTAGTCAACTGAAATTCATGTCTCTGAAAGTAAATTGTAATATTACGTGAAAAGTTGCTGAGATTTTTTAAATTAGTGTTATTTCTCACAAGCACTGTAATAAATCCTGTTACAAAAATTCTCCACTTAACAGAATTGGTAAATGGTAGATACAGAAACTAGTTTACAGTTGAACCGCTATGAATACATTGTGTGTGACCAGATGTAACAAGTTGCATAGTCGTTTCGACTACAACTGAGATTAAGAAAATTGTAACTCAATAATATATTTTTAGGTAAGGTGTAACCTCAACTTAGGTTTCGTTGTGTAACGATCACAAACTTTCAATGTCAAACAGATCAGCAGCATTATTAAATAAGTAACTTCTACAACATACAGTGTGAAGATCTATCTTTTAAGTTAGCTTCTATTAAACACCATTCCTTTGTAAGCAGTATTACAGAAGCGCAGTAAGACAAGAATTATAACTTTAAAAAAAATTGACAATCTTAGTACAGCAACGTTCCTTTCATGCAAATGGTCTGGTTAGTAACTGTTAACGAAGTCTGACTTTACTTCCACTTACTTCACGATCTTCTGTATCCTTTCCTGTCGGCCTCTCTTGGTCAACTCTTGTTCTTTTCGACCCCAATGGTATTAGGTTGCGAGGCCAGAGGGTGTCTTTCATTCTCATCTTTGTCTTCGATTAGCGAAGGAGGGGGGGGGGGAGGGAGGGACGGCGGCGCCGACGTCAGACACGGTGAGGGGAGCCAGCGTCGCTGGGAGCAATCCCATCAGAGAGAGCCTGGTGCTCCAAGCTGGGTGTTACGCGATCAAGTTGGTAAACGATCCATGTAAAAGTCTTCATAGTCCCACGCCTGGAAATAATCTTTAGATGTGAAGACCAAGCAAGGAATAGAAGAAGCCTTACTATATGTGTAAAAAAGTGTCAGCATGATCCCTCAAAATATCCCTTGTTCGTGAATAAAATGTGAATCGCAGATGGAGACGTTACTTTGCATAAGTAGTGAAGTAAATGGATCGAAATAGAAACCTTACACATCACGAAGGATGCTTCTCAGCGTGTAAACCATGTTAACTGTTGCTCATCTTGGAGGAGTGATCACCAGTAGAAATATTGGAGCATATTGGAATCACACAATCCCAAGTTTCTGCAATTAGTACAGGGACAATCGTGGAAAGGTCCACAACGCTGAAGTGACCTTGATGGCTAGTGAACAAATGAAAGTGAGAGAGACGGCTGATGTTTCAAAACTCCAATGATTTTATGTACGATACTGTAGACTGCTCACAAGCCAGTTGAGAAGAGAAGACAATGTGAAGACAGGTATAGAACGCTGTGGTAGAGCAGTGCTGTATCAGATACTATTGTACTTACTCCCAAAACCGTGTGTCTGCAGTACACAGCCTGCCAGATGGCACCATGTTCCGAGTTCTGCGTCTGACCTCACGGACGTCTGCACTGATTCTCATCGTTTGTATGTTGGTGACTATAGCTGGAAGAATTGTCATCATTTGTCATTGAAGAAGATCGTTCCACAGATCAGTCAGCAGGAATATGAGAAGAGGTCCTGCCAGAGCTTCACCTGCTGTCGTTCACTTGGCGAAGAAGATCGTGGCGTCCGCTGAATGCAGTTCTTACAGCCATTTCACTATCATTACTGCCTGACTTGAAAGCACCCAGCTTACAAGATATACAGTGAAAGATGCAAGTTGTTGGCCAGCACCTCAAAAGTGGAAATCCGTTCCCGACGCTTTACGAGCCTTTCAGCGAGACATTCCAGGGTTGACTCTGGAAGGACAGTGATAGTCTAAAGGCCAGTGGCTCCGAAGTTGGCGACATTTCCCTCCTCCCTCCCCTGTCTTACAAACTTCATACTGTTCTTTACTGCTTAAGTATCTTAATCAGTTACATAAAATAGCAAGTAAAATTTAATGTTGAATATATATGTAAACTGAAATTAGCTGTCGGATCTCCTAGTAATACATTACTTCCTTCAGTTCGTCAACTATGTAAATGAAAATCAAAGTTAACGTATTACGTCACATGACTGTAATATGGTTAAATGCGAGTAATATAATACGGTCATTAACAGGTCAAATTGTTTAAATTTGTAAATACCAATGTTTCTCACCATTGCAGAAGACAAAAGTTGTGTCGACCGAAGCTGGTAATAAGTTAGTGGTAGAAAGAGGAGAGAAATGGTGTACTGTAAGTATCCTGTTTGAGAGTGTTAATTATCTAGAAAAGTGTCGGTAGCCTAAAAAAACTGATGTAGATGAAACGCCCGTTGTGTTTATACAGTCGCTGAGATCGAGCTGTAGCTCCGAAACACATCGTGTGGATAGTAGAAAATAAAGCTTGTGAATGAGTAAGGATTTTTTCCTGTCCATACTGCAAGTTGACATCCACTGATGTTACGCGATTTCCATTAAATTCTGTTCACAACAACAAATAAGTTCGTTGTAAATTAATATTATGCATGCGTTGTTACGAATGCAGTAACATGACTATTGAAAATATCGACGTGATGTTTCCATATATCTGTTTGAGAAAATGCTGTCCCTGAACATGGAAGCGTTCTAAATGTACCAGTAAACCTCTGAGCCTTACACTCCAACTCTCATGTATAAAACAGCTTCAGTCGTCTGATTACTTTATAAATTAGGTATTGCTACAATAACTGCATGTGAAATTCAATTTCAAATCTTTCATAAACTTCCCAAACGAACTTCATGTACATAAGCGAGAAAATGACTGGGTGTTCGCATCCTCATATACTTGATGAATTGTCAAGATACTTCCGTGCTGTCAGTTAAGCTGCCTAAGGTCACAAAATTTGTAACTGTAATACTTACTTAGTTTTGTTGTTAAACTTCAAACATGAGATTATGCCTAATAATGTGCAGATATTGATAGCATTGTATATGTTAAGTCAATAATTACGTGAAGTAATGGAACTCAAATTTGTTGCTCCTGGAAGCAGCTAGATTCTTCATACACAATCGACCAGGTCATCAGACTGTAGTGATATTTATATTGAATGGAAAGTCTGTCAGTAGTTGGATTAAAATAAGCCACTTTCTACAATGGGGTGTATCTGACGCCGGGATTACAGTGCCATCTTGTGTAATCAACACACTTCAGATAAAGCTTTTATACTTCCTGCTGTGGGTTCATCTGAGCACCCCATCTCAGATGTTTTGCGATTTCCAGTATTCCCTTACTTTCAATGACTGTCGATATTTAACTCTCAAATATTTCTATACAAACCTTGGAATTCTCCTTTCCCTGATGTGTATCATCCCTAAAATGTGCGGAAGGCTACCTGAGGCAAATGATAAATGAGCTTTAGTGCAAATTTTGTAATGTTGATAAAACTGACATTTCCTTAGTGCAAGAAACTCGCCGTTGCCATTTTCAGTAAATAATGGTGTATCATCCTTAGCAGTTAATGTGACTGTGGCGACGTAGTGAGCATTCCATCAAAATTACTGGTGATCGGTTTGAGGTCCTGTTCAGGGTTAGTCGTAAACTTAAGTTGTGCCTGCACATCTTGCAGCTCCTGATTAACTGAATTCCGAGCTTCTGTGCTGGTGTCCCATTCTAGCTGCTGTATCGAGCTCGGAGGGATGTGGTTACTGTACAAAGCTGACGGGCGTTGTGATGTGTAACTTTGATACTCGTGGTCTGTTACGGGGTCTTTGAAAGTACAGTGATGTAGCTGCAAAGCGATTACCCTGCGCATTTCGTGTTAAAGATTTTTAAACCCAGTCATTCGTGAGGTCACTTTTGTCCTATATCATACGGACACATTTTGAAAATACGTATGCTCAATTTCTTCCAATTTCTATTCGTCCTAGGGGCACTTAGGCCTACTTGTTATTATATAAAAGAGCTACCATTATTTCGCATGACGATAGGTGTCTGACAAGGCACAATTGTTTTAAATACGGAATGTCAGTTACTCTCAGGGGGAGAATGATCTCATGTTCTACAATAGTCAGTTTGTATGCTTTCCTCACCTCCTGTGTGAGAACAGGAAAATATTCTCAAAGTAAAATAAACGCAAAAGAAGTGAATAAAATGATCTTTAAAAGGAGACCCAGCCAGGTGTGGGACGGGGTCACATTGGAGAAGCGAAACCGAGATTAAAATGTGAGACAATGTATGAGAAACATGTCGCACACGCTAACGATCACTTCGCGAAAGAACAGGCCTTCAGCAACTGTCGAGGTAACAAAACACCGTCCGGCAGAACGCAGTGGCCGCTGCCCAGGGAAGGCGCAGCCAGGCCACACTGCACGGCCAGAGGTCAGCTGCGGCGATACACCGCTCCAGCTCTCGTTGTTACACAGTGCCATCTTAAGCTAAAGGCAGCCCAGACTTCGTAGTAAGGAAGAGACATCTGCTGCTAACCGCTGTCCGTTACCATCTGCCCACAGCTCGGAGACACACCTCGCTACTCCGCGAAAACGGGCAGCAGACATCGCTTTTTTTTTTTTGTGGTGATGTTTGATCAGTCTCCTGACTGGGGTGATGCAGTCCGCCACGATTTCGTGTCCTGTGCTAACCTCTTCATCTAGAGTAGCACTTGCAGCCCACGTCCTCTATTATTTACTTGATGTATTCCAATCCCTGTCTTCCTCTACAGTTTTTGCCCTCTACAGTTCCGTCTAGTACCATGGAAGTCATTCCCTCTTATCAGATGTCCTAGCATCCTGTGCCTTCTCCTTACCAATGTTTTTCACATATTCATTTCCTCTCAAATTCTGCACAGAACCTCATTCCTCACCTTGTCAGTCAACCTAATTTTCAACAATCGTCTGTATTTGATCTCAAATGCTTCGATTCTCTTCTATTCCGGTTTCCCCACAGTCCGTTTCACTACCATACAATGCTGTACTCCAGACGTAGATCCTCAGAAATTTCTTCTTCAAATTAAGGCCGATATTTGATATTAGATTTCTCTTGGCCAGGAATGCCCTTTTTGCCAGGGCTAGTCTGCTTTCGATGTCCTCCTTGCTCCGTCCGTCAGTCGTTACTGTGTTGCCTAGGTAGTATAATTCCGTAGCTTCATCTACTTAGAGACCATCGGTCCTGATATTTTCTCGCTGTTCTCATTTCTATTACTTCTGATTACCTTTGTCTCGTAAGCAGCTCATGGTCGTGCGGTAGCGTTCTCGCTTCCCACTCCTGGGTTCCCGGGTGCGATTCCCGGCGGGGTCAGGGATTTTCTCTGCCTCGTGATGACTGGGTGTTGTGTGCTGTCCATAGGTTAGTTAGGTTTAAGTAGTTGTAAATTCTAGGGGACTGTTAACCATAGATGTTTAGTCCCATAGTGCTCAGCCATTTACCTTTGTCTTTCTTCGATTTACTCTCAATGCATACTCTGCTCGTAAAAGCACAGCAGTAACACCTGAATGAGATGCGTTGATCTGCAAATCACAATGTATGAATGGAGGTTAGCCAAATGGGTTTTCACAGCATCATAGGCAGACAGTTGAGATTCTCCCTATCGGAACTCCGCATCTGTCTTACGTAGGTCATTCAAGGGAATGGATAATTGAGCAAAATGCAAAGCAAAACTGCCACTAAACGGCAAGTATAAAAACGACGACGCTGCGAAATTGTTATATGCGCAAAACAGGAATACACACATCAAAGAAAGTTCTGCATCATCTCAGTTCCGAGAGTTCCGAAAACTGTACAGAAAATAGGAATAGAGATAAACATAAACATCATTTCCGCCCTTTTTTCTCATGAATACTAATTGCATATTGTACCACCATACAGCGAGACCTTCAGAGATGGTGAAAGATTTCTGAACACACCGCTACCTCTAACAGAAAGTTGCACATCCTCTTGCATTGACGGATGCATGTATTCCTCGTGGCATACTAGCCACAACTTCATAAAGCCACTGTTGGTCCAGATAGTTCCACTCCTCAACGGCGATTCGGCGTAGATCCCTCAGTGGTTGGTGGGTCACGTGGTCCATAAGCAGCCCTTTTCAATCTATCCCATGCATGTCGATAGGGTTCGTGTCTGGAGAACATGATGGCTACTCTAGTCCTTGGACGTTATCCTGAAGGAAGCCATTCACAAGATGTGCACGATGGGGGCGCGAATCGTCTTCCATGAAGACTAATCCCTCGGCAATATGCTCACTGGCACCTACATGGCCTTCTGACTTTGGTCAGGCCCTACCTGGTTGTGCTGTGACCTAGTCACCACCCTCAGAAGCCTTTCATTACAGCCATCTTGTACAGCCTCATTGACTTCACTGCACATCTTCGCTTTTGATCTCAAAAGTTTTGCTGCAAGGCCAAGCTGCAACCAGTCTCTCACTTTTGGCGGCCCAGTTGCACTTTCTAAACAATGCTGAAACAGGTGTTTCATCTTTGCAAGTTTACTCTGCACCTCATCTGACTATGTTGGCCCAGCAGCTTGAACCCACCAGCAATGCCCAATGCTGCTCATACCTTGTGCCAGAAGTCCATTGCTGTGGCCAGCCCTCCTTCCTCCCTCAGCTGTTGCTGCCCCTGGTGATAACCTAATGGCCTCCTGGAGCGTTTTGCTTGCATTGTCACATCTGGCACAGCTTCTGCCATGTCTTCTCCAGGTGTTACCGCCTGCCTGGCCCCATTGGCACCTAAGTGTCCCACCAGCCACCACCAGTTTGGGGTGTGTGCCTCCAATTTTCCACCTGTGTCCTGCCACCATCCTCTTCCTGGCCAGCCTGCATCAGTGTTTAAGGAAAAAAAGGAAAAACAAGCATACAGCTCCAGCAACGGGCACATCTCACGTCCTTTTCCAGTGCTGCTAGTGCCAGTGACACCAGCCCTTGTGCCTTTGTGGATTCCAAAGCCACTGGAACCCTCAACATTGTTGGCACACATGCCTCACGTTTCCAACATGAATGCCACAAGCCACTGTCTACCGCAAGCCCCCTACTTTATGTATGCCAGCAGCTTCTGAGTCCAATGGTGGCACATCACCATCTGTGTTTATCAGTACTGTCCACTTCTTGTGACCTCCAAACAAATGGCCCTTCATTCCCTTGAGCCTCATACCCACTGCAGCTGTCCCACACCCATCCTTTGGGCACTACTTCTTTCTCCAGCCAACTAATCTCCAGAGTAACTCTAGCATCTCTAACTCTGTGGGTTTCTTTTCTAACAGGTACCTTCACAGCATGCCATCATCTGGACCCAGCTCATTGGCATTTGACGCCGGTCATCTCTGATCTCTGATCTCTGATATTTGTCATCTCCTCTGAGTGCCAGCTTATTTTCTCCAGGGCACTCATTCTGAGTCCTCCATCGTCTTCCACTCCCTGTTCCCTGATACTGGAAATTTGCCCACAAGCCTAGCCTCACTTGATCAAGCGGCCTTGAGCCGCCAAACAGTTTTCCTCCATGATGCTCTTGCCTTATTCCTGTATTATTTCAAGGTCTGCACCTACTGGATGGCACTGCCATCTATTCGTGGTTTTTTGGCTGTTCTTCCAGTCACAGCTCTTCCTCTGAGTGTAGCACACAACATTGTAACCTAGGACATCTCCAGTAAAGCTTGCAGTGCTCAGTTGGCACCTTCAAGCAAGTTTCCAGTATTAGTGATAATCTTACAGCGCATCAGGACAATATTTATGTTGCCTTCACTAGGAACTTGTTTCACTTGGTCAACATTATGTACTTCTGCATTGCAATGAAGGGCTGCATTCATTGCTACCTGAGCACATTTTTCTTGTGCGTCCATCACCCACAACACGTGGGACATGTGGCCAGGAGGGGTAGCAGATTGTGTAAAGGAGTTCCCTGCTGGTCTCCCTACAGGGGGTGAAGCACAAAGATTAATAGATGGCTCTGAGAACAGACTGTAGTGGAAGTCTTATTTGGAAAGATCTTACGTTCAGATGGAGTGTCAACCGAAATAAAAGATAACAAGTAGTGATATTGTAAGTACATCACATGTGGTTCCTTAACAGCCATTACCTTCACATGTCAAGTCATTTGTCCTTTGTGCTTCACTTGTTTCCACTACACTATTTACCCCCAACATCGTCATTTCAGAGGTGATCAGCTCTCATGTATCAAAGTAGGTTGGAGAAATCTTATTTCTGCTGACTGGATTCTTCATTACCCCGTACTCATGACTCAAAAGATTGCTCCATAAACGATTGTCAAGAATGAAATGATTACAAGAAACTACAAAGACAAAATAAAGGAAACAATACAATTGCCTCCAGTACACCATCTCATAATAAGGAAGAAAATACTACTTCCGAGAACAATATTGTACATTTGTGAGGGCTGATCTCCAACTAGTCAAGATTTTCATATGGTTTTCACTAATAGATATACGGGTTGATTCGAAAGTTTGGTTTTTGTAGCCTATTACTGTAATGCCAGACATGTCCAGCCGTATATACTTTCAGCTGTGACAGCTATTATAGATGTAGAAATAGTTTTGAATGTAAAGAAACGATCAAAACGTTAATTTTTCTGAACATAGTAGTTACAAGACGTTGATATCGGTTCTTTTCAAGAATAAGGCATCAGTGAACATCTATGTCAAACATTATATGTAGCAAATAATGTAATATATATCTCCACTGACTTCGCCACCCACAAAAAAGCAAGACTGAAAGCTCCTTCAAAACATACTGTCATCACTTCTGCACCAACAAAGCAGAAATACACATTTCGAACTTCATCTGTCAGCCTGTGTGTTCAAATAGTATGCAAACTGAACAACATATCACAGTACCACACAGAAATTGGTCATTCCTTCAGTTGTGAGGACTCGCAAACAAACATGTTGGCAGCAAACTTATGTCCAATTGTTCAAAGAAAGGTTAAGGGAGCCTCTGAAACCGTTAATGCCAGATACTTCATATGGTAGAGCTGAATTCATCAGCTATGGCCAATTATAAACTAGATTCACACCCCCAATATTTCATTTCATTTCAGTTACTACCCTATTAGGTTGTGCATAAACATTCACCTTTCCAGTTCAAATAATTGTTTCTTTTCTACTCACATCATCAGTCATTGGAGCCCCACTGTTAGACAAAGCCTCACCAGATTTCTGGTATTCCAGTCTCGAGCTACAGGTATGTCCACTTCCCATCTCTCATCAGATTATCACCTCCATTTTTCTCCTCTTCATCTCTAGAGAATGTAATTCTCACCCCATCTGCCACCCATTCCCCTGACTACATGCACACCTACCTCCACTTCCTTCCCCTTATCTCTCGAACTCAATTCTATTCCCTGACCATTTTGTTTCCCTGTCTCTACAAATAATTTTCAGCATGCATTTCTCCGCTGCTATCTACGCAAACTTTTGATTTTTGTAGGTCGGTATCTATCTGCCCCACACCAGTCCTCTCAATACTCAAAAACATAACTGTACTAAAATATATTGTAATTTGTGGATTATAATTAAAGTATGGCCAAATGATTACACTACCTGATCGAAGTACCTGGACACCATTATGCAATGCAGACTGGACTAGTCAGAATGGGTGAGTCAGGAGAGCTCAGCACATTTAACACGGCCTTGTCTATGTTGTCTCCTGAACATTTAACACGCTTCGGCATTTCAACCCTCCTAAATTTGCCAAAGTCAGCTGTCAGTTATGTCACAATGAAATTGAAATATTAATGAACAACCAAAGCTAAAAGGTGTCCACAGAGGCCTAATATGCTAATGGACAGGGCATATAGCATTGTGGCGGGTAGTGGTAAAATACAGCTGCTGTGGGCTTTCCTTTAGTTTTGATGTGCTGCTAGTAGTCGCCCTAAGGAAATATCTGTGCAAAGGGAGTTAAGACTGGTTAGAATGGCTGGGCAGCTTCTCAAAACCACACATTTCTGCTTTCAGCATTAAGCCATGCTCCAGGGATGCTGTGAAGAGGGATGACTGCAGTACATTGGACGCTTGGAAACAAGACATGGAGTGATGAATCACACTATACCCCACAGCAATCCAATGGAGGAATTTGGGTTTAATGAATCCCATGTGAACATTACCTGCTATCATGTCCGGTGCCAACAATGAAGTGCACAGAAGGCACTGTTACAGCATGCAATTTCTCTTCATTAATTTGTTCTCCCCTTATTACGCTTTAGGAAAAGTCAAATGCATAAGAATAAGTACATAATTGACAGTACTGTGTACTATATTCAGCAGAACAATAATTCAGAGGCACTGATTGCATGAATCAGCTGAACAACGCCACGTGTTATGACACAGCGTTGTGAGGTGATGGTTTATGGACGATGGCACTCCTGAAGTGAGCTTTCCTGCCCCCATGTTCCATCCTGAATGGAATGTTGGGATGAGTAAGGTGACTTCACTCCAAACCCAGCATACGACATCTGTACCGTCTCTGGTTTAAGCTCTCAAGGAAAAATGAGCTGCCATTCCTAAGAGATTGACATCTCACTAAAAGCATCCCCAGAAGAGTTCAAGCCATTGTACAGGGGAAGGGTGGACGCACACCATCTTAATGTGCATTAATAGGTGCCCAGGTACATGGGTAAGCGCACGCACACACAAAAATCTTTTAATAACTTTGTGTACTGCTTTAGTAACATGCTTCTACTATTCCAAAATGGTTGAAATGACAGGTATATACCTTATTTTAACATACAGTGCTGTACTGAGCCTCTATCAGGATGATGATTTCTGTTTCTTACTAATGGCTTCTAAGTGGATGAATACAGCAAGTCTACTATGTGCATATGCTGCTTCATATTATTGTTTCCTGTCAGGAAACAACATATTTGCTAAACTGACATTGACACAGCTGTTTCAGGGATATTGGCAATAATAAACAATAGTGTAAGAGGGAAATCTGTTGCAACGTGTTACAGATGCGAGTCCTCGTAACGCCATTTCTGGTGAAGATTTCAAAGAATTGCACCAATGATTAAAAGATTTAGTAGCACATTATAGAAAAATCAGCATTTTGGATGTCGTGCTGCATGCCGTCACTCGTGAATACGGTTCCCTTTAGATCTAAATTTCTGGATGTTTCGAAGATGGCAGTAAATATTATAAATATCGGAGGTAAGGAATACTGTTCTAAACATTGTACTGGACATGCTACATAATTTTCTAGTCTCCAAACAGGGTCCCAAGATGGTAAAACCTTGTGAGAATAACAAAACGGTTTCTTGCATTGTTCTTATTTCAGTGTCATGAGTTCTAATTTAAAACTAAAGTAATCACTGAATAAAATAAATGTAAAAAAAATGCTTATTTCAAAGGTTAATAATGTTCTCAGTGTTCCATCAAAGTAGCGCAATTGTCTGTGCTCTATCAGAGAAGCAGTTTTGGAACCTCTACCGCATCAAAATAAAATACGGAACAGGAAAGAGAGCATTAGAAGTTTCCCCTCTCCTACTAGAAGATGGAAAGTTCATTACAATATCCATAAAAAGATCTCCACTAGAATGATCACACCATATCCTCCGCCCATTCCCCGTTGCACTCAGCTCTCAGAGAATTTGTTTAAAGACTCCATGTTAGCAAGTGACATCAAACAAAATGATCATATACACTAAAAGTCAAATACTGTTACTCACCTGTGGAGTGTGTGCCATCATCTACGTGAGGACGAAAGATTTCGTCACGATGGAGAAGTTGCAGTAGTATTTTTTTTTTTTCTCTGGACTACTTTATTTCGCTTTCGTGCTTGTGAATGATACGTATGCAGCAGTAGTCATTGCAGACTACAGCATCGTGCTTTATCTCGATGTCCAAAATGTCCTCTACAAGTGTCTCCAACTTCTTGTAGAGTTTTATGTTGCTTGTTTCTGTCCAAGACAAAAAAGGTGATCCAGTCGATCCGACTCTTTGCCCACACACGAAGCACAAAGCAGACAAAGGCTCATGACTGTTGTAACTGCAACTACGAGCGAATAAATATCTGTGATAAGTGTTCATTAATATTCGCTTATGTTACATCGGTTTACAATACTGTACATTCTAGGAGGAGGAACTACTATTACGACCAGTTAGAAGTAGTACAAAATACGACATCTCCCACGCTATTTGTGGCTGAAAACCATTACTTTCAACACTTACTCTAGCTCCTCAATCTTTATTTTAACACACACTTTGGTAGGCAGAAGCAAAAATAAATTTTCTAGTTTCTAGTTCATCAAGCTATAAATGAAACATTTGATCTTTGAATATCATTCAATTGGACCGTGCAGAACTGGACAGTCCCTCAGGAATTATAGGGGATCAGAAAAAGAAATAACTCAGGAAAACAGGAAACAACTGTCACAAATGCTTATATTGCTGCTAGAGCAGAGGAATCCAGTCGGTGCCATCTGCTTACAGTACACAGCTGAAGCAGCTAACTGTGTGTTTGAGAGTAGGATTCTATTTGGTGCTGTCAGAGTACACACACATGGAACAAATAACAACTCTGACGAAAGGCATCGATAGGTCTTTCACCAAATGGACTACAATGAACGTTCATTGTCAATGTGAAGGCAATCAGTTAATGTATACTAACATGGGAGGTACCTTCACTCTAAAGTCTACACCTGAATAAATGTTATTTTAAACCGTAGTCTGATCTTGACAGGTGGTAGCACACATGCATTAAGCTGTAAAGTCTAGAATTTGTGTATAATTTGTTTGACAGGCATGACCACAACTACAGAAATGTCACTGAAGAAACATAGCACATAGCAAGTAATTAGTACCAGAAGATTCGAGAGTTATACACGTGGTACTATTTGACAAAAAGCTAAACATTTGTACGAACAATACATGCTCACTGATTCATTGTATGTGTAGTGGTATTTCTCAAAACAAATGATTCTGTGTTGTCTTACGTTCTTCCAATATTCAGCATTAAAATGTAAGTGTAGTGTTCCAGGGAAGTAATTAAAGTACAGTAGAACTTAAATGTATTCACACTTGGTGAGCACAACTTGTGGACATGCCACATAATTTTAGGTGCATCTGCAACACGGTATTCAAATATTGAAAGCCACAGTGAACTACTTACCCAGTTCTTTTGCGTGAGCTCTTCTATCCTACTGTGTTTCAATCACTCCATTGAAACTCTGCAGAGGACTCTGTTGTCTTCCTAAATGCGAAGGTTACACTGGAGCACCAGATGATTTCACCCTTCAGCATGACAAAATTGAACTATATGCATTTAACATGGCAATTTAGCACTTAGTCTGTTAGCTTAACCGCTGGCCGGAGTGGCCGTGCGGTTCTAAGCGCTACAGTTTGGAACCGCGAGACCGCTATGGTTGCAGGTTTGAATCCTGCCTCGGGCATGGATGTGTGTGATGTCCTTAGAGCTAATTAAACCTAACTAACCTAAGTTCTAAGCGACTGATAACCTCAAAAGTTAAGTCGCATAGTGCTCAGAGCCATTTGTACCATTCGTTAGCTTAACCACCAACATGACTTGCAGGAAAGAGCACGTTTTACCTGATGCTGGAAGGTGTGTTTCAGTTCATAGTGTTAATCCTCACACACTAACCACACTGAGAACGGCCTTAAAAAAAAAGCAACACTCCCTGCTACTTTCGAGGTCAGTAAGGGAACAATACAACACTGCACTCTCTAGCTAGGCTGAATCACTACATTTAAATAAAATACTGGGGCCATCTTTAAAAATAGTCAATGCCAGTAATAAATTTAGACTGACACTACAAAGCTATCAGAACTAGAAGCCAGGAAACACAGGAGGACAAATGTAGCAGTAAAGGAAGAAACTACAGAATGTACAATCAGACATTAAACAATACATAAACGCTGTGGATCATACTGATTTTATATGATGGCACTTGCTGTCTTTCAGTGCACAGAAACTCAAATTACAAATGTTGTCTTCAGTCAGAACATTGGCTTGATGGAGCTTTCCACACCAGTCCATCCACTGCAACTCTCCATATTTGAATCATC